>NC_135388.1:9761666-10377500 GCF_051989625.1 Stigmatopora argus | reverse complement strand
GTAATATGACCAAGAGTGTCTCAATCCATTAGCTATTAGTCATTTCATCTGAAATGTAATCCTCAAGTGGCATGTTTAGACAGTTGCTCACCCCCAATTCTAGAAGTCATGGGGCTTTCCAGCTCTTTCGTCAATTATAACGTGGCTACTTGGAAAATATGAGCCATGCTTTTATTTTGCATAGATTGAGACAATATGTCATTGAGTGAAATTAAATCTGCAGGATGGCAGCAGAGGAATCCTGGAGAAGTGGCTCTACATACAGCTGCCAGCAGCCCCTTGAACTCAAATGACCCCCCCACCACCCCTACTAGAGGAGGGGACAGATGGCAAGTCCTAAGGGACAGGTATTGTTTATCCTTGACCTTCCACTTTATCCTCTGCAAATATTTGCAGGAATGTCATTGTCACGATAACTCGTCCTAACTGAGCATCGATATAGAAAGGTGAGAGAAAAGGATCTTACCAGTGAATGAAGTGAGTTCTCATAATTTGGAGAGGAAGGGCTCTGCCCACTAGGACGGGACCATTGGTTGGTACCTAAGTAAAGAGAAAGGGGTGCACTGTAGGTAAATTCACCGTTGACGTCTTTTAATATCTGATGGCCGATAACTGCATCTCTCGCTTTATTGATTAGACTGACACTACAGCTAACTGTCACCCATTAAGCCTTAAGCCAGGGCAAGTGACTATTTTGCGTAATAAAAGAAATATCCGCATAAAAGGCACTCTGAAGGTACATAATATTTACAATGGATTTTTGGAAATATCCCCTTTTCTACCCAAGCCAAACGCTTGTCATAACAAAAAGTAATACCACAAACCTAAGCATAAACGACTTTGACAACTTCTCCAGGTTATTCTGCAAGAAATATTGCTTGCAGACATTTCCACTTCTGTGGAATCCGATGGAAGGTTGCCAAAGTGGGCCATTTATTTAAGTATGACAATACAGCACAAATCATGAAGTGAATTTTTCATTTTTCTTTGTTTTTTAACTTCCCAAGGGCTTCTCCTCTGAATAGACTGATTTCTACAGGCAGTACAATGGGGGATACAACTACTACTATTACTGCAAAAAAAAAGAATGTTCTGAATTAAGGGGTCATATTTGAAAACATTCCATAGAATGAAGACTTTGTGTTAAGAATAGCACAAAAGAAACCATATTTAAAAAGCTTGGAACTTGTTTTCCTTTTATTGTTCCATTGAATGTCACACTTCATATGTAGTCGTCTGTCATCACTTGGCATAAAAGAAACCAGAAGAAAGGATGAAAAGAAATAAAATGTATCCCCATCTTGTTGCCAGATGAGCGAGATGTGAACTTCACATGCCTCCACTGACGACTACAAAATAAGAAAAGCTTTAAAAGCGGCGGGGCTAATTGTAGAAACAGCTAATGAGTCTTACTCTAATGATGAATGTGTTTTGTGCGTGCCAAATTGTGTCTTGATTTATGCAAAATGACTCTGTTACTAACCTCACCGTTGAATTTTGCACCCACTGGCATGAGAGATTTTGCGACTGGCTATGCGAGTATGCACAAGTGTGTGTGGCTATGTGTTGGAAGAACAGCTGTCCACAGGGTAGGGCAACAGCTGACGACGAGGGGAGCATAGGTAGAGACAGCTGTCCCCAGTCCATTACCATACTTGACACCACAACTGTCCATTAAAATAACACACGGGGCTTTCCCGCTTGGTGTCTCCCTTTTTTTCCCGCATCACTGCCTCTCATCTCTTCATATGTCTGAGAGGCTTCACATCTGTCTTTTTTAAATACTTTTAACAGATATGCATGCCATAGAAAGATTACATTATTTCTAGAATAGAAGTCTTCACGCAAAAATGCTAGCTTATTAGTAGTAAAAGTCCCACAAGCAACTTTTTAAAAAGCGACAATGTTCTGAAGAGTAAACCCGCTCGTCCTCTACCCCCGCCCCCAGAAAAAGTATGAAAAGCTTTTCATCGATGTAATTCAAAACCACTTCAAACAAATCGTTTTAAATCCTTAAGCAGCTCAAAAGCCATAGCCTCAGTCCTTTTCATTTCCATTGTTGTTTCAGGGTTTGTCATTAACATTTCAATCACTTCAAAAAAATAATAAATGTTATGCAAACAGATGCGTGTCAGAAGACCTCAGTTTCATGATCATGAAAGCACTGAGCAAAAAATCTGACTGCAATCTCTACAACACAGGAAAAAACTGCAGATTGTCAGACTATTCAAGACAGTAGAAACAGAAAGTAAGGCACGGTTTAAGGGAAAGACAACACCTAATATAAATGAACTCTATGTAAAAGACAGTTAGAGGAAAAAGTACATGTACAAATTATGAATTCATCGCTGCCAGTTCTCCCAGCCAAAATGGCTCAGAGGTATATTGCCATTAAAGGCATCCAAAGTGTGAAAACACTTATCCAACTCAACTGGATTTTCTCAACTCGGTTTCTGCCAAGAATTTTAATTGTATGCCTAGTAACATGGTGAAAATGTGTGGAAATGTGAATATTCGGTACGTCGACAGACACAAGTTTTCTACTTGAAACTCTAATTTCCGGTTTGATGCTTCGCCGTGTGCCTTTGCAGAGCAAAAGGAGACGGACAACCATTCACACTCACACTCATATCTAGGGGCAATTTAGAATGTTCAACCAGCCTACTATGCATGTTTTTGGGATATAGGAGGGAACCCGAGTACCCGGAGAAAACCCACACAAGCCCAGGGAGAACATGCAAACTCCACACAGTGAGGACCGACCTGGGATCAAACCCTCGACCCAAGAACTGTGAGGCCGACGCGCTAACCGAGCCATTCTATTCAAATACACAGTCGTTTTTATCATTTCTATTCAAACACAGTGAGAATGAAAGAATGGGGTTTTACCTGTTCTTCCAGATGGGGTGCCAGCCACCGTTACCACAGTCCCTGCAGTGCCAGCGCCTGCTGTGGTTGCGAGAGGTGAAGGGGAACCCACAGGCGTGGACGGGTTGGAGGGAAAACTACTGCTGGTGTGGTCAGGTGAGTAAATCTAGGAGAGAAAGAAGAATATGTGGTCAGTGGTTGAGCACAATCAACTTGTACTCCAGGCACTTTACAGCAAGGATGATTGTCATTCATTGATGGGGATTTTATAAGCAAAGATGCCACATCAATTTTTATCCTGTTCGTGTGTGGTACACTGCAAGCTTCCTGAAACAGACTAACCCTTTATATACCACTCATAAATAATTGGCTGCTATTGATGGAGCTTCACTGCCAGGCTGTCCCAGTCAAAATAGGCCATCTAGTGCCGTCAATGGCACTATAAAATGAGCATTTACAGCCAGTCCCGCCAGGCTAAATGAATTGGACTTCTATATAGTTGCTGGACAAGTGGATTATTATTATTTTTCTTCGTCTAATGACTCAAAATTTTAACTTGCCATGGTGAGGGTTGACACAAGTCTAAATAAATGAGTGGCATTATCATTGTATCAACATAGACAAAGTATGGTCTCATTTTAATGTGCAAAGATTGAAACAATCCAACGATTCTCTGTATAACATGAAGTATTTGGTTACATTTTCTTGCCATCTGAAGACAAATTGCAGAGACAAAATTGTTTCCTGGGCACCTCTTTGAGTTACACTGAGGACTTACAATAATGCCAATTACAAGGAAAGCAGATTGCGTCTTAAAACTCCCACAGGGAATTCATTTGTGTGAGTAAATGCTGGATTAAAGCACAATCACTTCCCTGATTTGTCCCTTTTAATCAGATGATATTGTGGCATAATGGAACATGTCTCTGAGAAGAGGGCGCTAGAATCGGATCCTCAGTAATTAGCAGGGAAAAGAAGCAGATAGATGGTAGATTTTTGCCGCTTACTAACGATCAAATTGAGCTTGCAGGAAACCGTTTGAGTTCTCTGGCGATGATAGAATGCCCTCATTAATAATCTCCTTATTCAATCTTCATCGTTGGGCTTTACTTTTTCAATCAACTTGGAGTATAAGGCGAGTGTACTACTGAGAATGGAGGAGGAGTAAGAAAGAATGCCTATTCAAGCTTCTCTACTCTCCGAAAGCTACGTTCCTCTCTTTCCGCTCTTTCCCTCTCAGACACGCAATTCAGTGGAAAACTAAGACGGATTAATAATGCGGTCATCACTCTGTCAGATACAAACAAGTCTTAACACAAATCCCCAAACATGTTTGAGTTTCACAAAAGCAAGTTGTTTCTAACCGTGACTTCTGACCAAACAATATATGGCCAAGGACGCTGCATTCAAAAGTGAAACACAGTTCATTTTACTGGAACAAATGAAGCCCCGCCTACTCACCGGTCACACTCCCGCAGGCGGTGAGGGGCCAATAAGCACAGCCAATTTAAAAGGGAGGCCAACAAAAACTCTACAAAGGGCAGCCCGTGGAGTTGAGCCACAGCAGTTATAAACTCCCCAGTGCCCACGCTCCACGTACCCCCCCCCCACGCTGTCCAACCGTGTCCATTTCACTCCAGCTTTGTTATGCTAATAGAATTGAGTCTACAAATATAAAAGACTTCATTTGTTATTACCATCTATATAATAAACTCATATTTTCCGTTAAAGCTCATTTTGAAAAATAAAAGTTTAGCTTCTGTTCTGATGTACGGAAACTACCATTGAAATCCAGACATTTTATTTCACACGTCAACTATTCCCAACGAAAAAGAACTGAATTCAATTTTGGTGGTTAATGATCACCAGAATGTGAAATGACTGCCCTATGGAAGGCTTAAACTTAGACAGCTATGACACATATTTTATAAAAATAAAACAATTCGACAGGAATTTAGAGGGGAAGATAAATCATCTACACAAATTCAGGATATTAGATGAAATAGCACAGAAAACTAAGCTACCAGTTAAATGTGGGGCAATGGTGCGGTTGCTTCTTACCGAGGCTAAAGCCTTGCCAAGTGCATCTCCGGTCTGTGAGCTTCCAGTGGCGTTCCCCCGATTTGCAGCAGCTTCACAAGTGCAGAGAGAAAGAGACCTTATTTGCATTAAAATCCCTCTACCAATTCAAAAATAAATGCACGATTAAAGATTCAAATAGACCCGTTCAAACTTATCAGAGTGAGTACAATGATACACTTTATCTATCACATGAAGATGACAATGTCAGTCTCACAGTTTTTCTATGGAAACAAAGTAGAATGACTACTTTGAACTCCTGAAAATATAACTATAAGGACATGCACAAAGGCCTTCCACACTTGGGAGACACTCTGGACAAAAACCTGAATTCCGAAGCAGTTCTGCTTGTAGAATGACAAAAACAAAAAATTGCAATAACACTGGTACCCCTGCTCTAACATTTTACTACTTTCTGTATGACACTGTTGCTCTAAGCATTCAAAATGTTGCAGTCCTTAGAGAGACAAGTTAGATCTTGTTATCAATGTTTTTAAGTGACGATAGCACAAGTGCCAAAAGACATTGGTGACAATTGATGAGGTTATCACAGCCAGAGAATTCCAGTTACTGTTCAAATGGCTGCTACACAACCCTCGCGACAGGATTTTTCCACCCACCATCAAGTTTGCATCTATGCTGCCCAGAAACACAGCTGGCATTTGAACGAGGGGCCAATTTGCAACAATCTTTGCGAACTCCGGTCTCGGCGTCTCCGTGTAAACAGTTTCTGGCTCAGCCAAACGTTAAAACGAGCCACTGTCGTAATTGAGGAAAGTGAAAACATACCAAGCACCCCATCTGCATTGTTGACTGATGGGTTGTGTGCAGCTGAGACAAATGGTGAGGTGGACGTGCTGCTTCTGTGAAAACTGGACATGGGAGGAAGACTGTGGTTGATGTCTGGGGAAGCGGAGTGTGCTGGGTAGTTCTGGAAATGACAAAGGACAATGTTGGAACTATGAAAGATAAAATTCCTCTTTCTTGCCTGAGGAGAACAGTTCTATAAACAAGGAGAAGAACAGAGAGAAATAGCTAACAAACTAAAATCAAACCCCTGAAGGCGATAGTGAGCTATCGCAGACTTTTTGCAGTACCACACCCCTTGATATTGGATGACTTGTCGCAAACACTTGGTCGATGGGGTGGGGAATGTCACCCATTGATTGACTTACCAGACGGTCGTGCGAGTGCAGGCCGCTGTAGTTTCCTGATTGTGGCATATGAGATGAAGATCCTGGAAGCATTCCTCCATAGCCGGCCTGACTAATCCCATTGGTTGAGTTCCAATGGTCGGATGAGCTGTGTGTACCATCTAATAACAAAATATATGTAAGTGTTTACTGTGCATTTGAAGCTCAGAGCAAAACCAGATCAAGCAATAAAGCCTCAACATGGGATCATCCAACAAGCAGAGTTATATTTTTCATTGCTTGATATGAAACACGATCTCAGTTCTGGAGACAGCTGACATCACCGAAAAGTGAAAAATCCAACTGATTTATCTTCGGATCAGATAACTCATGATTCATGCTTCAAATGATGGAAATCAGATTTAACTTACCAAAGAAAGTGCTTGCAAACATATTGCTGGGGGGCTTCGGAGAAGAGTAGGAGGGCGAATCTCTGTTAAAGTCCTCTGAGTTCGGAGAAGGTGCGTACACCTACAAGCACAACATTAATGTCATTAGATTTTTTTGTTTTGTTTGATCAAATCAAGCAATGTGGGATCAGTCCAAATAACTGTGTTGTGTCAACTTCAAAAATACCATCATGAACAAAGGTCAATTGTTCTGCCTTTACAGACGGACTATATGGGATGGCATGTAAGACCATATACTCTTAAGAGATGGAAATATACAATACAAGTTGTGATTGTAGATTATTACAGAACAATGAAGAGAAGAGCAACATGTCGATGAACAAAGATGTTTTCAAAACTTTGCATTGATCCAATTTTTGGGGATGGACTGATGGAGAAGTTAAGAATATCTGTGGTATGGCCAACACCCATCGTAGCCTAGTCATTTCGAAAGGGGGATCTCGCCTTATGGTGACCCCCACCCCACCCCCGATGAACCTAAAAATGCAAATATGTGCAAATACTTTAACGATAGGCAAGCAATCAAACGTATGAAGCATTAAACAGCAGAATTTGCATTTTAGATAAACACCGTCTCTAATGGAGGTATAATGACAGTGGCATAATTGCACATTCTAAATGACAGTGGCAAATTACTGTATTCCCTGCGAGGCTGAATTCCAATAAAAGCTACAAAAAACAGTCTGCTCTCCGTTAGATCTGTACCTGCAAGTGAGCGGTGGACTCAAACTAAGTACAATGGGCACCCTGTTGTACTGCCGTGTGTGTGTGTGTGCCAAGTTGGTGGGAGGATAAAAAAAAACTTGGGCCCAAAAACAAGTGATGTGGTCTCTGACTTTATCCACTCCAGATGGAGGCAGCGAGGCTGAGTAAAAGAGGACGAAGCACATCGGAGGGAAGAAAAGGTTTTGAACTAATTTGCCCACCCACAGCGAGCACTTGGATGACCTTTGTCATGTCTCACTAATCAGACCCCGGCCTGCCAACTTGATTCCACCTGCCCATTCTCAGTAATTGCCACTCTCAAGTCTGACTTGAAAGGTCAATTTCTCTTTAAATGGATTTACATCACACCAAGGACAAGAATCTGGTCGGGCGGGCCCTAAAGCATGAATCGAATTTTTTGTCATGTCAGATCTTTTGGTGTGACCGTTCACACCGCTGTTTTACAAAGCGATGGTTTAAGTGTGATCATTATTTGGGAGGCATGCGCAGAAGGATGACAGAACAACATGTGGCTCATTGTAAAACGGACGAGTTCGCCGTCCCCGACCACCTCTCTGACTTTGAATTTTCTCGAGTCAGATCAAGAAAAAAGACACCGATTTGGGTCACTTGAGGCTGCCATCTGAACATAGTCAAAGTTAATTAAGCTTGGCTGTCGAGGAATCGCAATCTGCAACTATCATAGATATAGGACAGCAAATGTGTGACAGTAAAAACTGACAGAAAAAAATAATAATGTAAAAGTTCTATTAAACAGTCTGCTATCTAAAATGCAGTCTTCCAACCGGATGCTGGAATCACAATTCCAAGACTGGTAGAAAATCCAAGTTTTGTTCTCCTCAGCCAGAAACTGCCAAATGCTCAAGCCATTGAGCAGAAGCGTTGTCATGGTGAGAGAGCCTCGAAATTTTATGCTGGTTTAAGGCAAGGCCCTGTTGAAGGAGTAGACTCACCTAAAAAATTTCTGACACGGTATGATCGATCAAGAGCCATTACAACAGCACTATGATGTAATCAGATGTAGTATAAAAACATAGAAGTTCTTAGCACAATTATCTTTCAGCCACCTGTTTCAATGGCACAAACATGCTTCATCTAAACAGTACCATCAAAAGATCATCTTTCATCACTTTTACAAGCCTTGATGACCACAACGGTTGTTTACTTGCTGAAATGGCTTTCGAACCCTTTTATGGGTTGTCGCTGAATTTATGGAAAATATGCTAATACTATGCAAACATTTGGCCACCTCCTGATATATATACATATATGCAAAACACAGCTTGAATGAGAACTCTGGTTGGACTGCTGAGTGAGACGACTCCTAAACGTTGTTGTCGGACTGTGTAATTAAAGTGCTCTGGCAAGGGTGGAGCTCTCTTGGGTCCTCTGGCTTACACATGCGAGCAGCAATGATATTAGTTCCATGGAACTCATCTCAGGTTAGCATCGCACGGGAGCCCAGGCTTTTGTCCTTTGGCTACTCATGGGCAGCATATGGCATTGGTTAATGCTAATTGTCCTTTATTTAACCCTAGGCTAACAAGTCAAAGCATTAATAAACCATTTCAAACACTGATGGCCTATGAAGCAGTATGCCTGTCTGGTTTCTCTTTACAAGACCATTAATTAAAAGCCATCACTCACACAAATAAGCAGGCCAGGACAGACATGCACACACCAGTCACTTGAAGAAAACTGGGGATTCATTCATAAAATACTAAACAATCAGTGTAAGCTATTTTAAACATACACAAAACTGATGCATGACTGGAACATTTTAGCTTTAAGGTTTTAATGCATGTCAGAAATGTTACATTCTTCCAATTGCTTCACAGCTTCAACATTTGAATGTGATACTGGCCAACAAAACCTGACTAAAAAGTGTTAAATTAAAACATCTCACCAAAGGGAAATTCCTTGGCAAGATGTTTCAAAGACTGAATCTAAGGAATTGTTTATGCCACTAGCCTTCAACACATACCCAATTCAGAATTGCCTAAACACGAATCATGCTCTTCTATGAATGCTAGAATATATACAAACACACCATAGAAGTTCAAAATGAAAGATTTTCAAATAGTTAAAACTCTCAACATGCATTTGGATAATGAATGGTGATGCAAAGAACTGATTCAAAGCCAACTCAAGTTTAGCGAGACAAATATGATATGACGCACGCATACGGTGCATACCCCGTGTTTACATGAGATCATACCAGCATGTGTACGCGCTTGTGCAACATGTATGTACAGTACGCTACAGGGTTCTAATGACTGACTAAACACCGGAAACCAAAGGATGACAACTAGCAGGCAAACCGCTGCTAAATTAGTAGTTGCAAGGACATAAGATACTTATTTGCGAAGGGATGAAACAACACGAAGAATCTATGTATCACTTCAAGGCTTTCATTTCAGTTGGGAGAAATCTTAGTGAGCTGCTCCATCTGTAATGGTTCCGTGCCACCAGCTCGCAAGTCAATGGTGCACTGTGAATTCTCCGAGTCCTCCAGATGGTGAACCTCTACTTTGCATCACATTCATTTTAATCAAGTCGATTCACGGAATGAACACCATGTTTTTTTAATTTCCTCACAAATGAATCCAGAAAAAGTTTTAACAAGCGCTTTTGATCAGACCCCCTTTTTATCCACATGCTACCCATTTCCTCCCAAATGCTAATGCTAACCCAGCCTGTTATCACTTAATATGAAAAGAGATCAAAGTCATCTGGATACATCGGGGACACAGGAAATGTTGTCATAGGCTCCAAGGACAAAAGAAATGGAAGCTTAAGATGACCTTGAGTATAGGAACATATAAATAGTGTAACTCTGAATTCAAGACCCCTCATGACAGGTGGAAATCTGGAACAGGTTATTTGCTTAAAAGAGAAAAATCAACTAAGGATTAGTCAATCAAATCCAATATTGTTTCGAACTATGATCTACCCGATGATGATTTTTTAATTTTAAACAAACACTACGGAAAAACAACAAATTTCAACCCAAAAAGTTCATCAACCCTGAAAAAAAAACGAGCCCGCGTACACTAATGAAAAAGCATTCTAGAAGTCCAAGACAAACAAATATCAAAGAGGTTTGAACGGAGATATTCAAAATTCCCATTAGGCTCCCCGTGGTGTCAAGAATGGTGATGTGATTAAAAGCAGATGGAAGAACAGCAAACACTGGTGCTTGGAGCTCAATCTGCAAACAGGAAAGTCTAACCTCAACAGGCAGACTTTTCTCCCTAATCATTCCCAGATTCCCACTTGTTATTATTTCAATCCAGTCTTGGAGCACCAACAACCAGCCAGTGAAAATAAATGATAGTTATTTTTTTTTTAAAGCCACAGTTCTTCATTCTATGAGAGAAAAGTTTTGGCACAACTTTTTGTCCTGCTTTTTGCCTTGAACTAATGGAAGTCCTACACTTACTAGTAAAATGAAGCTTTTATTCCAACTATAAATATGATATTAACTGAAGATGTCAGACTGCTTTAAATGCTGAAAAGCACATTGTCATCTCATAACATGCAGTCAACACCAGTGCAAAATTGTACACACATCCAATCTGTGACCTTTTCTATAACAAGAGAGCATCACAACAGACCAAACCTAAGTTGCATCTACATGTCAATCATCTCATGGCAGATTCCCCAAAAAAGATAACTCACCGATTTCCCGTTGTAGTAGTACATTAAAGAGTTACTTCCCATTCCAGGGACAGGATACGCACAATACATTATAGCGTGAACAAGGTCAGTGGTATATTACAACAGGACATAAGCTCTCTGGACATACATCCAAAGCGTTCAAAAGGGACTAATAATTCTTTCAGTGCTGGCCTCCACACAGCCCACTCAGAGGAAACTTATGCAAAGCAGGACGCTACCATTGCGTACAGAGCGAAAGGGGACTGTCAGAAGGGAGTGGCGTGCGTGGTACGTCCCCTCTCTTAAGCCGCTGAGTGCTGAGGCAAAGAGGAAAAAAAGCGACGAGGGGGAAGGGAAGCAATGAAGAGGGGAATAAAAAAAGATAAAGGGAAGTGGGTGGAACAAAAAAACAAATACGTGAGCCGATTTAGAGCCAGAGGGACAAAATATTTCAGTCCAAGCATTAAAAAAAATGCTGATTTTCTACGATTGAACCTCGACAAACTGAAACATTTTTACTCCTCGCCGGATTGCATGCATGATATATGAGTCATTTAAATGGAGGAGCTAGCCCAAATTTTTTTCACCCGATTAAATCCATAGGGTGTTTTTTTTCCGATGATTGGACCCACTCATTTGGCAACGTGTCGTGCCCGCAGACTCCTCACATGCAGATTAAGAGTCATTAAACAGTGTAAACGCACAGGCGAATACAGACTCGATGTGTATTTTACAGGGCGAGATGCAAAATGTATTTGAGAGGTGGTGTTACTTCAGAAGCGTGTGTAAACACTGCGAAGCATGCAACAGCTGCAACAGGGGGTTGGCCTGTGACGTGGCGGCAGGAAAATAATGCTCTGCTTGGTAAAGCCTGGAAAGGGCTCTCAGAAACGAGGCGAGCTGGAGGGGGAAGCAAAACACGGACAGCCATTTTATTACACTTTGCTGTCATTGCGAGCAACACGGCTTCCCATTTATCCACCTTTATCAAGTGGGAGGAGGGAGGCCAAAGGGGAGCAGAAGAAAGGAGAGGATTGATACGATATTCCATTGAAAGCCCAGCCTGACTGGAGCCTTTCATGACTACCACTCAAAGCATCTCTGACTAAACACAGGCCCGCAAACTCATTTACCACAATATTGTTATAGAAAGATTAAAGCCTTCAAGTCCCTCGAAAACGGGGTCTTTATTAGGCTTTGCCTTTGGTACTGTTATTATTTATCCCCCTTTGTTCTGCCGAAGTCTTTTAAAGTCTTCCAAAGCACTCTCTCTGTGTTCTGCAACCGCTTTATATCTGGAGCTGTTTCAAGTCGATGTTTTCAGGAAAGGAAAAAATGGCAGCGATAGAAGTATTTGAAGGGGGTTAAAACAAGTCCAGACCCATTTCAGTTTCACGAATGACAATACTTAAAAGGACAAATTACGAAGTATTTATTTTAGGAGCGAGCGTCCACCAAATCACATCTTTGCAACACCAAGGGAGAAGGTCAGCATGTGGAGACGCATCTCGAATCAAAGCTAAGTTTATGTGATGTTTTGAGTCATGGCAGAAAGGTAACAGGCGTGACGGAAGGGGGAAAAAAACCTCGTTAACGTTACCCTCTGAAAAGAAGCGCGAGTCACCGCGGCGTGCTTTTCTTGGAATTTCTTTAGCTGTTGCAAAAACAATGAGCAAATCCACATGCTGAGATCATCTCACTCTCAGCCGTGGATTTAGCGATGATGTCACCAGACAGGAAGATTGTTTCCTGTAAGAAGCTCTGGTTCTAATTAGGGAGGGCTTACTTAGGGGAGCTGGGGGTGCACTTGGGGATATTAGCCCCCCTGCCCCCAAAAATGCATGTTGAGTTTGGTTTCTTCCCATTATACTGTACTGTTGGGTCCAATAGGTGAACAAATTATATAGCCTTTGAGATGGAGAAAAAATGACTAATATATAGACTAACAATCTTAATCATTTCAAGGTCGTTTTAAACCCTTAATAGCTGAAAGGGTAGTAGCAGTAATAGGGTAAGTAGCCTCGTGGATGAGTGGTTAGCCTGTCGGCCTCCAGTGAGAAATTTGCATGTTCTCCCCGGGCCTGTGTGGGTTTTCCCGGGTACTCCCGTTTCCTCCCACATTCAAAACAAAACATGCATTGTACGCTGGTTGAATACTCTAAATTGCCAAGAATGAGGTGAATTAGAAGAAGACAAAATGACAATAATAGTTCAATTGTAAAATATAGTGTAAGAGGAGAGAATAGCTTTTTGAAGAAGAGTTTCGGCAGAATTAAAAATGATCTTAATTCAGTATTCAGATTTTGCTGCAGCAGCAAGGTCGAAGGAAGAAGCATTGGTGCCCACCGAAAAGACAAGAGTCAAGGGAATGTGTGACCTTGCTGATTAAAGAAAAGACCCGGTGGACTTTGACAGCTCTTTGGCCAACCATCTCATTTACGAGCCTGCTGGAGGACAAGATCATACTTTGCACTTGATTTCAGCTCGATATAGTAGCTCTAGTATATAGACCTTTGATTTGACTACAGTTTAAGCCTTAAAAAGTCTGAATTGACTTTCAAATCATTGGCTGATCATATGTTCCTTCATCCTCGCTATATGGAGTTTGCATGTTATCCCCAGGTTTGCGTGGGTTTTCTCCGGGTACTCCGGTTTCCTCCCACATTCCAAAATGAACACTCTAAATTGCCCCTAAGTATGAGTGTGGCCGTGAATGGTTGTCTGTCTCCTTGATCCCTGCGATTGGCTGGCCACCGATTCAAGGTGTCCCTCGCCTGGTGCCCATAATTAGCTGGGATAGGCCCCAGCACCCCCCGCAACCAATGCGAGGATAAGCGGTCCGGAAAATGAATGAATGGATGTTCCTTCACCCATTCGAGTAAAAATGCATTGGAGGTCTAGCGCCATCAATGGATGTAATAACAAGCCTGACTGGTCAGACCGGGCGGATATCCTCGAGGCTGCTAGCAATGTGAAATCAAGGATTGCATTAATGTCGTAAAGTTACGGATTATTCATTTGAAACAGGCTGGCTCGTGTCTAATGATTAGAATCAGTGCATGATTTTCAAACCTTTTGTTCCTTTCCTTCCATGCTTCATTCGCAGATGAAAGAGTCAGGCCTCTAGCTTGTTTGCCTCTTCCATTATCTCCTGACTCTAATGTCAGTGGTACATTTCAGCAACCCAAACAAAGGCAAAACACTAAGCGCATGATCCCAGAGGAGGCGGCAAATGTTCCGCCTCATCCCAGTCAAACTAGTGGCGTCTATCTAATCTGCCATCTGATGGAGCCATCCCAGGGGAGCCTGCTAACTGGGGTCATGGCAAAAGCTTGGAAAAGTGTCAACTGCATGGGCCAATCTTCCAATTTTATCACCAGCGAACACCTTGCAAAATCGCATTCCATGACCCTGACATTTTAGAGGAGCATGCAACATGCGTATCCACGTGTGTGCATTACATATGACTTGACCATTTTGAAACACCTTTCGAATTTGTCTCTAAAATTCACGCCAAAAACGCATGTTTTGACAACAAAAAAAGGCCCATGGACCAGGAGTGCCGCATGTTTAACAGGAAGTGACCTTTAAATGGCCCAAAATAAACAGGAAGTGACTGATCGTTATCTACCTACGTTAGAAAAAAGGATTCCTATGTAATCTATCCAGAAATTTCTCTCTGTTTTAAAATTGTCTTTCCTTCTGCCCCGAAGACAATTACAGCTATCAATTTTTAAGAACACCGGCTTACAGAAATACAAAAAAAACCTGACAATAGTGGCATTTTATGGTTTAAAAATATCCAGATCTTTTGACCTAATACCACATTGCTCCCGCAGAATGAGGGATGGGACAGACAGCACTTCTTGGACAGCTAAAGCGTGAAGAAAACTAATTTGACCATAATTGGATAGGCGAGGTTTCTGCCAGATCCAATGATGAATTGGACTCGCAATCGAAATAATAGTAATATATATCAGTTTATTATGATACAGTTAGTAATGGACTTGTCATAAGGGCCTAAAAAGGGCAAAATGTCTTTTAGGCTCAAGAAAGAGAGTGGGAAAAGTAAGAGTGCTCAGTGTTTTTCTTAAATGGTAAATGCTGTATGTTTTAAAAATGTTATGTTTTGCCTCCTTAACATGTCTGTCAGGTGTCAAAGCAGTCCTTCAAATGTGTATTTTATCCAACCAAGACCTTATAATTACAATCTGGCTCACTGTGTGTGAAAAAAAATGACTGAATAGATTTCTTAGAAGTGGAAACCTCACATTGTTGGAGCAGTATCATATTTTGATCTCTAATCTTTACACTTTTGAGGAAAGATAGACAAGGACAAAAGTGCTTTGAATACAAGCACTGCAAGGAAGATTTCTGGATCATCCGAGCCAAGAGAAGAGCTCATTTTGTACTGTGTTGCCATTTCAGATCTTTCCGAAACAAGGGTGTCTGAGTGATCTGTCAAAAGCAAACATCAATCTTTTTTGTCATCCCCACTCACTCAAGGTTCTCAGTTGCAAAAGTCCCCGAGGGGATCTGAATATCAGCCCACTGCTTTCTCTCTTTTCTCTCGCAGCCGCACCGCCACCGAGGCTGGGGAGAAGTGTCACATCAAGCCGCTGCGCCTCTGACAGGGAATTGTAAAGGGGGGAATGGTATTTACACAAACAAACCGTCAAGCGCACACATCCGCATTATGCCTTTGCGGCTTCCCATAAATATCCTCCAAGATGAAACTTTCCCCCACCAGCGACAGAATCTCCTCAATGCGCCGGTCAGACAGGTGCCCACGCAGCTGCCCATCAACATCCCCCAGCAAAGAAGACTGTCTGCTCAATGACAACACGCTACGACCTTCAATCTCAGCAGTCCAATTAAAAGTCTTTGACTGCCATTGACGGCGGCAGACGTCCATTTTGTTTCAACTGGGGGTAATGTTGTTTTTCGTAATGATGGAGATAATATTTTGTTAACGACTCTCTCAGTCTCTTTTATTAATGATGATCACGTAACAATTACAGTCTAAACACGTGTCTTGGATGACTAACACATAACGAGATGTTTGCGAGTTTACATTTGATGAGATGAGAGGAAATTGCTTATTAGTTTCTCTCTGAGGTTTACAACTAACTGCATCTTGTGCTAAATGCGCGTGTAGTTTCTCTAGCTATGTCCTGGCTGTGTTTGTACAGTGGTACCTCGACATACGATCTTAATCCATTCCGGGACTGAGATCGTATGTCGAGCATTTCGGAACTCGAGCAAACGTTTTCTATTGAAATAAATTAAAAACAAATTAATTCGTTCCAACCCTCTGAAAAAACACCAAAAACAGGATTGGAAAAAAAAAAATATTTCTTCTAATTCGCCATCTATTAACAAAGTAACACATAACTAGTGGTTTAATATTACTTAAATTTGTTTAATAGTACTAAAATTATACAGATTTTTTTATCCACGGCAACGCACTCGTAACCGAATAAACTCATTAAAATTAACTTGGATTAATATATACAGACACACTCAAACATACGTTTAAAACTAAAAGCTCAGTGAAAAACAAGCAATTAAATGAAATTGCTTATTTATCACACACTGTCAAAACTTTTCCATATTCCAAGTACATATAGGAAACAAAACAGCCTGAAAATTGCCTCTTCAAATAATAAAGTCTCTCTTCGTTTATGCAATTGCGCATACAGGACCACAGAGGGAAAAGTTTGTGCATGGCTAAAAGAGGATGTATACAGTATAAGATGAAAAAGACCCATGAACATGTCACTGTTTGCAATCCCCAGCTGTTCTGTCCAGATAGCCTTCATGTCCTGATGCATTGCGGTGTCAAACCCTAAATGCAACAAGGATGTGCGCTGGTAAATATTTTGATTCAAGGACACCATGAAGTGTACACAAACACCATGCTGGGATCTGCAACTTCCATTGCCTATCTGATTTTAATCTGAATTTATTTTTGGAGGCAAGAATGCAAAGACAAGCGGGCAGGAAAAGAGTGGGATTTCAGAAATAAGAACGTTCCCAGGAGTAGACCAAAATGATAGGAAGCACTGTTAGTAAGTGAGTGTGTGTGTGTGTGTGTTTTTTTTTAATCAAGCATCTATTCAGGTCTCTGGTGAAGCTTTCGCGCTTGCTTACACCAGCAAAACCATTCAGTGGCATCTGCAGTTGCATTCATGCTTTACAGGTATGCCGCCGGCTCTTCACACATCTGCCTCAGGCTTCAGGTGCGCCTTCGCTTCAGTAGTCCTCGGCACCGCTACCGCTCGCTACCTCCCGTGTCGTTGACGCCAGCACGAACACAGACCTGGGCTGATAATCATCTAATTGCACTACAAGTACCCATTTGCTACTTTACGCCGCCCCGCGCTTCCTGTTAGTCTAAGCAGATGCAGGTATTTTTAAAGAAACATTTTGCCCTCTTCTAGATCTAAATTCTTTATAGCTACCTGTATTTCACTGGGTTTTGTACTTATCCGAAAACTGCACTTTTAGGGCAGTTCATAGGTTATTGCTGCGTGTTGAAAGAAAAGTATTACATCTATCTGACTTCCAATAATAGTGATGAAAGAACCTGAGTTGCTGTAAAATTGAACTGTTTTCACATTGATCACTAGTCAATGACACAAAGGAAACAGAATTAATTGAGAAATAGATACTTTGCTCTACTAGTAAGAAAACTCCTGTGGGTTTTCCTTCGTGGTTGCATTGGGGGCATTTGCAAGTCAATGTTACATTTAGGTCATTCCTGTTGACTTAGAGTCACTTGCTGTTCATTTAGGTTCCACCCAGAGTAATGATTTAATGGTTTTGGGTCACTTGTAGAGAGTGTCTTTCTTCCAAGTAAATTGAGGGCATTTAGAGGTCAGTTCTTGTTGATTTTGGGTCACTTTCTGTTGATTTTGTAGAATTTCGTGCTCCCTTCCTGTTGATTTTGGGGATGTTCCATGAGAATCAGAATGGATAGGAGTAGGAAGTGGCCACCGGATGTGAGGAGAGACATTTTGTAAATTGGGACTTTTTTAGCAATGTGTATGTCCCAAATTACCCGCTTGTTTTCATGATGTAATTGATCATTATAATGTGATGATAACTGACATCACAAAATGGTTGCGCCTATAAAATGTGTCATTTTTTTGTGTTTAAACATTATTTTCTCTGTTATCAGAGGTCCAAAAAATTCACAATTGAATTCATTTTCCATTCCGCTTATCCTCACAAGGGTCGCGGGGGTGCTGGAGCCTATCGCAACCAACTATGGGCAGGAGGACACACTGAATTGGTTGCCAGCCAATCGGAAGGCACAAGGAGACGGACAAGCAAAAATTCACAGCTGGTGTGGAATAAATAAGTCCTAAAAAATAGATGACTTAAAATATATTTCCAACAGGTCAATCCTCAGTGACCCAAAACACAGATTTGCTTGCGGGGGAAAGGTCAGAATCTTAAAACAATTGATTCAAACCTATTCCTATTCACTTGGACATAGTATGGACTCTGTAAGACTTCCTAGAGATGACCTCCTATATAAAACTATCCAAGAACTGGCCTTGGTGTTGTCCATATTTTTAAACAATGTCTATAACCTTTTATTGAACATTTCCATCTCTTCTCTCAAATGGGATCAAAGACTAACTGGGATAATCCCGGCGAGCTCTCGGCTTTATCGCCTGAGCGGCGCTGAGTGACAAGGAGCCGTATTTTATACCGTGCTCTGTCACTGTTTCTCCCTATCTGCCATTGTACTGCTTGATTGTACTCTTATGAGTCACACAAGCGCACCTGCACCCATGTGTTAAGTAGTGACAAATAAAAGCCCAGCGTCCATTTACACAACAAAGAGATGTAACCCGCAAGGCAACTGTTCTTTGCCTGCCCCCCTCCTCGTATTCCCTCGTCTGACAAGACCTCAGATATATCACTTACTTAGAGGAAGAAGGCAGCGCGCGCCCTTGTCGCTGCCACAGACGCCTTCCCTCCCTCATGCTCTGACAATCTCCTTTTCAAATACAAATCCAGAAACAAAACAAGTGTCAGCCTTTTATGTTCCACAGCCTGTTCCACATTTGATCTTGGCTCCACGGCTCGTGGAGGTGACGATTCCGGGTCTCACAATCCCTTACCAAAACAAGAAATATTGTTTTATAAAGAGTTGGATTTGAGCAAACCAGTTGCTTTTTTGTTACCAATAAAAGACAGGCTTTAACCGGTTGAAGGTATTCGAGCAAGGACCTCGTGTAGGGAAAAAAAGAAGTTCGGCAAATCACGGTTTTCAAAAAGAACATCTGACTTAGTGATTTATGCATATTAATGAGCTCCAAACACCCCCCAGACCCCCACTTCCCTCCGTCTAAGTGAACGCAAGCTGAGCTCCACACTTCTCTGCATCCTAATGGTTCCTGCTCCGTTGGGATCATTACCAGCCGAATTTTCAGATATTCTGTGCTATTAATCTCTGTCTGTCCTCCTGTTCAGCGACGTAATGACTAATTAAACATCAAAAGAGCAGAGCTGGGAATCCGCTCTGACAGCCTCTCTTTTTCCCCGGAGAGACTGTGAGGAGGCTGGACTGTGACAGGGCGCCACTGAAAATCAATCACCTCCAGTGCAGCCGTGCGACACGCGTGCAAGCACACTGAACTACGCCAACCAGCTTTGAGCATCAAATCATACAATAATGCATTTATAACACATACGATGCCACAAATTTGTGAGTGAAGAGAAAAAGTGGAAATTGGCAACAAATCTGCATTCCCCAAAAGTGGGGATGATGTCAAGAGTGCTCTTTTTGTGTGCGAGCCTTGTCAGGTTGCCCTTCTTAATATCACAGATCTTTAAGTGTGTGTGTGTGTGTGTGTGTGTG
Source organism: Stigmatopora argus (assembly GCF_051989625.1). NCBI lineage: Eukaryota > Metazoa > Chordata > Actinopteri > Syngnathiformes > Syngnathidae > Stigmatopora > Stigmatopora argus. Next base: position 10,357,686 of record NC_135388.1, on the reverse strand, counting down.
TGTGTGTGTTTGTGTGTGCTGAAGTGAGCTCACTGTGAAATCTATTTATATGAGAGGTAGATGATCTTCCACTCACAGATGAAGGCAGGCCAGGAGGGACCTTGCGAACCTTTTTTGTTTGTAGAGGATCTATGGAGAGAGATGAAAGCACATTTATTTATTCACCAACAAAGACTTGATTATATGAAGACACTCCAAACAAAACAGTTCGCCGCCAATGCAAAAACAACTCCATAAAGGACACAAATATATTTTATTTTATGTAGACAAGATGTGACACCATTAAATCCATTCATTCATCATCTGAACCGCGCGTCCTCGTAAGGGTTGCGGGGGTTGCTGGAGCCTATCCCAACTGACTTTGGCCGAAAGACAGACTGGTTTCCATCTAACGTGCGGTAACTGAGCCCACACTAGCAAGTCAGGCGAGTGAACCAATGCTGTGTCATTTTTTCATGTGTCAGAATTATTTTCTCAATTATCAGGGTCTGAGATTTTCCCTATTTGCATAGTTAAATGGCTTGAGCAACTGTCTTTGACGGGCAGCCCGGTGGAGCGAGTGGTTAGCGCGTCAGCCTCACAGCTCTGGGGTCCTGGGTTCAAATCCAGGTCACGTCCACCTGTGTGGAATTTGCATGTTCTCGCTGGGCCTGCGTGGGTTTCCTCCAGGTACTCTGGTATTTCCTCCCACATTCCAAAAAAAAAACATGCATGGTAGGCTGATTGGACACTCTAAATTGCCCCTAGGTATGGGTGTGAGTGTGCATGGTTGTCCTTTGTCCCTTTGCTGGGATAGGCTCCAGCACCCCCACGACCCTAATGAGGATAAAGCGGTTCAAAAAATGAGATGAGAACTGTCTTTCACATGGTAAGTGATACAAAATGTTATTCATCCTTTTATTAGGTACTGACCAATGGAAGGAGTGTCCTGTAAAGGACGTCTTCTGGAATTGGATGCACTGGACGAGTAGAAGGGAGCCGCTGATTTTGTCGATTGGGTCCCTGAACTAGGACTTGTCCCTCCCACATCTGAGCGTAGAGATGGCTGTGATGAAGAAAAAAAAGAAACAATACCTTTCATTTTTAGTGTTTGCCAGGTGTGACATCAAGGGACAGTACAGTGGTACCTCTACATACGAGCAGCTCTACCTACGAGATGCTCGAGATACGAGGAAAATTTTGAGCAAATAATTTGCACTAGATACGAGAAAAATTTCGAGATGCGAGTGTTAGGTTCATTATTAGATATACTAGCCAGGTGGCCATGACATGAGAGGCTGTTTATCATTGTAGCGCACTGTCTTTTTTGCCGCATCTCTATCGTGTATAACAGATATCAACGAGCACTGACGATTTCTTCACACAAGTTTCTCCTACACATGGACCAGAAAACGCACAACGCACATGCGCGGGCAAAAAGAGGGCTTTCTGGGTAATGAAGTATACTCGTGCACACAACACCAATAGCCAATGGCACCCTTTCTCAGAATAAAACTTCATTACCCACAATCAATACGTGGGTAGGCTGTTATTCCTTCCTTAGCCTGTTAGCTCCCGCGATCGCTCATTCAAGACTACTTCTCGTTGGCAAGTGGTCGTGCGTTATCCTATTGTGAGGACATTTGTGTGCATCATTTTCAGAATATTTCGAAGGGAATACAACAGCAAACAGCCCATCGATAGCGAACGTGAGGGTGGAGGCGTGGCAAACCGCCAACCCGGAAAACGAAGGTAACAAAAGATTACAACAAAATTAGAATTCAGTTTTGTGTAAAGTTACATTAAACGTATGTTTGAGTGTGTCTGTATATATTGATCCAAGTTAATTTAAATTTGTTTATTCGGATATAGTCCCCCCGACTGTGACTTTTGAAAATTAAAAAACACCAATTGGTAGCAGAAAATGTAGCTATCAGTCCCAATTTTTGTTCGCGCCATAGGATGGGAACAACACTTCACCTTTTGCATGTATTATTCAGTGCCAGGGTCATTCAATATCTTTTTGACCCCTGTAGCCTTAGCAAACAGGGTTAAGAGGCTAATTAGGAGCTTGGTCCAATTAGAGTAGACAACTACAGACCGCATCACGATAGTTAGTACAACAGCAAGCTATGTTTACTCGCCGGCTTGCCAACTGGCGTACGTGCCTCTGGGAATCCCCTTTGCAGGCTGACGATTGACACAGTGACATATTTGACCTTTCTAGTAGATAAACTCAGTTGGATAAACAGAGCTTTGATTTTGTACACGAGCACTAAAAGACTGGAAGTAATTCAATGTAAAACTGTTGATATGATTTGGAATTCGAACGCTGCATGAACTGAGTGGTTCATAGAAAAGTAATTAAACATACAGTATTTTTCTCCATGCAGAATGTAGGTCGTCAAAAGCATTGGACATGCTGACAAAAATGTAATTCAAAAGGAACAAACTGGCTCTGTAAAATGACAATCTGTCACAGATGCCACATCACTGACCCGTTTGAGCTCTTGGCTTTGTTCAATGATATCGAAGCAGTCTGCTCTCGCTCTCCCAGAGAAAATCGCTATAGAAGAGTAAATGCAACTCATTCTATTAAGTCTGATTTTTCATATTTTGAAGATGAATGGATAAGACGTCCCCCCCCCACCCCCCAAAAAAGTGTTGAAATTAATCTGTAGTGGAAATGAAGTGCACCTGAGACTGACTGCATTCAAATGATGAGGCAGTGCAAATCAATCCACCACAGGAGTTCTTTTCAAGCATGAGATGTCATTAGCCTTGTCAGGCAAGTGGCAAGTAGCCATGTGCCAAGTAGATCAATGATCTAATTCAATTATTTGGATTAAAAGCCTGGCAAAAGACTGTCTGAAAATGTTAGAAGTGCAAAGTAGGCTAAAAATCAATCAGGAGGGCTCAGTTTATAACACACATTTATCTAAAAGGACATAAATTACCATAATTAGAAATATGGTTCGACAAGCATCTCAACAAAAAAAATGGAACACCAATGGATTAAAGTAAAAAGTTAAAAATGTTATTATGACCAAAGGCGGAAGCTTTTTATCTCATTGGCTGCCATTAATAGGGAATGACGTCCAATCCTTTCAAACTGTCAAGTGTCCCAGCTCAAATGGATTGGACAACAGTCAGTGACTTAAGATCTGTGATGGAGCTCACCTGACAGCCAGTTGCTCCAGTATCCCTTCCAAAGCCATGAAATGTACCCCTCTCCGATTTTGCTGAAAAAGAGGGATCATTGTTAACTCATGTGGCACAATTCAGGGTTGCCCCAGTGATTTATAAGCCTTGTGGGCTGCCAGTCCCCCAATAGTAAAAAGCATACACATTTTGACTTATTTTTGATTTATCAGTCCCTCCTTTGTTGATCTATTCCCAGTTTCAATTGTAAATGATAATTAGCCAAAGTTACTCTTGTTGCAAAGTAAAAGCAGCTCATTTTTATAGTAACTGGTCCGTCAATGGCACCCAATGAGTTAATATTTTTTTTTAACAACAACATGGAAAATGTGAAATGACAACCATGTTTGAGCAATGGCATTGTTGAAAATTTAAAGATGATTAGTTTCTAAGGTTGTGGCAGTGTCCACTGAAAGCATCCCATATAGCTTTTAGGGGAGGAATAACGCGAACACCCACACACTTGAGCACATTAATCATACAGTTGACAATATCTAAACTCAGCAGTTTTAGAATGCTGGAAAAACAAAACGCGTAAACAAAGCTACTTAAGTTCCTGCGTGAAGAAGATGAATCCCTTTAATGGTGTAATACATAACATTTGCTAGAAGACCAAATATTACAAGCAGAGTCTCTGCTAAACTCTGTTGCCTTTACAGCACAAAAAAACTTGCATTGCCTAGATGTTTTGTTACACAGTGATGGATTTGAAGTCAACATTGCACAGGTGAGCAGAAGCAGATGTATCACCTGAGCAGTTCTACAAGAAATGTAACAATGAGCATCTCTGAACCCTAGAGTGTGAGAGTCGAGTCTATCAGGGAAGATGGTTTATCTCTTAAAGCCGCTTGGCTTGTATCAACAATATGATATGTTTGCGAGCCATCACTTGCGAAAGAAGAAAAGGATTAAGTTGTCGGATACTGCAATGTTGCACTATCGCTGCGGGAAGATGAAATATCTCCTCTCGCTGAAGTTTTATTTCATTTTATCCTTTCCACAACTATCCAAGGTTTCTTTAGCTGCATTAAAAACTATTCCACTCAAATCCACAGAGGTCGAAACCTTGTCAAGTTCAGGGTAAAATATTCATTGGCAGCACGTGTTCTGTCAAACATACTGTGTCTGGTGTGAATAATTGATGTTCAGAGAAGGCCTTTCAAGCTCCACACTAGCAAACATCTACGCAGATCATAAAGGACGACGTATTCTGAAATCCACTCACGAAACAATAACACCTAAACCAAGTGTAAACACAGGTCAGCCAGGGAAATGCAGGCCCTACAAACATCGATAAACATTTACAGAAATGATGCTCTGACAGTGTTTACTGATAATGTAGCTCAGTTTGGACTAATCTGTTGCATTTAGGGTTAATTATCTACTTTTTATAAACAAGAGAAAGCACTGTTGATGTAAATGTGCCTTGAGAAGATTTTTTGTTTTGTTATAGAAAAAACACCGGCTTTTTATATACATGTTTTTTGTTGAACAGCATCATTACCTCTGTTTATAATGATGTGTGCAGTAGATAATAATAAAGATGTAAACATCAAGGGAGGAATTAAAATTGTAAAAAGAATTGAGATCGGGAAAAATCACCATTTGCGTACATAACATATTTTAAGCAAGGTCCCTCTCTCTCTCTCTCTTTACATTTTGAGTGTCCAAAGTGTGAATGAATCAAGTTCCTAAATTAAAATCAATCACAAAAAGGAGATGGACTCAAAAAGTAATCACTTGTGAAATAGATTTTAGACTTGAAACAAGATTTGCCAAATCCAACAAAGCTCACAACACTGTGATTGAGTAATCCTGTATAGTGCGTTTCTAATAAAAATGTATGATTGCAGGCAACAGGATGAAGCAACGCTAACATGGTGGTTGGAGGTAAAAATCACAGACAAAGAGCTAAAGCACTGGACATCCCAGCCCATTTATAACAAACTGGACCCTCCCTCCCCCCACACATGACAAATCAGCTGCAAGAGGAGAAGGATGGAACGTGACAAAGTGGCAGAGTGCAAGCAGATTAATCCACCATGCTACGTATAGAGGTCACAGATTAACAGATCTCTTGGTTAATTTAGCTCGGCCTCGTGCAAGAGCCATGACTTTTTTTTTTATCTTATCTTGAATCTTTTTCCACTACTCCGAAAATATAGTAAATGGATTTGACGACCTGCATTGAACTCATCTTTCCCCTGTGAGCAAAACCACAAGCAACCAGTGGATGTTTTTACCCTTTTTGAAATAAATCATGTTATAATATATTGTAAACAAGAAGGGGAAAAAACTCCTGGAAATTGTACATTAGATTTTAAAATAGCCGTCAGACAATCAACGCTGCATGAATTCATCCTTTCCACTCTGAAACGCAAAGGCGGAAAAGAACAAGCACATCTAATGAAGTGCTAAATTGTTCTTGTCATTAAACTCTGAGCACAAGGCTAAAGCATACACCACTTTCGCGCCAACTCTGTCGCTGGGCTCAGCAGACAAGTTTCATTTGACTCTACCCAGCATCCACATACCATTCGAATTTGAGCCCACCAGTAAACAGCAGACAACCCGTGAGAAAATTGCCAAAATCCAACCACTCACTACATTTCAGTCAAAAAGGGCTGCCAGAAATATCGCCCGAAATAGAGTACACTCAACTTGCGGCAACTGAATCCCCAGTTCTAGTCCATTAACAGTGCTTGATTTGAAATGACTTGAGCACATGATTAGTCAACAATCAGTTCCATACAATCAACAGAATACTTAATGATGAATGGATGAATCCTGTTCCAATCCCCAATGCCATTATTTACCAGTAGGTTAACAGTCGCTCAGCTTGGGAGTCATTATTATATAAGGAGATAAACAAAACCAATGGAAAACACTCCAGAAAGTAATGGCCTTAATAATTGCACAGTAGTAGCGACGTTATTTGTCTCCCACAGTGAGTGCGCAGTAGCAGGCGTCATTTGAGTGATGAGTCTGTGCCCAGTCCAAAAGCTAAATATAGCACTTTATGTGGCAGCTCAACTATTGTTTCCACAGACCTCAGAACATTTTTGCCCAAGCTTTAAGACTTTTCTCTTCTGCATACTGCAGGCTGCTGTCATGTATCTTTTATCAAAAGAAGCTTGGGTGTGTCGTGGGTGTGCCACAGGCATAACAAATGTTCACCTCACATCATTGTCATGTTTCACATCTCCAGCAATTGAATGGCGACAAAAAACTGAGCGAGAAATTGTAATGCAATAGATAGAAGTAATACATATTTTTGTCATTGTACATTTACAGCAAAAATTACGAACTCACAGTTTATCTTTAAACCTTTATAGGAGAAGCAACTATGTTTTTAGTTAGGTATTTAAATCAAACTTCTAACACAGAACACAAGACCTGTGAATAGCCCGAATTATAATTATACTATTTCAATAAAAACTATTGTACTTTATTATGTTTTTAATGAATAAATAAAATTATAAAGGAATAACATGTTGGTTGTTCGTCTCATGTGCCCTGCGATTGACAGGCAATTAATTTAAATAAATAATACCATGATCAATAATTTTTTTTTAAAAATGATCGCCAATAACAGTAAAGTAGATTTTGAAATTTAGTTTATGTCAAATTATTTAAGTCGTTGCCTGCCACGGACAAGGAAAAGAGTCCAATTTAGGATTTAAACTGGGATGACTGGCCAAGATGGCCGACATTTCCATGCAATCAACGGTACTAGATGTCGAATCTATTTTGAATCTGGAGGACGGAAGCGATTATTTGCTACTAGCCTCTCGCAGTCAAAACGAATTGGATGTCTAGCACTGTCAATGGCAGCCAATGTTAAACGAGTGGCTTCTATAGGATTAAATTAAACAAAGGTATCAATGAGCTCCAGGGAAAATAAAAGTGAATTAGAAAAAGTCGAAGCCAACCACTCTTCCAGTGTGGTTATCGATTTCGGGGCAGCACCGGACCACTGTGTGGCATTCTATTGAGCCACACATAGTATTACATAAAAGGTAGGAACCCAAGACTCTCTAGGGATCCATTCAAAACGCTGACCACAAAAACAGGCAATTAAAGACCATGCTTCAATGCCCGTGAGATACATTCCAAAATCCAGTGGTCGAGTCGATTTTCCTTGCTTCAAAGAAAGCCAGGATTGTGAAAACAAACAGGGCACTAAAGGACAGGATGAAAAAAAATGCTGCTTATTTGCAAACCAAATTAATTTAATACACCTCAGCTCATACTCTTCCATCAGTGTTCTCAATTTGTCTCCAGTGTGTTATACTTAGAGTAGAGTTCACATTTAAGAGGATTTGGTATCATTCTTTTTTTAAAAAATAGACAATAAAAATCTAAAGTAAAATGTTGATTGGCTACTGGCTAGCCATTTTTCTTGACCTCCCCTAACGAAGGCTTAGTTAAATACTTGACAAATATTTCTGTGTTACATGCATGCAAATATTAAGACATTGATGCTGAGTATTTATGGATTTAATTTCTTAAATTTTGTGAAATCTGGGAAGTGTGGTTTTTAATCAGCTGTGCTCTATAGTGTGGAAACATTGAGAATAACATTACATTTGTTTATTTACGTTGCATTTTTGTGTTTGAAAAATGTATCATATTACATTCAATTCCTTGTGGTATTCACATTTTCAAGAAAAGATCTTAGTTTCCTGAGCATTAATTGAAGAATCAAAAGTGATGGCACGAGTGGTTAGTGCGTCCGCCTCACAGCTCTGGGGTCCTGGGTTCAATACCAGGTCACATCCACCTGTGTGGAGTTAGCATGTTCTCCCCGGGCCTGCCTGTGTTTTCTCCGGGTACTCCGGTTTCCTCCCACATTCCAAAAACATGCATGGTAGGCTGATTGGACAATCTAAATTGCCCCTAGGTACGAGTGTGAGCGTGAATGGTTGTCCGTCTCCTTGTGCCCTGCTATTGGCTGGCCACCGATTCAGGGTGTCCCCCGCCTCTGCCCCGAAGACACCGGGGATTGGCTCCAGCACCCCCCCCCCCGCGACCCTAATGAGGATAAAGCGGTTCAGAAAATGAGAGGAGATGAGAAGTGACATCCTTCGATTTATTCCAAGAAAATGTTAATGATGCATTTACTGTCTCTCTCTGCTACCCTTTAAAACTGCTATTTTGTTTCTTCCTATAAGAGTGTTTGTTTACGCATCAGTAAGTAAAAAAACTTTATGATGTCTCTACTATTTCCATGAAACAGTAAACGAAAACTGACCGGTCTAAAGGTTAGGTCAGTGGGGAGGACGCGAGGAGGGAGGTATGGTACACCACCGAATGAGCTTCCTCCTGAAATCTAGCCAAGCATTGAGAGTGTACATGTATGATAGAGAAAGATGAGCCAATAATACAAAGGAAACACATCTCTCTTGCCACAAGCTCAACATCAATTTCTGTCTACAGCCTTGTCAGTAGTTACTTATTCAACACAGCAAGAGCAAATGTTAATGAGTTCTGATTAGCATTTTCCCCCTCTTTGTTGAAATGCCACTGATTATTAGGTACCATGATGATGAATGCATTTGCTCATGCAGCCTGATGTGTAATTAGCCATTAGGTAGAATAACTAGATCAGTTTAAGGAAAGGGATCAGGATTAAGTGAAATCAAGCCGGGGGGAATGCAAGAATGAAAAACAAAATAACATGGGCTGTTCCATTAGCGTCCGATAATCAACACAGATGGCATTCAAGCCATCGCTTAACTGCAATGCATTAACCTTTTTATGAGTAGGTGATGCTGGTTACCAGCAATCACAGTTTTTCATTTATCTTGAGACGTACTGATCCCAGATCTAGCCACCATTATTTTTGGTTTCTTAAGTGATTAAAAAGTACAAATCACCATTATTCGTCATTTCGCTGCTCTAAAAATAACGTGGTGGGCTGGGGGGTATGAAAGATTATCTCCAGTGCCTGTAAAGGTATTCCTTCGAAATGTACAACTGCAGGAGCAGCGTGAAAACGGTTCACCTGCATGGAAAATGCATTTCTCTTAGATATGTGGATTTTCTGATTATATTTATCCCACTCCCAGATAATCAGATGCCAGAGCTTGCTCAATTTAATTTTTTCCCCAAACATTAAAAACGAAAATGAGAAGTGAAACGAGGAAATATTTTCATGTGACCTTTGCCTTCCCCCCCACCTCCCACAAGCCCAGCTATTCTCCTGTCTGTGCTTTTTATTCACAAATGAGGAGGGAAAAAAATGCATTACTGTGGACCAGATGGGAACATTCCACATGACCAAACCAATCAATCACATTGGTGGGACGCAGGTGTGACACAGCCGTGCAGCAACACACCATTTCACAGTCTATCAGGCACAAACACATGGTCACCAATCAATGGCGCCCTGAGGACCCATGAGGAGGGGTGCTTCTCCAAGCCACACAGGTTCATGGCTGATGACTTCATAATCACACGTCCATTCTCTTAAGAGGAGAGAGGCGATGCACTCCCTAATAACGTCCCCCGCCATGTGAACACCAACACTGTAATGGATGCTTCTAACATGCTTTCCTGCATCTCCTTTCCCAGCTGTCCAATGGAACCAGTGCACATTTAACAAGCTGAGAAAATTTCTCCCAGCTGGATATTCCAATTCTGTCAACATGAAACGTCAAGTATGTGTCAATGTTGGGAATCAAGTGCCAAACAACTGTTGGGCTGTCAAAGAATAGAAAACTGAGGTGAAGGACAAAAGGCGATAAACACATGGCTTTGGAATGCAGCACCAGCTTTGGGAGTGCAAGGGATACTACATTTCAAGCAAAGCCCTAGAATTAAAACCGTTTTAAAAAGGGTCAACCCATGATATTTTTTCTGTCAATAGCTTTATATTTAAGCAAAAACATGGTAAATGCTAACAATATGGCCATCACCGGGTTTACAAGCAGGTGCGTATCGGAGTATAACAAATGGATCGATAGCTTGTGTATCAGCAACAGAATCTAAATCAGTTAAAACGCAGAATCAATTACTATTGTCATCTTTTAGATATGCCATTTCGTTCAAAATAATGGTTTTCATTAAAATGCCCAAAGTGTTCATTTATTCCTTCGTTTTCCATACCGCTTATCCTCACAAGTGTCATGGGGGTGCTAGACCCCATCCCAGCCAATTGTGGGTAGTAGGCAGAGGACACCCTGAATTGGTTTCCAGCCTCGCGCTTCTATCTATTGACACTAGAGAGTTCAACCAGCCTATCATCCATGTTTTTGGGATGTGGGTGAAATGCAAAGTGCCTGGAGAAAGCCCACGCAGGGACGGAGAAAACATGCAAACTCCACAAAGGTAGGTCGCAACACACCGGGGATTGAACACTCGATCCCAGGTCTGGAAAGTGGAAGCATTAACCACCGTTTGGTTTGTAAATAGGCAGCATTTCATTTCATCAGCCCCCAAAAAATAGACCGCTAAAAATGTCAACAAAGTTGTGACCTCTGCAGCTGATTCCTTAAGACTCATTGAGTCGTCGTATCTTGATCGAATCTGAGTTGTTTCCACTATAAAGACACAGCCCCCTCCTCCCATGAGGCCTATTGAGCCTACAGCTGATCCTCTGCAGCTGGCCTGCCTCCCCAGTCAACTGCTGGGGGCCAGGACCTGAGGAGGAAAAGACCGGCCGGGTGAGGCCAAGATGGGCCAAGAGAGCCACGAGGGTGGGGAGGTGTGAGATGTGGGCGGCAAGGGAATGGAGAAAAGGGATTTGCGCTCTTTCAGCTCGTCTTCAGCTCTTCATGCTCCACTGACCTTGGTAATAGATAAGCACACCCTGCAGCTCAGCATAATGACCGGCTCCATCCTCTAAACTGTACTGCACCACATCGCCTCGTCTTCAATTTGCAACACTCTGGTCCTGTCATTTCAAGTGGAGATACGTATGTGCATTTTGCGCTTGTCACATAAAATCATTCCTGCAAAACTAAGGTTTAACACAAGTTCATGTAAGAAACCATGCATTTATCGCACGTAAGAGTGCACTGTTTATTTCGGTTTACTGTTTTGGTGATGAGTTAAAAGACAACACTATCTAACAGAGTCATTTTAAAAGTGAAATGTCCTTATTCCTTTATAGGGCAGGTGGTTATATTTTTTTAAATAATTTAATAACTTACGTAGGTGTCACGTTTTAGATCATGTAGGCCGCAATATTAACATTTGGTTTTCATTTGGTTGTCGTCCACATGACCCAACCTGTAATTTCACATACATATGACACGAAGTTTCAATCGTAATTTTTGATTTATATATTCATGAATAAATACAATTAATAAAACACTGATGAACACTAAATTAATACAAAATACTGCATTCTGGTTGTGGCCGTCAATAACACTATAAGGTTGATTTTATTTTTTAATTTCATAGGACACCTCATTGCCTGCCATAGACAACAATGAAATTAATTAAACTCATGATTCAGTATCATTGACCGGGCAAACATATTTACAGTTTCTTACTTTTAATTTAAAATAAATAAATAAAATAAAAATGATAACTGATTAATTGTAAGTAAGGTAATAAATCATGGCAAACCTAGTTTTCAGATAATGGCCCTTCTAAAGAAACCATAGCTATGATGTGGTCAGTAACAAATGAATTTGATACCTGTTATAGTGGAATGGAAAGATGGCAAACCCAAATTGACACACTTAATACCTGCAACTCATATACACCTTTGTTATTTAATGAAGCGAAATTATTTCTTTATCTAAAGGACACCTGGTAAATTGTGGCATGATCGATTCCAGCAATAACCGAAGCCATATTTTAGTTCATTTATTCTCAGAATACTGTAACCATAAGTTGTATATAGATAGCCCCCTACAAAAACAGATCTGTCTCTCTCAAGTAGTCACGTTGAATTCACATGCGGACGTGTGATTCATGTGCCTATTTGTGTGTGTTGATGGCAGCATTAAGATGATTAGTTAGCATGCAGAGCCAAAGCTGCATGTGTAATATCGAAGAAGCACTGTGGGGGAAACGTGACTATAGATTTCCAACTCAGCAATTGTGTCATGGCCATAAAGCTTATGAATGAATTGACTAAATGTAATGACAGTGAGGAGGAAGCTGAACTTTGAGTGTTAAGCATGATGATCCTGAAGACACACCAGGCTTTTCTTGCCCCCCTCTTCCCAGGCTAAAACGGTGCTATAATAAAAGTATATAAAATATATATATAATAATTTTAAATGAATTTGTGAAAGAGAAATGGCAACATCTTATCTCAACATCTATCTTATGTGAATAAACATATCCCACCTCCCAGAACTAATTGTATTTTAGTTTTTTTAGTTTTTTAACTGCATTTTAAAACTGTGCCTTTTCACATGTACACACCATGATAACGCAGAATGTCATAAATTCAAAACTTCAGCAAACTTAACACTTTTTTCCTATCTATTTATTTTTCAAAAAGTATGGAGCCATTAGGCTTCTATACCACCATGCTTTGCTGGTTTTCTGAAGTAAACCCTGTAAATAATTATAAACATTAGGTGCCAGCCAGACAGCGATATAGAAAGGAGCAGAGTTCAGTTCCTTCAAATTGAGCTCATTGCGAAGGGTAATTAGGAAGATAGCTGGATTGCAAGTACTCCCAACATCCCAATAGACATCCTTCATCTAGCTGACACAAGAATAAAACAAAATGTATTAGGTAATTACATCTCACTGCTCCTTGTTGGGGATATCAATTCACTATCCCTGTGGATAATTAGGACTGCTGGCTGAATGTATGGGAAGTCTCCACAATAGAAGCTCAAAATTCAAGCAGGACAGATGTCATAGAGATGAGGAATTTCGTGAAAAAATGACGACAGGCAATAGTGACATTTAAACCAACCTTAATCAAACTTGTAAGACAGTGTGCCTAGAATATAGGAAAATTCTGACGTAAATTTTACTGAATATGACTCCATCTGATCTGACTCAGATGTTGTCACATAACAAAACACAATGAGGAAAGTCTTGTCGATATATTGCACCATAAACATGAGCAATGTAGTGTCCACCTGTCAGGCAGATTACAGCCCAAGTGGCTTCTTCGCACATGACAACTTTCTTACAAACTGGTCAACTACTTGCCTTATTGCAGAATATTCATTCTACAGATGCGAATAATGATCATGATCATTTTTATAAGACAAAACTGACACATTTTTTCCATGAAGATGTTTGCCGATTGTATTCTTTTGTTTCAACACAAAAGATAATAATTTGCTTTAATGATGGACAACAGAAATGAGATATGACTTAGTGTAGACGGCCTCAAATCACAGAGGACTTGGAATTTTGATCATTGATAGGTAAATAATGGCAATTATTACAATTCTTATAATATATGTTAATTGATTATTTTTGTCTAAATCTGGTAGTCTTTTGCATTTCTTGTGCCAGTTTGCAATTTTTTCGAGCAGATTTGTGATCACCATGTCAGTTTAAGATACCAGTACTAGAAATTATGTAAACACTGTAGTACGGGTTTAGCAGTTTCCTGAGGTATGATACTGGAATTGAAAATGGACCAAGCAGAAAAAGATAGATTTTGCATAAAATGTCACTTTCTGCCGCTTGCTTCCAGTCAGGCATTCCCCGAGTGCAATTCACTTCATTCACGCTTGCGATTCATGTCAGCCTTACAAATGTGACACGGTGCCATAATTGAGAATTAATACCAAAAACACAACAACAAATGTTGTGGACACTGAAGTCAAAGTGCAGGAAAAGTCTTAGCTCTCAACTGACTTATTCGTTAGATGAAAAAAAAGAAAAATAAGAAAACAATTGTATAATACATGTATAAAGTTTACTGCAGAAAACCCCAAGGTAGACAGAGATGATCCAATAAAGGGAAAATGAAATAAAATCCCAACAGTTGTTAATAGTCTAGAATGCACTTTGACGCAAAAGCCTTGTTTAACCCCTAACGCGACATCCTCCACCCTGCTGACAATGTTGGTTTCGTTGGGAGTTTATGATGGTCAGTAGGGTGTCTTATGATGGAAAGCTATACTGATGGTGTGACTTGTAGCCTGGGGGAGGGTCATCGCAGGAGGGGAGTAGCAGTAACGGGATGGGGATTAACGGGGGGAATAAAACACCAAGAGAGGGGAAAAAATATCCCTGTAACCTGGAAAGTCATTCAGAACTTCTCCTTCCATATAAATGATGTGTCATTGCTTCATCAAGGCAGTTTTTCCCCCTCTACTAAAGGTTGTGGGCAATAAAAAAAAATCACTTACTTACCCATTATGTTGGTGTTCATAAAAGGTGTCGGGGACAATCCTTCATGGGGCACTAATCGACTGTCACTCAAATGATCGCCATAATGAGGGCTGTCTGTGAAACCCTGGGGGAAGAAATCACAATATTTAGTACGTTATTGGGGAAACTTAATTCGTGGAGCTCTATCAGATATGACTCTGAATTTCACTTGTATGACATTGCTGAAATCACCCTTAGGTGTGTTACTGCATATTTTGGCATCTGGTACAGGTGACTACAAGTGATACTGTTTAAGGCAGATGGTTCATTGGGAGTCACTGAGGGTGCAGTGCTTCATTGGGGTCACTGAGGGTGCAGTGCTTCATTGGGGGTCACTGAGGGTGCAGTGCTTCATTCCCCTGACTTTGGTGCGGGCAGAGTAGGTTTGATTCCCACTCAGTGGCAGTGAGATTGTGTGTGAATCATTGTCTGTCTCTGTGTATACCTTACGACTGACTGGCGACCAGTTCAGAGTGTAGTCCACCTAACTTATTCACTGCCATTAAAAGTAATAGATCTCAAATCAATTTAAACTGTGATGGCTGGAATGGAATGATCGTATTTTACTCCCACTGACAGTAATAGATGTCTAATCCTATTTGACTGTTTCGATCACTGATAGCCCAAATAGTCAAATTAGGATTGGGAGTCAATGGCAGCCACTGATTTGACTGGGTGTGCTGCTAGGTGGTGAGAGTTAAACAAAAGAGTTGGCTTGGTCTCTTGTGTACCCCATTGACCAGCGACATTCTTAAAAAGTATGTTTAGGATGGATAAACACCATTTTTTCAATGAATATAATTTCAGAATATTTTTTACAGAATTGTAAAACAAATCTGATGCAATCTGACACCATTCACATGAACCTGCAGTTTAAAAAAATGTTTTTTTTTCCTCCAGTGGCTTAACATCATTCGTGACAGATATCTGCTTCACAAGCTTAGGCCTAAATATCAGCCACAGCATGGTTTTGGAAAACTAGGGGTCCAAAGTAATAAAAGGCACTCGCTGTTGCTGTCCTAATCCCAAATCCTTATGTGCTTCAGTCAAACACAACTCCCCAAGATACATTGGCTACCAGCAGGGAGATGGCGAACAGCAGTTGGCTTGCATTTCAAGACTTATTTTGGCCAACTCATACCCTTTGAATTCAATATACAGTCAAAAAAAATCTTATTATCCATCTTTTTTTGTGAGTGGATAGTGATGGAAGAATTTCAAAGGCAGTGGAGGGTTGCTCTGTTTGGAGGGAATCCTCTGAGATTCCCTATTGTGCTGCTGCCAGGCCGCACACACTGTTAATCACACCATGAACAGCCTCAATGACAACAAAAGCCTTCCAAGACGATCGAACAAACACACATACACACTCAGCCATGGATATACACGCCACAACTAACGTGTGCAGTATCTACTGCGGGAGAACCGGGGGAGGTGTCAAACTATGAACATAATTGGATAAAAGAAAGCAACAAAAAAAACTTGCTGTTAACCTTTTATAAAGCTGGTATGCACTAAGGCAGGTCTGCACTAAAAACTGAGAAAATATAATAATTAAGGCCATATGTTGTTTAAAGAAAAACATGTTTACTTTTATTTTTACATTTCCCGTTCCTAGTTGATTTTGGTACATTTTTGGGACACTCCCTGATGATTTTTGACCATTCCGGGGTAACCGGGTGTTTATTTGGGGGCAGTTCCATGCGAAATAAACTTTGCTTATGGCCAATAATAACCCCGTAAAATGTTTTGGGTAATTTCATTTAAATTGAAGTGGAAAAAGTTGATTCACCTCACGGAACAGGCCAAAAGTGTAGTATAGTAGTCATAGGATTTAAATGAGTGCTCTATAAAAGGTTAACGGACAATTTAATCAGTCCTCTACATCTGGTCTTTGATTGTCCTGTCTTCCAGTGGGAGGCAGGAAAAAGCTAGCACTGCTGCTGGAGAAGGGAAGGAAAAGGGAGGTGAGAGGGATAATGGTCAATCTTGTGTTTGCACCCCTGCAACTGTGAGATCATCAATCATAGAACCCTCATCATTCTCCAACACTAGTGGCCTACATCCATACAAGACGTTAACACATGCTGTCACCGCTACCACGGGGCACGAGTAGTGCTGATGGCTAAATATCTGTCAGATTACTGTAATAGTAGGCAGGCAATAGCTCTTCACTTGCAAGTGTTTATAAAGTCCCCTCATAGTGCTATATCCCAGGTGAGTGTGTAACTGCAGTTTGGGAGGTGAGGACGTGCTCGTGATGGATGCGTGCGGGGTTCAATAACACGTCAGAGCAAGGCACCGTGGGTGGGGGTTGCGCAGAGGAGACTGTCAGAGCGGCAGCCTACGGACACAGCTGCCCAGGATAGGGCGGCTGGCTGGGAGCCAAGGTCAGTATGGCAGGACCGGGGACTGTTCACAGTCCACTGATCACATACAGTCGTGGTTCTGCGGCTCAAACAAGTGCAGAAGTGGGCTGGATTTCCTTTGCGGCAGAGAAATAAAAAAGAGGGCAGCTTGGATCTTAAAGGACTTAAGCATTGATGGGATCTAGGCTGTAGTTTTTCCCAAAGATAATTATTAAGTAAAAGCGCTGCAACTGTTGTGAAACAATAGTCAACAATCATCAACAAAGATTAGACCAAGGGTGTCAGACTCGGGTTGGTTCGGGGCCGCTTTAACGTCAACTTGATTTCACGTGGGCTGGACCATTTTAGATATAATATTTAGATTTTTTTTAAATAAATGGATTAAAAGAACTGGATTAAAAGCCCTGAATATTCAGTTTTTCATAGATCTAAAACAATGTTTATTTTAGCTTTTTCATATATATTTTTAGATTTTACAAAATGATTTTTGAACTAAAAACACAGAAAAATTGATTAAAAAATTACAATTATTGATTTGAAAGGGGGGAAATCAGGAAATTTAATATACATCTATACTCTTCATTTTAATTTGATCCTAAAACAGAAAGTCTGCACTTATGATTTACTTTCCCGGGCCACACAAAATGATGCGGCGGGCCAGATTTGGCCCCCAGGCCGCCACTTTGACACGTGGATTAGACAGTAAATCTGTCACACTGTTGACAAATTCCTCTCTTGGCATTTTTTTTCCTTTTGGAACCTATCTCACCTATTTTATGAAAAACTCATTTATTTTCAAGTTTCTGTGCTTTCTATTATGCTATAGGATGCCTTGTTGACATGCTCCTTTAAAAAATAGTGGGAGGAAAAATGCAATAATGTAAAATGTGTGTCAACAGCCATGAATTTGTCAAAATAAAACTAAAATTAAGGGTGTTTTCTACTACATGATATCATTGGAATATTAGAAGTATTGACTATTCCCTTGTATTTTATAAGGAGCTTTTTAGATCAACGTTATCAACAAGAATGCGTACTATATTGTCGATTTGCCACTTGAGACTGAAATAACAATTCGGGTGTAGTTTTTCTTCCAGGCTATTTAAAACAAATTCAGAATCAGTGTCAACTGACTATGCAGCTGTGTTTGAGCACACGTGCGTGTGTTTGTGTGCGCATCTTCTGATGGCATAAACAGCTGTCTGCTGGCTGATGCTTCGCCTTGCAATGTCACAAACATTCATTTATATGCACCCGGAGCACATATATCCACAGCGTCTCTGTCTTACAATTCAAATCAAGCTGCCAGTGTTACCACTGCCTGTAGATGTTCATTCGGGAAGGGCACGGAGGAATAAACAAGGCACCACAGCTAGAGTTGTGCTGACATTTAACTGAATTCTGATGGAAAGTGACAGGAGATTGACATTAAATGAAATTCATGCAGGACATCGAGAACGACCGGTGTGCGACGGGCAGACCAACAGTGAGAGAGCTGTTCACACATCTCAGTTTTATTTAGTTGTTTGCTCCTCTTATGAACTCCAGCGAGCCCCTGCACCCTTGAAACTGAGGTTCTTGAGCACACAACTAGAAGTGGTTAAAAATCAGAAATTTGAGTTATTAAAGGGGGAGCATATGTTTAAACGAGTGTACTTATTATTACGGGCATGTAATCAACTCATATTTACGCAAGACATTCTACAAGCACAGTGGATCCCATTTCCGGGTTTGGTTACGTGACATCCATAATGACCCCCATCCCCCCCTCCCCCTTAATAGCTGTTGACGGCAGAGGGCAGTATTGGACAGAATTGGGGTGATTTTAAATTGAAGAATTTATTATCCCATCAACGTCCGAATGAGGCATGATTTCGCTAAGTTCAGGATCGTAGCATTCAACTGCTTAATATATGAATTATTGATCTAATGTAATTATGATATTAAGAATAATCACTCAAATTTGGAAAGATTGTAATAAAACTTTGATTTTGTATGTCAAATATATTACAACATTATTTTCAATAACAAGCTTAATTGATCATGGCAAAAGCCATCTGTTTTTTTATGAGGTTTTTCTTAAGGTTATACCCTGATTTTAAATAACTAATATTAAGCCTTTATAGGGCAAAATATTATTTTTAGTAATTTAAAGAAAATTTAACTTAACCCACAAAAATCTGGGGTCCACATATCTAGACATCATGTTTTGGGGCAATTAAGGGACAATATTAAAATTTGGTATACAAATGTGGCCTACTAAATGTCAGCTGATTTAGGCAAAAGGCAGACTACACCCGAAAATGGTCGCGAGGGCGTGCACATAGACAGACAACCATTCGCACCCACAATGACCTCACAGCGGAGTGGAAATTGATCCCGTGTCCCTTCGCCAAAGTAAGCCGACTACACCGCTACACAATAAGTGAACCCCTAGACAGGATCATATAAATCACACAATTGCAAGGCTAGAAGAAGTAGCCCACATTTGAGCTGTGTCTTAGGGCCCATATTTCAACATAAAGCCCAGGTGCGTGTCGGTATTCTGGTAGAATAGCATGTTTGGCCACTGCACCACATGATTCAGCACAATAACAGTTTGACGCGAGCATTTTGCGTTATAGCACCCCCCCTTCCCAAGACTGCAAATCGCAGAGCTCTTGAAAAAGGAAACAGTCATTGCTCTGTTGCTTAAACTACTTTGATAAATACATAATACTAGATGTTTCTTTGTCAACTTTTTAAATAAGATAACCAGCAATCGTGGGAACTTCATCCAAGTGTCGCCCTCAAAGGATAACAAAACGTGTGTATTACAGGTCATTCGCTGGTCAATGTAGCACATCCGCTTTAAAACTGTTAAATAATGTGCTATAGAGCAGAAAGGGCATTCGGAGGCGTTGAGGTGTGGGTTATCTTACCCGGGAGGGTTCATACGAAGGACTGGACTCGCCACCTGCGGCCCAAGATGCTTGGTTAGTCCGCTCATCGATACCTGTCAAGGGAGGACAAACAAAATTCAGTCAACAAGTCAAGATGAGTCATGTGCTCCAATGTGCATATGGCTAATTCCTACACAACATCTACCTGCAGTACTTACACTGAATCTACACTGGTTCAACATTCATTAGTTTTCCCATAAATATAGTTTAATGATCTTTTTTTTCAGAAATATGCTGTTTGGTTACATATACGATCCTACGACACCATTCAACGACAATAAAAAAATTCACGTGTCCAATTCAACAACGAATTTTGCATTTCCAGGAGCCGCTAGCTAAATAATAACTCAGAAAGCAGAGCGCTGAAATACTCAAATCTATTCAAAACGAAAGTAAACTTTCTATATTTCAAAGTCAACCACAAATAAAACCAAGAACTGCCACAAAAATTGCAGAGGTAGACCATCTGGCATATATATTGAAACATTTATCTGATTTCTGACAATTGGATTTGGGTGATACAGTCGGTATAATGTGTTTGATTGTTTGTGCTGCTTGAGGCAATATTGTGCCCGGTAACAGCAGAGGTGGGGGAGAGAATCAACATTCTCCAGTTTATTGATTGTCCCTGATGTTCTTTGTTGTACCTCACAAAATGTAATATAATTGTTTTGTCCCCACATACAAAAATGCCTAATAAATCATAGATGTGCAAAAGCAATACGAGACCCGGCAAGCACAGAAAAATGTATATGAAACCGTACTCGTTCATGAAATGCTGTTGGAACAAAGAAATGAAACCAAATATGTGCAGCAATTCAACAGAAATATGGAAATTGACATAAGACTTCATGAAGCACTTATTGAACTAACTGGCTGCCATTGACACCGCTAGATGTCCAATCCAATTTGAGTGCAGGGCTAGCAACAAACTTTCGAATAATGGAGGAGTAGCAATTTTAATTTGAAAAAGATGAACAAAGTAAGCGGGCGCTTGAGACCTCCCTCTTGGTGGTTCAAAAATTAATATAATTATAATTGAGACCTGCCATACCAACTTCACTTAAATACCAAATGTCAATATCAAAAGCAAAATAACCCAAAATTAAACCTCCACATGTTTGGATGCCTTTTTTTGAAAGGACAATAATAGTGATTTCTCTGATAAAGAATTAACACTGATATTAAGTATGGTATTATCAATTTAATTACATACTAATCGGAAAAGACAATCATTTGCAACCATTCACTCACACTTCCTATTTTCAGCATTTTTAGCATTCCATTCATCCGTAGGAAGAGCCAATGCCCCTATAAACCGGCATCATCAACACAACTGGAAAGTAGAGGCGATGAATCACTGTCAAAGACCCTGGGAATAAACTGTATTTTTTTTCCCAATCCATCTTTCTTTAGCGTGTCGTGCCGGTTACGCTTTGCTTCAATTATCTTGCTATGCCCAGCTGAGATGCAATAGTCCAAACTCATTCCAGGCAATTTCCACACCTCTGTCTGCACACTCCCTTGCCTTATGTTCACAATCACTTATGTAGGCGCTTCTTCTCTCTTTGAGGATCACAAACACGGGCGGACAAACCGGAGGCTGGCCGCAGGAGGGACGCACTCGCAGACGGCCAGATATGCTTTGGAGCTTCAGCACTTTATTTTGTCATCACATTTTTCTGCAGGAACTACTATTTTACAATAATAACTCATGCAAGCTGTGCTGATACATTGAAACCTGTAATTTGGCAGTGGGGATAATTTAGCACTGACTCCCATTGCAGCAAAATCGAAATCTAATTTCATCAACAAAAAAACCTGTTGAATGTTTAGAATGTATGTTTTAATTGGAAAATTGTGCTGACCAATATACAGTGGTACCTCGACCTACGATCAGCTCTACCTACGACATGCTCGAGGTACAATGAAAATTTCGATCGAATAATTCGCCCAAGATACGATCAAAATTTCGAGATGCGACCAAGCCAGGTGGCCATGACATGAGAGGCTGTTTATCATTGTAGCGCACTGTCTTTTTGCCGCATCTCTTTCGTGTATAACAGATATATACGAGAACTGAACGGTTTCTTCACACGAGTTTCTCCTACACATGGACCAGAAAACGCACAACGCGCATGCGCGGGCAAAAAGAGGGCTTTCTGGGTAATGAAGTATAATCGTGCACGCAACACCGATAGGCAATGGAACCCTTTCTCAGAATAAAACTTCATTACCCACAATCAATACGTGGGTAGGCTGAGCTGTTGCATTTCCTGTTTTCCTTCCTTAGCCTGTTAGCTCCCGCGATCGCTCATTCAAGACTACTTCTCGTTGGCAAGTGGTCGTGCGTTATCCTATTGTGAGGACATTTGTGTGCATCATTTTCAGAATATTTTGAAGGGAATACAACAGCAAACAGCCCATCGATCACGAATGTGAGGGTGGAGGCGTGGCAAACAGCTAACCCGGAGAACGAAGGTAAAAAAAAAAAAAATTAAAAGAAAATTTGAATTCAGTTTTGTGTAAATTTACATTAAACGTATGTTTGAGTGTGTCTGTATATATTAATCCAAGTTAATTTATATTTGTTTGTTCGGTTATGAGTGCGTTGTCGTGGAAAGTCCCCCCGAGGATTCACTAATACCAAGTACCAATACTTGATAACACCATTACGTTTAGCAATTGTGATGTAACTGTGGTTTTTTTATGCAATTTTGTTCCAAATCAAACTTTCACTTTAAATTTTAACACACGCACCGGCAAACTCTACAATGTCTGAAAACACCAAGCCAAGAATAACCCAGTATACGGCCTTACGTTTGAAAAGACATATTCGGTGACATACCAATGAATTGTACGGTGGTGATTTTTGGGGTGTTCAGTTTTGAAGATTCCACCATGTTCTGGCATAATAATCCTTACGTTGCATATTCTCGCTTGAGAAGTCAAATTTGGAACGCTGAAAATAAGCTTGAGATATTCATCAATATAAAATTCTTGCTATTCCGACTGCAAATTGGAGATTTCTCTCTTAGCCTGTTATGTGACATCAGAGAGGGGGAGGGCAAACCTCTCGCCAAAAACGTGCACGCACACACACACACACACGCATAGCATTCACATAGCTTGTCGCTCATCTGTTGTCGAACAATTCACCTCCTGCTTGTTGCACAAGCAAGCAGTATGCAGCTCAAAATGTTCAAAGGTAAGTAAGCACGTGGTGCAGGCAAACTGTATTCAAGGAATACAGACAGCCTCTTTGTTTGACATTATTTTAGAGGGAATCCTCTCGTTTCATCTCTTTCAAAGATTTGTTTCCACTCTGGATTTTTTCATTCAAATCAGGGATTTCTACATGTAGCGTTTCATAAAAGAGGAGCAAACGGATGTTCTTTTCTAAGGAGGGACAAGGTGTTCTAAAAAATCAACCTCCCATTTCACTTCATGGATGACAGCTACGCTCTCCCGCTTTTGTCTTTTTTTTCCCACTTCTACTCGATGTGTGTCTTTCATTTCCCAGATAACTGAGGACAACAAGGCTTTGTGGGCACACACAAAACCTGCTCTCAGAAAACAGAATGCTGGTTTTGTTGACTTTCTCTTCTGGCGTCACACAATAGGAGCGCTTTGGTTTAATGTCCTCTCGCATTCACGGTGAGGAAATGAAATCTGACCTTTGTTTATTCAAAACAAACCACATACTCTTGTTTTTCAGTTAAGTTGCTCTAAAATCACCTGAGCTGTTATTACCAGCGGATAAATGATTTTTTTGTCCTTTGACATTCATTCATTTTCTGAAGCGCTTAGCCTCACAAGGGTCACGGGGGGTGCTGGCGCCTATCCCAGCGGACTACGGGCACCAGGCGGAAGACACCCTGAATTGGTGGAAAGCCAATTGCAGGTCTTTTGACATAATCTGATTAATTGAAACACCATAATCTTGATTAATAAGTAGATTTTGTGCTTTTTTATGTTTTGATTAAGTGTGGTGCCTTAATGCAAAAGATATCAAATGTGCTCTTTAAAAAATGAGCGCAATCGTCTTTAATGTTTATAGGACTGCAAAATAAGATGCTAGTGAGTGTTGATATTATACT
Source organism: Stigmatopora argus (assembly GCF_051989625.1). Lineage (NCBI taxonomy): Eukaryota > Metazoa > Chordata > Actinopteri > Syngnathiformes > Syngnathidae > Stigmatopora > Stigmatopora argus. The sequence goes on along the minus strand of NC_135388.1, from coordinate 10,333,782 downwards.
AGTGGACCAAAAGGCTAAGGCACAAAGCTAAGTAGTTATTTTCAAAACACAAGCTGTAATTGTCTTGGTTTTATTCTTAGTTTGATACTTTTGGCACTTGAAAAAATATCATGTTTTTGAACAAAATAAAAACTTTTTATTCTTCTTCTGAACCGCTTAGCCAATCCCAGCAAACTATAGGCGGAAGGAAATGGTAGCCAGCCAATTGAAAATAAAAACACATTTTAACACAGAATATTTAGTGAGAGCAAAAACCTATTTTGCTACAATGACACTTCAAGGAAAAAAAAATACTGGGATCGTGAAAACTTAACCATGATATGTCAAAGATTCACTGTACCCGCCTACCTATCCAAGCCAATCTATCACTACCCAGATGGGGGCATGACATCATTTTTCACCTCAATCGCTCTCTTCCTCCGCCTATGTTACGCCCGCCCAATATTTTTTTTCTGATCTGCAAACAAGCTGGCTTCTGTGAATAAAACAGGATTCAATTCAAACTTGGGGTTGATGCATTCGCTTTGGAATTAAATTCAAGCAATTCAAGATCAATTTCAAGCTCTCCCAGTGCTTGACAGCCTGCATTTATGAGACATATACTGCACAGCAATTCATACCAGTGATGAGTCCTACCTGATGCACTAAACCGGCTGCTTCCAAGTGTCGTTGGTCTGTTTTTGGCTCCATTGACAGGTGGAGAGAACATCTGAGAAAATGAAGGTGGACTAAATGAAACAGAAATCAACACGCGCGCCAGACTTCTGAGTGCGGCAATTCAGAAGCAAGATGAAAATCAGAGATCCCAATCAATGAGATATGCTGGGCTGGAAAGTTTGGCCTACCGCACTAAAATCCAGGAGGTCACTTAATTCCTTGTCTGTTCCGAGAGCGGCATTCCGCTGCTGAGGATTCATCGTGTCGAGCTTGAAACCTGGAGGGAACAAACAAAACAAAAATCTTCGGTGCTAAGTCCTAGTAGCAAGCGGGAGACAGGGGAGTTGCTTCCGCTTGTAAGTTTCAGTGTGGATTTTCACATTTTTATGAACTAAAATAATAATTAAAAAATTAAAAATCCGAAAATACAAAAAAAATGACGCCCGTAGTGTAGTGGTTTACTCGCCTGACTTTGGTGCGGGCAGGCGCGGGCTCAATTTCCGCATTTCCTGATTGGGAGTACGGATGCTCGTTTGTCTCTCTGTGTGCCCTATGACTGACTGGCGACCAGTCTAGGGTGTAGTTTTCCTTTCACCCGAAGGATGAAAGAAGCAACCCCCACAACTCTTTTGAACACACGTGTCAAAGTGGCGGCCCAGGGGCCAAGTCTGGCCCGCCGCATCATTTTGTGTGGCCCGGGAAAGTAAATCATGAGTGCCGACTTTCTGTTTTAGGATCAAATTAAAAGTAGAGTATAGATGTATATTTATTTTCCTGATTTTGCCCCTTTTAAATAAATAATTGTATTTTTTTTAATCATTTTTTCTGTGTTTTTAGTTCAAAAATTATTTTATAAAATCTAAAAATATATTTAAAAAAGCTAAAATAAACATTGTTTTACATCTATAAGAAAACGGAATATTCAGGGATTTTAATCCAGTTCTTTTAATCCATTCATTAAAAAAATCTAAATATTATTTCTAAAATGGTCCGGCCCACATGAAATCGAGTTGACGTTAACGCGGCCCGCGAACCAACCCGGGTCTGATACCCCTGCATTTAAGGATGGGCGGTATGGAAGATGAATGAATGAATGATTTTTTTTTTAAATCCCCAGAAAAAAATCTGTGATGTAGTGAAGCAGCGATAACTGAAGCGCGAAGTAGCGAGGTGTCTCTGTAGTGAAATTGAGAATGCCTCAACCACAAATTTTCTATTGTTTTGTAGTTCCACTCAGAGACCAACAGGTGCACATTTTTGCAGGGCATGGATGTGGTGGAAACAGACAATTTTCAGGATTGTTACAAATTCCCTCAAGAACATTTATTACATTGTCCTATAAAAATACACTAGGTTATATCATGCACACATTATAGAATATTGCCATTAGAATTTACTTGCGTTAACACATACTGGTCAACAATAATTCTAGCAGGGTCAAATTGATCCGGAGTTGCCTCCATGTTCACAGTCTTTGCAGAACATGTAAAAGCCAATTCGATTTTTAAAAATAGTTATGGTCCCATTCGGAAATATCATGACATTAGAGGATAAAAAGGTCTTTCTAAAGCTGTTTGTGGGTGCAAAATAAGAGTCATCCTCACTGCATTGGTCAAATTGAATGAACAAGAAGAACAGTGGTGTGTTATAAGAAGTAAACAGACCATTAATGCACATCCAAATAAATTCTCCATGTTAATTAAAGAGGACAGGACGTGCATCAGCCGCAGCAGCAGCATCGCGTCCCAACATGTCACACTTCATGCTGCCCCAGAGACAAAATATTTCAACACAAAGTGTGTTTATTCGGCCAAGTCCTTTATAAAGGACAACTCTAAGGTTACAAGCAAGTAAAATAGCTAAGTTGCTATCGTTAGCCTCAATTACAGTGTGACTTCACTGGGATTGCAGGGAACGATCGAGCGAGCTAGCAGACTGTCAGAGCGCTTTTCGGAATATTTCATACACAGACGGGATATAAAAAATCCATGTTGTTAAAATATACAGACAGGAAGGAATGCGTGACAAAGTGGCAGGAAAATACAAAATACAATTATAATACTCGTCAACTCTTAACTTCTTTTACAGGTCCGAACCCATTTTGCCCCCCGCCCCCGATATCTTACCTTTATTCCGAATAAATTGCCGACTAGGGTGATCTGATGAAGACTCCCTTTCTCAGGTACGCCTATATGCACGTAAAATATGCCTTAAAACGGCAAAGGCAGTGAGAATAAGCTCTATTTGTACCACTTAGAGTTTCCCTTGGGCAGACATTTTTGCTGTGCGAGTGCCTCACCACCAAGATGACATGGGGTTAGTGTATCCCTCCGCCACGCACAGTGACACGGTGCTCCCTCTCTCAGCGGGAGATGCTGCTCCTGGTAGCGGGCTTCGACGCACATAATCTCGGTTTAATCATCTCCGGAGCCACGCCTGCAAGATGGAGGGTTGATTGGTTGCTCATTTCTCGACTTTATGCAATGTTAAATCCAGTGTTGGGAAGTATACTGAAATTCGACTACTTTAGTATTATATTACTCAAATGGCATTTTAAGGTTCGCGGGGGGTGCTAGAGCCTAACATTTAAGAATAGATATACTTTTTAAAAATAATCGCTGCTTTGTCAAAAAAAGGTCTGTTCTTTTTTTAAACCAACAAAATTACATTTCAAATAATCCAGTCTCAAAATACAGGAAATAACACATGCTGTATTTTTCCAAAATGTAACTTACAAAAGTGTTTTCTGAATAAATGCAATTTAAGACTTTATGGACCTGGTGACCACTTTTAGACATTTTTTTTTATTAAAAAAAAGATAAATATACATATATATAAATTCTTGCCATCCCAATATGTGGACATCACATTTTTAATCTTGTAGGTCACACTCCTGTTTACTTACATGACCCTCAATATGGTGTCCACTTATTTACTAAATTCTCATCTCATCTCATTTTCTGAACCGCTTTATCCTCATTAAGGTCGCGGGGGGTGCTGGAGCCAATCCCAGCCTTCGCTGGGCCACAGGCGGGGACACCCTGAATCGGCGGCCAGACGATCACAGGGCACAAGGAGACGGACAACAATGCACACTCACACCCATACCTAGGGGCAATTTAGAGTTTCCAATCAGCCTATCATGCATGTTTTTGGGAATGTGGGAGGAAACCCGGAGTACCCGGAGGAAATCCACGCAGGCCCAGGGAGAACATGCAAACTCCACACTGGTGGACGTAATCTGGAGTTGAACCCAGGACCAGAGAGGCCGAAGTGCTAATCACTCGTTCCACTGGGCCGCCTATTTGCTAAATTTTCAATTGTAAATAAGCTTTTTGATAATACTTTCTTGATATTGTGAAAACGTTTTTATCACAGAAATATTTTATTAGCAATAATTATGCCCTGCAGGGCCTGTTTTTGCTATGGGCAATGTGGGCTTTATTATGATTATATTCAATATTTTAAATATTTGTATTATTTTTTATTTGTTTTATTCTATTTTTGTGGTTCGGGGTTTGTGCATTTTATATGCTAGCCAATCCTGTCTAAGGATAAGTTTTGAGCGTTCAATCATCCTGTTTATGGGATGTAGCGAGGAAACTGGAGTACCCAAAGAAAACCCACACAAGGTCCAAAATGGGGCCGTTAATGTAAGAATAGACCCTAATATAATATAATCTACTTAATTCCAAAAATGTATTCTTCAAGAATAATTCATCGATATTTTTAAAGATATCTGTTTAACATTGTAGTATTTATTTTTGTATCTGTTTATGTATATAGGTATTCATTTAATTGTCCTCTAGGCAACCACCCTCAAACTGGTTAGGGTACATCGCATTTGACTAACAATGGAGTGTGATTATGCCTAATTAAATTGTACCCCACAAAAAAGCAATTTGATCGCTTCTGTTGTTTTTAGGAAGGTTAAAGTAGAAAACAACCTGGAGGCCAATTCCCACACATATAAGCGTTAAAGACACAACAGGGTGCTACATTATGGTCCGTGTCAGTGTTGAACAAAGCAGAATGCAAGTTTGTCTTTTTGGGAAAGTTTTCAGCAACAACGCTCAGCAGCATAGTAATTTTATTATTTTTCAAATGGAATGTGTTTTTGTTTTTGTTTTTTTTCCCTCCGAAGCAGTCATTCTGACACATCGCATGGCACGAAATGTTTGGGACTACTTTTCCTTCCGCGCTGGCGAGAAACCAGACCAGAGGACTGCAGTCAAATCAGTTGCGTTTGCTTTGGCTGAAAGCTCCTCATCGGTGCTGATTAGTGCTATTCAGAAATGGCAAAAGTACACGCCATCTGTACTTGTAGTTCAATAAAAGCACAGATTATGTTTCAAGGGGGAAAAGTGCAGAGAAGAAATACTTGGGCACTTTAAGAGAATAGTTTGAGTCTCTCTGTGACCAGCCTCGTTACTCAAAGCATCCATTGTTCCATAATTTTTCCTAATGTATTGCTCTTTGCACTTTTAGATTGTTTGATAGTTTTAAAAGGGTGGCTCGGAAGACGAGTGGGTAGTATGTCTCCCCCATACTTCTAGGGTCGTGGGTTCGATTCCAGGTCGATCCCCAGGTGTGGAGTTTGCATCTTCTCCGCGGGCTTGCGTGGGTTTTCTCTGGGTACTCCGGTTTCCTCGCAAAAACCCAAAAACATGCATGGTTGAACGCTGTAAAGTTTACAGTGTTCAACCAACCATGCATGTTTTTGTGGAATGTGGGAGGAAACCGGAGTACCCGGAGAAACCCCACGCTCTGTAAACTTTACAGTGTTCAAGCATGCATGTTTTGGGGGAATGTGGGAGGAAACCGAAGTACCCGGAGAAAACCCACGAACTGTAAAGTTTACAGTGTTCAACCATGCATGTTTTTGGGAATGTGGGAGGAAACTGGAGTACCTGGTGAAAACCCATACAGACCTGGGGAGAACATGCAGTCCACAGTGTAAACTGCCCCTAGGGTGAGCATGAATGGTTGTCCGTCTCCTTGTGCCACTAATTCAGGGTGTCCCCTGACTGGTGCCAAGTCCAAGTTAGCTGGGATAGGCTCCAGCACCCCCCGCGTCCCTCGTGAGGATAAATGGTACAGAAAAATGACATTGAAAGAAATTGAAGATAAGGTGTTACACTTTGCTTATATAAGTCCTGCCAAGAAAGAAAAAAAATCAACCGACTGGAGAAAATACAGGTTTGCAAGCAATCTATCTGGCTTATCAGGTTGCAAAAATTGGGTGTGCTTAGATATTCACTAAGAATAAAATGTGAATAACAAAAATACATACTGCATGCATGTAAGAAAACATGTGGTGACCTTTAAGGCAACCAATATAATTGTCCCTCTGGTCTTTAACAGATGTTTTACTGCATTGTTCCATTATACTAAAAGGAAAAGAGTAATCTTGTTACATCTTTGGATCTTTGGCTCTATCATCGCACACAGGAAACACAAAGTGGCCCGCAGCCAGAAATAAGACTTAATGACTTGAAGATGGTTTTGTGCGGACTAATGTTTGAAGTCATGAATGCCGATTTAGCTTTAGGCCTCATTAATCCCATTTTATTGATGATTGCATGCAAATTGACCTCTTGCTTGCACCGATTAATGAAATGTACTTCATTTGTGAGGCACTGTTTGACTTGGCAACATTTAGGAATGTAATTGCTCAAGAGCACGTCAGTCAAATGAGCAAATCAGACCTGGGGTCATATTGTCGCTGGGATGCTTTCACTTGGTATATATTTGCAGTTGTTTTGCATGCATGGCCAAAAAAAGCCCAACACCACCTGGAACAATAAAAAAAGGCAGCACGTTTAGTAATGTACAGTCTGTGCTGGACACTCACAATGCCAAGCAAAGGTGCTTAAAGATATAACGAGTAGTGTTAATTGAATAATGCTGAGGACTGATTTGCATCAAAACCAAGTGTGAGAGTCAGAATTAATTCGTTTTCACCCCTTTATTCTTATTTTAATTGAGCTGTGGAGAGTCAGAAGCTCACACTTAAGTAGTTTCTTAATTAATTTCTTGAAAGAAGTGGTAATTCTGAATTTTGTGAATTGCAATCGTACACTGGTGTACATATAGTGTGCCTAGGAAACGGACACTGAAAAGGGCACATAAAAACTAGAAATTTGAGTACACAATTGCTTCATACAAAAAGAAAACACTTTTTTTGAAAGTGAAGGCCATTTGTCATTCGCCTGAGGGAAAAAATAACATAAATTCAATGTTTAAGTTTAATATTAGACAATATTTTTAGGAATTTGTGATGATTTTAACAATTCTTGGTTTTATTCTCAGAAAAGATTGTGTCATATTTACTTGTACTTCCTGTCTGACAAATACAATCTGAAAAAGTACAATGGTATTGTAATGGTCAAAATAATCATTCTCAATCAGGTTGCCTGGGCACACTACTGTGCTTTGAGATGAATTTGAAATGATCCTTTTTCACTCAATGCAATTTTCCAAAAAATTATCTCAGCCTATCAACAATTCCAGACTGCCACCTGTTGGACAAATTTAGATAACCCAGCTACAACCAAATATTGAACATCTTAGGACTCTAGAATCTTAGAATAGGAGACCTTAAAATGAAGGGGGAAAAAAAATCTTCACTTAATCTCAGTCGTATTTAACCGACATTGCTAACTAGTCTGACATATTTTTGACAGTCCCCCAATAGAGTTCAATGTTGATGTTTTCAGGTGGTTTATTACACACTGGTGACGAAAACCGTAAAGTAAAACACGTACAACGAAGAAGATACATATTGTGCAATAAAATATAGTTATAAAAAATGTTTTTTCTAATACCTGCAATCTTAACATTATAATTTGCAATAGTAGATTATTTTTAAAAAAACTACAACAACATATTTACACAAATATAACAAAATATAGTTGTGATCGAGGGATCATTGCCCAGCCCTAATTCGAGTATTAGTTAGATTTTCCCCCTTAGTCTTGCATGGCTTACTAGTAGAACAATAACACCGAATTTATTAAAATAAATCTACTATTGAACATTTTGGTGCTGCAAGTAGTGTCCATAGGGGACACCTTACCTTACTCAAGTAAGGTTTAGTTTTATAGTAATAGGCAAAAAAACATTTATCGTCGGAAACAAATGTGCAGTCTGACAGTTACTCTACCCAGATTTACTGGCACTGTGCGTCAAAGTGAATCAAGGTAAATAATAATAATAAAAAATGGAAGAAGAAAAAACACAGGGTTCTTAAGAGCACATGGGGGGCGCTAGTAGATCTACTGTTTCCTCGTCAGTTCGATTGGGACTCGACTTGATTGGTCCAGTCTTTTATAGAGCGTTTCCGCCGCGCTTGACTCAGGCAGGGTACCGCTAGTGGTCGGGGGGTGGGATAAGTACAGTACCTGCAACCCACCGTCCACATCCAAGTATCGTTGTGGCACCCCGATTCAACATTTGAATGGGCTGGTGAAGAGGTAAGAAGAAAACTCTAAAACACCCATATAAGCTCGTCTGTACGATCCTGTCTATCCCAATGCACATTGGAGACAATGACAACAAGCTAATGCTAACTCCGGTTTGTCTTACGATGAGCAGCAAGTGATGAGGAAAAACTGAATCAAATCCTGCAAGTCCTTGAAGTCGAACCTTGTCTTGTCATGAGCACTCACCCTTGCAGCTAATTTTTTTGGAGAAAAGTGCAAAACACCCTCACGCCTTAGCATTAGCAGTGCTCGATGCAGCAGAACTAAACATTGTGGATAAACCCAAAACGTGTGCATTAGGTTAATCATTAATGCGTTTGTTGTTTTTGTGCACAGTGTCCCACGTGTAATGCTGACACACATAATTGTAAGTAAACACGTTTTAGTTTTTTTCTTGCTTCCAATTTGACAAGAAATGTACTCTGGTTTTGTGTAGGTTTTCCCTTGTACGGCGTCAATACCGCCGCCATCTTGGTTTGCGAGCTTTGTGTATTATTTGCGTATTTAATGGCAAGTTAACTTATTTTTTTATAATTTAAATACCTCATTAAGTGAGCATTTATTGTAATAATCTCAATTCCTGAACAAATTTATCCCCTTACGTTTTACAACAGTGGTGTCCAAACTGTGGCCCGCGGACCAACTGTGGCCCGCTCCCCTTTTTTTATTTCCCCGCAGCAAATGACGAAAATATCATTTAATATGTCCCACAAGAGAAGCTTAAATGCAGCCTACATTCTTTTGCACTAAATGGATCTTGACAATTAAAAAGTGACTAGTTCATATTCTTAATCGTCAGTCGGAATCCACACAATAACAGGGTAGAACATTGCGCAACACAAAAGTGTAAAATATTAGGATTTTTAACTTTTCTACTGAGGTAGCGGCTTTAATTTCAACTGGTGGGCCATTCCAGACTATTGGAGCACCAACTCTTTTTCAGTTCTCATTCATAAAAGACCATTTGTTTTACGTCTGTTCATGTCTTGGCCACCTGGCTTTCTCGCATCTCGAAATTTTTCTCGTATCTAGAGATAATTATTTACTCGAAATTTTCCTCGTATCTCGAACTGCTTGTATGTAGAGGTGCTCGTATGTAGAGGTACCACTGTAATAGCATATTAGAAAGTAAGACCATTTTAAAATGACATTTCAAGTGACAATTTGGCTAGTGTAGGAATAATTGATCAAGCCTTCTCAACCTCATCAAAAATCTTGCTGCAGCATGTGCAGGTTTTTAATATTCACCATGATGACCGAATGCAGCATAATGCAATATTAAAGGTGAGATGTAACAAACAAGGGGGAACAATCTTTCTAACTCATTTGGTGTTTTCATTAGAGTATTATGCGATGAAATGTTGTTTGTTTGCATTGTAGGTCCAAAATGTCTGAACTATTTATGGAATGTGAAGAAGAGGAGCTGGAGCCATGGCAGAGAGCAGCTCCAGAGGAGAAAGTGGAGGATGATGATGAGCCCATTTTTGTTGGAGTACTGGGTATGTACACACTTTGTGTGTGCATTATTGTGTAACTATTTTCATTTGTATGATGGAAGCTTGCACTGGTCATGGAGCATTTTCTGTATTTATATATCAATTTATTTTTCCTTTGCTGTCATTAGATAACCATTTGCGGTGCTTTTTAAAAAAACATGCTTTTCCAGAAAAAATGCAAAAAGAGGACCTGTCCATTGGTTCACTACGTCCAAAGGCCAATGTGGAAAAGCAAGTGGTCAATGCTGCTCCTGCTCCAGTGTCGGCCGTGGGCTCCTCATCTTTAATGTTGCCATTAAAAATAGCTGGAAATGCCGTCAGTGCTTCCAGAGCTAATCTCACAACCATTACTCCACAGCCTGTGATTGTCAACAATCAGGTAATGTCAGCGCTGCCAATCCAACAAATTAAATATCTATTGCCGTTGATGGCAACCAATGAGATACCGTATTTTTTGCATAAAGCCATATTTGTAACTAAAAAAAAGATGACTGAATCACGGCTTATATTTGCATACATTAGAATTGACATGCACGAAACTGCAAGGTGACAAAGACGAAACACCATAATGCAAGACAATGTGGCCGATACGGTCATTTATTTCAAAATAGAAAAAAGATAAAACTCTAAGCAAAATTTATTTTGATGTCTATGAATAAAATTCAAGAAAAAAAACCTATCTTGAATAAAACGTGAAAAAAGTCACATCCCAATAGTTGTTAAGGCTGATCGAAGGTCTTGCGGTCGATTATTAAAATATCCTTGATACCTGCGTAATGTGTATCTTAAGGGTATGGCTTATACGCGGAGGCGGTCAATATGCGAAAAAATACGGTAATTGTTATTGTGTAACTATAATCTGTTTTAATCCAAGGGTTTCATCGTAACACCTCAGTTAACCAGCAATAATGACTTGGTCGCCACTCTTGGGAAGCACTATCCTCCAGGGACGAAATTTACCATCATACCAAGTAAATTTGATTGATTCATTCATTTTCTGAACCACTTTATCCTCACAAGGGTCGCGGGGGGTGCTTGAGCAAAAACAGTATCTAACGGGGAAAATTGTGTATTTCAGCTGCTCAGCCACAACCGCTTATCCAGCATGTCACCCCGCTCACTCCGATACCTGGCGTCGTCCATCGGCCTCATGTTCAACAGATCCAAAACAATGTTGTGACATTGTCTAACGTGCAGAGCCCCACTGTGTATACCGCTAAACCTCAGCTGCTGCATGTCAGCCAACCTGCCACATCCTTGCAGACCATCTCCTTGCCAGTTAAAGCCAACAAAGGTACATTCTTGGGAGGCTAGATTCATATTTCTAGCACTTGGAAATCAGTGTTCTCAATTTCTCTTATTCTTGGGTGCCCCACAGAGACTGTGAAAAGGGTGAGGTCACCTAATCAGATAGACACAGCTGTTAAAAAATTTAAAGCTGACGTTGGTAGGTCTTTATGGTTTTAAGAACTTTTGTTGCCATATACAATGACCTACAAAGAACCCCTGCTTCTTGATGAAATCTAAGCAATTTTGTTTTTATAACTGTTCCTGTAGGACAAGCAAACACAACTGGTTCTTTGGAAAATGGTGAAGTCAAGAAAAAATGTCCACATTGTAATTCGGAGTTCATGCAGTTGAACCGTCATCTGGCTGTAAGTTTGTTTGTTTTCTGTCAATGTTTATGCCATGTGGATTTTAATGTGAAAATAACTTGCTTCAGAGTTGCAAGGCTAGAATTGAAAGTACGACTGTGACTCCACAAGCCGATAATGCTGTCGTGAATAAACGCATCATGTTGGTGTCTGAATTCTACTACGGCCGCTTTGAGGGCAATTGTCCTAATGCATCTGCGCCGAGGAGCAACATCACTTTCAAGTGTCAGAGCTGCTTGAAAGTTCTCAAGAGCAACATCAAGTAAGTTCATGTTCAACACAAAATCTTTTGGCATGGACTGACTTTAGGCTGCGTTAGCAAAAAAGTTTCTATGCTACTAGCTGAGCTTCAGAAACACCTTAATTTAATTTACTTTTTTTAACAACAAACTGCAACAAAGAAATGCCTGGCAGCCTAACACTATTTTTGTCTCTGTAGTTGCCAGTGAAATGGCAGGGAGGGCAAGAGTGTAGTGTCTCCAAGAGCAGGCTTATAGATTCAGGAAGGAGCTGGGCAAGGGTGTAGTTTCTCTGATTACAGACTTGGATACTTGTTGTCTTTCTCATCAACAACAACCTGCTATGACAGTGGTAGACTGTTTACACTTGTGGGCCAAAAGAAGAAAAATGTGCTAGTTTAGGTGGTGTCCAGACCATTTTTTTAATCAATGGAGGTAGAAATGCGTAAAAATAATAATAATAATAAAGCCTCTGTAAGCGGCTTTTAATGGGGAAGCACATCTGTACCTCAATTGCCTTCTCGGTGTTCAGGTCAAAGGTCATACCCATAAGTGATTTCCTTTAAAGAGCTGAGGTTGCAGAAAGTACACAGTGAAAAATTGAAATCACTTCATTAGGGCAGTTTATATAGCCACTGAAAAACTATCATTTAAAAGCACATTATTTACAAGCTGTTAAATTATTTCATTTTTTACGCTTTTCCTTTGTAACATATTTGGACATACATTAATGATTTAATTATGGCCTGGACTGGTCATTGGATCATTCGGCACACTTCCCGATGGATAGTTGTCTAAAATGGTCCCGGCCACTTTATGCACAGTGACAGAAATCAATACAATTAAGTGATGATTTTTGATTGACATTCCAGGTTCATGAACCACATGAAGCACCACCTAGAGCTGGAAAAGCAGAGCAATGAAAGCCTGGAGTCCCACACAACTTGCCAGCATTGCTACCGCCAGTACAATACTCCGTTCCAGCTCCAGTGCCATATCGAAAGCGCTCACAGTCCCATCGAATCTTCTAGTATGTCACATGGAGGCCTTGTCAGCTGACGTTCCACTTCTGTGCATAGCCTTGAGTGACAATCTTTACTTCGATTTCCTTATTTTTAGCCACTTGCAAGATATGTGAGCTTGCGTTCGAGTCTGAGCAAGTGCTCCTGGAGCATATGAAAGAAAACCATAAGCCTGGGGAGATGCCATATGTCTGTCAGGTCTGCTGCCTCTGAAACTGTCACATTACCTTAGTCACACGATGATATGGATTCAAATTTGTCTTTGGCCCCCCACATAGGTGTGCGACTACAGATCCTCTTTTTTCTCAGAAGTGGAGACACATTTCCGAAGTGTTCATATTAACACAAAAAACCTGCTGTGCCCTTTTTGTCTCAGAGTTCTGAGAAGTAGTCAGAGGTACATGGAACACTTCATGAAACATCAGGTAAGATGCTGCCTTTCAAATATGCTTAAAAAACTGATTTAAAGGTGTACTACTATTTACAGTGCAGTTTGGAAAAAAGAAATACTAATTCCTTTTTTTCCCCCGAATCAGCCGATCTTGATTCTTTTCATGTTTTTTTTTTAAATGTGTTTTTATGTTGTTGTTTTTACGACTGGTAGTTTGTATACAGTATATGTTTACAAATGTATATCGGCATTAAGTTTGAATGAAATACGAGAAATTTTCTTTTAAATGTATGTTGAGCTATACAGTTTTGGAACTATAGGACCCCCATTAAAAAAAATTAAAAAGTAACAAAAAAAACACATTAAGATATGTGCTTTTTTAATTAAAACTATTGAGAATTTGACATAGAATAAAACACTTTTACGTACAAATCCATTTTTTTTTTTTTGCAGAGAAAAGGCATTCACCGGTGTGGAAAATGTCGACTTAATTTCCTTACCTATAAAGACAGAGTGGACCACAAGGCACAGGTCCACAAGACTTTTAGAAAGCCTTTAGTTCTGGAGGGCCTCCCTGCAGGGACAAAGGTGTGATTCCACTCACCGCCACACATCCATTGTCCTGTAAAGTGTCGCTACCATATTGCTAAGTTATCTGTTTCATTTTTCCAGGTAACCATTCGAGCCTCGCTCAGTGGCAAAAAGAGCAGTCTTTCCAATTCATCGGATCAATCTTCTTTAATTTTCACTCCTGAAATGCTAAACAACAATGCAAAAACCAAAACAGCAGGCAGTGCTGGGAAATTCAAACGAAACAGCTCTGATGCTGGAAAAGCCAAGACAACTCTAAAGAAGAAAGAAAATTCGAATTCCAATTGTAACATGTCCCTCAAAGGCCTAAGGTTGGTTACCTGAAATGACCAAATTCACAAATCCAATTGCGTGTCACTATCATTGCAAATTGCAAATTTCAACCAATATGGCAGTTTGTTTTTATTAACGATAATGAATTGGAGTAGTATTTGAACTCCGCTATCAAAAAAAAACAATTGAATCTGATCACTAACACAAGTAGTTATAAAGTCATATGAAGAATGGGAAGATAGGCCAAGTTGTTCATTTTTTTTTTTCTTCTCCCCAACATTTCAGCATGAATAAAGGTCGTCACACCTGCATAGAGTGCAACCACAAAATCGATGATTTCTTTTCCCACTTCCTAATTTCCTCCGTTTGTGCCGCGTGCACTTATCGGACAAGTTGCAAAGTTGCTATTGGAAATCACATGATAAGGTATTTTTTTTAATATTATTATTTGAGGCACATGGTTTTGGTGGTATATGGTATTGACACGTTTTTGCCTCTGTTCAGATATCACAGCACCGTCAACAAGAGCAGATTTTCCAAAGCAGACCATAGGAAACATTCATCTGCATTAAAGTAGGTTACTTGAGTTGATACTATTGGTTGCTTCCTTATCATCTCACTCAGTTATTTACCTATACATTTGTCAAATGAAGTCCCACCTTAGGAAATGAATTGAGTTCATTGCCACTCTAGAGCGCTTTTATCTCGTATCAAAGCAAAAATGGGCAAAATCACAACTCGTGTCTCAAAAACCTCAAGTGGCCATTTGCCAATGTTTTATTTCTTGTTTGAATGTCGATAAGGGCTTATCTTATCATGCCACAAAAATATTTTCTAGGTTTTAAGATAACTGAAAATACTCTGACACTCTTTCTGTAGATTAACTCTGGTGTGTGTCAACTGTGAGCTCCTGGTAGATGCTTCAGGCGGCGACACAATGTGCAAACATTTGAGCGACAGACCGAACCACGTATGCAAAGTCATTGAGGAGAAAGGTAAGAATTTTTGAACTCGTTTCAGCATGTTTGTTGTTGCGTGTCGCTTAAGGGTTTTATTTCTTAACCCAACAGGTCTGAAAGGCCCAATTGGAGTGTGAGTAGCAAACCTTAAAGCATAATATGAAGCTTTACTTTTCAAAATTCAGAATATTTACTACCTCTGTTATTACTATCTATAAAGGCTAGACTCCAGTGACGCTATCCGAATGACGAGGAAGGAATTACTCCCCAAGCTGAAGGAGGCACAGAACGAAGGAGAAATTGCCTTCATGACACATGACAAAATGGTCATACTAAGCCCAGTACCAGTACAAATCAAAACAGAGAGGTCAGAAGGTTCTTCAAAGGTATGGTTGTTGTGGTGCATTCAGGAATTTAAGGACATTCATGAAACTTTATAATTATCCACATACAAAACACTAAAACCATGTCGTTCTAGGCTTTTGTCACATTTATTTCAATAGACATATCTCATCTCTTTTCTGAACCGCTTTAGGTCAATGGACATATGCTATCTGAAATTATAATCCCAATTCTATTTATTATATTGTGTCCAATCTACCGATAAATTTGCATACATGAATTAAGGGTAGAATCTTTTTATTTCGTTGTCTCGCTCAACTTTTTTTTTTCTTGCCTCCATGCTCAAAAAGACTAACAAGTGATGTCATCGGTCCTGGTACTCGATTGTTTTGGTGATTTCTCAATGATTCTCAATGGCATTTTTCTTCCGCAGGTCTTCACGGTTTTGAAATCTTCACCGATGGAAACATCCTTAAAACCTGTGAAAATTGAAAAGATTGAACACTTCTCCCCCGTGATTGTCGACGATTCTCCTGAAAAAAACACAATTCTGTCCTGCTCCTCAGCAGTGAAAGTGTCTTCAGGAGGTACGTCAGCACCGCCCCGTTTCTTAGCCGTTGAAGAGTCCTTAGAAGAGAATACAACGCGGTCCGGCTCCTCTCTTGCTTGCACGCTGGAAGACTTAGCAGATGTTAAACCACTTGAAGACTCCCTGACAAGGGTTTCCCCGATCCTATCCCTTACCGAGTAGCAAATTGCTGAACCAGCAATGCCAATCACAGACTCGTTGTATTCCTGAACCCGTTGAAGCGTTCTCCAGTTAATAATGGCAACATTTGTCTTGAACTTGACCATTAAATCATTCAGACTTCAAACCAGATGCATATTGTAGATATTACAATATTTCATGATAGTTGGATACATTTTGAATCATTGTATCTTATCAGTGAGCTCTCCGTTTCAACCATGGGTGTCTGCCCATCACATCTTTTATGTGCAAAATTGTTTATTTTTGATCTACTCAAACTGTTATACTGTTTATTACAGTATTTTAGATGTTGTGTACCAAGTTGGGCCAAAACGGAGAGGGATGTACAAAACTTTATTGATACTGTAAGATGTGTATATTGGGTAAAAGGTACCATGTTTTGTGTTTGACCCTAAAGTTTTAAACGGATGTTGAATGTGTACGTTGGTGCTTGTTTTTTTCCCCCACACATCAAGAACAGATTAAAGTCAACTCCCAAAGTAAAATTTTGAAAAAGCATGACGTCGGATTCGTAATTTGAGAATTGTATTAAACAATGCTGCTGTATTAGTACATTCTCATACAAATGGTTGACATTGGCCGTTTTGACTGGGAGAGGCTGTCTACCTAGTAAAAAATACCCCATAATAATGAGCCTTCACAGTCAGTTCTCCCAGTTAAAATGAATGGCAAACTAATTGTTATTAATAGCAGGCAGTCACTTTTTTTCTTCTTAAATTCTCTTTACATTGTCGTCATTGTCAATTATTATTGTATTTCTGTTCATATTTTTTGCGGGTATTTTTAATTTTATTAAAAATGGCGATTAAAAAAATATTTGTAACTGAGTAAAAAGGGGCAAAGCTTCCTTGTAATTTATCACTTGTTTTTGTGAAATATTGTAAAATGATATGGAAGTACACAGAAGTAAAAATACTAAAAGTGCAAAGAGATTACAACAGCAATGCATTGACGACTTAGGTCAACAAAATATGTTTGACATATACTAATTTTTTCAACATGGTTCACTTTTCTGCTACTTGTGTGTTTGGATGAATGTTGAGGCCAATTTTCAGGTGCAAGGTGGCCATTGCTGATGCGTCAATTCACCCTTAGATGGCGCTTGAACACTAACATGGAATTTAAGAAGTTGTTTTTTGGCTCAAATGGTAAACTAAATGCATAGCATGCACGAGAGTCTTATTAAAACTTTGTTCTCTAACATTGCAGGTTATCTAACAATTGGTCTCCGTTGTTGGATTAAATGTAATGTATACGTTTATGTACTCACGCACTAGCGTGCCGTGTGACATCCCGGATATGACGCAATAGCCAACGACCTTTCCTATTGGCTGAGGGCCAAACGCAGTTCCCTAGGAAACATCTTCAAACATTTGCTATCTGTGTGCCGAAACGTCGTTGACACGCTTCAAACAACTTTAAAGCTTTTACGCGGAGACGGTACTCACTCAAAAAGAAAGGATGCAATTTTTGAACCCCACTTGAAGCTAACTGTTTTAGTTGTTTGCTTGTTTTTATTGGTTTTCGAAGCCAATTCATCACGTGGAGAGCCGAGTTTCTCACCGCTGACAAACATGGTGTGTATGCATTTCGTAGCGAGGTAAAACTGTGACATTGTAATGTTCCCCTTTAGTTAACTGCTGCGTATATAGTAGTACTAATCGAAGAGGATGTCAATTAACTAATTAGCTACATTTGGCGGTGATAGACGTCCAACCCAGTTCAACTGGGAGGGGCTAACAGTCCAAATAGATTGGACGCCTTTCAACGTCAATGGCAATCAATGACGCTCTGTTTTGCCGCACTATTAATCCTTTCAGGTTCAATGGACACTGGATCTTTTCGACTTTATAAAGACACATTTTGGTTATTTTATATATATATATATATATATATATATATATATATATATATATATATATATATATATATATATATATATATATACATATATACATATATACATATATATATATATATATATATATATATATATATATATATATATATATATATATATATATATATATACATATATATATATATATATATATATATATATATATATATATATATATATATATATACATATATATGTGTGTATATATATGTATATGTATGTGTATATGTATATACGATATGATATGTGTAATATAAAATTCTTTTAAATCGGGAAGACTGAGTATGAATTCTCATTTTACCGTGCCATTGATGGGTCTGGAGGTCCAATCTAGGTTCACTGATTCACTCCCAGTCAAAATGGATGGAATTTTTAGCACCGTCACTGGCAGCCAATGGATTAAACTGACTATCAAGCATTTCAATTGACAGTGTGTTGTCTTTCCCATCGTGCAAAGAACCGTCAACTGACTCGCGGTCAGCGGAATCGGATGCTGGAACAGCGCCGTACCATGGAGGAGCTCAGGAATCAGGAGTCGGCTCGAGTGGACCGCGACCGGAAAATCTTGGCCGTCGTGAGGGATGAGGAGAACGTGGACAAGAAAAGGTTTTTGCGACAGGTGCAGGAAGAGCAAAAAGAGAGAGAGATGGAGAACGCCATCTTACAGGTGTGTTTTCCAACCTATCACTTTATATCGTCAGACTCGGGAACATAAATTAGATGCTTTCCGGTCACCGATGCAGTAGAGGTACATTCGTAAATCTGATGTAAGTTGCCCCATCTGCGTACAAATGTGATCACGTCTCACCATCATAAAGTAACCAACTTGCAGGCCGAGAAAGAGAAAATGATGAAGAACAAGGAAGTGGTGCAAGAGGAGAAACTAGCGAGAGAGTTGGCTCGCATCAACCATGAGAGGCAAAGAGAAGGCAAGATGAGGCAGTATGTTAGAGAAAACAGGTAGCGCATTATTCCGAGCGTGTTGCAAAACGATCCCAAAAGTGTCAACACTAAAACCTGACTTTGACTGAAATCTTTTACAGCATCGAGCTTCGGGAGCTGGAGTCCAAGTTGAAACTGGCCTACGTGAGCAAGGAGCAAGTGGCCCAGATGGCGGAGCATGAAGCTATCAAGTGTGAGATAATGGTGATCCCCTCATACGCACTTTCTTCCTCTCAGCGTCGTCAGTTGAATTGCGTCTCGGACAAGGTTTTGGCCGACGTGATCCCCTGTATTGTCCCCGTCTCCTCTCTGGCACCAGCGCCAAGAGGCGGAGCTTCACAACAGGATGAAGAGCAGGTACGACGAGGCCACCATGGAAGAGGAGCGGGTGGAGCAGAGGAAACAAGAGGAGCAGCTCCAGTACATACGGCAGCTCAACCAGCAGCTCATCGAGCGAGAGCACAAGAGACAAGTGGCCTACGACGACTTCCTCAAGGAAAAGCTGATGGTGGATGACATTGTGCGCAAGATTTACGAAGAGGATCAGACGTAAGTCGCGATCGTCACCTTGACACTTGGTTCACTGGTATGGAAAAGCGTTATCGTTGAAACGGTGAAAACACATTTGATAAATGCCAGAGAATTAGCTTAAATGGCCAAATTATTACCAAATATAAATAGTATCAGATTTTATTACTTTAGTTTTCACTTTTGTACTTTATATATATATATATATATATATTTTTAAATTATTTTCCATGTATCATACCTGTCAACCTCTGCCGATAACTGCCCTTATAAATGATTATGATTCCCCTTACAAACCCCCCAAAAACCTTACAAACACCGTACGACTCGTACGGTGTTTGTAAGTTTTTTTGGGGGTTTGTAAGGGGAATCATAATCATTTATAAGGGCAGTTATTGGCACAGGTTGACAGGTATGTTAAATGAGCACAGTTCTCTGCATGCTAGCATGTTAACCAGATCATGTCAAAGGCAAAATGATTGTCCCAAATCGTTTTTCTGTAGCGCAACCAACAGGTCAGGTCGGATGTAGACCTCGCTTTCTTTTAAACGTATCCGATTGGACAATGAGTTAAGAGTGCATGGAAGTGAGCACAGACTGATATCTTAATCCTGTGTTGAAGGGAGCGACAGAAGAAGCTGGAGAGGGTGCGCGCCACCCAAAAGCACATCGCCGACTTCAAGACGCAACGGGCTGAGTGGCAGCGTTTGGAGAACGAAAGGATGGAGGAGGAGAACAGGCGCCTCAGGGAATTTGTAGGCAGGCAGAAGAACATGAAGGCGGACTGGATGGCCAAATCCCGAGCGCGAGAAGATGCCATACAGGGCCTCAGAGATACGGTTGATATGACCAGACATATTCCTTTTTTTTGCTTTTAATTTGTCGCCGCCACCTAAAAAAACAAACGGCTATGATTCTCGTCCAGCTCGCTGAAAAAATGGCCGAGGAGAACCGACTTCGTGACGACATGGAGAGAATTCAACAGGCGCTTTGTCACGAGGAACAAGAAGAAGCTTTCAGGAAGAAAGACATTGTAAGAATATTCCTACTTTATTTCTCATCAACATTTATCTTGTGAAAACATGTCAAATATAATTTCGTTTCCAGTTCTTTTTTCATTTAAAAATATAAATAAGCAACAACACAAAAAAAACATCCCATATATTCGGTCCTCAAAGATGACGATTAACTCTAACAAATCAAAATGAGATATTAGCTTGTGCGCTAACCTGATTTACCTAGCCGATTAGTCGGCTAATCGCAAAACCAATTGCCAATTAGAACAGCTCCATTAGAAACTACTCCATTGGAATTTTTTTAAAGTACCGACTGACAGGATGTGGCAAAATTTCAAGATAAAAATGTTCTTCCGCCAAACAGGAAGAGATGGAGAAGAACATCAGGCAAAGGCTGATGCTGCAAAAGACCTGCGAGGAGCAAATGGCCATGAAGGAGGTGCGCCGGCAGGCGGAGAAAACCGAAGAGGCCAACTTCCGTAAACAGACCATGGAAAAGTTTGCGGAGGATGACCGCCTCGAGCAGATGAATGTCCAAAAGAGGCGCTTGAAGATTATGGAGCATAAACGGCAGGCGGAGAAGCAGATCGACGACAGGCGACTGCAGAATCAGGCCGACAAGGTAACAGATTTGCTGTCCGTTTTCACAAATATGGAAAGAAAACGTCCTGCTATCTCTCCGTTATAGGATATGAGGGCTAAAGAAGAGGCCTTAGAGCAGGAGAGGCAGGACGTGTGCAGACAAATTATCGAGGAGGAGAGACTGAAGCTTCTTCAGCGTCACGCCTCTCAACTTCTCGGACACTTACCAAAGGTAACGTGGCTGCAAAACACAGTTAGGACAAATATTTGTTAGGACAAATATTTGTTAGGACAAATTCTGTTCCTGAATGTCAATGTGTCTCGTTTTAGGGTTTGCTCCGTGAAGATGACCTGAAGCACTTTGATGAAGAGTTCAGGAAAAATTTCAAGATGACTGAGGGAGAGAATCCCGTCCCCAAGGCAGAGACAACCGATTGATTTTCAAATGATGGTTTTGCTATCTTTTTTGCTAACTTCACAACCATTACAATTAATTTGTCAGTTGTTGTTCTAGTTTAAACATATTTTTAATTATCTGGAAGCCAGCTGGACTTGTAAATTCAGAACACAGTTGGTCTCATACGCAATTTTTCTTTTTTTTTTTCAATCTTTCCAAAATATGTTGAAAAGCTCATTGACTATTTTTAATCATTTTGAAAATGATAATCTTTTCTTTTTTAATTAAATGTTTTTGATTTTTCTTGCATCTTAAGAGAATAGTTTCTATTAGGGCTGCCTTCAATGGCAGCGCTTTTTCAAAAATTCTGAAGTTAATGTCTCCAAACAGTTCTCCAAATAGTTGCCGATGGATTTGTGGCAGCCCTAACTGAAGAAACGTGGCTGACGACAACTATAGGTGCATTTCGATGTTGGAAAAAAAGAAATTAGTGGTCATTTAAAAATCACTTTAATGCAGGCAGGATTCACCGTCAGTCGAATGAACCAACTTAACCTTCTGGCCAACTTAACCGGGAGGCCATTTATGGATATTTACGCTTTGCCCCAGTCGAGGGCCTTCATGAATTCCTCCTCCGTGAAGGACAGAAGCTTGGCAGCTTCCAGATGCATCTGCAGAAAAAGGCATCACTTTAACCTTTAACACTTGACTTCATCACCCCAAAATAGTCTTTTGTCTACAAAGGCTAAGTTAAAAAGAGCACCTTTTGTCTTTTGAGAACGTCAATCAGCTTGAGCTGCTTCTTCAATCCCACGATGAGCTCCCCTTTCTGCTTCTTAAGCATTTTGTTTTCCGTCTGTAGCGTTTCCCGAGTCTGCTGTTCCTCGGTATTCTTTTCCTGTGAAGTGGAAAACTTGAAATGGCAGTCCAAACCATTCCACCTTTGAATCAATTAGCCCGCTTGCCTTGTGCATCTGTTTGGTTTGATGAAGTTCCGACTTTAAGCGTTCCACCTCGTCGAGAGCTCTGGTGAGACGGAGCTCCACGGTGTTGTGCGTGGCTGATCCTTGCTTGCTGCTTTTGTTCAGCTTCTCCACTTCCTGTGGGAAAAATGGCGGTGGTCAACCAAGCATAATTCGCACAAGGACATTTGATCCGATTTTAGGGGGGAAATGCAAACTGGGGCATAAATTGGACAAAAACATGCTTATCCGTTTCTCAGCACCCCAAAAAATCCTTAGTCTGCCTGAATTCAACAGGAAGGGACCCAGAATTGGAAGTGATGAAACTTAACAAGAAGTGATGTGAAATAAATAGGAAATGATTGCGAATGTCCTAAGGTTGACGTGAGCTGATCTCAATTCCAGAAATCCTACTTTAATTTAAAAAAGTTAAGGGTTCCTTAGTTTACAGAAAGAGATGAATTGCAGTTCATTTCAGTTTTTTTTTTTTTAAAGAAGGTGATCATTTGCTTCTAGCTTTTTCCAGTTCCAAATGATTTGACGTCAATGTTGGCCCATGTGTGCAATTTCATCAATTTAGCAGTACGTCTGAAATACTATAAGGGTGCTAGACACTACTTTTGAATTCCTCACAATACAGAAAGCATAAATGGCAATTCATATTAAAATCAGTCACTATTATTTAGCTCTCAATAAGGAAAATAAAGGGGAAATGCCCTAAGAATCGTGGGTCATTTCTCTAGAAAGCTTTTAAAGTACATACCTTTTGCAAAGCGGACATTTGAAGCTGAAGGCTGTCACACTTGACGGCGGCCTCGCTCTCCGAAGCTTTGAGTTTGTCCATCTTGCTCTGCTGGATGTTGACGGTCCTCTGGAGCTTGATCCTCTCCTCCTCCAGCTGCTTGATTTTGCCGTTCAACTTGGCGTTTTCCTCTTCCTGAGCCAGACGCCACCACAAATGACCGAGAGCGCACGCCGCCCCCCCGCCGTTGTCGTACTACAGTATACCTTTCTTTTTCTTTCACCCAGAAGATGTCCCATTTCTTCTTGCATCAACTTGATGTTGGACATCAGGGCATAAATTTGCGAACACGAAATGCCTGGAGGTCACATGGCGACTAAATTATTGGCCGGACGAACGTCTGGACGGACAGAAACGCCTACCCGTCCTGTCGTTGTCTCCGTCGCTTAAAACGTTGGGAGGAACCAAATGGTTGATCTTCCCCTCCGCGCTTTGCATGGTTTTGGTCATGAAGGTCTCCACTGAATCTGCCAAGCCTGAGGCCTTTCTGCAAACTCTGAAAATGGATCGCCAAACAAATTTGCCGCGAGAAGGCCATCCGCGGGTCACCGCCATCAGATGGTAACTCACGCCGGGTTAGAATCGGAGTCGGGGGCTCCGGACTTTTGGGGCTTCTTGGGCTCCACCTAAGAACAGATCTTCACATTATCGTTATTATCTATCTAGATAAAATATTAATGAGTAGAATATCTCACTATTGTAAAAGAAGAAAAGAAGAAAAGCTCTCTTTTGTAAGTTTGTATTTTAAGTTTTTTTTTAAATAGAATATATAGCAAATATTTGTGCACTTCCCTACTTATTTATGTTATTCACTACTTATGTTGAGTACTTATGTTGACTACTTATTTATTGAAGATTTATTAGTTATTGTTATCATTTATTGATTGTGTTTGTTGTTATTTGTGCACTTTGTGGTGAAGCTTTAATTGAATTGAATGCTTTTATTGTCATTATACAAGTTTAATGAGATTCAAATCTCAATTAATGACAATAAGAGCATTCAATTCAACTCAATTTCATGAATGTGAGTTGGAGTTGATTAGCTGACTAGATGCAAAAAATTGGTGATTAGTCTATTACCGATATTTTGCGAGGTTTGGACACCGGCTTTTCTTGATCGTTGGTGCAACTGGAAGGAAATGGAAGAACATTTGTATATTGGCGTGAAATAACTTTCATTCATTTTCACATACGTGTTGCAAGAAAGCGGGTAAAATGTGGTGACTCACCTCGGCGCTGCTTCATCTTCCAATTCCTTCAGTGAGAGCGAAGTTGAAGGCCGAGACAGGAAGTCGTCCCGTTCTTTCTAAAAAAATAAAAAATAAAATAAAACATGGGACAACATTGAGTGAAATTGCAATGATAAAAATGACTAATTAAATGGATTTAAATTCACCTTTAACTGATCTGCTTGTATTGCCAGATTGGCTGTTCTGGCCTCCAGCTTTGCATTTAGTAGCCTAAAAAAATGGAATATTTGAAAAAAAAGCACGTTTGCAAAATGGGACATATGATAGCAAAATTTGCAAGAGGTTGCAATATTTTTCTCTTTTTTGTTTTAGCAATTCATTGTTCCAATATCATGAAAAAAACATTGCAAAATGTACAAAAATTGCCCTTCACAGTGCAATTATTAATCAATGCATAGGCGTGTAGGCGGCTTACACAATTGGAAATTACATGTTACAAAAAAAGGTTTCCTTTCATGCTTGAATTCCAAAATAGATCTCAATATTTTTTATTTCAATTAGGTTGCAAATACTCTTACTTGTATCTTTCCTCTTTGGCTAAAAGGTCACTTGCAGGCATCTTTTGACCTGAGGGAGAACAAATGTATATATACAGTTTAATATAAATTTACAATTAAACAAGGTCACATGAATATAAACCATCATGATTATAATAATTGATCAATTTACCATTCGATGGAAGTAATGGTTTATCGGGCGACGACAGGTTAGGTGTTTACAAAATAAGTGTATCCTTGGTCGCCTAGCAACCAGAACGACACACTACGGTGGCCGAATCCAAACAAATTAAATCCTCTCCAAAATCCATATAGAAAACTAATAACACCTGTGGCATTAACTGGTGAGTAGTTTGATGTACTTGCCACACAAAAATAAAAATAAAAAACGACATTATTGTGCCATTTTGACTGATCTTATCACATGACTAATAACATGGATGTCAAACAGCCATTTAAAAAAATAACGAATTGCATTCAAATCTTCACGTTTAGAGATGTTTTTTAAACCCGTGTAAAGACCAAGGTTCCTAATAAGTTATCATTAATTATAGGGTATTGAACATAACTTAATGACCTATTTATTAATATATACAGTGACAATTGTTACAGATCATAGTACTGAATAGTGAGAAGTTAGCGACACATAGTGGTTCATCATTGTAGCACGTTCTCAGTTCTACCCATAATGCTATGCGCTGTTATGCTTGTATTCAATTCAATAAAGACACGATTCTAAACAACAATGTTTATGCTGTACTATAAAATCCGCCCCACCCCAACTCTGCAAATGATGTGGTTCTAACTTTCCTCGTTATAAAAAAGTTGATCTTTAGCAAAATTCTTAGTGTAATGATGTAACCTTACTCTGTACAATTTATTGAATATTGTATTGCATTTTACGTACGTGCTTAGGTTGTTTAATTAATTGTATTTTACGTACGTTTTTACGTACGTTTAGTGATTTGTATTTTACGTACGTTTTCACTTCCTTTAGTGAATTGTATTTTACGTACGGTTTTACGTCCTTTAGCGAATTGTATTTTACGTACGTTTTTACGTCCTTTAGTGAATTATATTTTACGTACGCGCTTACGTCGTTTGGTTGTTGTCGTGGGCGGCAGTGCGCATGCGCGTCCCTGACAGCTACTCCAAGTCGCACATGCTCACGCGGCATTCGAGAAGGTGAGGGGCAGGCACGGTAGGGGGGACAGGCTTGTTGTTCCCCACACGTCCGCCCACCGCTTAGAGACCTCTCACGTATTCTACCCACGCGCCGCTGAGTGTTGGACACTCCTTTCCCATGAGGGCTGCAAAGTGCGGCGGGCCGGTGGGGCGAAATGTCGGAAGAGGGCTGCTGGCTGACCACCACCACGACAACAACAACAACAACACGGCGTGCTGATGGTAATGACGATGATGATGATGTCCGCTTAGCTCGGAGACGACCCTCCCGTGTTTAACGCCTCGATCCTGCGATGGCCGAAGAGGACCCCCAGCAGCCCCAACAGCCGGAGAACGCGGACCGCCAGTCCGGGATGCTTTCCGGGTTGCAGGGCGCCGAGGCCGGGGCTCTTCAGCTCCGGATCAAGAATTCCATCTGGTGAGGAGCGCCCATGCGTGCATGTTTCTCTCACTGTTTATTAGAGGGGGGAAAAGGAGCAAAAAATGTCCCAAAAACTGAAGATCATCAGTCATATAGTAGAATAGCATTTTTCCTTGTATGCAATAGTAGTTGGGAGTCACTTTGTATGACTATTTTGGTCCTTAAAAAACACTCAATTGAAAATAAAAAAAAACACTCAATTGAAAATTAAAAAAAAACTCACATTTCATCAGCATCAGCATCAAAATCATCACATTTTTGGGTCATGTAGGCCATTCCCTCATGAGTAGGTTTTTACTAGGTTAGTAAAAAAGGGAAATTGATGTTGTAAAATACCCATTGAGAGCAATTGATGTCCAACCCTTTTCAACTGGTTATCTCCCACTTAAAATGGATTGAATGTCTATTGGCGTCAATTGTAGCCAAAGAGCTAAACTAAAATAATCATTTGCAAAGTAAAATACACACGAGCCACCTATTGTGTTTTAGATTCATTACATTTTTTAAAAATTTTAAATCAAATCTTTAAATTTTTATTCTATGTATAATTATTCATGACTTCCCCAAAATATAGCCTTCAACTAATTCATTCGTCTCATCTCTCATCTAATTTTCTGAACCACTTTATCCTCACTGGGGCCGCGGGGGGTGCTGGAGCCTATCCCAGCTGACTTCGGGGCAGTGGCGGGGGACACCCTGAATTTTTGGCCAGCCAATGGCAGTAATTCATTCATTTTATATAAAATTATTTGTATTTTTTATAGTCCAGAAATTACTGTGTGTATTGTGGTGTGAGTATAGAAATGATTTAATCATCGTATTTTATACATGTTTTAAGACTAAATAAAATGATATAATTATTACATGTTAATAAGAACAAAATGAATATTCATTGAAATCAGAAATACAACTTTGTTATGATTACCAGTGTACCCGAATTACACCGTGAATTGGTTGCCAGCCAATCGCAAGGCCCCAAATAGTGGGGAATCAATGAAATAATGATTTACTGTTACTAGATAACACCAACTGCAAACACTTGAGGATCATTTACAACTCTTCTTTTATTACTCTTAATATAGAAGATTAGCGCGTGCTTTAAAAACAAAACATACCTACACGATTAAAAAAAAATTGCATGATTGACCCAACAACCCAACTAAATTTATCAGCTCACGTCATCTAAATTTCTTCGTCTCTCATGCAAGACGTAACACTTTACAACAGACGACACTGGACATCGCACTTTGAAACGTGACTGTCGTGTCTCAAGTTCTCCCCAACTTCCTCCCGCGTCTAAAAAAAGGCATCATTGAAGACTAAATTATCCATCGGTGTAAACGTGAGTGAATTTGAGTCAATGTATCGACCGGTCTAGCGCCACCCGAATGTGGAAAAGCGCTACTGAAAATTTAGATCTAGATTTTTGACTTGAGATTTAAACATTCAACAGTATGAGGACATGTTTGCGGTTTGCCTTGTTATCTACTGAGCACTGTTACTTGCACACTTTAAAATTCAAGCGATTGTCCTGCTTGTTTGGACATGGTTGAACCCAAACGAACTCAGTCCGTTCCATTTAATGTTCTCAAATGTCAACGACAAAGAAGACAGCGGATGGAAGAATGTCAGCGTTAGAGTCATTACTCCACTATCGAGACTGGGATTTAATGGATCTGTTTAATCTCTTTCAGGTACTACTAGTTTGTCTGTAATCTGTCTATAGAGGGGGGGGAAAACAGATCTCAGGTCTAATCCGGTGTACCTGCTAAATGTGTCCAGAAAGCAAGCTAATGAGGGATTCCCGGCCTCCTGGTAGCAGCGAATTAAAGTGAACTGTTCTCTGCGCGGCTTAGGGCCACCTCGCTGACCTTCATCCAGCCGCTGTCCTTAAATGTGACCTGCGTGTACCTTCTGTCTTGTTGTCAACAACAATCTGACCTGTCTGCAGATTAGGAATTAAACTTGGACAAATCTGCCGCACGGCCGCCCGCCGCTGCTGTAATGCCCCTCCAATTGAGCAGAACATAACAGATGTTTATTGATACATAAATGTGCACGAATGAAAAAAATCTTTAAAATCTATTTTAGATTTTTATTGAACTGCATCACCACTGCGTATTTCTGTTTAAGTCACAAATTTAATTTTCTCACATTTTGTCAATTTATAGTTTATTCATAAAAATGAAACAGGATTTTCTTTTTGTGAAGCACAACTACGGCTGGTTGAACACTCTAAATTGCCCCCTACCTATGATTGGTTGTCCTTTGTCTCCTTGTGCCCTGCGATTGGCTGACCACCGATTCAGGGTATCCCCCGCCTGGTGCCCATAGTTATCTGGGGATAGGCTCCAGCACCCCCCGCGAACATTGCGAGGATAAGCTTTCCCTGCCTCTTGTCTCATGTTAATTAAAGGTTAATAGTTTCACGTTCAAAAACACGTAAATCACTTTTTAAACGAAGCAATCAATCCTTTTTATCTAATGAAAAAAACCTAATGTTAATAATAATAATTGTAGTGTGACCTACACATTTCCTTTTTTGACATTCAAGTGTAAAAACAGCCTTAAAAGCAAACCATCATAATTTTGTTAAGGTTTGTCCTTCTTTTGCCACAATTCGGAAACGACCGCTTCCACTGTATGATTTAATCTTCGATTCTGTGATGCTGTTTTTATTAATATTGGATTTTAACAGGCGAGGAGACAATGTCTTTTTACATGTAATAGCATGTGTCCGTGGTGGTGGGCTACATGACCTGAGTGATGCTGAAGGGAGGGTCAACTCATGCCACACATTCCTTTGCTTTATAAATAAATGCGCTAGCACTCATGTTACATTGCAGTCGACAAGCTTGCTAATTTATTCTACTCTCTCTTTTTTTTTCCAGCAAAACGATTCAATCAAAAGTGGACAACATTCTGGTGAGTATATTTTGACTTTGATTTTGTTGTTGTTGGTTTAACCCTTTATAAGGCACTTTTTTATTTTTCTATTTTAAAAATTAGTTTATTTTTTTAAAGATAAAAACATTATTTTATTCATCCAATCATTTCCCGTACAATTTCTACGTCACGGAGGTTGTGGGGGGTGCTTAAGGGGAAAATAGTTTGTCCATTGAACAAAAATAAATAAAAAATACTACTATAAATGCTTTTGCTGACCTTAAAAGATACTCAAAAGGCCCATTCCACAAATACTGTTGATCTGGCTAAATCTGCATTAGTGAGCGCGAGGTTAAGCAGGGCAAGATAAGCCAAGTAACTTTACATCAGACATACATGAAAAAATGGATTTCCATTCAATTGAGTAACATGCTTTTAAATGAAATCATCATTAGGTAGACCTCATAAGATGTGCCAACATTCCAGGTGTATATTTTGCATCAAATTTAGATTAGCCTCCAAATTGTGTGACACTAAGGAAGCTCCACTAAATTAGATGTTGAGATCCCCTGTGAGTAAATGTAGACCTGGGGAATCAACCTTAAGTATGTCCAACCCCCCGAATGTCATGGCATCTTGGCTGGACGCTGAACCCTGGAAACCTGTGCTTCCCTAACGACAACAACAACAATAACAGATATGGGAATTTTAAAAAGGTTTATTCTGAGCAGTCAAAGGGGAGACATGACTGGAGGCACATTTTACACTGTGAAATGGACAAAAGTCCTGGCTTGATACTCTTCTTTCGTTCCTTTCAGAATGGCCCCCTTAATGATAATTCTTAATATGTGTTAGACAGTATTATTCAAATGATGTCCAAAAAATGTGATCAGCATCTTTTTTATTTAAAAAAATGTCCAAGAAATTCCAGTTTTGCACACTTCAAGACTTTTTTCAATCGTCTTTTGAATTGAATTGAATGTTTTAGTTATTGTCATTATACAAGTATTATGAGATTTAAAGCTTCACCACAAAGTGCACAAACAAACAAATAAATAAATAAATAAATAAGTAGTCACATAATAAGTAGTCAACAACATAAATGAGTAGGGACGTGCACAAATAACAGCAAACAAAGAGATAAATAATCAATAAATAATAATAATGAATAAATAATCAATACATAGAGCAAAGGAATGTAAGAGTTAATTGAGATGGATGGATTCATCAATTTATTAAAGCGATTTGAAGCGGAAGGGATCAAAATGCAAAATGTAAAATAGGGTCATCATTTCAATATGTCACTTTAGTAGAGGTTTCATAATATTGTGTTAAATCGATCAAAGGCTCTTGATTCGAATCGTGACAGACTTTGTAATATTGGCAAATGTCGGAAATACTTGATTATATTGTCGGGAAATTGGTGATTTACATGAAGCACTGACGGGAGTTGAACTGAATACAAAGTGTCCGAGTTTGAATTCCGTTCACGGTTGTCCCGCAGCAAAGAGAACATTTTTGAACAGGCGGCGTCTAAGCATCTTTGCTCGCCCTTTTTGTCCTTGAGCATCATTAGTAAACAGCGCCACTCTCTGCTGAGGAGGCAACGTCAAGGGCGAGTGAGCCCGAGCTGAGCGTTGGTGAATGATCACCACGCACGCGTTTGCGTTCAAAACATGCAGTCAAGGAAGACTCAGCCTTCGTTTAGGCTTCGTTAACAAAGCTGCAGTGCCGCGTGAAATAATTTTCGGCTCTTTCTTGTATATGTTAGACAACTATGATGGTTCTTTTGATCTGTAACGTACACTGAGGATAAAATACAGCCTTTCACGACCAGTCATAAATAACTCTGGATGTGCGGTACCGATGGGGCGTCAAGGCGTGGCCGTAAGAGCAGTACCGTTGCACGCCACTCATTGTAGAAGCATATAGATCTTATTCCAGGCAAGAGTTAGGTACTCAAGGTTATTCCGACCTGTACTATTAATTAAATACTGACAGTCGTATCCAATCAGGGTATGAAAAAGCCTTCAAAGCAGGTTAGACAACATGTAGACTCACTTACTGTGTTCATGTTCTTTGCCTGCTATGCATTCCTTTTTTATAACCTCTATCCCAACTCATTTTGGGCAGAAGGGAAGTAAATTTTGGACTGGTCGCTAGGTCAGTCACACGGGCGCTTATTAGGGCTGCCATAAACAATTATTTTGATAGTTAACTCATTATTTTTGCAGTGAACAATTGGGCTTGTATTATATCATGCTTTTAAATCTTGTATTACTTTGCGCTCAAAATGTTAGCCGGAAATGTGCATTGCGACCAAAATTCTAGTGGCTGAAAAAAAATCTAACTTTGAAGACAAACTGAATTATGTCTTAGAGGACTATAAATATCAGATATGTCCTGATAAAAGGTTAAAAAAAAAGAAAATGTGCCATTCGTAGCTAAACAATGTCCGCCTCTACCCGATTAATATATGATCAAAATAGTCCATTTAAAGATTTATCATTTTTTTACATCTTTATTTATCTATATCTTATTTTTTCATTTGAGGCAACCATATGTATACATGTACATCCGTGTATGTATGTATATGTATATTTATATATATGTATGTATATATGTATATTTATATATGTATGTATATATATGTATATTTATATATATATATGTATGTATATGTGTATATGTGTATGTATATATATATATATATATATATATATATATATTTCAACAACACGCTTATTTATTTATTATCTATATATTTATTTATGTATTTATTAATTAACGTATTTATTACCTATAAATAAGTTATATAAATAAATAAATATATCTATGTATGTCTAAAATGTCTTTTCCTGTGTCTGCATTCTCCCCCTCTTGCTATTGTGACAATTAATTCGGGATGAATAAAGTTATCTAATCTAATCTAATTAATTAAATATTAATTAATAATTGATTTGATCAAAATAGTCCATTTAAATATGAATTGAATATTAATTAATTATTGATTTGTTGTCAAATAATCATGGCAGCCTTAGTGCATATCCCACATGTATGTATGTACTTCAAATCCAAGAATATTATTTTGTCATTTTGCCCTTTACTAATTCTGCAGCAAGATGTTGAAAAGTTCACAGACATCGAGAAGCTCTACCTCTACCTTAAGTTGCCTTCAGGACCCATCAGCAATAGCAGCAACAGCAGCAGCAGCAGTAGCAGCAGCAGTAGCAGTAGCAACGAGCAAAGGTCAACTAAATTTGCACTACTAGTTTGTGTGGAAGACTTATAATTTGACGATTGTGTTTTTTTGTTTTTTCAGTGATCACAGCGCCGTGTCATCTAGCCGAACGCAGCAGGTGCACGCCTTTAACTGGATCCGCAATCACTTAGAGGAATACCCGGAAACTTCGCTCCCCAAACAGGAAGTCTATGACGAATACAAGTGAGTGCCGTAGTTTCCGCACTATAGCCCACACTTGATTATAAGCCACAATGCCCACGTTTCACAAAATGTGGGTACTCGGTCTTTTAAAAAAATGTCTAGCCATCTCAGTCCTAAGTGGTCCTTGCGTTGTTCTAATGGAACACTTGGGGTCAGCGGTAGAGGCTTTGAAAACACCCACCTGGCAATGTTAGCAACGTGCCGGGCCATTGGGCGAAAATATATGGCGTGGAAAGCTAGCTTCCCCCCAAATATCCATGAATAAGTTGCTTTGCTATTAAAGCCAAAGGGTTCAAAAGTCCAAAAGGTAAAAGTAGTGGCTTACAGACACAGCGGTTTGTCACAAGCGCCGACATTAACATTGCAGTCTTCCAAACTGCTGCCGCCTAAAGCGTCAAGTCAATATAAATAGATGGCGCAGGCCTGAGAATCACAGCAGCATGTGCTGGTAATATTAGAACGGAAAGTCTGAGACAGTCATTGAAATGCTTTGGCAGTGTTATGTAACTGTCTTTCGAAGTCGCCTAAATTCGGACCCCCACACCGCCAACCGCCCATAGATATATTGGCGCCTTTGGGGTGGACAGGTGAAAAGGCTCAAAGAGATCACAATGTGCAGCACTCTCAACATCAAAGCCTTGTCAATTCCTATTTCTTTTAAAACCGATATCTTGCCGCTCAGTGCTAAAATTGCTGAATATATAAGACATCTCTTTCAGAAAATGTCGCTTATTTGGACTATTAAAAACTCCCCTACCGTTATGTTAGCTCACTAACAAGAGTTTTACTGGGAAGAACCCAATGATGGACAGACCGACCACGCTTTAGTGGAATCCACGTTTTAAGGAGTTTTACTCTTTGGGTGACTGGTCCAAAAGGCTCCATTTGTTCCGTTGTGTTTTCCAGGAGCTTCTGCGACAATCTCAACTACCATCCACTGAGTGCTGCAGACTTTGGGAAAATGATGAAAAACGTGTTCCCCAACATGAAGGCGCGTCGACTTGGCATGAGAGGAAAATCAAAATATCCTTTGCTGGAATGGACTGTAACAGCCAGGCTCTACTCACGGACCATCTGCTCTTACAGTTCATAAGCTCTCTAAATATAGACGTGAAATGAAATAAATTCTATCTCTGAAGCAGGGGCAAAATACACAAAGTGTTAGGGGGAATTCACTACTGTCATTTTGACCTTTATGACGCACGACACCCTTTTTGGGGGGGTCGTTGCCCCTTTTATGACGTCCAAGTCCGAAACTACATTCGTGACCTTCAGTCACCGGGGCTGCTAAGTGCTAATATTATGAGTAAACCATCCTTGAATAAAATATCAAGTTAACTGGTACTGACAGTATGAGCCATTAATACCAACATCTTTTTACACACTTTTTTTCCTTGACACTGCCTTAAATATTGCTATAGTGGACTAAGGAAGAGGCCCTTTGTTCACTTCCCATCTTTACCAAGTCTGGAGCTACAGCAAAGTGGAGATGGAGTAAGCATAGTTTCATTTTTCTTGCTTATAGTTCACAATTTCCATTAATTCTCACTTTTAAGACACTACTTTTTGAAAGGTTGGTGAGCTGTATTTCTTTACTAGGGTTGGGAAAAGTATCGATAAGTACTCAAGCGTCAGTCCTGTATTGAGTTGAAAATTTAGTATCCTGATATGGCTTATCGTTTATAGAACATAAGAATAATCTTTTTTTTTAAATACTGTGGTCTTTGTAGTGTTTTCACTGAATTTCTCATCCATCTCAGATGAGAACGTTTCCTACGAACATCTATCTTATGCCTTCCAGATGCAGTGTGACGGACAAGACTCGCTTGGCCACCTGGGCAGCATGAAAGAGGAGGTTCGCTTTGCGGCCTGCGACCTGGTGTGCGAGTGGGCTCAAAAGGTGCTGAAACGGCCATTTGAGGCGGTGGAGGAGCTGGCCCGCTTCCTCATAGACAGCCACTACATCAGCAATAAGTCATTGGCAGCTCTCACCATTATGACAGGTGATGCAACAGGTAAGCAGCCGGTGGTTGGCGACCTCTAGTGGTAACAGGTGCTAGTTTTCAACGAGGAAGGCTTTGACCATTGATAAGGAATTCCATCAAGCAGTTTATTTGTGTATTTATTTCAGATGTAAAGCCTCAGCAGACTGTGTCGGCGTTCGTGCCCACCGCCGAGGCACACTACTTCCAGCCTCAAACCACAACTCTGTCATCTCCAACTGTGGATGCCAAGCAGCAGCTGCAGAGAAAAATCCAGCGGAAGCAGCAAGAACAGAAATTGCTCTCGCCCCTACCTGGAGAAGGTCCCAACAAGACAACGGATGACAGCAGCGGGCAATCTGATAGCACAGTTTCTCCTTCACCTCAGCCGACCATTAGCATTGTGGTCACTGCTGTCTCAAGACCTGTCACGGTAAGGTTTTGAAAAATGGTTTCCACCAAACCATACAAACATAGCATATAAATGCATACGTGTGCATTTGTTGTGGTTTAGTACAATACGTTGCTCCACGACGCATGGTCCTGTCTTTTCCATTCCGTATGCTTATTTTGCTTCTCAGTGGTAGTAAGACGTGACACCACTACATTATGACCAA
This sequence comes from Stigmatopora argus, assembly GCF_051989625.1. Taxonomy (NCBI): domain Eukaryota; kingdom Metazoa; phylum Chordata; class Actinopteri; order Syngnathiformes; family Syngnathidae; genus Stigmatopora; species Stigmatopora argus. The sequence continues at coordinate 10,298,492 of NC_135388.1, read as the reverse complement.
CTAAAATAGCTCAAAAAGACACTTTTTGGGCATTTTTAACATGAAATGACATTTAATGTGATGCAAAACAACCTTTAAGTGTTAAAAATTATACAGGCTGTCAAAAGCAAATGTAACAAAGTTGAATTTAAGTCAAAATTAAAAATGCAGTTTTTAACTCATTGGCAGCCATTCACGATGAACAACGTCAAACAAACGTATCAGAGGAAGCCCAAGTATGCATAAAATGGCGTTTTTAATTGGCATCGTATTTAAAAATGAGTGATCTTATCCTGATTATCTCCCCTCCTGTGCAGACACAGCAAAGCAGCCAGCTCATGTGCCCCAGTCCGGCAGGCAACGCTGAAACCAAAGTGCTGCCTATAAACTTCCAAGTGGTGACCCAGCCTGTGCAACCCCTGAAGCAACCCCCTAGGACCCTTCAAAATGTCCTCCCGAGTCCCGTAGCGGAACGAACCCCTCGGCAACGCTACCCTCAAATCCTCCCCAAACCCGCAATGACCACCACTATCGCTCTGTGCTCGCCCTCCACCATGATTATCGCCAATAACCCCAACAAGACCGTCATGACCACGTGTCACGTCAGCGAGGTCAAGACGACGCCCATATCGCTGGCACCTCAGAGCGCCGACGGAAGCGCCACAACCAGGCCGGCATCCGCGGGCATCGGCGGCTGTGTTGTACCAGAGGACGTCCTGAGAAGCCGTCCAACTATGAGGAGCACCTCTGCGCTCCCCAATTTGGGCCGGGTGAGCGGGCCCGAGCGGGTCGACATCCGTGACATTGACGTGGAAATGGAAGTTGAAGATATACACAAGAACAGACAAAACCAGATGGCGAGCGGTCTAATGATGGCCAATGGAGCCGTGGCTCAAAGGGCTGCTAGCGTGCCCATACCTCAAACTAGAGGTTTCCGAGCCCTGGACGAAGTGTCCGGCGTGACCGGCGTGACCGGCCTAACCGGGGTTAACGTTCAGAACGGCACCTCTGACACAAACAGTCTGAATGTAACTCCTTCCCGTCAAAATACGAGCGCTATCTCAACATGCAACACCAGCAGAGCAGCTCTCTTTGGGGAAGGCGTCTACACGGCCAAGGGCTTCCGGAAGCGCTCGGGCCTCAGCCCCGTCCTCGCTCCTGTCAAGCGAGCATTTTTGTCCCCGCACGCTGAGGAGGGCACCTCCGGCCCAGGGTACGGTACCCGAAGATCCGACAGCGCGCCGGTCACCCGAGAGATGGAGATGAACTTGAACGCTCTTTTGCCCAATCCAGGCCAGGTACCCGGTAAGACTTGTTTCCCAGCTGGCGACTTCTTTCCCGTTGCCAAAACACAGAACTCGACTCAAAGGAAAGCAACTTGCAATGTTATGGAAACTCATGCCTCGCTCGCTCATCCTTTAATGAAGCACACAGAGGTCCACCTGACGTCTAACGTGCACACCGTGGCCAGTAATTCCAATTCTTTGAGTCTTCGAGACGTTCAAGTGCAGAACTACGCTCAAGCGGTTTCTGGACCGCTGGATTTTTTGGATCAGACGTCTACGTCCGGCCATCTCCCTATTCAGGCAGACATAGGCTACTTCCCGTTTGACGACGACGTCACCCAAGATAGCATCGTGGAAGAGCTCGTCCAGATGGAAGAGCAGATGAAACTTAACCGCAAACAGGAGTTGGAAAACAACGTCGCGCTTCAAGGGCAGCAGGCCGCGATGGCGCACAACCCGATGCCCACCAATCAGACCGTGCACGCCTTCTACCGCGCCACAAGTAGCGGCGGGGTCGGCAATCACGTCCAAATGCCGACACCCACGCCCTCGTCGGAAATTCCGGGATTTCAGAGCTTGACCGCAGGGAGCCCCTGCTCTTGCGTCACCCCCATTACGCCGGTCGACGGCGCCCTGGGTAGCAGTCGACACACCCCGGTGGGTACCCCGCTTTCCAACTGCAGCAGCACCGTGGCCCCGAGCCCCGTGGAGTGCAGGAACCCCTTTGCGTTTACGCCCATCAACTCGTCGGTCAGCATTTTCCAGGACGGCGGCGGCGCCGTCTCCAGCAGCCCCGTCAAGCCCATGCAGAGGCCGACGGCCACCCACCCGGACAAGACCAGGCTGGACTGGATGAACAACAGCTACGACACCAACGGCGGGAGCTTGAACAAATCCCACGGCGCGGTGGGACTCTCGCCCAGCTACCGAGGACTTGTAGATGACCACTTTCAAAAGCCCCACGCCTTCGCCGTTCCCCACGCCAGGCACCAGGACGGCCGTTTTGGCCGCTTGACTCCAATTTCTCCCGTGCAGCAGCTGGCGCCCGGCACGGCGAGCACCACCAAGCAGGAGGGGTTCGCGGTGCCAGCTCCTCTGGATAGCAAAGTCGCCAACCTTCCCGCTCCCGGCGGGTCCTTTCGATGTCGCAGCGTTAGCCCCGCCGTACACCAAAGGAACTTGGGCAACGGGGGAACCAGTGGCCTTAACCTCACCCACCAGCAGTGCGTCTCCCCGTTTAACTCTCTGGCAACCCTCGAGGCATCGAACATTTTCGCCAGCAACCCGGGAAATGTCCGAGCCGGCAGCGTGGCTCAGAGGAGTCGCTCCGTGCCGCTCAACATCATGATGCAGACGGCCGTTCTACCGATGTCGGCCCAGCAACGCGGTGGACAAAATATCACGGACGTCCTCCTGAGGAAGCTAGACGGCGACCACGACATGCCCCTAAATCATTTGCCATCTAGCTATACGGCGCGAATGGATCTCACTCAGATCCTCGAGTCTGAGAACGCCAACCTGATCCCTTCGGACTCCACCGGCGCGCATAATTACCTCAATAACGGACAGATGTTTTGCTCCGCGGGCGATGGCCGGGCGCTGTCGGCCTCCGGGGGGCAGCAGCGGCGGCCCATGCATCAAACTTCAGGTTTGGCTTTCAGTAGCAGCTTTAAAGACGCCCAAGCGGACGGCGGTCAGCTGGTGCAGGAACTCACGGCGGGAGGCTCGGATTTTCCCTGCGAACTCCGAATGACTTCGGACCTGTCGGCTAGCATCAACGACCTCAACGCGCTGGACGCCAATCTACTGTTCGATCCCGGTCCTCAGCAAGGCCAGTATCAAGGCGGGGCTCCGGAGCAGTCGGCCAATCAGACGCTATTTCAGCAAATGGCCGGCAACGCCGCGCATTCTGCCGGACTTGAGTGGTTCGAGAGCAAAGATCACACGAGCGTCGGCTTGATGGGTTGAAAGCGGAGACTGAAATCTAGCGTCGCTTGGATTCATCTCAATTTTTTTTAATAACTTTTAATGACTAAATAACTTCAAGTGCCGACCCGAGCCGAAACAATGCTGCAGCCCTCGGATCGAAATGCCGGTCGTTTTTTTTTAAAATTCTATTTTTATTTTGAGACACTGCCTCGTGTTGTTGCTGTTCTAGCACTTCTATCAAGATGAAATCTTACCTTTTTAATTTTTTTTCCACCAATTTTATACCCCTCATTTATCTGTTTTTATTCTGCCTCTTATTGAAACATTCATAAATGTGTGGGCTTTATTATTATTTTATTTACGAACTGTATGTCTCCAAAAATGGATTGCTAAGTTGCAACTGAATTTAAAAGGCAACTTTCTTCTATGTGAAAAAACTTTAATATGGTGTATAGTTTATACAAGAGGGGTGGGGAATTGTTTTCCAATTAGGGGCCATTTCATCCCAAGAAAATCTGCAACGATCAAAGGTTTATTTTCATTCTCGTGTTTTACGATAATTTGCGTGTTCAACGTTTGTCAAGTTGCTTTCAATTTACTTTCTTTGAGGCTCCACTTTTGGTCATGTTCATGGTCCCCAGGTCATATTTCTGTCTTTTCCCCACCCCTAATTTGTACACTGTTGCGTGTAAAGCTGTCTCACAGATTATGCAGTTTATCTAGTAACCACAATCAGAACCTTATGCAATTTTGAACGGTCCCGTCCGTATGTAAATGTCCAACAATGAAGCCATAAAAGCACTTTGAAAAGGAGCTAAATGTTAAATTCATTTGTAACTTGTCGTGTGCATATATAAACTAAATTGAGGCAGTCACTGCAATCATCAAACGGCACAGACAATCTGTAAATTGTGTGTGTGTCTGTGTGTTTTTCCTCACAAAATGCACTCTAATTTTGCCCTGTGAGTCCTAAACCGAAAAGAAGGCCTTATGTCCATACCAAAGATCACTTTCAAAATATAATCTGCACTAGCATATCTTGTCATGACAGAATTGAATATTGAATGGTGGACATAAAATGCCCTTTGAAGGGCCAGAAAAAATGTGTTTAAATAAAATAAACCATTTAAAGGAAACGTGTTAGCACTGTACGTACAAAAAAAGTGTTTATTCGAATGAGCAAATGTATAAGTTCTCCTTGTTCATATTAAGGCTTATGTTGGTCATCATATTTATTGTAAACCATATTTATTGTAAAGTTAGGAGTGAATGAGTTTTAAAACTATGTAATATTGCACTGTTTTGTTGTTGTTTTTAAACCAGCTGAAGCATAGTGAATAAATAACCATGACGTTTGAATTACATTATAATTTATTATGACGTACGTCAGGCTAATTTTGCTGGAATCATGTGGCACTGGATACCATTTAACCTTTTTTTTTGGGGGGGGGGCAGGCAAGTGACTGTTTTGGGTAATTAAAATAACTTAACCTCATCCTACTTGGGCTATTAACTATTCATACTAAATGTAAATCTACAACGGTTTGTTTCCTGTTGATGTTTGTGTGTCTCTTGTATGAGAATATTTATTTTGGTTTGCACTGATAATTATGTTTTCAAGACTTTACTGTTCTTCCTCCAAGTGTCTCAGAGCTGTAAAACTGCCCGCCACCCTAGTTATGTTTTCCTATAAAAGAAAATGTATTCTACGTGCTTTTTAAAGATGTGCTTGGTTTTTGAAGTCTTTTTTTTAAATACTAATAAACCATTTTATGTAAACCACAACGTTGTAATGTCTGTGGCATTAAAATTTATGTTTTTACCACCACTAGTTACTTAAGTTAGCGCCGTCTTTTATAACTGTACGGAGTGAGTATATGAAAAAGAATGTTCATAGGCAATCCAAGGGCACAAAAAGGGGTGGAGTTTGGGGTATGCTGGGGGGTGTGGTTGGAACCCAGGTGAGAGGGGTTTAAAAGCAAGATGGTAAGTTACCTTGTCGAGGGCTGCCCCTTTTGATTTGACTTTTTGAAATTAGAAATAAAAAAGAATATTAACTGATATGAATACATGTTTAAAATGTATTGTTTTCATGTTTTTCAATAAAAAAACAAAATAGTTTTTGTTTTTTAATAATAAATAAAAAGAAAAATAATATTTTCAGGAGTAATATGACTAGTTATAAATAAAATATGTTTTAAAAACTTCATAAAATACAATGGATAAAATAATGAATAACAAAAAATAATGAATACATAAATTCATACAAGTGTGGCCTATGTATGTTTTGCTCTGGATGTGTATTTTTTTTTAATCTCTCGTGACTTCACATATATGAACTATTTGACTTCCACTGGCGTCCAATCCATTTGAAATGAGAGGGAATTGGACGTCTATCGCCGTCAATAAATGTTTTCAATACCAATTTACTTTATATACTTTACTTTTGAATAAATGTACATTACGCTGAAAGTTAAATGGCACCTTCCCCGTTTAAATAGATTGGACGTCCATCGCCGTCAATGGCAGCCGGCAGGGGAAATATTTATTTATTTTTTAAATCGTACGAGAAAGGATTAATGTGTTGTCAAAGTAAAGTTCATTTTTAGGGCAGGGAAACGTGAAGTGTTGAAGAGCGTTTTTGTCATCGTTTGTTTTTCGACTAGTGAAGAAGGAGGAGGAGGCAGAGAAGAAGGGGAGGTCGAAAAGATGGATTGAGGGAGTGAGTGAACGCCTTGCAAACGCCACTAAACATTCTTGCCCGAGTCCAACTCCAACTCTTCTTCAGCTGTCCTCCTCCGACGGGCGTAAACTTGGGATAACGATGGCCACACTTCCGCTACAAATTGCAGGACTTCCGAGCGACCAGGTAAACAAACAAACAAACAAACAAAAATCTCCTAACAGTTGTGGATCAAGTCGTCGTTCACATGATGCTAACTCGGAATTAGCCAGTTAGCGTGAACGCTTATATTTATCATTTATTATGCAGGCGTGGCTGTCTACTTAGTGACAAAAGAAGTCGGAAAAATGTTTAAAATGGGCTTTTGACAGGTTTTTTTTTTTAAGATTGATAGTTCTTTTGTTTTTTAATTACTGAACGGCTACTTCCGGTTGGAGAGGAATCGCCACAGCTTTCTTGTCAGTCATTGCGAAATCATGTCAGTCTCGTGCATGGGACGTCAAAAGAAACCTTTTCAAACAATAATGGAATTAAAAACAGAAATACTGTACCTAGAGTAGTGTGACAAAGGAAGAAAGCCAAAGTTCAGGCAGGGGTTTATAACTGTTTAATAAATATAGCCTTCGGTAAAATACTTTTTAACCCTTTGACTGCCATCAATTATAGTTAACTTTTGATAGGGCACCTATAATTTTCAGCAATTTACCCCTCTAAAGGACTAATTGGTTGTTTTTCCCATCTTTAAATGGCACTTGTTCAAATCATTGACTGTCTTCACACTGCGAGATGTCAATCATTGGCAATAGAGCATGGATATTCACAACCAGCCTTCCTACTTTTAATGAATTGGACGTCTTTCTGCATCATTTGGGATGTGATTAGAAACTTCAGGGTGTGGCTTGGGCTTGTGTATTTCCTAGATCAGGGGTGTCAGACTCGGGTTGGTTTGCGGGCCGCCATAACGTCAACTTGATTTCATGTGGGCCGGACCATTTTAGATATAATATTTAGATTTTTGTTTTATAAATGGATTAAAAGAACTGGATTAAAAGCCCTGAACATTCGGTTTTTATAGATCTAAAACAATGTTTATTTTAGCTTTTTTTAAATATATATTTAGATTTTACAAAATGATTTTTGAACTAAAAACACTGAAAAAAAGATAAAAAAATTACAATTATTGGTTTAAAAGGGGGAAAATCAGGAAATTTAAAATACATCTATACTCGTCATTTTAATTTGATCCTAAAACAGAAAGTCGGGACTCATGATTTACTTTCCTGGGCCACACAAAATGATGTGGCGGGCCAGATTTGGCCCCCGGGCCACCACTTTGACACGTGTCCTAGATAGTGTGCATGAATGGTTGTCTCTCTTTCTGGCAACCAATTCAGGGTGTCCCCGCTTACTGCCTGTAGTTGGGTGGGATAGGCTCCAGCACCCTCTGTGACCCTTGAGGCGGTACGCGGCACAGTAAATGAATGATGAAATCATTCATTTATTGAATGAATTTAATTTTTATTTACATGGTAATGATTTAAAAATGTACTTATAAATTTACAAAAAATATTAAAGATGATTAATCATTAGAAAACAAGAATATTTGCTGAGACATTTTCTTTAATAACAAAAATTAGTCACTTCCTTTATATAGAGTTCAAGGTCTAATGTGTCAACTTATGAATAGTTGACCACTGTCAATTAAAGGTTTAAAAAAAAAACTTGCTATCCACATACCATTTCATGCCAGTCCTCATATTGGATGTCTTGCAGCATTAACATTAGTGCTGAAAGTTTAAAAACAGTAAATGCATGTTTCACTGTTTTTATTTTCATTTCATTTCAAATTTGCATACTAGTGTCTTACTACTACAAGTTTTTTGGCACCTATTATATGTCGCAGTTTTGGCTTAGCATTCCTCCGCAAGTAGACTTTCGTCCTAAAGTACTCTGAAGGTAACACAATTAGTCAGCACTAATTGTCTCCTAGGAAGAAAAAAAAATAGTAGCACCAAAAATGACCAGTTGTAGCAAAAACATAAACAAATTAAAATTCTGGATAAAATACTCCATACTTCCTAATTTGTTCCCCCCTTTGACTGTATGAATAATGTCATTCTTTTGGGTGTTTATTTTAGAGTGAATCCAGGATCCTTAAAGTGAAGGTTATTGCTGGGATTGGCCTGGCTAAAAAAGATATCCTTGGGGCAAGGTAAGTTGAAGATCTGAAGTTCAACCATGAGTAGATGTCATATTGTTAGAATGCCCATCTTATACGTATTTAGCCCTGCTCAAATATGTTCGTGATGAACCTTTTTGCACCCATCGGCAAAGTAGCTTCAAGCAGTTAAAACCCAATGTTGACACACACCTTAAAAAAAAGAAACATTTCTTTTTCTTTTTCTCTCACTGTAGATAATCAATATTAGTGATGTAATATAGTAAATAATAATATCCCCGAAAGGATTCTGACCTTTGAAACATGCCAACAATTCTTCGAAGAGCAGCGAGGGTTAATGTGTAACTGGTACTTTAGTCACAAACCACTCTTAGTTAGTAAATGAACTAGATTTTTAACATCATATTAAGTCTTTAAATGGGTTCACTTTTGAAATTTGGTGGAGGGAAAATGACCATTTGCAGGATTGTTAGTCTTCTTGTCCATAATTATTTGATTGGTGAAAATAGTTTGCTGCCAGTGCATGTGATGCAGTGAATGTAGTTGAATTGATCCAGTACTTAGGCAATTTATGCAGATCATTGCTGAGTTGGTGGTTGCAATAAACATATTTTATTTCTTTTGCAGTGACCCATATACAAGATTGTCTCTCTATGATCCTGTTAGTGGGGAAATAGCAAGTATCCAGACTAAAACCATTAAAAAGGTGAAAGAGAACTCATACATTACAAACTACAGCCCACATGCCCCCGTTTTCTGCGGGTGCAATTTTTTTTACAGCATTTTCAACATTTTATTGCAGCTTTAAGTATTTGTAAACATATTGATTTGACTACAAAAAAGCTTGTGTATTATTTAACTGTTGGAGAATCAACGCTATGACAATTTTTGATGAATCTGAGTTGTGTGCTTTTGGGTTAGTAAAATTAACTAAAATGAGCTATGTTTGCAAATTCTATTGCTAGTGTGTTTAATTATGTTTATATATTTTTCTTTCATATGTCTCTTATCACCTGAAGTCCCTGGATCCGAAATGGAATGAGGAATTTTATTTCAGAGTAAGTGCTTTATTGCATCACATGAAAAAGCAAATGACAACGCAATTTGAATTGTATCCACATTTTCGTATACTATGTACAGGGCTTGAGAAAAGTAAACTTTTATTTTGGTTTAATCAATTTAAATGTAATAGCATTTTCAAAAATAACTCCAAAATCAGGCCATTGTGGACCTTGTGTTTGCATATGCAGAAGTTGTGCAGAATTATTAGGCAAATGAGTATTTGGACCACATCATCAATTATGGGTATATATATTTGTTTTTTATTAAGTTGCCTAAGAATTACATATCCTCTTAAAATAGCTAAAACTCAAAAATCCCCACTCCAACGTCCCAAAAATATTCTGCTTTGATATTAATGAGTTTTTTGAGTTCATTAAGAACATGGTTGTTGTTCAATAATTAATCCTCGAAACAACAACTTGTAATAATTCTGCACTTCCTGTATTACTTGGCGTAAGCGGCAAATCATTAACTGGCGTTCTTCATATTTTAGGTCCATCCCAGGAAAAACCGGCTCCTACTGGCGGTGTTTGATGAGAACCGCTTGGTAAGTGACATGTTAATTTTCTATGGAAAATAAATTAACACTCGGATGACGTGAATGTTACACAATAGTCTGTTAATTGCTGTTTTGATCTCGTGTTTGTACGTCTGTAATTGTGCTGAAACGCGGGATGGTTTGCTTTGGTCTGTGTAGCAAATTTTTGCAATAGTCATATTTCTGCATAGTTACAGTGTTGATCCTTGCAACAGATTGACATTCCAGCTATTCAATTGGCAGGCTAACGGATTAACAGGAATATGTTGTCCATTCAAAATCAAATTTACTGTAAAGCTATTAGTCTTCAATTTGTTTTTTTTGCCATGAATTGCGCCAGGGGTTTTAAGTAGGCAGATGACGCCACGATTTACAACCTGCAAGGTTAAGTTTGGTTTGACTGCCGGTTAAAGATTAAGTGGCCCTTATTTTGCCACGACGACAGTATAGTGTTTAACAACTGCAGCACGATATCGTCCCCAGCTGTAAATATGGGTAAATCTGTCCCTTCAGAACAACACACACACATTGCCTAAAGGTGTAGACGTAAATGGAAAGGATTTTCATCACATGTGGGCTATTAAATTCTGATGTGATCGTGGTGTTCCCTAGAAGGGGAGTTATTCTGTGTGTTTACTTGTAAAACCCATACAAGGGCTTCTTATGTTGTAGTGTGTAAACAAAAAAGTTGTACTATAGGTCTTGCCTGATATTTTACAGTATATAACACATTGCAGGCCGCAGACTGTCTGTTGTGTGATTGGTGTTTAATATATATATATATATATATATATATATATATATATATATATATATATATATATATATATATATATATATATATATATATATATATATATATATATATATATATATATATATATAAAGAGGGATTTGGGGGGGGGGGCATCTCCTACATTAAGGCCATGTAATGGTTGTGATAAAATAATATAATATACCAGCGGTCTGTAGTTTCAAGTACAATCAATAATAGGGAGAGGCGTCGTATCACATATGATTGGATAAAAATACACACACGTCAGCCAATTCTTTGTTACGTGCACCATCAATTAATAGACAGTCACAAGGTTTGGAGCATAGGAGTTTAAATAGCACGACCTGGTTCACAATAGGCTTCCGTTAATAAACGACAACCGCAATGAAAGGAAATCGGACCTGTACAGAGAGTTACATATGGTGTCATATAACAGGAGTCTTTCCACAGTCAAATCAGGTCGCCCTTGCTCGTATTTTCTATTTTCTGTTGGAGGGCAGATAATGTTACAGATTTACAACTTTATTTTTGCCGTTGCCAAATTCATATCAGAGATGAACCCCTTTAATGATAGCACCAATCATTTTGAGCACCGTTTTTCATTGTAAAATGTATTTCAAGTCATTCCCTTGATTTCCTGTAATACGATAGCAGCTGGTAAAAATATTTGCGGAGGCACCGTGTGGTAGAAACATTTGAAGCCCAGCCGCACGCAGCAGGAAGTGGAGTTTTGACTGAGAAGCCCAAGGCAGATGTAACAGTTTACCAGCCCTTCAGTTTGAGACGCAACACCGAAGGGTCCCTCCCGCTTAGTTTTTAGTTTCAGTCTTCAACTTGAGTGAGCCGACAAGACAAGACAGGAGCTTTGAGGCACTGACTAGGACAGAACCTGCGGTCGACTTAACCGGCCGATTGGTGACGCTTCCGTGTGAATCCAGTCCTTCAATTCTGAGCGCGATTTTCCTCTCCATATGCGGCTGAACCCCTGGGATTGCTCTTGGTGCGTATGGGTCATGTTTCCAAACAGAACCACTGACCTCCTCTGACTAAAAGTTAAGATCGGCCTTGAGCGGAATGTTGGATGTCACCAGAGCTATTTTGGCTATGTACACTCACTAATGATTGTGATCGCAAAGCAGAGAGCCCTTTTCAACCACCAACTTCTATCATGCTGCAGCGATTAGAGAGTTAAACGTATGGCAAACCGGCTCCGCTTGGACTTTGCGTCAAGGAGAAGCCACACCGACCCTCTGTCAGACTGCTTCAGCAACCATGCTGAGGAGAGCGGAGTCATTTTGTCTGGTGGTACCCCAAAAGAGAGCCTGGCACACAGTTCTCTCCACTTCAAGGTGACTTCGCTGTCACCGGACTACGGGAATTCCCAGAGATACTCTTCGGTTTTCATCCCGAGGGTCAACAAAGGAGCATGCAGTCAAAAAAGTGTTGTGCAGATCTCACTGCACCCCCGTGGAGTGCTCAGCGGAGACGCGGATGGAGATACCGGGAGCGGCGAAGTAGGAGCTGTGGCGGGCTCCGATGGAAGTTCGTGTAGCAGCAGTATGGCCAGCGATGCCGGCTACTGGAGTAGCAACAGTATATTTGAACCAGATACCCCAGAGAAGCATAGGAACACCCAAGAGAAGCGAGTCCTCCTCTGCCGCGAGTCCAAGGTCCCCTTGAGACGTTGTTCTTCCTTGGTTATATTTCCAAAGAGCCCCTGCAGCACGCCTCCTTCTTCTCCGGTGCACCCCGTGGCCAGAGCTCCTTTCCAGAGCCCACCTGCTGATTCTTTGTGGAACGATGAGGAATTCAACTGGAAGGATTCTGCCACTGCCACGAGCGGCCAACATGGTCTCAAAGGCAACCCTCCATCTGAGGGTCGGGACGCCAAACATATGGTGCACTTTAATATTCCTTTCCAAGACAACCCTAAATGCAACGCGGCAGACAATAGTCACTCGAGGAGCATTCTGCTACATTTTGCTAAGAAACCAGTCGCGACTGGGAAATTGAGTGAAGTCTGCGTGGACTATCCCGACGCTCCCTACCCAGTTGTTGAGCCTGAGACTACGTGCGACCCTAAGAAAAAACTCTACCGTAGTACGTCGGCTTGTTTGTTCTCTTCTGTTAAACCACCTGAGGAAAAACCATCAGAAAAAGCCCAAGAGAGGTTCGAGGAAAACCATTGTCATCGCGCCATACAACGGAGCTTTTCCCTGGAAGTGCCCTATGCAAACACTGGGATTTCATGTCACGTTTCTAACAAAAAACTCGGGAGTACGTACTCCCCGCACGTTCACATTCATCTGTCACCGTTCTGTCCAACTAAGTTGCCGAGCTTGTCAAACGATGCCGATAAAAACAACGATGGGGACAGTACGGAAAAGAGCTTAAGTGGAAAATTTAAGGTGAGTTTCTTTGGCTGACGCTCTCTGACAGATAAGATAAAAATGCTCTTATTTGTTTCTCGCTTTATTGGTGAGCAGGTCACCTTTTTTCATTTTTTCTTTTCTCCCCAGTTCCATTTGTGTAAAATCTTGTTAAACCAGTCGAGGCAGATTCTCACAGGTTCAAGAGAATTTTTTTCAAACGAGCTTGATGTTGGGTGTTAGTCACGGCCAAACAATTTATGCATCAGAAAGTCTATTTTGCTGAGTCATTTTTTTTCGTCAGACTCGTAAATAAATTCTATTCAATGGCCGTCTGCAATGAATATAAATGAATGCGATCTGCATTACTTCACTAGTTTTATCTTTAAAAAGTCTTCATTCTCATTGTAATATCGACTGTAAGAGCGATATTAAAAGACAACACAACACATTTATCAAGTGCGTACCAGAAAAATGAATCTTGTTTAATAAATTGAAACAAATCACAGGTGCCATTTTCCTGTTTTTTTAACGGTGGAGAAAAACATCAATAAAAGAGAGTATTTCCTGATAATACATATGGTAAATGTCAGTATAATTTTTGCCAATCAAATAAAAAGTTCCCAGATTTCCCGGCAGTGTAATTTTTCCTGTTTAATTATTGTTTTCCTTATTGTCAGAGGGTTAAAAGATTTAACCATTTGCCCTCTTAAATACCGTTTACAACCGTCTTTCGCATGAAGGACATTTATACTACCGTAGGGGTTGCCTTTCCCTTAAATGATAGATATTGCTATAGTTTGGTCATACCACCCTATCACTGACAGACCCACATAAATATTAAATAACATTACAGTAAATCTGTTTGCTTAGGAAACCTTTTACAATTGAATCTCTCCCAGCCTAAATTTGTAAGTACGCAAGCTCACTTTAATTCCATTTACTGTACAATATACCATTATTCTCTTTGCACTATGAGTAATCTCCCTAAGTATTTACCCAGGCTAATATTGGGGGTGAGAAAAGGGCCGCCCCCTTGCCGATATAAATAAAGTGCTCCTGAAATATTCCCCGTGACTCCAGCTAGTCTGCTGCTCTGTAGCACAGCTCAGTCCCGTGGATTCAAATTTAACAGCGTGATACTAGAGCAGCGTGCAGTCATGCCAACCATGTCTGGAAATGGGGTGGGCTGATGTTGATGGGTGTCACTGTTGGCATGGTGGGAGTGTGAGCTCCTTTCTCTGGAAAAGCATGGTGAGGCCCCTCTTTTGCGGGTGCCCCTGTCAGGCTGTGTTTGTGAAGTATTAAGTGACCCCCCCTACATTTAGCAGCTTGTCAAGTCAGAGTCTGAAGTATTTAACTCGTTGGGTGCCACTAACGGCGATGGATGTGTGATTCATACTAACTGGGAGGCACTGTGTGTTTGATCAGGTTAGAACGTTGTTTTTCTTTGTTGATTATTTATCATATGAATTGTCTGCTTGAAAGAAATTGCCACTTCCCTGAATGACAGCTCATTTTTACCAGCAGAAAACAGATAAACAGGTGATAACAGCAACCAAGCAGGTTGACCTATTTTCTATTTCTCACAAATGGGCGATTAAAACATTAGGGATATCCCATTTGCACATTTTTGCGTTCAACTCTAACTCACCCGATTTGGCATAAAGCATGAATCATTATACTATTTGGTCCATATTCAAGGCAAAGCGACTATCTCATCCCATCTCATTTTCTGAACCGCTTTATCCTCACTAGGGTTGCGGGGGGTGCTGGAGCCAATCCCAGCTGTCTCCGGGCCAGAGGTGGGGGACACCCTGAATCGGTGGCCAGCCGATCGCAGGGCACAAGGAGACAAAGGACAACCATGCACACTCACACCCATACCTAGGGGCAATTTAGAGTGTCCAATCAGCCTACCATGCATGTCTTTGGAATGTGGGAGGAAACTGGAGGACCCGGAGAAAACCCACGCAGGCCCAGGGAGAACATGCAAACTCCACACATATGACCTGGATTTGAACCCAGGACCCCAGAGCTGTGAGGCCATTCGCTCCACCGGGCTGCCCGGGCAAGCGACTAGTTATTTAAAATAAACAAAATAACTAATGCGACTTGGCTTGGTAATTGGTATAATATACTATATCAGTGTCGTCTATGCGTGATTAGATTTCAATTATATACTTTTTGTATGCGTGTGTATACACATCCAATTTGTCTAAAATGGTAGGAGTGCCAGTGATTACTTGCTACCAGCCTCTCCCTGTCAAAATGAATTGGGCATCACAGCCCCATAAAAGTTAAAGAATGGAAAGTTTAGATCTTGGCCTATGTGGAAAATACAACATCACTTGTTCGTTTCACAATCAGTTGGTCAACCAGGATGTTAAAAATGAGTAAAATGTCTAACACTTAGGTCAACTCATATCAGCTCATGGATGATGTCACGAGTTAATCAACAACTGACACAAGTTAGATAAAATAAGCTCTTAAATATATTTCAAAACCTCTATTCTTATTTGGGTCTGGTCTCGTCACTCCAAATTGGTTTATACTTACTCTCGTTGAAAGATAATATGCTATGACTGTCCACTGATCACCCCCCAAAAACACGTAAATGATGTAAATGCCTTTATAGACAGGCTTAAGCCACTTGTTCTGTGTGTGTATGTATGTGTGTGTATGTGTGTGTGTATGTGTATGTGTATGTATGTGTGTGTGTGTTTGTGTGTGTGTCAATTGGGGGTTTGTGTCCACATTAGAGAGCTCAAGTTGGTTCCTGCAGAAATGTTGGCATTGTTTGGAAAAGTCAACCAAAAAGGAAGGACCCCAGTAATTTTCCAAAGCCTCGCCTGCTGTAATAAAATGTAAACAATAACTTCAAAACAGCAGTGACAGGGTCACTTCCTGGTTCATTATAGTTCTTAATTTGCCCATTTGTTCGATATGGGTTTCTTCTGTTTGTTTTACGATTGAAGACTGGTGTGTTCATTAAAAATGTTTTTAACCAACTGAAAGGCCATCTTGATTTTTGACACTTTGTAGTGGTGCCGCTCCAATAACATTGGATGGCTTACTTGTCAGTAGTTAAGGTTTCACAAGCTCTGCGCTCCACCTGTCAAGTAGTTTAAAGTTGCCAAGTGGAGATGAATATCTCTTACTTCCCAAATGCCTCAGAGTTTAACGACTATGCCACAAACTTGAAAATTCAGCAGTCTTCAGACAGCTTCTGACACTCTTTTTATCATTGGCAATGTTCATGTCATTTTGTTGCGGTGCCTACAAATACTCTGAGACTCTCAAGACCAAAATATTGTTTTTTTTTCAATGTTTGTTTAGTTTGGTGTATCAAAGCCTGATCCACAAATTAAAAGAAAAAAATCCTTAATTGTTAAGTCCACTGTTGGTGCCATTGTACCGCATCAGTACATTAGCTTAGCTCGTGTGCTAATAATCACTGTCTGATTTATTTCATTTGTTTGTGTATATTGTATTTACGTGTACTAAGAGTGCTTCTTTCTTCCTGTCAGACTCGTGATGACTTTCTGGGACAGGTGGATGTTCCTCTCCATCAAATACCAGTAAGTGATTGTAAATATACACAGAGTTGAAGTAAATATTTTGCTCCTTGTGCCTTTTGGTTTACTGTCCAAGGACATAGTGTACCTCCCATCATCCACGTCTTACCACCATGTAAATAGAAACACCCTTAGCGTTGGTTCTGTTCCGCATCATTCTCACTAGTTATGAAAACACAGCCAAAAATGTTTATTTCTTTTTAGTGCCTTTGTTTGAAAGTAAACGAAAATGTCCAGAAATGAACGCGCACGCGTGACGTTCACTGGGTAAACATTTTGAATATGCTCAGTGGGGGTGCACAGGTTAGGCATTGAAATGTATTTGACTTTTTTATTTTTGTATTTTTGTTCTCAGACAGAAAATCCTGATTCCCCAAGGCCGTACACATTCAAGGATTTTCTGCTTCACCCCAGAAGGTTAGCGTCATCTCATGATCATTAAAGCTTTTAATATTTTTCCCCGAATTCCATCGACATACTTGACATTGTTCGGCAGCTTTGAATAAACCTGTAACAAGGACCTACTGTGTATCGTTTTATGTAGTCACAAGTCTCGAGTGAAGGGCCATCTGCGACTCAAAATGACTTACATGCCACGGACCCCTGGATCAGATGAAGAACCGACAGATCAAACCGAAAACACAGACGTAAGTTAGCGTTCAATTGTTGTGGATTTTCATGGAGCACATGACAATTATAATATGCTCAATAGTAAATGCATTCTTTGTTATTTTTCTCAAGTAAATGTGAATAATTTCCTTCAAAAATCTTGACGTGCTAAAAAAAGAAAACATCCTGATTAGTTTTGGATTTGCCAATGTGGGAGTGCAACACGATCACTCACTGCGAGTTAATCCCAGTTGAAATGATTTGTATGATTGCCAATGCCAGGCCAATGTCAAGAAGGTCCACTAGCATAATGCTAACGCCATAGACCAAGGGTGTCAGACTTGGTTCGCGGGCCGCTTTAACGTCAACTTGATTTCACGTGGGCCGGACCCTTTTAGATATAATATTTAGATTTTTTTTATAAATGGATTAAAAGCCCTGAATATTCAGTTTTTTTATAGATCTAAAACAATGTTTATTTTAGCTTTTTATATATATATTTTTAGATTTTACAAAATGATTTTTGAATTAAAAACAGAAAATGGTTAGAAAATTACAATTATTGATTTAAAAGGGGGAAAATCAGGAAATTTAATATACATCTATACTCTTCATTTTAATTTGATCCTAAAACAGAAAGTCGGCACTCATGATTTACTTTCCCGGGCCACACATAATGATGCGGCGGGCCAGATTTGGCCCCCGGGCCGCCACTTTGACACGTGCCATACACTGCTATTTTAACCCCCCCACACACAGAATGCCAACTAAGAGCCCAAAGCATGAATATGACAACAGTACAGCAAATTATTTTGCTTTTTTTTTGCAGCCTACATGGGAGTTTTTGGAATCTCAGGACATATCAGGTCCCATGCAGAGCCAGCAGGCACCTGTCCTGCCCCCTGGCTGGGAGGAGCGGCAGGACAACCTGGGGAGAACCTACTACGTCCATCACGAGAGCAGAACCACACAGTGGCAGCCGCCAACGTTACAGTTAAGATGACGCTTTCCAAAGCATATTTCTATGACCTGATGTAGGCCAGTCTTGACGATCAGTGTGTGTTTGTGTCTCTGGTGAACAGGGACAACAATGTGGACACAAGGAGACAAAACACTACAAGACAGAATGCGCAGAGTTACATTACACGCAGACAAATCTCAGACACTGATGAGACCACTGCGCAAGATGAGGTATTTTTTTCTCTTTGCTTTGCTCTATGGATTTGAAACAATGTCGCTAAATTGTAAAAGAAAAAGTTAGAACTTGACATTTCAAGTCAACCAATTTCACGTGAATTTTCAAATTGTGATGGAAAAACAAGTTAACCGTTACAATTCAGCAATTTAAATAAATTGGACTTAGTTTCGGGAAATATATAATAAAATGCTACAACGAGTACAAAGAATGTAAAGTCATAAAGTATGAAAATTCCCAGCAAGTATACACTTAAAGTATATGCTCATATTAACAATCACGAATGTATGCGACCAATCACTGCTTCCCCAAAATGGATTAAATCGATCCCTGATCATTCGGGGCAGCTTTAATTTAGGACGACTAAGAGGAATTTGTATTTATTTTCTAATGCATTTTCTAATCTTCAAACAAGATTTGTTTTTCTGGATGATTTTTTTTGTCCCATCCTAAATTATACGTTTGATATCTGACTGTCTCATTGTCAAGGAATGGGAGGTTTTGCAAGATGAATCCTCCCTGAACCAGAGCAGCCAGCTCACTTCGCCTCCGGAGGTGCAGATGTTGAACGATGAACTCAGCAACTTTTATATTACTGGAGCTGCAGCTTACGACCACCAGGTGGTGAGTCATTACTCACATTCCTCTTGGATTGCGAAACTGCAGCGGCACCAGAATTAGATCAATATGAATTGTGAGTCTTACAAGGATAGACGCTAAAAAGTCTTTTTTTTCTTCCATTCTCTCTGCCTGCAGGATCATGCGTGCAATTCAATCCATTCCAATCGCGCAAGAAGCTTTCACGCGTCACCAACAGTGGAGCATCCTGTGAATTCTGCGGTATTTCCTTCCATTGTGAAATCACTCATTTCCGAAGTGTTTTCAACCCCCCTTTACTTTGAAATTGTAGCCTCTAGAAACTTGGCACGATTATTTATACTAGATACAGGACATATGTTTGAAGATATTTGCTCAATGTGAGCAAAAACTGAGAATAATGCAGCAGTCACTTGTGGTGATCAAAGTTTTTAGTATTCGACTGTATTGTAATGATCCCAATTATTTTCATGTTATGTCAATAGCGACAGGGGAGCTCTGAGGGGCTGCCTCCAGGATGGGAGGAAAAGAGAGACAGTAAAGGAAGACGCTATTATATCAACCACAATAAGCGAACCACCTCATGGATACGACCCCGCATGCATGTACAGTACAAGTTACATTTTTTTAATAACTATTTTTGGTTATTTAAAAAAAACGCCTAACCTCATGACTTGCTGGCCATAAATTTGGACCTCACATTTTGGGTCATGTAGGCGACGCAAAATATGATGTCTACATACTATGTAGGTGCCAGCTCCCAAATATAATTACAGTATATTATTTTTTATTATCATTTAATTTTTTTGTGTTGATGATGATTTATATAATTTATGAATGGATAAAATGATACATTAGAGTGGCTCGGCAGATGAGTTGTTAGCGCGTCCGCCTCACAGTGGGGGACCTGGGTTCAAATCCAGGTCGGTCCACCTGTGTGGAGTTTGCATGTTCTCTTCAGGCCTCCGTGGGTTTTCTCCGGGTACTCCGGTTTCTTCCTACATTCCAAAGAGATGCATGGTAGGCTGATTGGACACTCTAAATTGCCCCTAGGTATGAGTGTGAACATGGATGGTTGTTTGTCTCCTTGTGCCCTGCGATTGGCTGGCCACCATTCAGGGTGTCCCCCGGCTCTGGTCAGCTGGTATAGGCTCCAGCGCCCCCCGTGATCCAAGTGAGGATAAAGCGGTTCAGAAAACGAGATGAGAGAAAATTATACATTAATAAAATGTTAGAAAAAAAAGGATATTCTGGTTACAGCACCCTTTATTTTGATTTCATTTGAATACTTTATTTTGCCAGAATAAATGAAATAAGAAAAATAAAACAAACAAAACAGACAAAATCAATGAAGCACTTAGGATAACAAAAACAAAAGTCAAGACAATATTATTTACATATTTGTGTGTATATAAAAAATGTCTGATTTCATAGCATTTGACTTATTGCCTGCCATTGACTCTGATTGATGTCCAATCTATTTAAACTGGAGGACTGTCTGAGAATTCTTACGTTTTAGTCCTATTATCAATTAGGAGGGCGAATGAAGGAGTTCATTTCCCTCCTCTGTCAAAATGGATTTGATATCTACCTATCTACCTCTTTCAATGGCAGCCAACAAATTAAATGAGTGCCCTCCAGTCTTGCTATAATGTGCATCTCTTCAAATGTTCTTTTTTTCTTCTTTTGTACTCCAACAGAGATCAAAATCAACAACAGCCTCCCCACAGAGTCAGACGAGTACGCCGTCCTTCACATCTGTTTCCCCTGAAGCATCTCCCCGGCCCACCCCCAGCCCGGAAGCCCCATCAGCGTATGGCTCTATGCCAGATGGTTGGGAGGCGCGCAGTGCTCCCAACGGAAGACCCTTTTTTATTGACCACAAAACAAAGACTACTACCTGGGTGAGAAATGAGCGTGGCAGTTTTTTTATTGTTTTTTTAATATCAATGCTGTTATGAATTTCCTTTGCCATTCAGTTTTCAAATTACAAAACCACCATAAAACCCAGGCTTGGGTATATTGTATATATTTTGAAATGTACAACCCCTGTTTGAATGAAAGATGTTTGTTTGCCTCCAATCAGCAAGACCCCAGGCTTACAGTTCCCGTTCAAGCAAGGAGTAGACCCTCACTTGACCCATCAGATCTTGGCTCAATGCCAGTGAGTTCAAACTGTTGATTGGGGGTGTCAAGCTCATCTTTGTTGCGGCCCACATTGTAGTTATAGTTTCTCTCATATGGCCATTATGTCTGCCAACTAGTACGGTGACACGATCAATTGACTAATCGAGAACGAATCAACAATCAAATGAATCGACAACTATTTTGATTGTTGCTTTAATTTATTTGAGCCATTCTGACCTGAAAATCCTTCTGAAAATTATTTTTTCTTCCATTTGTAACCCAAATATTCTTTCAAATATTTTTATTTTATTTTTTAAATTGAATTGAAACCAAGTAGGGAAAAGTCTCCTTTTTTAATTTATTTTTTAAATATTTTCTTTTTATATTAGATTTTTACAAATGTATTTACACTTGATTTCCTTTTACGGGCCACACAAAATGACACAAGGCCCCTGAGCCTTGGGTTTGACACCCACGATGTAGATCAATTAATTGAATGTCTCTTTCTTTTGCATATTAATCTTTGTTGACTTTTTTTTCCCCCTCCAGGCTGGCTGGGAAGAGAGGGTCCATACAGATGGGAGGATATTCTACATTGATCACAGTAAGCATATCCTCTTGCCTGATATATTATCTGAACACAAGTGGATAATCCCTCCTTCTGTGTTTCATAGATACAAAGACAACACAGTGGGATGATCCTAGATTACAAAACTCGGCAATAACTGGACCAGTAAGTATTAATTGTGTAAAACAGGGGGGCTTCTCAAACATTTCACAGCAAGTACCACCTCAAAGGGCTCTTCGAGTACTGCAGTTTATGTTGAATTCACTTGAACTGTACTAAGTAAATTAAAAAACTACAACTAAATAGAGAAAATAAATTCATAAAAATAATTTATTAACATATTCACCCTACTTTTATTTATTTTTTGTACACCCTCATCCCAATTTCTTTTTTCATTTTAATATTTTAATTTATCCCCACAAGCCTGACCAGGATGTGCAGTGTTAAAATGGTACAATGATTGAGTTTAATAAATATTCTATATTTAGCTCTATTAGATTGTATTTTTAAAAACCTTTTTAGGTTAGGTTTAGGATTTACCCATTTTTAGTTGCACTTTTTTTTTACAATTTTTTTTATGAAATCCATTTTCATGTATATTTTATTATTATTCTTTATTTGTTAAATGTAGGCATCAAGGAGTTAATGCATATTTATTTTATTCTTCTTCTTTATTTGTTAAATGTAGGCATCAAGGAGTTAATGCATATTTATTTTATTATTATTCTTTATTTGTTAAATTTAGGCATCAAGGAGTTAATGCGTAAATTCAAATGAAAAACTCAATTAATCTTTCGTATACCACTAGAGGGAGCCCGCGCAGTAGATTTTAAGAAGCACAAATGTGACACAAGTTCTGTGCATCACTGGAAACTAACGCACGGGTTGTTGGCCTTGTCTGTTTGCTCGTTTCCAGGCTGTGCCTTATTCCAGAGATTACAAACAGAAGTATGATTACTTCCGCAAGAAGCTGAAGAAACCGGTGAGTGCTGTCCACCTTTGCTGAGCGACCTGCGAATGGCGAGGAAATGTAACGCCAAATCTATTGCAGGACAACATCCCCAATAGATTTGAAATTAAAGTGAGACGAAGCGCCGTGCTGGAGGACTCGTACCGACAAATCCTCCTGGTGAAGCGGCCCGACTTGTTGAAGGCGCGACTGTGGGTGGACTTCGAGGGAGAAAAGGGTTTGGATTACGGAGGTTTGGCCCGGGAGTGGTTCTTCCTCATGTCCAAGGAAATGTTCAACCCCTACTATGGACTCTTTGAATATTCTGCCACGTGAGTAGAACATTTGGGTGCAAATATTGTACATGTGAAAAAGCACTCTCAAAAGAGGGGTGTCAAACTCGTGGGCCACATCCTCGTTACGGTTTCCTCCGGCGGGCCAACCCTCACTTCTTGGGTGCCATTGTCATCCATTTTGACTCGGAGGGCCAAAGTCAATAAGGAATAGACTAATTGACAACTAACTTATTACTATCAAAAGAATTGACAACTAACCTATTACTATCAAAAGAATCCCTAACTATTTTCATTGTCGATAAATAGTTTTTAAAGATAAATGTAGACTTTTTTTTAAATCTCAAAATTGTCCAAATGCTCTTTTCCAGTTTTTACTACCATTTTCCATGTTTCTCTTTATATTAAAAAGGGAGGCTTTCTTAATATTTCTTTTTAAATTGCTTTTTTTAAACAGTATTTCAAATTTAAATATTTTGTTGTATTTCTTTATTCATTGGGATTAACTTTTATTTGCAATAAAAACAATGGACTTGATTTATTTTTACGGGCCACACGCAGAAATAGATGGCGGTCCATAACTGGCCCCCAGTTTGACACGGGTGCTCTAAAACAAGCCTTGCAGTAACATGAATTCTGATGCGGTTGTCTTTCAGCGACAACTACACACTGCAGATTAATCCCAACTCGGGTCTATGTAACGAGGACCACCTAACGTACTTCAAGTGCATAGGCCGCGTGGCAGGCATGGCCGTTTGGCACGGAAAACTGCTTGATGGTGGGTCTTTGTTCGCTTAAGTTGAGATATTCCACTTTCTATTTGAGCTGTCGATCACTTAAGTTTCATTCAGAAATTTCACACAAAAGACCAATCTCTCCAACTGTTTGCATATCGTGCATTTGCTTGAATTATGGATTTAAAGAATGTCACCAAACTGAAAAATTCTGACTTTGTTGTCATTGTACGTCCAGCTTTCTTCATTCGGCCTTTTTACAAAATGATGCTGCAGAAACCCATAACTCTGCAGGACATGGAGTCCGTCGTAAGTGTCCACATTTTTTTTCATATTGACCATCTGTTATGGGAAATCGAACATTTTTGCAGTCCTTTTAAAATATCCGGATTTGTTGTTGTCTTGTCAGGATAGTGAATATTTTAATTCACTCAAGTGGATTTTGGAGAACGATCCAACTGACCTGGATTTGATGTTCACCATTGACGAGGATCTCTTCGGACAGGTCTGTTCTTCGCATGTTTGCCTCAATTTGTAACCCTTTAAAACTCTTAATTTTAAAAAAGGAAAATAATTCCAGATTTTTTAAAGCTTTTGTAACTACGAAAATGTGACAAAAGAAATCGGGAACATAACTAAAAAAATTAAAAAATATTTGCTATTGAGAAATATCAAATTTTAAGGTCCACCATGTCTTTAACTTCAAATGGATTGGACGTCTAGTAGTGACAAACTCATTTCATTTCACAGCAGAAGGATGAAAAGAGCCACATGATAGGACGCCTATCACCGTCAATGGCAGACAATGAGTTGTATTGCTAATGTGCCGTTTGCCCTCAACAGACTCACCAGCACGAGCTGAAGCCCAACGGTGCCGAGATTGTTGTCACAAATGAAAACAAGAAGGAATACATCGAGTAAGCAAAAGAAAAAAAACCATAACGTACTTGAACGGATATTCGTACTCTTATGACTAAATTGTACACGTGCACAATATCTCATCAACAGTCTTGTGATCCAGTGGCGTTTCGTGAACCGAATCCAGAAGCAGATGACTGCCTTCAAGGATGTAAAGTTTTTATTTTTTTTATTTTTATCATTACCAGGAAAACAAACTTCCACAATTCAAGTATTGAAGGTTTTTTTCCCCCATGCTTTTATTTCAAGGGCTTCTTTGAGTTGATCCCTCAGCATCTGATCAAGATCTTTGATGAGAACGAGCTGGAGGTGAGTTTTCCCTCCACCTGCCGTTCCACCGCACCCATTTCGTGAAGAGAAATCACAAGTTTTTGTTTCTTCCCACCGCAGCTGCTCATGTGTGGTCTGGGAGACGTGGACGTGAATGATTGGAGGCAGAACACAAAGTACAAGAGTGGCTACAATTCCAACCATGTGGTGATCAGCTGGTTCTGGAAAGTAAGCGAGGTTCCACGCCTGGAGCCACTGACTTGTTTTCTCCTTCCTTTTAACCCTTTATAGGGCACTCATTGGGTGCCATTGACGGCACTGGACATCCAGTCCATTTTGATTGGGAGGCATGATCAAAATAGATTGGACGTTTAGCCCCGACAATAGCATCGGATGATAATCATTCCTAATCAGTCCTCCACAGTTTTTTATTTATTTATTTATTTTAAATATATGATAAATTATAAATATATGTCATTTAGAATAGATCATGCTACTTCTTTAAATTCATGAGAAAATAACACTAACAGTAAAACTAATTTGATGAACAATTTCAAAAAGAACTACAACCACCCTGCTCCCTCTACTGGCTAACTTAAAGCCTACAGGCAACAATATATCCGCAGTTAACGCGTGTAATTAATCAGCCCTGAGAAAAAAGAAAATACAAATAGAGCTCATAGGATTAATGCATATACATACCTAAAATATAATTACCAAACTTTATTGGAATCCATCCACGAATAACGGAGCAAAACAATTTTAGATAGTGTCTAAAGAAGATGAACAATTTTAGATAGTGTCCAAAGAAGATGAACAACAAAGTAAGTGAGATTTTGAGACCTCCCTCTGGGTAGTCTAGAGATTAAATGTGATAAAAACTGGATAATTCACACCAAAAAGTAAAAAACTAAATTAAAAAAAAACTAAAGTATTACTAAAAATATATGTATTTAGTATATGTAGGGATCCCAGGTTTTATTATTTTTTTAGAGGGTTTAAAGAGCAAATTCTTTCACCAAACAGAAACTTTTCAATGTAGGTGTTTTTTTTCTCTGGCTCCAACCTTTTTCTAGGCAGTACTGCTCATGGATGCTGAAAAACGAATTCGCCTCTTGCAGTTTGTGACGGGAACCTCCAGAGTCCCAATGAATGGTTTTGGTGAACTCTACGGTGAGATAAACTTTTAGCGATCAGCGGTCTGGGACTGTCCGCAACTTTGCCGAATTCTCGGCATATGTTGTTTTGCCTGTCGGATACGCTTTTTAATTCTGTGCTTTTTATCCAATTTCCTAGGATCTAATGGGCCACAGCGGTTCACCATTGAACTGTGGGGAACGCGTGAAAAACTTCCCCGAGCGCATACATGGTGAGCCATCCTCCCAAATTCCCTCTCACCCGTTCACAGGAATTTCATCACGTAGAGGACCATAAGTCTAATAAACTATCGTCATTTAAAGTAATCCAATAATCTGATATCTAGGGTATTTGCAAAAAATGTTACATTTTATTGGAGTCTTCTTACGCGTCCAACTCATGGCTCGGGGGCCAGTTCCGGTCCCTTGCTTCATTTTGCGTGGCCCGCCAACGAAAATATTTTTTTTTTCTTAGAAAAAAAATGCTTATTTCCTCCTTTTTAAAACATTTAAATATATATATATTTTAATTCTGAGTCTGAGTCAAAGATTTACATTTAAAACTATGTATTGTTTATGGCTCTCTCGGTCAAAAAGGTTCCCGACCCACATTTTTAATGAATCTTTCTTGTTATTTTTTCCATCAAGTTTTAACCGTCTGGACCTCCCACCCTACGAGTCCTTCGAGGAACTCAGGGAGAAACTTCATATCGCGATCGAGAACGCGCAAGGCTTTGACGGTGTGGATTAGTCCATTCACGGAAAACAAAGCGCGGAAAACAAAGCGCGAAAACCAAGCGGCGTCGGATGTTGTAAAGTTCAAGGTGGCACGGAAAAACAGACACGGGGCCCTCGATTTTGGAACGACAACGTCTGGAGTTACAGGTGTCGTAATAATCTCCACAAGTGTTCCGAAGTTTACAAATCAGGGTCTTTTTGTCTCTTCATGCCAAATGACAAAAATATTAAGAAGGAGACCAGAGAAGGGTTTTTGGGTTGTCTAAGGATCTGTCCTGTTATCCGGGATATTATTTTGACTCCAAATAAATTGTCCAATCTTGATGTAACCCCCTAAATGCCCGAATGAATATGTTTAACTCATGAGCTGCCATTGACAGCGATAGACGTCCCATTAAATTTGACTGTCGCTGTCAATATCAAAGAACATAAAATAAGAAAAATGTCAAAATAATTTGCTCAATACAGCTAAATAGTGAAGTTAAATAAAAAATAAAGAACATTTATATTGATATTATTTCCTATTACTTAATAATTGTTCTTTCTTATCTTAAATATTTGTAAATATCAAAATTTAATTAAAAATATATGTGTACACCTTGATGATTTTTTTTATATTTGTCTTTTTCATCTCTTTACCTGTATTTTCAGATTAAATGTTCTATATTTAGTATTTCTTTTAGTGAATGCTATTTTCATGTACTTATGTCTCCCTCCAATGGTTTACGTGTATTTGTTATAGTATGTGAATTCAGGCATTAGGGGGTTAAATCAAGGAATATTTTTTAATGAAAATTCCCTATATTGTAAAATGGGGGCGCAACCTGAAACCAACCAGGAAAATTTCAATTATTTTCAGGTGTCACAATGTTAAATTGCTAAATATTTTTAAAAAAAAAAGACTATTATAACACATTTATTAATCCTTAAACTTAGTTAACCTGCATTGAAGTTTTTTTCATAGTATCTTCCTCAATGTCTTCAATTGATAACAGCAGGCTCATGTTTCAGTGCCATTGACGTCGCTACGCGTCCAATCCAGCCTAATGCTGTCAATGGCAGCCAATGACTTAAATTATCGCCCTAAAAAGGTTTGAATAATATTCCTAGGATTAAATCATTATTGCCCCCTTTTTCCCCCTTAAATGGATACTGTGATGCTCTTTCTTCAAAGAGGATAAAGAATATGAGCCTGGATGTATGGTCATCTAATCCATCTCAAACTGTCTCAAAGCTCTTATTTCACAACGCAACGGGTCGCTCCTATCTCAAGGCGCCGATGCGTTCTTGAATGAAATCTTATTCGGAATTGAAGAAAATCTTCTTTGAAAAGCACGCTTTGATAATCACTCGAGTCAGGAAGATTCACAATGTTCCTGCAAAGTTCTTATACTTGCTATTACATGATTCATTCCAGTTTATTTTTACCCAAGTGTTGAGCGTGCACGCCTTCAAAACACTAAACGTGCGGGTTATGTGTATAAGTAAGCCAAGTATAAGGCTTCTAATATGTGGAGTTAGAAATATATACCAATACTAGGACCAGTTCAATATGTTACAAAACTATGCATCGACAGTGTTGTTGTTGTTGTTGCTTCCTACAAAATGATGAAGTTTTTATTATTATTAAGAAAGAAACAAAAATTGGTGCCCCACTATGTAATTTATCCTTTTGTTTATATTCATGCTTATTGCCATATCTTACTCATTACTGTAAGCGGGTATGATGAATGAAACTTTTCTTTTCGGACGGATATGAAAAATTTACCAGCATGGGACTGAATTGTTTATGTTGGCGTATTCGTAATGGACTTGTGGTATATAAATAGTAGATTTCAAAAATAAATAAATATTGGAGTCTTTTCTGAATGGTGAGAAGTGTTTACACCGCCTGCCGCGTTTACAGGCCGTTGCGGGCTGGTTTTGGTCACCGATAACAAAGCTAAAAGATGCTTTTATAAAGTTATACGCACTTTGTTCGTATGGACGAGTCTTACTTTTGAACACTTCTTAAAATGATTCTCTTGAAATGTTTACATGTGGACACTGCGGTAATCAAGCACATTTCTTTCTTTCTCTCCTGTATATCGTCTCGTGCTCGTTTATGGGAGAGTAAATGTGCGCAATGTCGGCGTTGAAACATTTTCTTTCAAATGTCGACTGTCGGTGCGTTTCGGCCAACATTTATGCCGTCGTGTAAATTACAATATTTTCAAAGCCTGGAATGACGTAGTTTCTGAAAATTTGCTGGTGGCAAGGCAGTAAGAGATATGTTTGACTAATAAAGAATAGTGAAAATAACTGTCCCGTATTTGTATTCATGATTTTAATTTTTTTTTAAATTATTTTTGGTTATGTTCCTCTCATTGTTTTCTGGGCAAAAGCATGTTTGGAATGATCTCCTTTTGATTAGCTCTACTGTAAAGATACTCATCTTTTAGAATGACAGCTATTTTTATAAAAACCTGGAAAATGTTTTTTGTTTGTTTTTGATATATTCTTTAAAAAATAAATGCAATTTAAGAAATATTCATTAATGAATACATTGTTCTTGCTCATGATGTAAATATACTAAAATTCTACAGTTGCCTACATTGATTTCAACTTTTTGACCCTTAAGTTAAACGAGGTGCACTTATTGATTGACTGGCTCCATCTAGTGTTCAAGATGAGAAGTACAACAATATAGGCTGAACTCTAGCTTCTTGTGTGGGCTATATTCAAAGATCCTTCCCAAATTTGCTAAAACCAGGCGATACTTTGGACACCCCTGTAGTAAGAGAACTTGGTGAACAGAAGAGTCCAGATTGAATGTAGATGGCGGCCCTCCCACTAATGAGACCCCCCTCCCACTTAGTTGTTCTAGTGCTCCCTCACATCCTCCTCACATGTTTGCTGTAAGCACATGCTCCACGGCGTGGAGTCCTCCACATCTCCGGGGTGGGAACGTTTTGTACGCCCGAGCCATCATTTCTCCAGCGCCCCCTCCTTGATGTGGCACTAAAATGACCCTCCTCCCCCTCCACGGGGTCAGGGGACAGGTCGCGTAGAATTCAGGCCGGCCTTTTGGTCACCGCCGAGGTCAGCGGGGATGGGCGGGGGGCCCTGGGTGCCGGCCCACCGGCCTCCCCTTTCTCACAACCTCAGAACCCGACAATAACTTTTTCTTAAGTGACCCGCAAACAGGCAGGTTTTAAATACAAAGTGTACGTTCGTCTTTGCTTTATGTTACGGTAAATGTTAAGTGTTGAGGACGGAAGAAAATTGCTGACAGACGCACAAAAACGGGCAAGTTTTAAAAACTGGAATTTTTTAAGCTCATATTGGCAGACATGAGCAAGTGACAGGAGTGCATGACGGCACCCTTCAGCAAGTAAACACTTGGCCATTTTAGGAATCCTGGTAAATTCAGGGAAAAAAATACAGTTTACCAGCAGAGCATTCGTACAGGACGAGTCCATCTAAAAAAATGTTGTCAAATTCCATCATTGTTTCTTAAATGGCTTTTTGGATTCTTGAAAAGTTCCTGTTTTTTGGGTGTCTTGTATTTTACATTGTGTTTACATGATAGTTGGCACATTTCTAGTTAGGTATTAAGTTTTACATGGTAGTTATCACATTTCTACATGATAGGTAATCATCTTTTTATATCACATTTTTACGTTACTATGTTTGATCGGATCATGTAAAAATTGTATCGTTATGTTTTACCACGGTTTTCTGTGATAAGTTATCTCCTTTTCACAGGGTAAGTTAGTCATGTTGTCACATGATAACTATCACGTTATTACATGTTAATCATTACGTTTCCACATAAGTTATCAGGTTTTTACATATTATTTATTAATCATGGTTGATAGTAAGTACCAAAATGCGAACATGATTGTGTTATAAATGATACTTTAATGTAAAAAAAAAAGATAAATACCATGTAAAATTGTAATAAAGTCATGTCAAAAAGTGATCATTATCAAATAGAACTTTATTCTGGATTTTTTGCGCACTACAGGAAGTTATTGTCACTATTATGTCTTTTTTTAAATTATTTATTTTTTATTTTGACTATTTGTTTACGTACAAGCCACCCAAAAGATTTACTTTGTGTTTGGGTGTAGTCACCACTTGTCAACGGTCTAGGAAAAATCCATATTATTGATGTGCCGGGAAACAACGATATTTGCAATATTTGATTCAAATATACCTTTGTTTTTTTTCTTTTTGTGGGATGTCATGTTTGCAAGACTTATGCGTTTTTTTTTGTGTGTGACAGTACGTCACAGCTGCTTCCAGATGGGGAGGGCTGTGGGGCTTTCGATCCTTGGCCACAATAAGTGATGGACACTGGATCAATATCGACATTGGCTGGGCAGCTGTTCCGTTCCTATCAATGCTTCCTTGTAATTGAACAGGCCCGCTTTGAAAGGACAAGCTCATTTCCATCATGTTTTTTGTTTTTCTTTCTCAGCAGTCGTTGGAGAACAGTTGGCGTGCAGTTGGCTATGATCAATTTGCCATTGCTCACCTTGATAAAGGGATAAAAAAAAAGCAAATGGCTCTTTTTTTGTGATAAAGTCTCTATTACCAGTTATATTAAAGCATTTTGGTATAGAGTCCAGTCTTAGTTGTGTTTTGATTGACTGATTTAGCTGTTTCCGGCTGGCCCTATCATTTCATATGAGCATCAAATTCATGTTTTCTTGCTAAAATAACATTTCCAGCAGTACATCAATTTGAATTATAACAGTTAATTTATGCTTAAAATGCTGTATTTTAATAAATAAGATTTTTAAAAATTTATTTATTGATTCCTGTTTTGAATTAAAAATGTAAATAAAGAAATTCTAGCACTGCTTTTTTTAAGCATAAAAATGTGGCTGCAAAAAATACACTTACATTCTAACATATAGAAATTCAATTAAATGTCGTCGTGACTGATTTTTCATTACTAAGCATTGATGCCTAAATATAATCTGTCAGAATTTTGAAGATAGAAAAAAATGTTTTCCAACGTCAAATCTAAACTCACATTTAGTTTTGATAAACTCCCACTTTGCAACTATGTATATACTAAGGCACTTAAAGCCAATGTAAGGACATCAACGACCGCTAGATGCCGCCAAACCCGGGGAATGGGCAGCTGTGATGACTCCGGGGGAGGTTGGGCTATGGGCGGGCCGGCCACTCACTATCTCTCCCGACCTCCCCACGCCATCCCCGGCAGTCAGTCAGCGTTTAATCGGTCGCGGCGTGGTCCACTCGGGGCAAGTCGCTAGGATACAATTGCTAGCATGCGAGGACAATTCACGTAAATGGCGCTTCTCAAAAGGAAAATTCATCAGCGTCTGCTGTTCTTTGCGGCTCTTCTTCCAATTTCAGGTACGTTTGGGGGCCACCTTCTACTTTTCATTCAAATTAAAAGCTGTTTTGAAGTCAGTCCCCACCTGGACAGTAACGACAAGTGTTGGTCGGTGAAGAGGATGCGCAGTGTAGCATCAATTTTGGTTTAGTTTTAAGCAGTGTTGGGTTGTTAATATTGCAACATCATTTTAACCCATAACAGGGCACTCATTTAACTCATTGGCTGCCATTGACGGTGCTAGACGTCTATTTTGACTGGGGGGCTGGCGGCGATGGTTCAATCAAATTGGACGTCTGATCACGTCAATGGCAATGAAAAAGACGAGCGTTTACTGGCAGTGATCCCAGTTTAAATGAATTTGTACTTCCATTCATGTTGATGGAGGACAATGATTTAGTATTGTAAAAAACAACTACTTTAGAATGTTTTTTTTCCTGTGACATAGCCAATGTATTTCTTCTGTATTTCTCCATTTTAATTTGGTTAACTTATAATTACACTTTTTCATAACAAAATATACAAATAATTATTGACAATGCAAACAAATATTAAAACAAAACCCAACCTTTGTTTTTTTAACCTTTAAGATAAGTTTTGGGGACCAAAGTATTTCTTTTGCATTTCATATTTAATGCAAAGTCAAAAAGTTCTTACCGATTGTATCAGCAGTTCACATGACTAAAATTATATTTTGAAAACCAATCATTGCAAGCAATGTAATGTCATATTGTAAACACTAACGCTAACCCTGTCTTCAATACTTGCTGACATTGGGATCGATTCCATTCAGTGTGTTATATTATTGGTTATGTAAGACTCATTCAGTGAATAGATGCATAGCAGTCTGTCAAAATGACGATTCCCACACCGTAAAGACCAATAAAATGCGATGATGTTTCACACTTCTTTGTTTTTCAGGTGTCTTTTGCTTCAGTGAGTTGTTTTTCATCAAAGAGCCTCACGATGTGACGGCCATGCGGAAAGAAGCCGTCATTCTGGACTGTCAGGCGCACGGCGAGACGCCCATCGACGTCCGATGGCTGAGAAACGGAGCCAAAGTGTCGGTGAACGAGCGGGTCTACCTGCTCTCCAACGGGTCGCTTTACATTTCCGAAGCGGAGAGCAGACGAGGAGACAAATCGGACGAAGGCTTCTATCAGTGCCTTGCCCAAAACAAGTACGGGGCCATTCTGAGCCAGAGGGCCCGGCTGACAATCGCCAGTGAGTACGACCTCCACCTGTGTGTGGCTCCAGTTTCTTACCTAGGTCTACAATGTCTTGTGTGTCTTGTGGTCTGTTTTGCTACTGCAACCAAGAAAATTTCCCGAATCTAATCTTCCATACCTGTCAACCTCGGCCAATTGCTCCCCTTATTAATGATTGCAATTCCCCTTATTAAGCGATTAAAAAAATGTACAAATGCAACGCGGCACATATTTACTGGACAGGGCGCACTTAAGTCTAAAATTTTCTCCAAAGTGGACGGGGTGCCCAATCAGTATGCGCTTAATTCAAGATTCTGTAGATGGCGGTGTATTGACTGCGCGCTATATTTATATAGTGAAAGGGGAATGCGCGTGCGCATATCATGCTTAAAGCATGACAATATTAACAGTCGACGATGATGTTTTTGTCTGCTACCAGTGACCGAGACGAACCGGATTGGAGACGAAATAGGTAAAACGAAATCGGTTTTTACAAAAAAACGTACTTAAAAAAAAAATCCTGTCTAAAAGTTGTAATACGGTGTACACAATTTGAAATGATCAAAAAAGTTGAAAGGTATGTCCTTCCGTTTTTTTGTCGTTGTTTGCTTTCATTATTTGGCCCAAAATGTCATGATATTATGAATTTGAAAGAATTACGCTGGCCGCATAGTTTTGCATTTAAGGTGGCTATGGTGAAGGAAGTTAGGAAGATAGTGTTTGGAAGGGGGGGATGTGCCCATTGGTGTGTTAATGAAGGAGCAGCGCTGTCCAGGATACCACCTCCTAAAGCTAAGGAGCAGATGACCCCTATTCACTGGCCTGGGCTTTCATGTTATTGCACCCTGATCATTGGAGGAATTGTTCTTTTGGAATGCATTCTCCCATAGTGCAGTGCTCCGGTTGAACTGGGGGTGGAGGGACCATCTGCAGGCGGGGCGACGGGATCGGCCAGCCTCTCTCACTCGGAACTGGTCGGACGTCTAGCGCAGTCGATGGCAGTCAATGAGTTAATTCAATGATCTCTTAAAGGGTTAATGTAATGGAAGAGTTTGTTTGTGGGTACTTTTTCAGTATTTTGTGTTAGACTCCTTCAGTGTCAAAGATGGTGATAGATATCCATTCATGTGATTTTTTTTTCACATCCTTCCGCTTTGAATTTCAATGAGTTTGTCTCTAGGTGATGTCCAATCCATTTGAAATAGTAGGGATGGCAGCGAATGGCGGATTTCCCTCAATGTCAGACCATTTGTGAAAATGACAAACATTATCTAAACGTCCGTATTCTTTCTTTTCCTTGTTAAAAATGGCAAATGAGTTCATTGTCGATGTAAGAGCAGCCTATAAGCTTCACTAGTTTGTTTTAAAATGACACTTGGGTCTGCTTAAGGGTCTATCTGGAAGCTCATAAAATTTGCACAAACCTGAGAAATGCTCGGTTGAAGGACATGGTGGTAAAAGGGTGGGGGTTACACACATACACACAAGGAACACACACGCACACACACATACATGAATGTGAATTGCTGCGACCCTGTAGCAGTGGCTTAAATGAGCAAACTTTATTGCAGGTCACTTGTGTCTGCAGGCTTGGCGCTGCGTTTCCTCCGCCTGCGTTGGTGCGTGGCCGCTAAGCCAAAAGCTTTTTTTTCACCTGGCCTGCCAGAAATGGCGTTGCTGTTCAAGTCCTTGGGCTAATTAGATCAGTTATAAAGTCAAGGATTAGACAGTGATTCCAGGTTTACATGGCGTTTGTGCTGTCGGGATGCTAGCTCGACAAGGTGACAGTCACTAGAGCGCAAGGGTGGGAAGGGATTTAGCCCCGATGAAGTGGAATGTGACACACGAGCCATGTCATGTGACTTTTGTCAATAAACTTCAGGTTAATGTGGGATTGGAGCCAATTGCTTGCTTCCCTGTTCTGGTCTTTTGCAGCTCTTTAGATTAGGTTTATTTACTAAGAGAATACAGTAATCCCTCGAATATCGCGGTCAACGTAGACCAGACATCGCCGCGATAATCGAAAAATCGAGAAGTAGGTTCACCCCTATTATAACTACCTTTTTCCCCCTTCAGTGCTGGGAAGCAAGAGTGGCTTCCGCTTACGACTTTCAGCGTGGGTGTTCCCATTTTTATGAATTTTAAAAATAAATAAATAAATTTAAAAAAAATGATTAATAGCAGAAAAAAGTGAATTCGCAATAAGTGAAGTCGCGATAATCGAGGGAAGACTGTACACACATCTCAAGCCAATTCCATGGGGAAAAAAAAAGTTTTTTTACTGGAAAAAAATAAATAATATAAAAGAGGAAAAAAAACAGTTATTTAAAAATATATATTTTCTCTTTCTTATTTTTGTAGTTGCATTAAAAAAAACAAAGAGGGAACATAGTATTATACGTCTGATCTTTTATTCTGGATTTTGTTTTCTGATTCAGTTGATCCAAAAGATATATATAAAAAAGTAAAACTGAGAAAGTGATATTCTCTGATTTCTCTGAAATTTAAGTCCACTGGCCTCACAAAATGACGAGGTGGGGAAGATCTGGCCCCTGGGACGCCACTTTGACACCTTTGTTCTAGTGCACCTGTGTCAAAGTGGCGGCCCGGGGACCAAATCTGGCCCGCCGCATCATTTTGTGCGGCCCGGGAAAGTAAATCATCAGTGCCGACTTTCTGTTTTAGGTTCAAATTAAAATGAAGAGTATAGATGTATATGAAATTTTCTGATTTCCCCCCTTTTAAATCAATAATTGTAATTTTTTAATCCATTTTTTCCGTGTTTTTAGTTCAAAAATCATTTTGTAAAATCTAAAAATATATATAAAAAAAGCTAAAATAAACATTGTTTTAGATCTATAAAAAACTGAATATTCAGGGCTTTTAATCCAGTTCTTTTAATCCATTTATTTAAAAAAAATCTAAATATATCTAAAATGGTCCGGCCCACGTGAAATCAAGTTGACATTAAAGCGGCCCGCGAACCAACCCGAGTCTGACACCGTCGTTCTGGTGCATCCATGTCGCTTGAAAAGTACACACGTCAATGGTCGTCAATATTGGGATTCTAAATGATGAGTTTATACTCCTCAGTGACAGTGAATGAGACTCGTGAATAGTCTCAAAATTGTCCATAGCGGCCAATGTCCTGTCCTGTCCTTGCGGATGGCTGTTTGTCTCTTTCTGCATCTTTTAGCGATTGAGATGCTTTTTTCCTAGAAGTCAGCTGGCTACAGCTCACCCGCGACAATAATGATGCGAATAGATCTTGTTAACCAAACTTTATTTATTGAATGGAATCCATTGGTTAAGATGGGAATTTTGGACATCTGTAGCTCGGAACAAAGCAAAAGCTTGTTGAAAGTTGACCGTGAAGATTTTTAGTCAGCCCGGTGGAAAATCAATACCATGACACGTGCCTGAGGCGAGCGTTTCCTCTGTTTTTATTGCTGAAACAGCTATTATGTAATGCCATGTGCCCCATTACACTCATGTCTCAGGCTGTTGTCATGTGAATAATACATTTTTGTGAGTAAAAATGGCATTTTGGAAAGGCTTTCACAGTAATGAGTTTAAAAAGTGACTTACACAAAAAAGGGAATTTCG
Organism: Stigmatopora argus; assembly: GCF_051989625.1. Taxonomy (NCBI): domain Eukaryota; kingdom Metazoa; phylum Chordata; class Actinopteri; order Syngnathiformes; family Syngnathidae; genus Stigmatopora; species Stigmatopora argus. The sequence continues at coordinate 10,261,810 of NC_135388.1, read as the reverse complement.
GATAAACGACGGATAAACTCATTTTAATTCACAGCAGAAGGGTGACAACTGTTTGTTTCTCTGTCTATTAATTGTATCATAGAATAGCGCAGATTCATTTCTTGACCCATGTATGGATAATTGTCATATTGCGAAATCGTCATTCCATACCTGTCAATTTATAAAATTGTTTTTACATTTTTTGGATCATTTCAAATTGTGTGTGTCGTATAACAACTTTTGTTTGGGTTTTCTTTTTTTTAAGTCCTTTTTTTTTGTAAAACCGATCTTGTTTAACCCATTTTCCAGATAGTCTCGGTCGCCGGTTGCAGACGAAAACGTCACCGTTGACTGCTAATAGTCATGCTTTAAACATGATATGCGCACGTGCCTTCCCCTTTCACACGTTTGCCTTTTCTCATATAGCGTGTCCGCAAGCAATGTACCCAGACAGTCGAGATGTCAGCGTCATACAGCGACATCTACAGAATCTTGAATTTAGTGCACACTGATTGGGCACCCCGTCCACTTTGTGGAAATTTTTAGACTTTTAACTGCCCCCTATGTGAGTATATAAGTGCCACATTGCATTTGTACAGTTTATTATCACTTAATAAAGGGAATTGCAATCATTAATAAGGGGAGCAATTGGCCGAGGTTGACAGGTAGGTAGGTAGCTGTGTGTGACCATGAAACTTGTATCGCAAATTCTCTCGTATCGTGAGGGACCCAGAATTCCCAATCCTGCTGGGTTTTGTCGTGTCTCTTTAAGGGTTTAGAACTCACATGCTGTTATCTCTAGTTACTAACCACTTACTTATTACGAGGAACTCTAATGGGAATCTATGCACCAGGCAAGCTGTGGTGTTGATAAAAAGTCCATAAGAAAGGCAAAGAAAAGAGCGGAATCTTGTTCTTCCTTCTCTGCTGGAGACCCAAGGTTTCCATGGTTTTCCTCAAAGGGGGGCTCAAAGGTCAAAGGTCTTCCTAAATTATCCAAAAGACCGGACGACAGCGAAACAGACCCCGGTTCTTTAATCTACCTCCCAATAATACTTTAGAGTTTCTCTGGTCGCAAATTGGCCTGCGCGATCAAAACTGAGCCGATGGGTGACGCAGCTCTGATTTTGTCGCTTGCAATATTGCGTGCAGGTGTAAATAAAATGGCACCCCCACCCCAAGATATCGCAACACAAACTAAAGGTGTCGTTAAACAATCCGTCGCCATTTACACATTGACCTTTATTACAGAGATTAAAGACAATGCAGTCTGTGTGTGGTGAGTAGAAGGCTAGCGTTGAATGATTGAGAAACTTTGGAGACGAGATAAGAGGCTGCAGGAGGGGGAGGAGACGCCGCTTTTAGGGGTCACGCCACTCATGGGAATTCTTTGTGCTGTCAGGCCAGTGGTCACTTGACTGTCCTGCAGGCCGTGCATCTGCCAGCCTGCCACTGATTGATTTGTTGGCCTTTTTTGGGGGGCAGTTTTGAATTCTTTTCTGGTTTGTCAGACTCTCTTTTTTTTCTTTCCGGGGAGCCACTGCGTATCGTCGAGGGTTCTTTTCTTTCATTAATTAGCCAGCCGACTCAAAAGAACTGCAATGACAGTTGTCCACCTCTAAAAGAGCGCTTTTCAAACTTTTTGGGTTGTTGTGTGTGGTGCTCGTAGGGGTTGATTTCTTTTTTGGGAGATATATGAATGAGGTGGCCCCTTAAGGACGAGTTGGGTTTGGATAGGAGAGCATTTTTGGTTAATAAGTTGCAAACATGATGATTGCCAGTAGGAATGTCCCGATGCCAGGGAAGTAAAAGAAAAGACAATATAGTGTTTCAGTTAATTTAACAGAAAAATGAATGAAAAACAAAGGTTTTAGCACAATTTGGTATTTCAAGGAAACTGCTTGTCTAGTATTTCATGACTTGTTCCTTTTTTTCCTCTTCGGTAAGTTAGAATTTTAAGTGCAGCGCTGAGCTTTTACTGATCAGAGTAACCAGAGCAGAGAAGCTGAACTAATTCCTGGTATTTGTAAGAGAACCTTTGTTTGGGCTTGACCTGTCCACTGACCTCCCGTTTGTTGAGTTATGGGCATCTGTTGCGAGAAAAAGTCCTAAAAAGTAACACTGACCTTTGAAGCGTATGGTTAAGCATGACAGTTTTTCTTTTTGGGTCAGTCCTAGCCAAATTTGTTGCTCTAAAACCTTTTGATTCCCATATTTGGGAATAACAGTAACAAATCAAGGGTGTGTTACGCTCTTGCCCGAAATCAGTCGGCTTTGCTTGAACAGGATAAGAGTTAGGAAATGGATGGACCATAAAATGAGGGGCTAAATTAGGCCTGGGCGATAAAACGATAACGATAATTATCGTCAAATATTTTTTGTCAACAATAATAATTAAAGCTTTCGATAAAAGTCGATAAATATAAACTGCAATTAGACCACCCGGACGGACACCACAAAGAATGGGGGCGCTGATGTGATGCGAACGCTAGTTCCAGACAAATGTTCAGTAGACAAAGAAGTTAAAATGGGTTAAGTTCATCCAACTTTTATTTATTTGTTTTTTAAATGGGTGAGGTAAATTTTTGCCAGGCTGAAAATAGTCTGCAAAACAAAAACGGTTAAAAATCCAATTTTATATTCTCTTTATTCTAAAGTAAGGTAATGTTGTTACTTTCATAATTGAATAATGAGCAAAGTCATTCATTTACATATTTGCAGAAGTTTGAAGTTTTAAATTTGAAATACCACAAATGTGATAATTATCAATGGACTGATAATTCTTTTTAAATCGTGATAACAATTTCTGTCATATCCCCCAGGCCTAGGCTAAATTGTTTACAAAGCAGAGGGGTTTCCGGACCACGCATAGCTTTGCCTGAACTGGGTGATAGGCGGGATTTGTGGAGGTCAGAGGTCAGTTTGCTGGGTTGGGCAGATGGTCAGCTCCTTTTCGCTTTTGGGGAATAGGCTCGATTGTTGACGTTTTAAATTGTTTAAAAAAAAAGATCCGTGATGATACAGCAAGAATAAGCATTAGAATTGACCTTTCTCAGCTATGAGTGTGGTCCTGCAATTATCCATAGTCCACCAAGAATTAGTTGACCATCAATAATCAATAATCACCCTAATGTTTGTCAATTTACCATTATTTTTTTCTGAGTGGAGATCAGCGAGAGCTGGGGATCAGCATTGCTGATCTCGCATCCCCACCAGCTATATCCTTTCAAGCATTAACGTGAGGGTGGGCTGTACGTTGGGGGTTTGTGTGGCCGAGGCACCTCTCCCGGATTGTCTTTAGTCATCTAGCGGCCACTTGGGTTCTTGCAACCGAGGACTAATCTGATTAAACGTGACACGGGTTGGGGCTGCAAACAAAAAAAGAACCGTTTCTTGTTGAACAAGATCAATGTTGTGATTTTCATTGATTGTTTGAAAATTTAATACAATATTTCTATTATGTTAAAAAAGGTAAAAACACTGTCTACACTGCATACATTTTTTATATAAATAGAATAGAATAGAAAAGAACAGAATAGCTCTTTATTCATCCCCCATGGAGGGAATTCACTCACCATTGCAGCATAGAAAAATATAGATAAATACAGTAATATAAATAACAATATGTACAGCATACAGAAAATATAGAATAAGTATAGTAAGATTCACCATAATTATGTGAAGGAATGCTCATGGAATAGTTTTAAGAGTAGACAGAGATGTTTTCTCGACTTTGTTTGGCGCTGCCATTCTATTCTATTTTACTCTTTTATTTCATTCCACTTTTACAACCCGCACCGTTTTTGCAGGTATTTCATCGTTTACAAGTCACCCGACGCCCATCGTGGTAACCGAAGGCTCGGTGGGCAGATTCTCCTGCAAAATCAATGCACACCCTCCTCCCATCATCACTTGGGAGTTCAATCGGGTTACGTTACCCCTAGCTACTGAAAGGTAAGCATCTCTCATCTTTTCACCCCAGCTCGTAGCTATTTATTTTCCATGCAGCAGGGGAAATGCCGGCTCTCTGTGTCATGCTAGGATGAGGTCACATTGGCTGTATTTGTGTCATTCAGAATCACCGTGCTGCCCAGCGGCATTCTACAAATCCACGCCGCGCAAAAAGCAGATGCTGGCAATTACCGTTGCGTCGCCACCAACATTGCAAATCGACGGCGTAGCACGGAGGCCACGCTCACCGTCATCTCTGGTGGGTCCCAAATGACTTCTTTTTTCTTTGATCTCATTAGTGGTTTGGAGTTGATAATGGTGGGCAAATTAGATCCTCCAAGTGGAAATTGAAGTAATGGCGACCTTTGCAGCTCCCATCCCTCGGCTTCTCCAGAGGCCACGCATCATAGCCGGACCGCGGAACATCTCCGTGTCGGTGCATCAGAGCGCCACTCTGGAGTGCATGGCCACGGGAAACCCCCGGCCCATCGTTTCTTGGAGCCGAGCCGACGGCAAATCTATCGACGTCTACCACACCAAAGTGCTGGGCAATGGCAACCTGGTGATCACCGACGTCAAGCCCCAGCACACGGGCGTCTACGTGTGCAGAGCCACTACACCCGGGACGCGAAACTTCACTGTCGCAGCAGCCAACGTTAGTGTACTTGGTAAAGAAATGCCTTATTATTTAGGCTTCCCAGTGATTTACATTCATTGCGTTTTGGCATTGTTTTATTTGGTAGTTGTCAGTTTTGGAGTAAACTAAAGTTGTAATTGACTTCAAATTTTCAGTTCTAATGACTTGACGGTTGTGCGGTTTACCTCAAATGTTGACTAGTTGTTTATAAAATGTGTTTTCTGTCCAACTTCACCTCTTAAAGTAGAACAAGTCAACTCAAATGGCCACCTGAGGAAATACGGAAATCAATCATCTGTTTCCAACGTTGTGTAAAATGCGTTTATTCCAGGTTTGTTATTTATTTCCCATTGCTGTTTTTTCCACCACAGCGCCGCCCTCCCTGGTGGAGTGGCCGGAGAGCCTGACGCGTCCGCGTGCTGGCACGGCTCGCTTTGTGTGCCAAGCTGAGGGCTATCCAATCCCTCGGATCACCTGGCTCAAAAACGGAGAGAGCGTTGACTCCAACGGTCGGATCAAGATGTACAGCAGGTATGCTCGTTCATTCGGATGCAATTTTCTGCTCGATATGGAGGAACAACGTGACGATAAGCTTGTTTGCGTGTGTGTCCCGCAGCAAACTGGTTATCAACCAGATCATTCCCGAGGACGATGCCATCTACCAGTGCCAGGCTGAAAACGAGCAGGGCTCCGTGTTGGCCATGGCGAGGCTCATCGTGGTCATGTCGGAGGACCGCCCCAGCGCGCCCAGGAATATCCGAGCGGACACCGTGTCGAGCTGCGCCATCCTGCTGGCTTGGGATAGGCCGCTCTACAACTCTGACAAAGTCATTGCTTATTCCGTGCACTACATGAAGGCAGAAGGTGAGTGACGAGATGCACGAGAACACAAATCGTATTTATATGTGGTGCATGAGAAACAGTATTTGGGCAAATAGCTGGGGTCACGTAGGCCATGCTTGTATTCAACGTGTTCAAATTGAAGCAAGATGACCCAAAATGCGATGTCACATTTTATTTGTATTCACCCCAAAAAAGTCACTTTCCCAAAAAAGGGTTCATACAGAAGTTTGCTTGTTGAAAAATACCTCTTCTGACTATGCACAATTTTTATTATGATTGAAAAGCATTAGGCCAGACAAAGAAAATCTAAAAAAAAAACACACAACAACAAACAAAGAAAAAACTTCTTTATCTTGACAAACAGGAGTATATCCTCTTTAGAGCAGAGTGCTTTGGAGTTTCAAGAACCTGGGGCCCTTCTTTTGGCTGATAGCATTCAGGAAGCAGAGAAAGCTATTTAACAACTCACAAGAATTCCAGTGTTTGAGCAGAAATGACTTAGCAGCCTTTCTGGGAACAGCAAGAGTCACAGTGGAACAATGTTGCACCTTGAAGGGGGAAAATTAACTTGTTCAAACGCTGCACTTCACAAGAATGCCTCTGACTTCAATTAGCGAGGTGAAGTGTACAGAATCCAACTGACGAGAGGAACACCTGCCGGATCTCATTGGAGACCCAAGTCAAGAAAAGCAGACGTCGCTATTGTTCAATGGCAGGCATCAGTCGTGCTTATTGTGATTTCGATGCAGTGGCAACTCCACGGGCTGTGGGAATAGTTGGCAGTGCAGCACACAGTCAGCCTTGCACCTGAGGCAGCAAGTACCAACACAAAATAGAGCCTCAATAAAAGGCATACTAATTAGCCTGCGTGATTGAGTGTCTAAAAGTACGTGTCCTCGGAAGCCAGTTGGAGGGTGTGAATGTAAAAGGGAAGCAGAATGGTTTTTTTTGTTCCCTCCTCGGGAATGCTTTAGAGAGGTATTCAGCCAAAGCACAAAAACATTGCAAAGTACTTTGCCTGCCAGATTTGAAATCAAGAGAGTTGCTAATGCATTATCATTCAAACAATGCAAATTAGCAGTTGAGCTTGGATGTGAAAATTTACTTATTAAAACATGGTCAAAACAACAAGCAATGATAGGAAAGTTGCAATTCAGTTACATGTTTTAATGAACGGAACACATACGTTTGCTAAAGGTGGGACTTTTACACTGTAATTTTTTTTTATTAATCATCCTAAAGTGAACTTAATAATAAAAATTGCAGCTTTGAGATAATTATAGCTTTAAAAAAACAACATAACAGCCCGTCGATGCTCAGAGAGAAATAAAAGGCCCAGCCATACAATGAAAAAATTAATAATAATAATAATAATAATAATAATAATAATAATCGGACATAGGCCATGTCGTCATTACCACAACACAAAAAGCCTACTTGTCATCACACGCAGAAACTGCGTGTGACGAAATTGATGGTGCTTCTCCATAAGCTACGTTTAATCGGCAAAAGACCTAAATAAGTGTAAGTTACGGACTTGTAATTTGTCATTCCGCTGTTGTGGATACAGGTCGCTTACCTCTCGATTACATACAGGTCGCTTACCTCTCGATTACCGCACACTGTCTGCCACTTACCTTCCTTCAAGTCAGCTAGTAGGAGGCAGATCACCAACCAAACATCTATTCATATGCCGCAGAAGGGAATGTGTGTATGTTAGCGCGAGTTTAGATGTCTGATGGATGTGGGGAAAAAACTGTCCTTAAGCCTATTTGTCCGAGCTTTGTGGGACCTATAGCGTCTGCCAGAGGGCAGCAGCTGGAACAGATTGTGACCAGGGTGGTAAGGGTCCCCTATGATGTTCTTGGCTCTGCTGAGGTAACGCGGGCTGGCAATGTCTTCAAGTGAGGGCAGAGAGCAGCCGACAATCCTCTGGGCAGTGTTAATCACTTTCTGCATGGCCTTTTTGTCTGCCGCCGTGCTTCCAGCGTACCACACTGTGATGCCGTACGCCAGGATGCTCTCTACAGTGGTTCTATAGAAGGTTCTCAGAAGATTGGAGCCCAAGTTGTTCTTCCTAAGTACCCTGAGGAAATGGAGTCGTGTCTGAGCCTTCTTCACCACTGCCGTGGTGTTTGTAGACCATGAGAGCTTGTCCGTGACGTGGACCCCCAGGAATTTAAAGGACTGGACCCTGTCTACACATACTCCATTTATGAGGAGTGGGGCCAGATCTGTGCCGTGTTTGCGAAAGTCCAAGATTATTTCTTTAGTTTTCGTGGTGTTCAGTGTGAGATTGTTCACCGAGCACCACGAAGACAAATTGTTGACCTCATCTCTGTAAGCCGACTCATCCCCTCCTGAGATGAGTCCGACCACAGTGGTGTCGTCAGCGAATTTGATGATGGCGTTAGACTGGTGGGTGGGTGTACAGTCGTAGGTGTACAGGGAGTACAGAAGAGGACTCAGTACACAGCCTTGAGGGGAGCCAGTGCTTAGTGTAATGGAGGAAGAGAGGTGGGGACCAAGTCTAACAGTCTGTGGTCGGTTGGTCAACTTATAGTCCAGAAAATGCGCTAACTGATTTTCCATCCATGTCCTCATTTGTGCAGGATTAAACAACGAAGAGTACCAGGTTGTTATCGGAAACGACACGACGCGCTATATTATCGATGACCTGGAACCGGCTCGCAACTACACGTTTTATGTGGTGGCCTATATGCCCATGGGAGCCAGTCGCATGTCTGACCACACGTTTCAGCATACACTCGAGGATGGTGAGGAACCTTACAATCGCATGATGCTACATCTTTAAGATTTGAATTCAAATTCTCATTTACGGTAAACATACCTTTTTTGTTCCTAGTACCCCTTCGTGCCCCCGAGCTCAGCCTCACCAGCCGCAGCCCCACTGACATCCAGGTGTCGTGGCAACCCCTCCCAGACAAGCTGAGCCGCGGCCGAGTCTCCGCCTACCGTCTGTGGTACCGAGCCGGCGTCGACAGCGCGCTTTTCGACTTGGAGCTTCCGGCGGAAAAGACACAACACCTCCTAGAAAACCTGCAGCCCGACACCGTCTACCTCTTGCGGATCGTTGCCTCCACCAGCGTCGGCTGGGGCGAGCAGTCGGCCTGGACCTCTCACCGGACCCCCAAGGCATCCAGTGCCCAAGGTAAACATGGCGCCGTACGTCTGCGCATGCGTGTGCGTAAAAAGTAGTGGAAAATCCAATGTATTTGTGTCTCTTTCCCCTAGTTCCTCTTTCTCCTGAGCTGCATTTGGAGCCCTTGAACTGCACCACAATTGCAGTGCGCTGGCGACTGGCGCAGAGAAATTCAGCCGGCGTGCAAGGCTACAAACTCTTCTACCACGAGGAGAGCCAGTCTGAGAGTGCCCCGCTTCGACTGGGTGCCTCGGATCACTCGCACACCATTGGCGGTCTCGGTGAGTTGTCCTGAGCTCTATTATTTTAACTGGGTACAATAAATATCGGGGTCTCATCAGTGAATTGCACCGACAAAAACCAGGAAACACACCACCTTTTTGACTACAATAATTCTTATGATTTCCATCTTAAAAATGATGTTTTAGTAGTGCCATGGCGGGTGCTAGATTTCCAATCCATTTGGACCTTCCGTCTATTGCCGTGAATCGTTTTTTGTTGATCTGTTTTCTGATTGACAGTATTTTAAATTGTAATATGTTATAGTGGTCAATGTAAAAAAAAAGCTTTTTTTAATAAGAGGAAGACTGGTTCCTTTACCACTAAAACCCAACGATTTAATTTTTTTGTATTGCATTTAAGCCATTAGATTAGGAAGAAGGTCTTTCATATTTTTCCTCAAGTTTTAGTACTGTAAGTTGTAATATGCAAAAGTGTGTAGTCAATGAAAAACATCAATTTAAAAAAGCTGTTTTTCTGGTTCCTCTTCTACTACTATCGCCTCACATTTTATGATAGCCAATGAGTTCATTCTAGTTCATCCAATGGCAACCACTTCATTCAAAACTATGGTGGTATTATCTTACAATAGTCATTATTATATAAACAAATGCGGCACATTGATCATTTTCCTGTCTTAAATTGATACACTGTCCCCACCTAGTACTTTTGAAGAAGCTTTAGTGTCACATTTTTGATCAAATATCATTAGATTCTCTCACTGTACTTTTACATTGTAGCTAGAAAGCAAGCTTGCTTTTCTCCTGTTTTATGACTGTCAAATTGGCAGGGGGTTTGGTTTGGTCCATCCCGCATAGAATAGTAAAGCGCCACGTCCCACTTTCACGACCTCTGTGACTGTGTGTGGGTGCACAATGTGTGGGGAGAGCAGATCACAGCTCCTCTGGCCCTGGAGGTCACTCACATTCATTGAGAAAGGAAAGTCTCACGCAAGTCTCACTCAATGCAGTGGACAACTGACCATCTGTGGCCGGAGGGGGGTCAACCAGGTGGCCAACAGCTGACTTGTAAATCAAAGCGTGTGATGCTTCCTCAGCATCCAAAAGAGAAACCAGCGGGTGCTCCAATTTACTTTCAAAACAGAGTTGCATAAAACTTGAAAAAAAATCCTGCTATGCCTGAGTTATCTTTTACTGATTCATTTCATCCAAGCTGATAACTCCAATGAAAACGAATGTCAAAACATCATTTTCAGTGGTCACTTTACTTTCCTTCTCCTTTAACCGCATGGCAATCTCATATTTTTCTCACCTAACTAACTCATTTGCGATCTTAACCCACCCAGTTCAAATCGTTGATAGTCTATTGCCGTCAATGGCAGTGAAATAGTTCATGCATGGTTCCTACATAGAACGTCTTATAAACAAAAACTGTCTTCGTGGAGTTTAAGAAATTGGCATGAAATTCAGCTCTAAATTGTTTTTCAAAACTCTTTTAAAAGTCTTACATTTGCTTGGAAGAAACCTACGGGAACCCCGTTAATGTCTTTCAAAACTTGCAATAATGAATTCACGCTTTGGAAAGAGCTGCTGATAACCATTCGAGCACTTTGTGAACGCAAGTTTGAGCTCACTAAAGATTCCTCTTTGCCAGAGGAGTGTCTTTGTGGCGTTTCGGAGAGTGGGGATGGCTTACAGTGGAGGCAGATTTACTTTGCGCTTTATGGCCCCCGTAGCAGCGTTGCTGACATCAAAGCCCCTCATTGTGTTTGGCTTTCGGAGTCACAAAGCCGTTTTATTGGCCGGAGCTTGAAAGCAACGCGGCCCCTCGCTGGCCCAGTTGTAAGGCCACACAATCGCCGTGTTTACATGCACTAAATAAAACCCCACTATTGGCTTAAATATGTTGAAAGAAGTCTTTTTAACTGCGCCGTGTTTTACTTTTTGTTCAATTAACACACTTGGATGAACGTTCGAAAAAACACGTCCATGACGCGAGCAATGATGGATTGATAAAAATAAAAACAGTAAGCAGAATGGAACAGGGGGAAAGTAGTGTTTCTTCACATTTCGTGGAGATGGTTTAAGAATTGTATTTAAGTTTTACCATTTTTTGATGTTTTGGATATCGTGGTCCGTTTCTTAAATTCTGTCCAGTGAGGCAACGACCCAAACTGTGCTAGTGAAAGTCCTGCTGGGCCACAGAAACTACTACTCAATGACGTCTTTCTTGAAAGTTTTACCAGCTTGTTTTCAGGGTGATTAGTGTTTAATTGGGCTAGCATTGCTCAGAGGCATGCACTCTTTATGTAGTGGCATTAATTAGACACTTTGACTTGAACTCATTGGCTGTCATTGCCGGTTAACGATAGACGAACTGGGATTGCTCTAAAAAGAAACTCTTGTTACATTGAGCACACACTTTTCTAACTTTGGCAAAATTTGGATAAGGCAAATTTTGGAGAAATTGAAGGGTCATTTGCGGTCTCTTACCTGTTAACTCATTGACGCCGTTTTTTCCTGCCAAAATGAATTGGACATCTGTAACCGTCAAAGGCACTGAAAGATGATTTAATTTTGGGACACTAATTCATTTTAGGGCTCTTGGTTTCACTTTTTTGTTGATTTTTGCATTACTTCCTGGAAGTTTTGGTGGATTCAGGGGTCACCCACTGTACATTTTGGATCATTTCATGTTGCTTTGGTGGAATTTCCAGGTCATTTCTTATTGGTTTTTGGGGTAATGAGATGATTTTTTGGGTCAAAAATAATGACGGCCATTGGAGGTTCTTCTTGCCAGTTCAAGTTAAAAATCCAAAGTGAATGGCAACGTTTTTGTAGGTGTTGGATGTGCAATTGAAAATAGATGGGGTCCTTGGAAATGGATGATGAAGTTTTTGATTTGGCAGAATTCTACTTTTTTGCCAAAAAATTGCTGCCATTGACAGCAATAGATGTGTAATCTGTTAGAAATGGGTTTGTTCATTCGCTGCTGCTGCTGTAGCCTTTCTAAGATTTCTGGAGACGCGTGAGAATGTTTAGTGTTTGTGCGAGAGGTTTTAGCTTCGTCTTTCCAAGTTCTTTGCATGAGTGTGAGAGTATTTAGTGGATGTACGAGAGTTTTTTCTTGCATTTGTGAGCTTTCCTAATGTTTGCGAGATGTTTAGTGTTCTTTAGATGTGAGCGAGGTTTTTTTTTGGTCTGAGTTATCATATAAAATCCCATCAAAAGCTCCTCTTTTGGACCCAAAAATTGCCATTTGTATTAAAACCATCATCTAATTTTCAACATTTTTGTTCATTCCACCCAGATTCAGCATTTTTTTAGACTGACGTTTTTGGGGAATCTTGTCAAGTTGCTGCTTTTGCGCTACTCTACATATTTAGTCTGTAATTAAAGCGAACGTGTTTGCCTGATGGCCTTTCAATAATTTTCCTTTGAATATTCTTGTCCTGTCAATGGCATTTCCAATACATTTAACGTCTTCCGCTATTCAGCTGTCTCGCTATCGTCAATAACATTGATTTTGTAATGCTCAGCTGTGACCAAAGTGGATGTTGCTGATTCACTCGTGTGTGTGTCTGTCTGTGTGTGTGTGTGTGTGTGTGTGTGTGTGTGTGTGTACCACTGCGAAAACACGCACTATCTGGTCAAGTAGAGTACGACAATTCAAAACGTTTCAAAGCGCACCGGGAGGGACAGGAATGTTTTGCGGAGGTTCCGCTAGGGTGTAAAACCTGCGACCTTTTCCTCGTATGTGTGTGGACGGTGTCCTTTGCCTGCTTTGTGAAAAGAGTTTGGCACCAGGCACAGCTTTTTACTCAATTGCTGATTCATATCTTGTAGTAATGCATGATTTACCCTTGTTTTCATTAATTCAAGGCCAATCTGGATGATGGTGTGTTTCTAGAACTTAGTTTGGCATTAATTTGGGCTGGCGTTTGTTTTGGGTTTTTTTCTGCGTGAGCGAGGTCCTGTGTGTGTGAGTGTGTGTGTGTGTGTGTGTGTTTGTGTGTGTGTGTGTGTGTGTGTCCGGGAGGGGGCCCAGATGATAGATATGGGGCGTGGGCTCATGTGGGGAGTTGACATTTACGGCCCCTGTTCAGGTCAGGCTTGCTTACGGCCTGGGGGGCCTTTCACAGGGTAGAACAAAACCGAGGAAGCCAATGGGATCTGCATTTTGCCAGTGAAAAAAAGAAAGAAAAAAAGAAAGAAAGAAAGAAAAGAGTGTCCACTAATGGCCCAAATATGCCCTTTAATACAAACAGGGTGATTTATGGTCAGGCCGGGAGAGATTTACACCAGTGGGAAGGACAGGAAGATTCTTCACTCCAGGAATGCCAATGGATGAAAGAATGCGGTATTCGAAGAATATGATTCAATTTGGCCGGGTTTCGGTCCATTGTTAATCAATACGTTTTTGCGTTGAGTGGCCAATGAATAGTTTAATATATAAACAATTGCATCAATTCAGAAAAAATACTTTATTATACTATACAGCTGATATATATTGTAATAGTAGTAGTTTTCTATTCACTGCCATTGACAACGATCCACATCCAATTGGGAGGAAAGGAAAGACTAGGGTATGACGCAGCAGATGAGTTTGACATTTTAAATCATGAGGATGAAATCATTTTGATTGAGATGGCTGGCATGGTTCATTTTACTTTATAACTAGACAAAACTTGTATGTCTATCGCCCTAAATGCCACTGAATGAGTTAAAAGTCACCAATATTTCAAAGTTTAGCATTTGGATCCAGTAGCATTGCCCTGTGTTTCCACTTACTTCCTGAGCTGACCCTCCCCCCCATTCCAAATAGCCCTATATCCCCGTCTTTTGCAGGATTTAGCTTGCCCGGATTCCGTGTCAAAGGTCAGGGCCCAGATGTCACAACTCACACTCGCCCCCGCCCCGAACCCCCACCATCTCTGTCCGAGACCCTCATGCCAGGCTCCTTTGTACTGGTGATGCTTCTCTTTCCAGGTGCTTGAGTTTGCTATCGAAATATCGGATCTCAAACTGTTTTGTTCAAAAATGTAGGCCAGAAAACAAGAAGCCTTCTTTTCGTATTCCAAACCTGGGACTTGAGTTTTCCCTGAGTTTTATCCCAGGTTGACCTCTTGGCCTTACGCTGGCTCCAGTGCTGCTCCTCGGGCCTGTGCGGGGGCGGGGCAAAAAAGAGCCACTCCTTCCCCAGCTAAACATCCTCTTTGATGATTCTTCCAATACACTGGTAGTACTCGGGGTCCCTCTAGTGATGGGAAAATGAGTAGCCGTCTAATTTATTCATTTATTTTCCGTACCGCTTATCCTCACAAGGGTTGCCGGGGTGCTGGAGCCTATCCGAGCCAACTAGGGGTACTAGTAGAAAGCAGAGGACAGGAGAGTTTTATGAACTTACAAAAAAAATGTAATTAACACAAAAAAAAAATCTCCCCGGAAAAAAACGCGATGTAGCGAAACCGCGAAAGTTGAAGCCGCGATATTCGAGGGATTACTGTAGTTTTGTTGCTTTTAACTTTGAAGATTAATGAGTTTAAAGGTCCTTTGAGAATGTCAAAAAATTGAAACGACTCAAATCTCAGTGTATTTTACGATTTGTTGGTAATTCCATCCAAAATGCATCAAAATAGAATAGAAAGTCTTTGCTAGCAGACTGCAAAAATCTGATAGACTTACTGGACAAAGAAAGGGACACATTTTAGGAAAAATACTCAGCGAAAGTGTTGCATCAAATCATTTCTGACTTGCCGATCAATACCCTGCCGGTTGAATTTACTCAAATAACTTCTGTCCGTGAGGTCACTGTGACCTGCAACTGCTCTTGAACAACACCAATGTCTTTCCCGGGGGATTTTAATGGTCCAGTTCCCACCCTTTATGCCCTCAAACTGTGGCTGTGAATAGAAGTGGCCACTGACCACTGGCCAGCAGAGCTTGACCTGGAGAAACGACCTTTTTTTGCACTCAAAAGATGGGTGTCAGGGTGATGGATTGTGTCGGTCTTCTAGTGAGCATCTGTCCAACTCTACGCTCACACAGTCAGTGTAAATAGGTGTACTTTTGTTCTTTGGTGACGACAAGCAGAACTCTTTGTGGCTGTTTATTGTCATCTCCAAATAAATCCTCACATGGATGATTCCATCTGACATGCTGCCATCTTTCTTATCTTTAAATGTAGACCCTAGAAAGAAGTACCATGTGAAGCTTTTGGCTTACAACTTTATTGGAGATGGCTACCAGGCAGATCAGACTGTCAGCACTCCTGGATGTGTCTGTAAGTATGCAAAGGAAAATCAAATTGATCTAAAGTATTCATAGAAATAGAAATACAAGTAGAAATATTTCCTTTACTGGTGTCAAAATGAGATATGACACCTTCCATAGGCCAATGTGTATATTTTATCCCCAAATTTTAAAATGATCTATGTATGAGTAAACTCTCATTTCAAGAAATTTCATACAAGGATATGCATTGTTCACTCCAGTGACAATGATAGACGCCCCCCCTGTTAATTGGCATTAAATCAAATTACCTTAATTGTGTTTCTCAGCTGTCCGGGATCGCTTGGTGCCGCCGCCACCGCCTCCAAACAACATGTACGCGAAAAGCAACAGTTCGTCTTCCATCTTTCTTCACTGGGGCCGACCAGCCTTCACCTCCAGTCACACGGTTAACTACACCGTCCGCTGCAACCCCGTCGGCCTGCAGAACGCCTCTCTGGTGCTCTACTTGCAGACGTAAGGGATTTTCTCCATGAGACGCCCTGGAATTACAATCGTTACCTTTTTTTAAATTTTTTATTTTTTATTTTTATATTTATCTTTGGTTCAGGAATGAACAAAGCCTTTTAGTGCGAGATCTGCAGCCTAACACCAAATATGAATTTGCTATCCGCCTTCATATTGACCTGCTTTCCAGCCCTTGGAGCCCTGTGGTCTACCAAAGCACTTTCCCAGAGGGTGAGTGCCTGCAAATCATTAATTTATTCATTTAGGATCCTGGAGCCTATCCCAGGCAACTATGGGCCAGCCAATCACAGGGCACAAGGAGACACTAACACTCATTTATACCAAGGAGCAATTTAGAGTGTTCCACCAGCCTACCCTACATTTTTTGGGATGTTAGGTTAGATTAGGTTAGGTTAGAACTTTATTTCAGCCCGTATTCAGGAATTTTTTTTGGTTGCAGTAGCAAGACAGACACAAGACACACGAGACATTGTAGACCTAGGTAAAAAAACTAAAAAAAAGACAGAATGGGAGGAAACCAGAGTACTCGTCACTAATTCTGGCACGGATAATCTCATTTGCCATCGTGCCTAGCCATTTGTGAAAATACTGACAGAATATGACAATATTCTTGACTGGTCATCATCCATCAATCCCACCCAGCTCCCACACTGCCTCCCACCAACATCAAAGTGACACTGATCAAGGAAGACACAGCGCTGGTGTCATGGAAGCCCCCCGAGGAAGCCAAACTGTCTGTTACACGCTACACCATCCTGTACGCCTCCAGAAACGAATGGCTCACCGGGGAATGGCAGACGGTGCAAAAAGAAGGTAAGGATGTGTATTCATGAAAGGAAAGGAAAAGCAGGCGTACATATCAATCTACTATTTACAAAACTCTAGTTTTAAAGAAACAGTCTATTGGAAATCACTAGCTCATTTCATCTTCAATGACATATTCTGGTTTGTGAAGCGTGACCGTTCGAGTTCACTGTTTTTTCCTACCGATGCGATGACTCTGCTTGACCTTATTTACTCACAAGCGAGTCATGGGAACGTGACCGTTTTCCAGCAAGTGATGATGAGTGAGTGAATGGTCGCTAAACAATCCATACAAAGATGGACTTTAACTTTTGTCGACGTAAGGTCTTTATTTGATCCCTGTTGATAAAACCTTGATTAGAATGACTTCATTTTGTTAGTATAGGCTACGGAGTTTAACATTTTCAGACAAAACAAACAAGAGGTTTTTGGCTGCTGACAGGGAGCATCACCATGGCACTGCTGGAGAACCTCAAGCCCGGCCAATTCTATCTGGTGAAAGTGTCGGCGTCCAACAACATGGGCGACGGGCCCTTCTCGCACATGGTGGAGCTGACCGTACGAGCAGATCCCTCCTCGGGTCATGGCCCTCGGCTCTCACATGATTCCGCACGTTCCAACGGTCTGTGCGCTCTCCACTTTATTTCAAAAAGAAGCTCCGTATGCTCAACTGGCAGACGATTCATGCGACCTCATTCGGGTCTTTCCAGACTTTTCCGACGGCTTCTACCACCTGGACTCAACATCGATGACTGGCATCATGGTGGGGGTCTCCATCGCATTCATCTGTATCATCATCTGTGCTTTCATCATCGTGTGCAGAGGCAAATACAGGTACGCCGTAATGGTCGTTTGACACGTTTCCGTCAGTTTCATGTTACTCGTTTATTCCCGAAAGGAAACCGATAGCTGTGAAACTGCACGGAGAAGGGAGGAGTCCACTCGCCTCCGCCGACGGACGCCAAGGTTCAGAAAACTCGCCTGAGGACGTCCAAGTGAGCGTGGCCACGATGAGCACAGATCATTTCATCGATAGCAAGGTGCTTAACCTTTTTCTAGGCCAGTCATTAGTGGTTAGCACATCCATCTCACCGTTTTTTTCTTCTTTGAATTCCTTGTTGCCTTGGAGTGCACTTAACTGAAGATCTGAATTGCTACATTTTTTCATGGCGCACTCATACTTATTTTGTCTAATTTCGCAGGGCGGAACAGATCTCATCATCAATTCCCTTGGTCCTGTTCAGACCTGTGCTGAGAAGAAAAACAAGTGGTTTTCCTTCAGTAGCCAGGGGGAAAAGAGTGTTCAACATGTGCAGGTCAGTGAAAAACTATAATCTATCAATATGCTATATGAATAAATACTGTTTTCTTTCAAAGTTGATGGGTGCGCCTGATAATTGACAGTAATGAAATCTTTATTGTAGAAGACGAGACACTTGGCGGAATCTTACCATCCCGGATCCACCGTGCTGACCTACGAATCGGAGCGCTCAATCCCCGCCGAAGCTTCCGCCTCTCTGCAGGCTCTGCTGGGGCGTCCCGGAGATTCGGAGGGCTCCTCCGGCAGCGAGGGCAGCCACGCCACCTCCGACTCGGGTCGCTTCTCGCAAGACGAGACGGAGATGACCCGGCGGTCGTCCGGTTCGAGCGGCCGACAGTCGTCTCTGACGTCAGAGGACCAAAGCGGCGGCGGGAGCGAGGAAGGAGCGTGTCGGCCACATGGTCGGACGGATTTGAGGTTGGTGGAGTTAGTTGAGGACCGCCGCTGTCATCAGGACGCCCGAAGCGCTCGGCCTTTACTCTCAGTATGTGAGGTTGTGTGAATCTTATATGTGTGGATGTGGAAAGCCAATTGAGCATTCAAATGTGCCCAAATGGTTTTTGAGTGAGTGTGAGAAATGGTACGGAACAAAATTTGCAAAATTCCACTGGATCCAAATTTGACTCAAAGCAGTTTTTATTGAAATGAGTCACATTTGAATGTGTTTATGAGTGTCTGTTATTTTTTAATCAACCATTTTAGCCTCATGCCTGCTCAGATTTGACCATTTTATATTGGTTGGCATTTTATTTTTACAGGTTTTTAATATGTTTAATATGTTTTTATGGAAGCGTATTGCTGTCACAGGAGGGGAAAAACGGCATATCTAAATTAATTTGATATTTAAAAAAAAACTTGCATTGAATGTAACCCAAAGCAATACCGTTAGTGTTCTTTTTATGTCTTGCAGATCAAAGTTGCTTGCTACCTAACAACACTGCTCTTGCATAGTACTATTGAGAAGAAAAATCATGTTTTATCATAATAACCCTCTTGTTAAACTCCCCATGTCGAAGTGTGACATTGATTTTTTTTTTCTGGTGTGACAGCAGCAATACACTTCCATCCTTTTGTATGTCCTTAAAAAAAATCTCACCCACCATGAATGTTTAAAGAAAAAAAAAAGATTGTCAAAACTTATTTAAGAGAGTTTATCACTGGAGTGAAAAGGAAGTCCTTCTCGCTGATTATCTACCTCGGTTCGCTCGCGAGTGTAACCTCCGCTGTATATTTAAATGACTACTGTCTTTTGCGACTTGACGTAGTCTGTGATATTCCTGATCGTTTATTCTTTTATCGTCATCCCATTTCGTTTTGATGAATTTCCTCCATTATTTACTGGAATGTAAGGGCGGCACAGCTTCTATTCTTCCACACGTCGATCTCCCGGGGTTTTGCCGAGGTCACGAGCCAGTATTAATACGTGTTTTCTAATCCGTTTTTAAGTGACGGCATGGAAGCGAGCCATGGTATATTGTTTTATGTGTGTGTCTGTTTTTTATGTCAATGTGCAGCTGCCCTTGCGCTTCCTGTTTTTATACTACCTCCCGTTGATTTGTTCTTATTGGCTCTACTAAACTCAGGGATCAAAGTTTAGTACGTTTGAAAAGGCACGTAGCGTTACTGTTACATGCCGAACCGACAGGGTATCTTCTCAGTGCTAAGCTGTGTGAGTAAATTGCCTAATAGATTCTATATGAATGTATCTTTGTGCCAGTAGTGGAGACCTCCCACACAGTAACCTGGCCCTTTGTGATTGTGTTTTAATATTTTTAGTGTGTGTGTGGCAAGCCGTTTGAGCATTTATTAGCTTTAGCGCGCTAGCAGGGCCAGTTGGCCGGCAGTTTATCCTTTTTTTTTTACATCAGTGTGTTAATATTTTATTCATTTTTAAAAATTGAAATATATTTAACGTTTGCAGTCAGCCAGGAAGAAACTTGGTCCCGTTAAAAAGAGTGTATTTCTGTTTTTATTCATTTTATTTTCATTCATTTAGCTACGAGCTAAATAATGCTCAAACGGCTTGCTATCCAAGCAGGTGGTTAAGCGCCCGCTTATTGGCCTTAAAGTGGAAGCGTTGGCGAGAGGCCCGGTGCGGCCTCGTGTTTCTCAGGTGTAAGATTGACCAAGAGCGATTGGAGTCTTAACGCATGGTTTGTTTCCTAATCAGCGGTGAAAGTGAAGAATTGTTACCGAACGGCGTAGCGTTCCACTTCCTGCAAATGTCTATTTTTGTGAGAAGATTTGTACCGCTGAGTACACGTGATAGTCAAATCTAGCGCCGTTGATCTTTTTTCTCGTTTCCCTTTAGTGTAGATGATAATTAGCACTTGTCTGCTAAGTAGTTTTATAATAGCAGGCCGATGCGCAGCGGTGACCCACGCTAAACCCCCAAAGACATGTTTGCCTCCCTGACGTTTGCTTTGATTTGAAACTTGTCACTTGACAGGAAAATGTGGAATAATCAAAAACAGGAGACCAAAGACGAAGATCAGCCGAGGCGCTGGTCCTCAAAATGAAGCCTTTAAATGCACGTTAGTGGCCTTGAACTTGAAACGAGTTCTCCAGGGAAGTGCCAGCGGCATTCACCCCCCCACGCCTCACCCCATTGTATGTGACAATTCATAATCAGTGCATGCTGCTCACAAAGACAACCCTGATGCCGAGTTCCTCCTCAACTGATGCAAGCAGATGTTTGTAAATTGTAGGTGAAAAGTGTATTGTTTCTTAGTCATCTGCTTTGCAACAGTGTAGCAGCAAAGTACTTTCAGAAGTGCAGCCACTTGTCCATTTCTGTAGTCCAAATGCAGTACAGTAATACCTTGCGATACAATGTGATCCGGGACCGAGCTCGTGTGTCAATTTACTCGTATCTCAAATCTATTTTTCCCTTATAAAATAACTAAATACAAATTAATTTGTTCCCACCCTCTGGAAAAGAACATAAAAATAGGATATTACAAGGGAAACACGTTTTTAATTGTTCTAATTCACTACCTACGCTCACAAAGTAACAAATACCTATCTAGTGTTTATGATCTGCAATAAAATGTGACATTATTTTGTGCAATATTGTACGGAGTTCTTACCTTTGAGACAGACGGTAGCGGCTAAGAGAGGCATGACACGTTCGGTTCGCTACACTTTTGTGACACTACGTAACGTAACATAAACTTTAACTTGAATGAACTTTTCTTACTGTACCACCTAGCAGCCGCATCGTATGGTCGTATGTCAAATTTTCCCCCTATCTCAAATTTCTCATATGTTGGGACACTCGTATGTCAAAGTATTACTGTAGTTGGAACTTGACGTGTACTCTCATAATGTATAAAACCCATGAGTGGGGCTCAATTGAAAACACTGTAAGGAATTCATCTCGATCGCACAATACTATTTGTCCTGAAAATAATTATTTACATCTTAGTGAATGACTAAATTAAATAACTGAGCAATCTTTAAAAAAAATGAAAAACTGGCTGTAGATAAATAAGCTCACAGATGTTTTTGCATTGCTGCTTTAATCAGAGGACTCAACCAGAGATGTTTTTTGTGGATGACACAATCAGTTACATTTGGTTTTCAGGAGCAAACTTTATAAACCAAAGATTTTTTTGAAATGGTCACCGTTGCTCATCGGCGAAAACAGATCAGTTCAAACGCATTTTTGTGGGATTTGTTGCCCTTGTTCGGTTTTCTCATATTCTTTGGGTTTTGCCTTAAGGTTTGTGGGAGTCTGGCTAAAATGCAACGTCTCACAAGCACAACCTTGTGTGTTGTCCTGCTTTTTTCTCGTGATTTTTTTCTTATCATGTGAATTGGAATGGATTGAAGTGACAACAGACATGTTCTCCATTTTGGCAGTAAGTTTGCGATGTTGATGATGTCGAGAGCCGTGGGTCAGTTTTTTTAAACATATAAACTCAGGGGAACCCGGGGCTCCTCCTCAGAAGAGAAAGTTATGATAATTGAATGTATCCCTTGAAATGATGCTTTTGTTAGGTCTTGTATGTTTGTTTGTTTTTTGTCACATGTAATTGCATTTGTTTTTGCCAAAAGTTGTTTAGAAGATTTTAGAATGTGCTTACTGATGCAAAGTCTGATTCTTAATAAAAGTGCAAATATAAATATTGTGAATTCATTTTTTTCATGCATTTTTTTTCAGTTGCCTATTCAAGACCTTCAGCTTTGTTTGTTCCCTCTGCAGATTTGGTGGTCACTTTTTTAGTCCAAAAATAGTCATCTGAATTTGTAGCAATGATGGGGATTAATGTATAGTTTCATGAGCATTTTTTTCAAGTTACACATTTATTCACAAGAAAAATACATTAAAAAATATATAAAATTACAATTACTGACACATAAAAGCCAGTTCCCAGACCCTGGATGAGGGATTCAAGTTAAAGTAAATTTATTGTAATTAAACTATACATTCAACATACCAGAAACAGCATTCCTCCCAGATAAGCAACGCTGCAATAAAATGACTACACTAACGACGGCTTTGTCTAACGGTAACTGCACTGGCTAAAATGGTCCACCATCTAGAAAATAATTCTTGCTTCTTTATTTTTTCAACAAACAATGTGTTTTAATGCCTGCAAAAGAATGACGTAGGAAAGCAGTTG
Organism: Stigmatopora argus; assembly: GCF_051989625.1. Taxonomy (NCBI): domain Eukaryota; kingdom Metazoa; phylum Chordata; class Actinopteri; order Syngnathiformes; family Syngnathidae; genus Stigmatopora; species Stigmatopora argus. The sequence continues at coordinate 10,239,486 of NC_135388.1, read as the reverse complement.
GCCATCTGTTTCATCACGTTTGCCTGTTTATGTTTTCAAAGCGACGTTGTCCTACTTCTGACACGCACCCGCTGGACTAGTTTGCCTACCGCTTTGCCTTGTGGGAAATGATGTTTGGTTAGTCAGGTAAATAAATCGCACTCCCTCCTTCCCTCCATACTTTAAACTACATTTCCCAGAAACGTGCTTTGTTGTGACGAAAACCCCGGCCTGTGTATAGTGCAATAACCATTGGCCTGTCTGCAGAGCTCCATTGTCGCCGGTCTGGAAAACGCAGGTATATTTTCCTATTTAAACATTTTCCTTCAATGACTATTCATGCTACTTTTTAGAAAGACAAAACTGACGTCGTTGTTAGTGAAATAAACGCTGTATTTGACATTGGCAAGGCGCTGAGAACCAGTAAAAGAAAGTCACATCCGTAATTAAACACAACATTGAAGCCATAACGTCAGTGATCCTTATTTTTTAATGAAATAAATTAATTTCGTATCATCTGCGACATAGCTTGTTTAACTGGTAGGTTTTAATGTATGAACTAGAGTTGGTGGGGTTTTTTTCTGGCGAAAGTGTTAAACTCATCTCCAACAAATGTTCCTACGTCCTGCTTATAAAAAAATGTGCATGCATGAAATAAAGTTTAACCCTTTCAGGTACAGTGGTCACTTCAGCGAATATCACATCAAAAATTATCCTTGGTTTAACTTATTTACTGCCAGCCCTGGTCCCAGAGGGTGTGGTGTGGTAGTTAGCAAAAGAGGCAAATTAATATTGGTAACACCTATGGATTTATTGCAATTTTTTGTTTATTTTTGAAGTTTTTCATGTATATTCATTTCTCAATCTCGCTCATCCTCGTCAGAGTCGCCCGGTACTGGAGCCTATCCTAGTTGAATTTGGGCGAAAGTCGGACCATACCCTAGACTGGTCGCCAGTAAGTTGCAGCAGAGCACACATTGGATTGGATTGCATTGGATTGGATTGGATAACTTTATTCATCCGGCATTCGGGAAATGTCATTGTGACAGTAGCAAGTACAGTACAGCAAAAGTACAAAGCAAATCAAAGTCAATGGGATCATTAAGAATCACCAAATCAAATCATTAAGACAGAAAAGCAGCAAAAACACAAAACGAGCAAGAGTGGACGGAGCTACCGCCACCGGCTGCCACTTGAACGGCGCCATCTTGGTTTCGGTAGCAAAAACGGATAGACTCCTCAAAAAGATGTTGTAAAGTTGGACAAAAACTGGAACCACACACAGGAAGTCTTCCACGAGATGGGGAACTTCTGCAGACTGTGACCGAGGTAGAGAATATGCAGAGTCACTCTTCCAAGCTTATCTGCACAGTTCCTCAGTAGTCTGGAGCTGAAGATAACAACAGCAGGGCAGAACTCCTCAACTCCGTTGCTGGTAAGCGCCGACAGCTCTTCCATCTTATCCTATGATGGAATGGTTGGTCAGAAGCGATGCCTCTTCTCCCGGCACTTTTGTCCAGCTCCGAAACCCCGGCGGCACCGAGGTGTTGCTCCTTCTGCTGCATATTGAAACAGCTAGTCCCATGTGTGTGACAGCGTAGGCATGGCTGAATGGTTCCAAAAAAGAAGTAGCCGAAAGAAGCCAGGCTAACAGAACAAGGAAAGTTGTAAAAACATTCAAGTATAAAGTACAAAGTAAAGTAAAAAGGAATGTATTAAGAAATATTAAAATGTAATTAAAAAAAGATAGAAGGAATTACATTAAATTGATTTGATTTAGACAGTGATTGGTTTGCCATCTAGTCAGGGTGACGCCCGCCTGGTGCCCATAGTTAGCTGAGATAGGCTCCAGCACCCCCTGCGGCCCTTATGAGGATATGCATTTTGGAAAATGAATGAAAGAATGAAATAATAGTTGATTTAGGATGATTTATACTTTTTCATTACTTGTGATTTTCTTTTTTTTCTTTTTAAAATATTCTTTATATTTAGTTTTTTGAGTTTTATTCTGTTTATTACCATTGTCAAGTCAACTTTGGAGAAGATATGTCTGCCCCTCCTCCAGGCCAAAGGGGGGCAGAAAAGAAAACCCAAATCAAAGTCACCTCGCCTCATTTCCTGCCTGAGATCATAGGGCATGAGCCAGGATATAAAAATTCAGATTCAAGCCTTGAGAGTAGACAAGCGAGAAAGGAGCAAGGAATACCCTTCAGACCCGATCACACGCAACTAGTAGGATAAAATAAGTACCACCTAGATGCCAGCTGATTGATGCTTAATTTGCCCCTCACAACCTTAAGTTGCATTCTTTGTATTTTCCCTTAACTTGGATTACTCTTAGGACCTATCTCTGTAAAGTGAATATTTGTGTTTGATTTACTCAATCAGTTAATGTACCCATTCATTTCCACTATCATTTCAACGCTCTCCTGCTTTTCTGTAGTAAATTCAAGATGCTATTAGTAAACTCAAGAGCAACACTTTGATCACCATAGTAACGTGAAACTTGAATGACGTCACATGCTTCTTTTCAACCTAACCACTTCCTATCACCATAAACCTCAATCAAATTGTAAACTGGAAGATTTTGAGTTGTTCCCGCGTTGATAAGATCGGGGCCCCTTTTCAAGTTTGGGGCAAAATTTGAAGAAAGTAGAGATAACTTGACAACCATTTAAAAATGTAATCATTTGTTTTCCAAAACAGGTCCTTTAATTAAATCACTTTTTTTTTTCAATGTTTTTTTTTAATTTTTTTTATTGCTTATTGCAAACTACGAGCAGGTAATACAGTTATTGGAATTGAATGTCAAATTGTGCCGCTAAATATTGTCCAATGGGCCACAAGTTGGACCACAAGGTTGAGACCATGTCCTATAAAATATATATATATTTTTAAAACATGTTTTGATTAAAGAAAACAACATGTGATTTCATACATGAAGGGGTTAAAGTTAATTGAAAGCCGTAGTCACGATGACAAGGAATCCTTTATGATCAAGATGAACTTTGTTGCATTTTTTTTTTTTTCATTGTTGCTGACAGACCAACATCATGTCGAACACATGCAGCGATACGGAATCGTCCTGCGGTTGGAGCATCTTCAGCGCGGAGGTGAAATACAAACCACTTTCAATAAATTCCAATCACTATCACCTAATGTAAACGTACGTTGTGGATGAAAAATTGGAAGGTTGATGAAATCAGACAGCACATCGAGCCAATCAAAGGAACTGTAAAAGTTGCCGAATCCCAATTTCCATGGCTCAATAAAGAAAAAAGTGATCTAAATTAAATATAATCAACATTTTCAGGAAATAATAGTGATTCCACTCCAATAAAATCAAACCACTTGGCAAACTATGTGGTACGATTCTTCTCTTTAGAAACACGAATGATAGTAAGAGCAGCATCGTGTAATATTTGTAAACATTTTTTCAAGCAGAACATGTAACTTGATTCACTGATTGCATGATTTTTACTGGTATAAAAATATGGCTATCCCCAACAACATCTTGCCAAAAAATCTGACCTAAACAATGGCAGGGTTAGAAAAAAAATCCACAATGGTGCTCTGATCCATATACTCATTATAAGATAAGCAAAAAGTTCTGTTGTGAACTGAGATTTGCATCAGTGTTGTCCCGAGCAGCATCAAATGTTCAGCATGTGGAATACTGATTGAAAGTGGATGTCTTATGTTTCCAATTTTGTCTGGCGCTAACAGGGTTCAGATATCGAGACTTGGGTGACAGAGACCTTAGGAGAGCATGAGGCCGTCGGCATAGAGCGCCTCACTGCGGTGGAGGCAGAACTGCAAGACTTGACTCTACCCTGTATGATTCTCAACATTACCGTAATTGCATGATGACTAACTGACTTTTTATGCAAAACCAAGAGTAAACAGATTAAAATATATACATCAGTTAAGAATTACAATAATTCATCTTAGAGTTACGAATTAAGATCATTCAATTATAGCTAAACTTAAGGTTAAAGCTGAGTACTTGCGGTACGAAAGATGAGTGAATGAATATTTATAGTGCGGGAACAATAATGCAAACATGAAATAGGCAAGAAAGACGATATTATTTCACTGGCTACTAGAGGACAGTGTCACCCTAATAGTACATGAAATTGAGAATAAAAGGTCACAATTGGAGATTTTTTCAATGGCCACTACAGTGTAGTATCTACTTTTTGTAATTAAATTATAGTACAGTAATCCCTCGAATATCTTGGGTAATTTAGACCAGACATGGCCGCAGTATTTGAAAAAATGTGAAGTAGGATCACCCATCTTTTTTTCCCCAGAAAAAAATCTGGGATGTAGTGAAACCGTGTTATTCGAGGGATGACTGTAAAGAGAGGGTTTTAAAAGTCCAAATAATATTCAACAGACACCATAAATCAATGTCTCTTCGCCGCAGTTATTAGGGCAGGTCTTGGAACCTACTAACCGTGATAAACGAGGTATTACTGTACATCAGATTCAAATCTATTCAACATCTCGTTCATTTTTAGCTGGATGTAAGGACGAAAATGTTGATGTCTTGCTGGAACACACGCTGGCAGCCCAAACGGACGACAATACTCTGCTTACCCCAGAGGTGTGAACGTCACGCGTCTGCACAGTTGTCCGCTTTGCTTTCCTTTATGAATGTCACCTCACTCCCCCCCGCAGGCCGGAGGCAGCGACCACTCGGACATCGTGACGCTCCAGGAGGTGACGGAGGTCGCGGCGGTCGACGAAGCCTCGTTCATGGGCTCGTCCTGCAGCAGCCAGTACGCCTTCCTTGCTGCAGAGACCGGTAGGAACTCACCTTCTCTTGCCTTTTCCTATGGTTGGTTTCACGTCGGCGACACGCAGGTCTGCGTCGGAGTCGCTGGAAAGTCGGTGGCAGCCTGTTGAATTTGGGCCGCCGTCTGCGTCCTTGGTTCGCGGGAGGCCACACTTTTACAGACGGTCGCTTTCAAAGTATGACGTTTGAAAGCTTGTTCACAAATAACTAATGGACCGAGGTCATGTTTTTTTAATGTGCACTTAACATAATTAATTGCGAGACTAATTGCATTCTGGGTAGTATTGAACTCAAAAGTAACATTCAGCACAATGTTATTACTTTTATGACTAATTTTTCAAAGGTACCATTGCATGCTCATTGCTATTTTTGCCTGAAGAAAAACATTTGGTGTCCATGCATGTATGTACTTGCACTTTTTTGACACACTGATGCTTACTGTATACTAAACCTTACACGTATCTCCAAGTTTTCCCAGCCGGGCCGCCGCCGGCCACCGCAAACTCCAGCAGCAGCGAGGACGAAGTCAACCCCGACGTGGCGCTGCGAAGACGCAGGGTGAGGAGGAACATGGCAAACGGCGGCGCAGAATCTTGCCAGGAGGAAGCCACGACGCCGGCGGAGGGAGGCCAAGACGACGAGCGACGGACGGAGCGGACCGACATCGGAGCCGCCAGGCGCGACGGCAGCGGGGACCTCAACTTCTGCCTTTTGCTCGCCCTCGCCGTCCCAATCAGCGTCGCATTCGGCGTCGCAATCATCGTAGGCGTCGAACACCTCTATGGTACAGTTCAAGCGTTTCTGACTTTTCCACTTGGGCGGAACGGTACTAAATTTGAGGTATGAGTGGTTTGCATCTTTCTTACAGGCAGCGTGCAAGTTCGAGAGAAGCAGAAAACCCAAACAACAGACCACCAAGTCACAGAACGTGAGCTCAACCATGTGAGGGATGTGCTTAAATATCATGTAAGAGAACTTTCATTGTTGAGACAATAAAAACTCTGAAGTTTGAGATGACTTCTACGTTCTTCCATTTATTTTGCAGTCCAAAAGCGACCTTGTACAGGATGAGATGGGCGAGCAGAAGCTTCTACCGTTGCTCACACACGTCATCAAAAATTTGAGTGAAGAGTACGAGGCGCTCACCTTCAAGCAGGAAGCTGATCAGGTCATTTCCAGTGTTTGATTTCTTTCTTTTCCAATACCACTGAGCTGACACTGTGCAAGAAGTGGGGTAACATTCGGAAATGGTTTCCAGCCAATCACAGGGCACAGGTAGTTGTTTTTTTTTATATGTAGTTACATAAAGAACCCGCTTTGCAAGACCATGCTGGAAGTCCATATGTGAACAAGCAGCCATGATGAAAAAAACTGACCCCGACATCGTTGATCTTCCTTCACGTTGCTAGATATATGGCGCCAATTAATTATTAGGGCTCTTTCCTTGTCTAACTGAACTGCAGAACAACATTCGAGAGAGGAACTGGTTGGTGTGGTATGAAGCTGAAGCTCTGAGGCTGTAGGCGCCAAGCACGTCATTCCATTAGGCGTGATAAACTGGGACCATTTGCATTACGAGGATCAGATTACTAACTACAATGAGCCGAAATGGCTGCTCATTTTGCTCAACAAGACTTCACTTCACATTAAGACCTGACATTGGATACATTCATTTGTTAAACGCAATAACTCCAGCTCACGTGGCGTATTGGCGTTGACAGGTCAGGTGATAAAAGAGGGCGGTCACAAAGATCATCATCCCCAAGTACAGTTTTTCGTTTTCCATCTATTACATCCATTTTTTTGTTATCTAATCCCAATCAGGCTGCGCGAGTCGACCTGACTACGCAAATGAGACGGCTGGAAGAGGAGAAGCAGAGGTTGACCATCGCGAATGAGCGGCTGCAAACAACCTTGGGGCAAGAAGCGAAGTCGTTGTCCGCCTTCCGCCGTGCGCTGGCCAGGCTGCGCTCCCGGAAGCAAGACCTGGAGGCCGAAAACCGGAGGCTGAAGGGCGAGCTGGAGCTTAAGAGCGAGCTGGACGAGGAGAGGGAGCTGGCGTCGGAGCGCCTCAGGGACTTGGAGACCAGGCTGGAATTTGAGCGCCAGCGCTCCGACTTGTGGGAGAGGCTCTACCTGGAGGGAAAGGACCTGCGGGCCGAAGGGGACGACGCCAAAGCGCGCCAGCCGGGGATCGTCAAGGAGACCTTCGACGCCGTCAAGAACTCCACCGAGGATTTCGTCCGCCACCACAAAGAGCAGATTAAGAATGCCAAAGAAGCCGTCAAGGAAAACCTGCGCAAGTTCTCCGAGTCGGTGAAATGCACCTTCCGACGCTTCAAGGATTCGGCGTCCGCCTTCATGGACAACGTGAAGAGGGGAAGCAAGAGGTTTGACCGGGACCAGTCGCCTCGGACGAAAAAATCGGGAGAGGCGGGCTTCGGGCCCAAGAATCAACGAGGACCCTCAAGCTCCGATGGCGCCCAACGGGGTTCGTTCGGAGACGGCGACCGGGGCGACCGCCCCGTGCGGGCCGACGAGGTCCACCGGCTGCTGCGCAGCTACCTGCGGCGGGAAGTCCATCACTTTTCGCACTGGAAGGAACTGGAGAGCTTCGTGGAGAGCTTCTTCGTCGACGGCCTCTTCGTCCACGACCGCGTCCTCTTTGCCGACTTTGTCGACAGCTTGGAACGCTACCTGGCCGACATGCCCGAGTACCGCGGTCTCTACGAGGGTGTCTTCGGGGACGTCGACGATTTCATCTTCAGGAATCTCTTCGGGGAGCCGCCTCCTCACGGCCACGCGCCCAGGTCAGTGTAACTGACGGGAAAGAGACGTCTGTGACATCTACTAGTGAAATTAAATAAGTATATATATATTTTTTTAATCGATTAATTACCTAAATATACAAAAAAAAAGAATAAAATAAAAAATGAAACCATTTTTAACATTCTTTAAAATAAATATTAAACCTGATTTGGAGAATTTTCCTTTGGGTGGGGTCTTTTATTTTACCCTGGAAATGGAATTTAAAAAAAAAATCTTGTGCTAAAGCTAATGACAACTCTGGATGATTTTAGCAACATTAGCATAAGGAAACCCTTAATGTACCCCAGACTCCATTTTCTTAGGGCTGAGTTAAATAGTATGAAATTAAGACATTTATTTTTTTAATTTCAATTTTTGTTTTGTTTTTAACCTGTTTTCGATGTATGATTTTTAAAAACTAAATTGAATGCCAGGTCCAAGTGAAGATTTTTTTTCTTTTTTTTTCATGTAATTAGCCAAGTACTCATCACTTGTTATACTCATGTTTGTCCTGCAATATTCCAGCGGTCCTCTGGAACGACCAGACACGCACGCCAAGGATCCGTCGAGGACCAAGCAGCAAAGTCGTCGGCAGCAGAGGCAGAGGGCGCGGCATCACGGCGAACGGAGGAACGTCAAAATCGAACTGGGCCCCGTGCCGTTCGGTCCCAAATACTGAACACTGCAGGACGGCTTGGGTAGGAATGCTAGGTACTGCGTTCTATTGGTAGTAGCACTTTTGTAAGTTTGCACCATATTTTTAGGTCTTAACGCTACTGAATGTCCGATGGGTGGTTTTCCGTTGTTTATGCGGAAATGTTTTTAGAAGCACTTTAACTGTCTTGGTTTGGCTTGATGTAGATTTGGAATCAGCACCTTTGTTGGAAGGCATAGATAGAATTCAGCCTGTTGGAAAAGGTCTTGAAAAATAGTGTCTCAAATATTCTCCAAAAATTGTTCATTATCCGGAATTACAAATCTTCTACACTTGTAACATTGTGTTGTTCGTTCGAATGCCATTGACAGAGATCACGGTCCAATCAATTCAAACCGGGAGGGCTGGCAGCCCTCTCTGTTGAAAGAGACTGGATCCCTACTATTGTCAAATTATAGTGACAGGGGAAAAAAAGTCTAATTCCAAGGACAAGCTTGTTTGACGCGATGACTTTTCTTACATTCCTTCATTGTATTTTCATTTTTAAACATTCGCTGCCCGTCTGTCAACACAATTGTTTGACTTTAGGCACATTTGGAGGGATTGAAAAATAAACAACTAAAAATGGAGCTTTTTCTCTACATCCTAAATTATGACACACTATACCGTGAGACTCATTCGAGGGAAGCTTGTCGATGTCTTTCATAAATAAAGATTCTTCCTCCAACGCCTCCCTCGGGAAAATGAGTGTGAAATATGTCCGTCGTCTTGGTGTAGTTGTTTTCGTTCAGAAATGCCGAGATCTTCTACAACACAAGAGACGGCGTCAAGTCGCGTCCACGTCTGGCGGATCCGTCCACGCTCGTCTTACCTTTTCCATCACGTCAAAGAGAATCAAATGCGTCGGAAGAGAAGGAGCGTGCGGGTACCAAGTCCGCAGCCAGAGAAGCGGGTTTTCGTTAAATCTGTCTGATTTGTTTTCATAGTCCGGCCGCCCCAGATCCGGCGGACACTCCAGGAAGCGCATCTTCAGTGGGCAGTGGACGTGGCTGGAAGGAGAGAACAAAAATAATATTCACCAAGAAAAAGTTGCAGGTGTTTCTTCTGGGTCTCCTGACAGAGTATTCAGAAGAGCTTCCTAGGGGAAAAAATCCAGAAGGGAATATTTTGGTGAAGTTGTCAACCTGTAATACGGCGTCGAGTGGCAGGACATCGCAAAGAGGACGTCGGCCTCTGACGCCTTGTGACAGAGGACGCGGACGTGACCCATGACGTCCAACACGCCGCGCTGGTGAATCAAGCCCGTGTAGAGAGCGAGGAGCAGGTTGGACGCCAACAAACCCCAAGCGGCCGCTCGACGCCAGGCTCGCATATGAGCCAGTGACACCCCTGGAAACAAGCGTACAATGTATTCAAAATATCAAATTCGGACCTAAAATGGAGGATAACATTTTTATGTGCATCCCGCTTGGGGAAAAAAACAACAGCCTTTAGTGAAAGATTGCCCTTTCAATCACATGCACTTGTGTTTGAGTCTTTTGGTATCTGCGTGGGTATACCTGACATCACAACGTTTTTATGGGTTAACCCGTTATAGGGAACTCATTTAAATAGTATCAAGTTCTAAGTGGTCTGCATGACCAAAAAATGACAGCACTAATGTAATTTTACATGTAAAATTTGGTTGTATTTATTTGGTACTCAAATCTGGCACTTTTCATTTTGCCAGCCAAAAACTGCTCGCTTTTTCAGCAATTCTGGTTGTGACATCACAATCAGACTTGATCATTTGAGGTGGTGGTGTACATGATAATAAAATAAATTTAACTTGGATTAAAATAATCCAAGATCAATGGAAAGCATAGCAAAAAAAATCATATTTATCGTTGTTTGAGAATGAATTATTAATTTAGTGATTGTTTAATTTTTGTAAATTAATGAAAAATTGAAACACCAACCTGTTAATTTTGGTCCTTAGCCCATTCCGTAGTTTTATTGAGATTCAAGACAACGCGGCAGGTGCTGGAAGTGTGGTTGATTCTGTTCATTTGATCCTGGTATAACTTAATTTTGGTTTTTAATTGGCAAAATAGGTTTATTTCTGGCCGCGTGACGAGCGTGAGCCTGTGTATTGGTTTTGAGCATGTTTGGATGAAAAACCGTGATGCACCTGTTGGTCCTCTGCGCAGCTATCGTGACCGACCCACACGCACTTCAGTCGGCCACGGGACTAAGAAGGTTCGGGGGAAATCCCCAAACGCAACTTTGGCTTTTTGAGCCAAAAATGTAGTGCTCTGAAGCCGATTGTGGTATTTAATGCGTTGCGAGGCATACAAAAACTGAATGAAGGGGTGGAATGAGAATACGAAGACGACGATTGAGTTTTCCAGCGCCACATGTCGCCTTTCTCTCGCCGCCCGAAGCTCACTTTTTTCGGCCTCCACCAAACGGAAGGATCGGGGTGATCGTGCCGAAACGTAAATGGTGAAATGTGGCACTTTAAAGTGGATTGACTGCAGCTGAAATGCAGAGATAAACTACACAAGTGCTCTGGGAAACCGCTGTTTTGGTGAGTTCAATCATTTGATCTTATTTATTTTTTTACATTTTCATGATTTTTTTCTTGTAATTCTATTTCATAAATAATCTTAAACTAATGATAACAAATGATATAGTATATTTGGTTTTGGGGCAGGTGGATCCTCAGTGTGTGGAGTTTGCATGTTCTCTCTGTGCTTGTGTGGGTTTTCTCTGGGTACTCAGTTTTCCTCCCACATCCCAAAAACATCCAGGCTAGGCTGTTTGAACATTCTAAATTGCCCCTAGCCTGTGATTGGTTGTCCGTCTCCTTTTGCCCTGCCATTGGCTGGCTGTGCAAGTATTAAAATACCTTTCTTTGTGTGTATTGAAGATAAAATAGAAAACCACTGTCAAATTCAACAAAGTTGCATTTACTACATATATATTTGAAAGGTATGTAATGGCCACTTACCACAGAAGATCATACAAAAGGGAAGCACAGGGTAGATGAATCGAAGCTCCTTATGAGGAAGCAAACTGAAAGAAATAAAAACAGGGAGTCAGGCGACGGGTCCAATTAGCATATTGACCCGGCCGGATAGACCTCCAATCCGATTGGGCTGGTATGATCTGGCACCGATCGAAAAGGGATTTTATTGATGAGCCAGGATTGGACTTTTTAAAAAGTCAACGTATAAAAAGATTTTTTTTAAATTATCCTAACTTGACTGTTTGACCAAAAACACTCAATATTTGGAAACGACAAAAAAATTAGTCTGGCGGTTTTCCGACATTTACATTCAGATAATGGCGGCCAAGTGGACTAGTGGTTAGCGCTTTGGCCTCACAGTCCTAAGGGTTCAATTCCAGGTTCGGACCTGTGTGGAATTTGCATGTTCTCTCCCACACTCGATGGCAACCATATTAGTTGAAACAGTGAGAAAATTCCAATGCTTTACCTGTAGATGGCGACTGTCCAGGCGATTGCCACAAAGAGAATTCTGTGCCGTCTGAAAGCCAGGTAGCATCCGTGGAAAAAAAACGGGAGGTGAGGGCCCATGATGATCGGGAAGCCCTGAGTCAGGTACCAGTGCCAGGGAAAGGTACCGTATAAGTCGGCCACGCCGTCCAAGACGTTCACCTTCAAGAAGTTGAACTGTACCAGGGTCCACTGAGGAATAGAGAACCCAAAAGTATTTTATTGATTCTATCGTTTTCATCGTGTGTAGAAATCATTCTGGAATATCCTGTCCCATCTTTTAGAAGCCTTTCACCTTTCCGTAGAAGATGGAGTCAATTAGTGTTGAGAATGCCAAGAATGAAGCCCTTCAAAGGAGACAAAAATATTTTTGTTGTAGTCCCCCGCAAAAAAAGGGGGAATACTGCGAAAAAATATTTCCATACTTTGAAACGGTGGACGAAAGCGGCAAATATGAAGCCCAACCCACCCTATGGGAACGTAGTCCTGAACCACGAGTCTCAATTTGTTCTCCTCCCTCCAGAAATGGTACACCAACAGCGGAAGCCAAACAATCAAAGCCGTCGGGCGAATAACGGTGGCCAATGCAACCAGGCTCAAATATTTTTTGCTGAGGACGGGAAACAAAAACTAAATGAGAAATGACAAACCAAATGAGAAACAACAAACAGAATGAGAAATGACAAACAAAATGAGAAACAACAAACAATGAGAAACGACAAACAGAATGAGAGACGACAAACAGAATGAGAAACGACAAACAGAATGAGAACCGACAAACAGAATGAGAACCGACAAACAAATTGAGAACCGACAAACAAAATCAGAACCGACAGACAAAATGAGAAATGACAGACAGAGAAACGACAGACAGAATGAGAAACGACAGACAGAATGAGAAACGACAGACAGAATGAGAAACGTCGGACAGAATGAGAAACGACAGACAGAATGACAAACGACAGACAGAATGACAAACGACAGACAGAATGACAAACGACAGACAGAATGACAAACGACAGACAGAATGACAAACGACAAGCAGAATGAGAAACGACAAAAAAAGAGAAACAACAAAGTGAGAAACGGGGTCGTTCTGTTAAAGCGTACTTCTGGTTGTCATCTGAGGAAAAAAAATACAAAATCAATGAGTCACCAATACACCCAATCGATTGGCAGCGACTGCATTCCTGTCAAATTGGATTGGACAGTAGGTGTCCTAGAGAGATTTGATGTTAAGAGTATATTTTTCTTGATTCATATATTTTTCTTCAGATGACCAATCCTCACTAGGAACCATTGAAAAATGTGTTCAGGAGACCTGCTATGTGTCTTTGATGCCGGCAGAGGGAAGTAAGCCAGAGCCAGGCAGGTGAGGGCGCCTTCCACGCTGTTGCTCAACGTCCTGCTGCAAGAGTACCACGTGAACCACGAGCACAGGTGGGCAAACAACTGCACGCACACCCCGGCATAATCAGTGCGCGCTTCCACAAACGCTTGCTCAAAACAAACAAGTGGCAATTACCGTCCACTTGACGTCATCTGTTTTTTCCAGTTGCCCGACGAGCCGGAAGAATTTGAAATCTGCAAACGCCGTGACGAGCGCGTGGAGGAGTCGGGGCAGCCATATCTGCGGGGGGGGGCAGAAACTTCTTTTAAAGACAGATCGTAGCTGACGTAGATTTAAAATGAAAATGGGGAAACCACTTTCCAGGAGATGAACGGAGTCGCAGCTGATCCAGTGTAGCATTTTATAGATGGCCGCGAAAAAGAGAGGATAGCCGTAGCCTCTTATGCCTTCTTTCCATTCCCACGTCAGGTGGCCATAGGTCAGAAGGTTAAGGTTGTGATGGCGACAAAAAGGAGGGAAACATTCTAACAAACGCTACAATGTACAGAATGATATCATTTCCCTATCTTCCATTTTTGCGAATGCAAGGATAACACGATAGTCTTAAGTTCTCCAGTTCAAACTAGCGACGTAGTGGCAATTTTAGCAAAAGTTGAATTTCACAGTTGATACATATGTCAAAATGCTTTGTATATTATATGTGGCTTGTATAATGGTAGCTGAAAAAAGTAAGCCACTGCGCTCGAGTTAAAAATTCTAATTTTGGGGGGTAAAAAATAAGGGTGTGACACTGAGTTATTATTATTATTATTAATTTATTTATTTATTTTAACTTTGTAATCTATTGCGGTCGAAATTCTGGGGTCGAGGGTACAATCCCAGGTGGGTCCTTACTATGCATGTTCGTCCCTGGGCTTGCGTGGGTTTTCTCCAGGTACTCCGACAAATATGCAAGATCGGCTGGTTGAACACTCTAAATTGACCCTGGCTATGATTGGTCGTCCCACTCCTTAGGATATTTGAAGGCCATGCGATGGGCCACCTCCACGGACTGCCAGTACTCGTCTGGAACGAAACTGCTTTGAACCAGGAAACAGTTGAGCACCCGGAAAATCACCGAAAATGCTGCAATTGTCAGCCATCCTGTGGAGACAAAAGACATGCAAAACATTAACCACGAGTGGCTTATGCCACATCGGCCGGCTAAGCCACCTCTGCCCAGAGTAGGCTCCTCCTCTTTTTGGAAACGTAGAGACCCGCTTTCCTCAGTTTTCCCATCGTCCGCTTTCCGTCCAAAGCCCTGACGCCGTATCAATGCGTCCATGCAGCTATTGTACCCGAAAACGTGGGTGATGCGTATATGGCGGTGTGCAAAGAAATGCTAAGCAAATTGGAAAAAGAAGTATACACTGTTAAAAAAGGGGGACAAAAAACAATGAACAACAAACTACCATTAAAACTACATTAGTGAATTTGATACGTTTGACTTCCGTTCACTTTTCTTTGTAAAATCAACCCAAAAAACAATTTGAATCCCATTTTCCTGTTTCCACGAAGCCACAGTTGTTAAATGACCTTAAAACAAATCTACTAAAGTGATATAATCCAGTTACCCAAGCACGACACTCGATTTGACTTTTCTGTTGTCGACGTCGACATATTTCACAGTATAAACAAACACTAACTGAAGTTAAAGAAAAGGGTACGTCTTGCTTTTTTTTCTTCTTCTGAAGAACTAAAAAAAAAAACGACTGCCGCCAAAGACAAAGTGCTATAGAAGAAATGCGTCCGTGCGAATATGTGCAAACGCAAACAACGATGCGGGTTGAGGGGGAAAAAGAGGGTTTTCGTTGGAAAAACTTACGGCAGCCACGTCCAAATGCGCAAACACGACGAAAGCGAGAGTGCCAGGCGAGGTCGGCAAATGGTGGAAGGTGTGTCCGTCCGAGGTGTGTGCGATTGCGTTATCGCTCGTGGCCTCCTTCCGGTTACGTGGGCCCCTGAAGACAACCTGCCAAGCAGGGTTGGTGGTTGCGTGGGTGAGGGTTGGGTTTCACATATTTGTTATTATGATCATCTTGCGTTTGTTTAATTCTCTTTTGCCACACAGCTTTTACACTCTGAAACTGGGCTGCCTCAAGGGGCCCGGATGTGGCCGCACCCCTGTCAAGGGGGGCAAAAAAAACAAAATTCTCTCCTAATGTATAGTGAGGCTTTCTTCAAAAAAAATATGATTATATAATGTTTTTCTTTGTTCAAAATGTGATGGTTTTTTTTCTTTAAAAAATACCACGTATAGTAAGGCTTTTAATTGTTCAAAAAATGACCAAGTATAATAAGGCTTTAAAAAAAAGACCATGTGTAGTGAGGCTTTTATTTGTTGAAATATGCTGATGTATAGTAAGGCTTTTTTCTAAAAAAAAGACCATACATAATAAGGTTCATATTCATATGACAAGGTAAGTAAGGGTTTTTTTCCTTTAAAAAAAAACATACATAATATGGTTTGTATTTGTTCAAAATGTGACAAGGTAAGTAAGGATTTTTTTCCTTAAAAAAATAAATATATATATTTTTAAATAAAAAAAAAACGACCATTTAGAGTAAGGCTTTAAAAAAAAAAACGACCATATATCATATATAGTAAGGCTTATTTTCTTAAAAAATGACCATGTATAGTAAGGCTTTATTTTCTTAAAAAACGACCATGTATAGTAAGGCTTTTTTTCTTAAAAAAACGACCATGTATGCTATACATGGTCATTTTTTAAGAAAAAAGCCTTACTATACATGGTCGTTTTTTTTATTAAAAAGCCTTACTATACATTGTATAGTAAGGCTTTTTAATAAAAAAAACCGACCATGTATAGTAAGGCTTTTTTCTTAAAAAATGACCATGTATAGTAAGGCTTATTTTCTTAAAAAATGACCATGTATAGTAAGGCTTTATTTTCTTAAAAAACGACCATGTATAGTAAGGCTTTTTCTTTAAAAAATGACCATGTATAGTAAGGCTTTTTAATTAAAAAAAACGACCATGTATAGTAAGGCTTTTTTCTTAAAAAATGACCATGTATAGTAAGGCTTTTTTTCTTAAAAAACGACCATGAATAGTAAGGCTTTTCTCTTAAAAAACGACCATGTATAGTAAGGCTTTTTTAGTAAAAAAGGCCACGAATAGTAAGGCTTTTTCTTTAAAAAATGACCATGTATTATAAGGCTTTTATTTGTCAAAAAATTACCATGTATAGTAAGGCTTTTTCTTTAAAAAATGACCATGTATAGTAAGGCTTTTTAATAAAAAAAACGACCATGTATAGTAAGGCTTTTTTCTTAAAAACCGACCATGTAAAGTAAGGCTTTTTCCTTTAAAAAACGACAATGTATAGTACGGCTTTTTAATTAAAAAAACGACAATGTATAGTAAGGCTTTAAAAAAAAAAACTTGACATCTCCCTAGGCCGTATGTGGCCCACGATGCGAAATGAGTTTGACACCCCTGCTTTACATGGTCGGTTTTTAATAAAAAAGCCTTACTTTACATCAGGGGTGTCAAACATACAGCCCGCGGGCCGGAACCGGCCCCCAAGGAGGTTCGATCAGGCCCCCAGGATAATTTGAAAGTGGAAAAAAATGCATAAAAGACATGGAATTAATATTTTTAATTCGCTGCAATTCATGGATTATCCGCTAAGGGGCGCACTCTTTCCATCAGAGTAGAAGACAAGCCGCATCACTGAGACAGACTATAAACAGCAGCAACTCCATAAATTTTCAGTATGTATTGTATGTGTATGTATGTTTTATGTATGAAGTTTACAGATTTACAGGACAGGCGAACACTTTCTTCATTACACATTTAAAATCACTCTCCTTAGTTTGTAAGGTGCACGCAGGGATTACATTTAGATTTTATATGCGTATGTGTAAGTGGTTTAAAAATTCCTTTCTTTAAAAGTCTCATTTAATCTTAAAGTGCATGACTATATTTTTCAGTACCAATTAAAGTTTTGTGCCTTTGTACAATCAGTGGGATCAGTTGCAATGCATATTTGTGAATGATAAAAGTCAATTGCACATTTGTCTAAGGAAATATGAGGTGTTTCATGAAATGTTTTGTAAAAGGATAGTTCATTCAATTTCAATATTTTCCTAGTGTTCTTGTGCTTCTTTACACCAAAACAAAGGAAAGACATGATATTTTGGTTATTTATAGCAGAGCATGGTATAATTTTAATGGTCCGGCCCACTTGACATCTCCCTAGGCCGTATGTGGCCCACGATGCCAAATGAGTTTGACACCCCTGGTATATAGTAAGGCTTTTTTTTTCTTTAAAAAACGACATAGTATAGTAAGGCTTTTTTTCTTAAAAAAACGACATAGTATAGTAAGGCTTTTTTCCTAAAAAACGACATAGTATAGTAAGGCTTTTTTCCTAAAAAACGACATAGTATAGTAAGGTTTTTTTCCTAAAAAACGACATAGTGTATATAGTAAGGCTTTTTTTCTTTTAAAAAAACGACATAGTATAGTAAGGCTTTTTTTCTTAAAATACGACATAGTATATAGTAAAGCTTTTTAATTTGTAAAAAATGACCATGTATAGTTAGGCTTTTTTCTTTAAAAAATGACCATGTATAGTAAGGCTTTTTATTTTTTTTAAAATGACCGTGCAAAGTAAGGCTTTTTATATTAAAAAAAAACGAACACACTCTTTTACAGCATCAAGACTACAAAAATGGCGACTATAGTACGTCATCTTCCAAACATGGTCATTGAGTCGGGAGGACAAATCACCTCCTATGGGCGTGGTTACGCCCATTGGTGACGCAGGTGCGTAAATTATGCACATGCGCAGCATCTCGCCCCTTGGAGCAGCCATTTCCATGCCGTCGGTCGAACGACTAGCACCCAAACGAGGTAAGCCCTAGACTAGAGCAATTTACTGGCCTATGTGCATTTTTAACACCCTACCGGGAGATTTTTTTAGGAATCAATTGAGCCAAAACGCCAACAAATCTGTTATTTTATTGCCAGGTCGAACACACCGTCGACATTTGAAGTATGGGCTCCTTGGCATGTCACTAGCTAGTTTAGCATTAGCCTCACGACATTTGACTTCAAAAGTATTTTGTCCGTATTCTCTCCATTATTGAGTCGTGGGGGAAGACTTCATTTGATCAAACAAAGCCGAGATATCAACGGTCAGTTTGCCAGGTGAAGGTGTGTTGAATGTAATGATAGTTTTCACTGTGATTGCTAAATTCCCTTTTCCAATTTGTAATTCTGTTTTAAACAAAAATCATTGATACCAAAATGGTTAAGCCGACTTACTCCATTTTTTAACATCAGTCTGTATATTGAATCGCTTTGTCTGGAAAGGGGAAATTAGCACCGAGCACTAACTCACTTATTTTCATTCTTTATCTTGATCATTTACTTTAAGATTTCTCTTTCCTGTAATAATTGTTTGCACTTCCCAAATAGCTTGGTTAAATCAAGATGAAGCTGTTCCCGTGTGTCCAGAACCATGCACACCCTTGAGGGGAGAGGAGACTGGGCCAAGGTATCAAGGTAATACTAATGACCAAAAAAACCCACCTAAACACATCTGTTGAATCTCCAGTCTCTGTATATGATAACTTTTGCTCTATTTTTTTGCATGCACCAGGTCCATGGTGATGTCCAGACCCTGGAGGACCAGGTGATTTTCCCAGGTTGCCCACTTGAAGATGATGCATCGTCTCTGAACTCTGCTCTGAGGTTAATACCGTATTTTCACGCATCGTTTCTTACGACGCAGTGTCAGTAACGAGTGCTATTTCTGTATTTTAGTCACACAAAGCACGCACTATTTCGTCAGACGCATATGGATTAAGATCGAAATGCGATAGCGCTGGCTACTGGAAGCAGCTTATTTCCGGGTTATATTGTAATGTATCCAAGTCAAAACATTCCAATCTCACATTATTTTATTTACTAACCCCCTCTTATTTTATAGGTGATGTCCCGATCCCTAAGGTGAGGAGGATTTCTTTTTTTTTTTCCAATCAGAAATTTCAATAAAAGAGATTTGAGTGTCATTTGTCTTTGTTAAAACACTTGGAGAAAAAAGACCCAAGACCCTCAATGGTCTTTTTTTTCCTTTAATTTTTGGTGTTTATATTCCAAGTCTTTTTCACTAAGTGTTTATTAAAAAAAAACATTGTAATGTATTTATTTTTAAAATCAAAGTGCAATAAATTTGTTTGTGTACAGGTGGAGAACACTGGCCAGTGAAAATGTATTTCTTTTAATAAATGTGTAAAAAGACATGAGTACATTTCAAGGGGTTGAGATAAAATCCCATTAGCCATCCAGCATTTAAAGATGAGGTGATGCTTCTATCCATGAACAAAGAATGTTTTCTTGGCTCTGGGGGGGAAAAACAGGTTAAGGCACAATAGACTAAGTCCAACATCAAAAAAATAAAACAGAGTTAGGTTTTACCAATAGCAGAAGTGTCATCTCTGCTTTCCTCAGTCAGCAAGCCTACATCCCACTGCATAAGAAGGCAACATTAAAGCCACAGTAGGAGGGGGGAAAAGGGAAATTAGACATACCTCTCTGATGACTGCTCAGTTGGCTTTTTGTCCACTGCAGAGGTAGTCTAAAAAATAAGCCAAGTCTTTAACAGTAGTCCTCAAGAGCCACTATTTAGTCTATTTTCCATGTCTTCCAACAGACCCAAATCAAAGTCATGATCAAGCTCCTGGACAGTTTGCTGAGGAGTTGATCATATACTTCAGATGTGGTGGGAGATATGGAAAACATACTGGATAGGGGCCCTCAAGATGTTGGTGTCAAAGGCTGTGCCACACTCCAAAGTCACCTTTCTTTAGCGTTGATTTGGTAAACTTGGGTGGACCTTGAAGAGAAGCAAAATAGAGTATTTTTAGTACACATGACATGAAAATAATAAATCAAATAACCTGAAAAACAGGTCTTACGTCATACACGACTTCTTTGGTCTTGTAGATTTGGACAGCTTCCACCATCTCTGTGGCTTTAAACCTCTGCAAAACACCACAGCATGATTATGTCATTGCTTATTTAACCATTTTGATGCACAAATAACTCCCATTCAATCAAAAAAATAAAATACGTCTCACAAAGCTCTTAGACGGAGGAAAAATGACCCCTGTGCTACGGTTGAATGAATGTCTCGCTTAGGTTTTGTCAAAACCACAATTAAAAATGAAAAGGTCCAAGCCCTGAAGTCTTCCTTTAGGAAAGGGAAGGGCAAAGGTATATACGTATTCTAGAAGTGTACGGTTTATTCCTTACACCTCCACTTGATGGCACTAGTGTGAGTTACCCACACAGGAACTTGCTATTAAAAATCAACGCCAACCCAGTTTAAGTGTCTTCATTCAAAATTGGAGTGTATCATGATGCTAAACAAGCTAATTTAGGAAAGCCGTGAACACTGGTCGCTGATATCTAAACATTACTGTGACAACAAAATGTCCCGAATACGGGATGAATAAAGTTATCCAATCCAATCACACGGGTAGAGGAATTAGAAGCTATTAAAAAAAGACTCACTTTGCCGACAAACTGCTCCTTTTTGGCCGTTATGGCCACATTCTTGATGTTTCCCAGCGGTCTGTCCTCGTTGAGGGACTGAAACACACAATGGAAGGGTTTCTTTTTAAACATTAAGAGCAATAGGTGATGCAATGTAGCCAACTTGCTAGCAAACATTTGTGTTTGCATCCACGTCGGGGCTACATCACGCCAATGAAGCACGTTCCCGTCAAAAAGCACTCTTGAAATGAGAACTGGGGCTACGAAATCCCCAAAAGACAAAGTACCGAACGCGCTGCATTGTCCTGGAAGAAGTTTGTCGGGACTTTCTTCGGGAAATCGTCAATTCTGAGCAGCTCAGCAGTCCAACGCGCCCAGCCTCCGGCTCATCCGCCATTTTGAAAAATGGCGGCGTGGCGGCGGGTCTTTTGAACTCTGACCACAGCCACGCCTCGGCCACGCCTATTACACATAGACACAAAAAAAGAGATCGTTTTCATCATAGAGTGCATTAGTCAGGGGGCTGGGCCTGCAAATACTTTTAGGTTGGGCATTAATACTTCAAAACAAATACATTGTTTTCATAATAACGTACTGTAAATACTTTTTGGTTGGGCTTTAATACTTTAAGATACAATATTGCACATTATGAACATTGCGGTGACATGGAAAAGGAATAGTTCATTAAATTCCTAATGTTCTTGTGCTTCTTTACACCAAAACAAAGGAAAGACATGATATTTGGGTTATTTATAGCAGAGCATGGTATAATTTTAATGGTCCAAAAAAGGCCATGTATAATAAGGCTTTTATTTGTTAAAAAAATGACAATGTATAGTAAGGCTTTAAAAAAAAAGACCATGTATAATAGGGCCTTTATTTGTTCAAAAAAGGACAATGTATAGTAAGGCTTTTTTCTATAAAAGACCATGTATAAGGCTTTCATTTGTTCAAAAAATGACAATGTACAGTAAGGTTTTTTTCATTAAAAAAAGACTAAGGCTTTTATTTGTTCAAAAAATGACAATGTATAGCAAGGCTTTTTTCTTTAAAAAAAGACTAACAAAATAAGATCAACTTATGTAGCAACAAGTATGCTTATAGTGTGCTAAAATTATGAAACACAAACCGTCACACTGTATACCGTATTTTCACGACAATATGGCGCACCACATTTAAAGGCGAGTGCTATTTCAGTTTTTGACACACACAGGATGCACCGCTTTTAAAGGCACAGCCAGGCATGGCAAAACATACACCAGCTTAAACATTTTAAAAAGGGCAACAGAAGCAAAACTGAGTTCGGTTGTACTTTATTTAGCCATTTTACAATGTACTCACGTCATCATCACCCACAAATCCATCAAACTCCTCATTTTTTGTGTCCGAATTGAACAATTGTCCAAGTGAGTCATCTAAAACGCTGAGTTTTATACGTTCGTCCAGGCGGCCACAATCCATTCGCAAATAGTAGCTAGTGTAACTTGCCCGGCGCTGCCTGCCACCCTTCGTAAAGCTGTGTTGATGCTGATGTCCAGCGGTTTTCAAGCATCTGTTGTTAGTGCCTTTAACAACAGTGCAAGCAGACACGTTCGTCCAGGCGGCCACAATCCATTCGCAAATAGTGGCGTACTTCGCCCGGCGCTTTAGTTAAGCCTCCGGGAATGACGGCAAGCTCAGTTCATTTTTGTGACTTGGTTTTTCACCGCTGCTTCGGGGGGCCTTAGAAACCAAAGCGAAATTGTTTTGCAATAAACACATGCCCACTATATACGGGTACCTTGTAGGGGTGTGCCTTTAGCGTCTGACCCCACCCACGTCCGCCTTCTCTCTATACAAGAAGCGTGTCGGCAAGAAGTGTTCTCAGTCAGGCTTCAGAGCTTACACACGGTGCTCCGCTTTATAAGGCGCCCTGTCTATTTTGGAGAAAATGTAAGACTTTTTAGTGTGCCTCATAGTTGTGAAAATACGGTACATATTTATATTTGATATGCCCTTGAGTGTGCCGAATGCATTTGCCCCCTTCGTAGTTTTCCACTCAAATTTTCCCACAAATAGACAGTTACTCAAACACTACACTAGTGAGCACAAATTCCATGTTTAGAGGGATTTTTTTAAGGTTGGGGAGTCCAAATTAAAATCGATAAAAATTATTACACTTCCACTCGACTACTTTTAATACGCATAATGGACCAAAATAAGAGCGGCCCGGCGGTGCGAGTGGTTAGCGCATTGGTCTCAGCTCTGGGGTCCTGGGTTCAAATCCAGGTCACGTCCACCTGTGTGGAGGTTGCATGTTCTCCTCCATGGGTTTCTTCTGGGTTCTCCAGTTTCCTCCCAAATTCCAAAGATATGCATGGTAAGCTGATTGGACACTAAACATTTGCCCTAGGTATGAGTGTGAGCATGAATGGCTGTTTGTCTCCTTGTGCCCTGCGATCGGCTGGCCACCGATTCTGGCCCGGAGACAGACTAAAGCAGGATGAGATGAGTTTTAGGCGGACGCTCACGGAAGGTATCAAAATTGTGAATAAATAGCCTGGATTTGGGTGTTATTTCTTGCACATTATTGGCATTCTCTCGGTGAGCTTTAAGAGGTTGTCACCTGAAATGGGCTTCATTTCACAGGTAGGCCTTCCGTGGTTACTTCATGGAATTTCAGGCTACATCATTGGGGTTGGGATCATCATTTGTAGGAGCTGTGTCACAAATTCTGACTTGCACTGTATATACATCCATAGTTTAGTTTTAAAAAAGCAACCTGTTTTTCTGGCTAATGTCCTTAGTTGGGAGTCCATGAAGACTAAGGTGATAGCTTTGCAGAGATGACCGCAACGCTTCAAGGGACCCGCAATACGTTGGACATCTATCGCCATCTATGGGGGAGAATGAGGGAAAAATGTCATTCGTCTTCGCTTGGATCATCTTTGTCTTGTGTGACTATGCTTGGACCGGCAACGGCAAGCACAAAAAAAATGAAACTATTAACTTAAACAAATACATATTTCTTTCTTAAGGTATGTATATCCTCTAATAAAAAAAAACCTGATGGAAATGAAATTTCAATTTTACATTTGTTTCATTCGCGGAGGTGCTGGAGCCCATCCCAGAAGGAGTACATGCTCACGACTGTCAGTCAATTTTATTAGAGGCTGACGAGTGGTTAGCGCGTCGTCCTCACAGTTTTAGGGTCAAGGGTTTGATTCCTGTTTGGTCCTCACTGTGTGGATTTTACATGTTCTCCACGTAGTTAGCTGGGATAGGCTCAACCAACCCCTGCAACCCATGTGAGGATAAGTAGCTCCAAAAATGAATAAAATAGTTAAAAGGAAAAAATCATTTTAGCTAAGTTTTTTTTAACATATGTATATAAAAACATTAACACAAACGATTGATTATCTTCATAAACAAAAGGTAAACAATGGGCAATATAAAAATCAGCCGATTTCTATAGTCGACTAGTCTAAAGATCACAAACGCAAGGTTAAGTATCAAAATAATGGCTTGTGACGGCCCTAATATTTTGACAGGTTAGCTTATTGCTAAGGAACTTACCACAGAAGAGTGTCACAAATTAGATCGATCTGCACTCCTGGCGAGGAAGCAAACTGGAAACATGATAAACAGAATCAGAAATGAAAATATTGACATGTACATCAATGTGTAAAGCAAATAGCAGATTCCGTACCTCTATAAAGCCGGCCAGCACCATTAGCAAGAGTGGGCTAGCAGTTCCGGGGGCTGGTTCCAATTGACCCAAGTGGATTTTCAACAATTTATACGTGGTAAATTGTCTACCAAAGTTTGTGTTCCAAAGGTAGAAAAATTGTGGACTCACCGCCCAGAAAGTCACTGGTAGACACCAATTAAAGTCTCGTGGTCACGCCGTCTGGCCAACATGAGCACGGCCAGACTTCTTCAGTAAAGCAGTGTCTCCACGTTCCGATTTCTGGTGGTACTCATGTACTTCTATATTTGAAAAAATAACACGAATGCCAAAGTAGAACGTCAATTATGTGGACGAAAAAGGACTTAGAAAAACTACAAGTCTCGCCAAGGGCAAATATAACGGCAGGCAGAAGAACGTTTTATTCTGTGAATCCAAATTTTGGAAGGCGGTTGTTGTTGACATTTCATCCCAAAGTGAAATATGCAACTTGGCTCATTCTGTGACGTACAAAAACATTGAATGTGCTCGCAAATAAACCAAATGGTGGACTATTTTTTTATGGGGGGGGTTTAATATTTCCATTCTTTCCACTTATTCATCTTCAGTTTTCAACTTTTTCAACAAGCTTTCCTCCGCGGGCCGGTTCAGCAAGTGTTTCTTCCTCTCTTTCAAAAGGTTTCGGAAATGAGACAGACAGGTGTTGTCGAAGAGCGACGAGGCGCATCCGGTGGCCGCTTTTTCCGGGTGCTTGGCCTGAACGAAACTGGAAAGCCTCTCCCACATTTCCAACATTTCCACGATCTCGCCCGTCGGGATGGAAACCTCGTCGTTGCCCATTGGCCGCAGGACCTTGCCGTGCCGCTGCTGCGTCTGGAGCGCCTTCAACTCGCCGTCCTCCGAGTGCTGCTCGACCAGCTCGTTCACGTCGCTCTCGTCCACTTCCAGGCCCATGGACTTGCCCAGGGACACGATCTCCTCCACCACCTCCGCCGCCGTCTCCTCGGGCTCGAACTCGGCCCACTCGGACACGGCGTCGGGCCACAGCTTCTTCCAGGCGCAAGTCAGCGTCCACCTGCCCACACCCTGCCAGGCCAGGTCGATGATTTTGAGGCACGCCACGATGTTGTAGTGGTCCTTCCAGAACTGGCGAATGGTGAGGTTGGAGCTCTGGGTCACCTCCGAGCAGTGGCGAAACAAGTGCTTGGTGAAGAGCTTCTTGAAATGACAAACCACCTGCTGGTCCATGGGCTGCAGGATGGCGCCCGTGTCGAGCGGAAGGTAAAAAACCTTGATGAACTTGAATTCCTCCAGGATGTCGCCGTGGAGGTTGTGCGGGTGAGCGGGAGCGTTGTCCAGGACCAGCAGGGCTCGCAGGGGGAGGTTCTGCCCCTGCAGGTACTTCTTGACGGCCGGGCCGAAGACCAGGTTGACCCACTCCACGAAAAACTGCCGGGTGACCCAGGCCCTGGGGTTGGCCCTCCACATCACCTGCAGCTTCTCTTTGATGACCTTGTGCGCCTTAAAGGCTCGCGGGTTTTCCGAGTGGTACACCAGCAGCGGCTTGATCTTGCAGTCGCCGCTGGCGTTGGCGCACAGCGCCAAGGTCAGGCGGTCCTTCATGGGCTTGTAGCCTGGCGTCCTCAACTCCTCGGTCGTGATGAAAGTCCTCCTCGGCATCCTCTTCCAGAAGAGCCCCGTTTCGTCGCAGTTAAACACCTGCTGCGGGACGTAGTCCCCGGCCGCCACCGCCTGGCTGAAACTTCTGCGGTAATCCTCGCCGTCGTCCAAGCCGCCGGCCGGCACCATCCCGACGTCGGAGGGGAAGCTGATCCGCCTCCTGAAATTGTCAAACCATCCCCGGCTGGCTTTGAAGGAGTCTTCGGGCACCGCCCCGCCCGTGGAAGAGCCCGGGGTCTGCCGCAGCAGGTCGGTGTAGATGGACCGCGCCTTCTCGCAGATGGCCCCCTCCGTCAAAGGACACCTATTCAGCTGCTTCTCCATCAACCAGGCCAACAGCAGCCTCTCCATATTCTCATGGACGCTGGTTCGGAGTCTGGAAATAATTTTGACGCCCACCGCTGGCGTGATGGCCTTGATGGACTCCTTTTGCTTGAGTATGGAACAGATGGTGGACGTGTTGCGGTCGTAGAGCCTGGCCAGGTCCACCACGCGTACGCCTCGCTCGTACTTTTCGATGATTTCATGCTTCAGTTGGATGGACATCATCTTTTTCTTCTTCCTCTTCTTCACGGGGGGATCTTGGTTTTTACGGTCCATGATCGTTACAACAAATTTGCCAGTGGTTTTCTACTACCAGGGCAACCACGGAACTAGGTATAGGTTCTACGTTGGCTCTGGCGACAGAAGGCCGCGGCCGAGTCGTTTAAAACCCTACTTTTGGGCGCTCGTAAGTCAAGGTCCCACCCTATTTCGGCGTGTTCTCACGCTGCTGCTAACAACGGGCGCCGCCATCTTTGTTTACACTCAGTCTCTCTTCGCCTTCTTGCACTTTGTCTCCCGTTTCAGGCGCGGGGCAACCTGGGAAATACGGTCGTCGCCTCAACAATTGTCCATCACCTGCTCGTACGCTGCACTTAGGACGCCACGTCCGTCCGGTGTTTTCCGCTCGACGCCAACGTAGTGTCCGAGAACTGGAAAAGACGACGGGAGATGGTTTACGGCAAAATAGCAAGGTTGTAACAATACAAGAAAAAGATTTAAGGAAACCACGACGGCCACCAAATGTACAGCACTCGTCGTCTTTCTTCTTTTTTTTCTGCTTGGTATTCCCATAGGTATCGTGTATACAGACTAGATTTCCAATGCGCGTTGTGAAGCAACGAAGCTAGACGTCGTCGCTTGTCGGCCATTTTAAGAACAGGCCCATTCGATCCTATTATTAATACTAGTCAAAGGAATTTGTTCTTTGAAAGGACAATAGATTGCTTGATTTAAAATCAAACGTGTGCGTCTATTTCAAAGTCACAGATGCAGTATTTTTTGCATACTTCATAACAAATATCAGCATCCAGTCAGAATCGTAGCCACATCAATTCGCGATTAAAAACCAAACAGTTAATAGTAATTTAGTGGAGTCACTCAGTGCCCCCGAGAACTCGTCTGTTGCAAAATGTCCCCCTATTTGTTATGTCACTCACTCACTTTCCTCCCAGTTGGCCCGCCCCTCAGTCTCTAATCCAATCACAAATTGACGGCTTTTCTTCGTTGGTGTTTAATGGCAGTTGGCGAATTACATTTGGGTACAATAGCTCCACTTACTGGTTTGGAAAAGCGTAGTTGGAGGGCCATTTCCGACGGTCCATTCTAATTACAGTTCCAAATAGAACAATCTAACAACGTTCAGCAGAATTTTCCCACCAGTCTTGCTAGAACAAATCTCACTAATGTGACATTAGTTTTATTTGCTGAAAATGCTGTCATTGCACTCATATTCCTGTTTGATGATATCGTTGAAAAATAAAGATTCTGCCTCCGACTTTTCCATCTGGAAAATGAGTGTGAAATATGTCTGCTGTTTTCTCGTAGTCCTGCAAAAATGCTGAGATTTCCTACAAGGAAAAGACACCACAGTATTTAGCAATGTACATATTTGGTTTTAATTTACAAAATTGCATCCACTAAGTTTTGAAGAATCTGGCTGTGTATGCAAACAATTTGACATTCCTAAACCGTAAACCTAACTTGGCTCGATATACTTTCAAAGTAAAGTAGACAAGATTGCAGTGAGCGCAATATATCAAATACACGCTAGCTAGAGTGATTTCTTTATAAAGTCATATTTGGATGCACTTTTTACCTTCTCCAGGACATCGAAGAGAACCAAATGAGTAGGACGGGAGTGTGTGTGCGGAAAAGCGGTCTGGAGCCAGAGAAGCGGGTCACTGTAGAATCTGTCCGCTTGGTTGACGTACCCCGCCTGGCCCAGATCGGGCGGGCACTCCAGGAACCTCATTTTTAGCGGGCAGTGAATATGGCTACGAGGGAAGATGCAAGTTATAGGTGCCTGCTCCAAGTCTCGGTGGTTCACCGTACATTTGGTACCTGTAGTAAGGCGTGGAGTGACAGGGCATGAGGAAGAGGACGTCCGGCTCTGGCACGTGGTTACAAAGTGCGCGGACGTGGCTCATCACATCCAGAGCTCCGCGTTGGTGAATCAGGCCCGTGTAGAGGCCGAGGAGCAGATTGGTCGCCAGCAAACCGCAAGCGGCTGCTCGTCGCCAAGCTCGCATGTGAGCCAACGATACCCCTGTAACAGTTATATTTAATATTTTTAATGGAAAATATTTCTGCAGTTAATTCCCGTTTTTTTGCTGTGTACACCGCGAAAACTGTTGATGTTAATATACTACTTTAATTGTAACAGATGCTCGTTTCAACGAATAAATAATGTTAACTTCTATTTTTTTTCAACGTGTTTGAGTTGATTATCTCTGAAAAGGCAGTTTATTTTCCGGTATTTCCCCCGTTTTTTTCCGCTGTGTACTGCAAAAATCGCAAAAAACACAAAAAATGGGGGAATATATCACAATTGAAAAAATTAATCAATAGATAATTATCAAATAACTAACAACTTTTTTTCTTACAAATCTGAAACGTCAATCTCAGTGAAAAAGTAAATAAATAACTCATACGATACAGCTCACATGAGATCTAGTTAGCATTATTGTGGCCCGCGAACCAAATTGAGCCCTGCTAAGTCAATGCGGGTGAAAAGGTCAAATCATGGGTACTTACCACAGAAGATCATACAAAAGGGAAGCACAGGGTAGATGAATCGGAACTCCTTGTGCGGAAACAAACTGGAAGGAATTCAAATGCGGGGTGAGGTGAATGGACCGATAGACAAAAGTTGATCCGAGCGCCGATACCATTCATTACCTGTACACGGCGAGGGTCCAGGTGATGGCCACCAAGAGTATTTTGTACCTTCTGAAAGCCAGGTAGCATCCGTGGATAAAGAACGGGACATGTGGGCCCACTATGACGACGAAGCCCTGCGTGAAGTACCAATGCCACGGGTGGGTGCCGTAAAAGCCGGCTATTCCGTCCAAGACGTTTATCTTCAGGAAGTTGAATTGCACCAAGACCCACTATGGAATGGAAAATCAACTAAGAAATGAATCTTGTCTCTATACAGCTTGATTTTCGACGATCGTGCTGCGTAGGAGAAACCAAGTGTGTTTTGACCTTTTCATAGAAGATGCAGTCGATAATGGTTGAAATCACAATGGCTGAAGTCCTAAACAAAAAAAATGTCATTAATGTGAAACAAACGATAAAAATCTGAAACAAGAAGCCGTGAACAGAAAACACAACCAACCCAATGGGAATGTAGTCACGAACCACAAGTTTGAGTTTGTTTTCATGATGCCAGAGATGGTAAATCAACAGGGGGAGCCAGACAATCAGGGCCGTTGGGCGAAAAATGACCGCCAAGGCGACCAGGCTTAAATATTTTTTACTGGGGAGAAAAGCAAAAATCACAAACAAGAAATGATGGCGCGCAGAGAAAGTCACCTACAAATCATTTAAGAGACCTGCTGTGTGTTTTGGATGTTGGCAAAGGGAAGTAGGCCAGAGCCAGGCAAGTGATGGCGGCCTCCACGCTGTTGCCGAGCGTTCTGGTGCAACAGAACCACGTGAACCAGGAGCACAGGTGGCAGAAAAACTGGGAACACAAGTCAACGTCAAATTCAAGCGATATTCCCACGAGGCAGGAAGATATCAAGTCACCGTCCATTTAGCAGTGTCTCCATCCTCCAGTGTTCCGATGAGGTAGAAGAATTTGACGTCTGCAAACGCAGCGACGAGTGCTTGAAGTAGTCGGGGCAGCCATATCTGCAGGGGAAAAAAAACCCAAGGAGGGTCAATAACAAATCATATCTAATCAAAACACAGCTGAATATTGACAATAAAAAAACACTTTCCAGTAGATGAACGGAGTCACATTGTATCCAGTGTAATATTTTATAGAGGACCGCAAAGAAGAAAGGATAGCTGAAGCCTCTTATGCCTTCCCTCCATTCCCATGTCAGGTGGCCATAGGTCAGAAGGTTAAGGTTTTCAAGAAAGTAAATTCGATTCTTGGTAGGAGCATATCAATAACCTACTGGGATACGGGATATCATCATTTTGACACATTGTACTATCCAGAAAAGAAGCGGAAATTGGGTTGAAAGGATATTTGAAGACCATGTGATGGGCAACTTCCACAGATTGCCAGTACTCATCAGGAACAAAGCTGCTCTGGACCAGGAAACAGTTGATCACACGGAAAGATACACAAAACGCCAGAATTTTCAAGACGTCTGTGTAAAATACAAATCAAAAGATGGGAACAACATTATTTAAAAAAATGTATTAAGTGCAAGGGCTTCAACTTCGAGTATGGCGTCATCAGCCACAACTTATTTTCGTTATTTGGAATATCTTTATTTGGACAGACGGTAGGGTACGATTATTGTATACTATATTATTTTTAAGCAAACAAAAGCGCTGATGTGACAAAAACCATGAAACCCACCTGTCCGAATAGGGGCATCATCTGTCCTTGAGTACAGTTTGGACTTTCTTTTCCTGAGTTTGACATGGTCCTCTTTCCTCCCGAACCTCAAACGTGGACTGAAAGCCTCCATGGTCCTTGTCCTCGTTGGATTCTAATTTGGGTCCAGAAACTTCGCCTTCCATTCGTATCTGACTGAGAAGAATCCGCAAGATATTCCTTATTATAGTGGTTACACATATGTAATACGATCGACTTTTTACAGCAACAATATTTGAATAAGAGGAGCAGAGACTACGGATTGTTATGTTTATTTACTTTTATTCTTTTTGTTTTTGTATTTACTTCCGTTCCTGTCATAGTATACAAAGAAAGCTATATTCTTCTTCTACTCGTAAACACTTCTCGGTCGTCTGCTTTTCTGCGAGTCGCCACACTGCCCTCCAGTGGGAAAAAGTGGACAATGTCAGGCGAGTGAACAAACAATACATGATCAAGTGGCTCCATTTGTTTTTATTCCAGTAATTATATTTGTTGTTATTATAGTGTTTGTACGTTAATGTAACGTCGATGTCAATATATTTGTAATTGTCAAAGATGCACATTTGTAGGAATAAATAATGTTAACTACATTTTTTTCAAGGTATTTGAGTTTCTTTTCTTTTGTTTTTTAAAGACTCCTAGTTTGAAAATACTCATGTTTCACTCTTCACGCGTTCAAAAAATCACTCAAAAAAACTACTTAATATTAGTTACCAATTGTACCAGGACTAGTCTTACAGAACAGTAGCAATTAAGTAAAAATAAAAAAGTAAAAAAAAATCCCTGAAATTCAAAAGTAACATTATTACTCATAAAGAACAAAGTCTGTAGTCACAAAATAATTATTATTAATTGCAAAGGATAAAACATGACCAAATTAGACAGTTGCATATCTACTTCTGTCCACCGGGGACGCCATACATATTTTTGTATATTTAGTTCTGTATTCCAAAGCAAAGAATAAGAAGGTACGCTCCTCTTGTCCTTCTCGTTGCGGTTCTTTTGACATCTTTCGCCCCTTTATTTCACCCTTACAGTCACACACGGTGTACATTTGCTCGGTGAGTAAAATCGTCGTGTTAAAATTGTTCATGTGTCAATATGTCACTATTGTGACACGAAAATAGCGACACTTTCAGCTAACTAAATGGCACCAACAAACTCTCGCGATGTCTGGTGTCATCGTCGACTTAAAAATATGACTGCATCTTTATTTAATGTTGTTGTTGTTTATGTCTTCTAGGACCGAAACACTGACATTTGGGGTCTGGTGATGTTTCGCAGAAAAATCCCCTTCACACAAATGGCCCTTGCCGCAGTTATTGGAGTGGTTGGTGGTGTCTACATTTATGGACCTTATTATGGAAACGGGACCAAAACAACAAATGAACAGAACCAAGATGTGGCCCTTAAGGAGAATACGAGCGATGGAAAAAAATCATCCAGCTAAAGGGACAATTTGAGTGATTGTAATGAACAGAATAAAACTATATAATTTGTACAGCGGTTTCTCGTGTCTGTGTGTTAATTGTGTATTGACCGCAATCAAGACCTAAAAACATTTGTTGTTTCCCTGACTTAGTATCACTTAAACAGGTATGCGTACAGGTAATGGTTTATTTGGCTCCCTCTTGTGTCATTATTTGGAATTTAATTGGAATGCCATGAATCTGCCCCAAAAGAAAAATTGCAGTTGTATATAATGTAACTAAAGTAGAGCAATTAATTCTTACTACGCTATTTTAGACAAGATCAGCTGATCTCCTAATGCAGTTTTCCCCCCAAATCACTGTGCTGTGAGAAATTACCTGCCAATAACTAATACACGCAATATTCTGAGAGAACATTTGTAATATGTTAAAAACTCAATACGACGAACAATAAGTTCATTTTCTGACATCTCTCCCTTATGTCTATTCAAATTAAACTTTAGTTTAAGGATTAAAGGACTAAGATGGTTATTGTGCACCCCATGCATTTCATGCCCTTAAGCATTTTAAGTGCCATTTAGCAGCTGTCACCAGCGGTTTAGTAGTATTTACTTTCTCTTCCACTGTACTTATCCTACAATCCGTTCTTCCTAAACGAATCAACTTTTAAAAACAAATCTACAACAACAAACTCGACAGTTTCCTCTTGCTTGGGCTCCGTCTAATGGCTGGCGTTTCGAAACGTCCCTCCCTCACTCTGGTTCTAATCGTTCCAATTTACGAAGTTTTCGTAACACGGACAGGTTGGCAAACAGCAAACTTGCGCAAGCCGTTTCCCACAATTGCGTCGCAGCATGTTTAGAAACGTTTCCCTGAAGCGAATAGTATTATATATACTACTGCGTACTAGTAACTAGTAGGAGCCGGCCGGTGGGTGGGGAAGAGGAGCTACTTTTTTTTCGTCCCGTCTCAACTCACTTTTTTACTCCTGTTGTCGCAGTCAACGAGCCTCCATGACATCCTCCGGCTCCGATGTGACGCAGAGAAATTGTATAAAAATCGCTTAATTTGAGTCACTCCGCCTTTCTTTCTTTTGTTGTTTTTGGAAGAGCTGCCTATGTTTTTCAGTCGCTGAGTGAATGAGGCTAGCAGGAAATGTCAGAAAGTCTAGCACCTGTTTGCAAGTAGCTTCAACTTGAAATACTTTTAAATTCTTTCTCCACTACGGTTTGACATCTCTGCGCTTCTCGTCTTCACTGGTAAGACTTTATTCCGATCGCAATATTTAACAAATATGACATTTTCCCCTGCAGCTTTCCATTACTGCATGAGTATAGAACATTAATACTACATACATCACTAGTATTAGATCAACTATTTGACTTCTCCACATTATACTATAGTTCTAACCTTACTGTTCATTTCAAGAATTTAGATCAACTTTCTCTCACTATTTACTGCTCTTATATAATTATTTTTCTCCCTTAAATCACTTACCATGTGACATTTTTGCATGTTAAGTCCTTCATCCCTGTAGAAAAGACAACACCTTAATCGTGTGCTTCCCAGAAGAAGGAATCTTGTTTGATGAACTGAAAAAGACACAGAATTTTACATTTACAAAGAGCAGTAGTCCAAAAAAAAAAAACTATCATGTAAATAGTCTATCAGCGTTGTATGCATCTGACGTCCCTTGATGTCAAACTCATCACCCAATGGGAAGCACATTTTCAGTGGTTAAATATTATTTTCTCCGTGATCACCGGTCTAAAAAATGAGCAATTTGCATACTTAAATACTATGTGAGACCATCTTTGATATTGAGGTCATTTGCAGGAGCTCTTATCTATCATTTTAATGACGTGTATAGACGTCAACAGAATTTCATCATTTCATTCGGACCAACCAGTCGTAAAATACAGTTTTACCTCATTCCTAAAATGTAATTTTCCTACTTGTGTGCCAAATATTGTCCTACTAGTGGAGACAATGAGTGTGCTGCTAATACATGGACCTTAACATGGGTACCAAAGATCTTGAATGTCCTCCAGCCACATGAGGACCAGCTGAGTGCCATTATGCATTCTATTTGTTGCACTTAATTCACTTTAGACTCCGTTTAATGTGTGTGTCACAAGAAGTTGTCAGCGCCGTGCTTTTGTGCATATCCGGATTGCGTCCCCAAAGCTGGAGTCCTGCCCAGGGAGGGTCTTTCACTTCTACTTGTTGAAATAATTAAAGCTGCTTTTTGTCGGAGGGCGTCACGCATAAAATGCAGGAAAATCCCATGTGCTTCCTCTATTTGATTGCAACAATTTGGACTGCACGGCTTCAAAACTTGAAAAAAACAAATGACAGTTACAGACTGCATAAAAAATACCATTTGGAATTGCTCAAAAAAGTATCTCCTAGCAAAATGCTGCCTGTTTTCAATTGCCTTTCCAAGTTAAAGCAATAATTTAAAAATAATCATGAAATGATGTACCATTTTTTTCCAGACTATAACCTGCTCTGGAGTTTGAGTCGCACTGGTTAAAAATTGAATCACGACAAGGAAAATATAGATGTAAGTGGCATCCGACCATGAGTCACATTTTGGGGAGGAAATGTTTGTCTTCCAAAGAAGCAAGTAAACGCTGTCACTGATATTGCTTGGTGGTCCACTTCCTTCCATATGCTCAATCAACACAGCCAACCTCTTAAACTGAAAAATACAGGCTTATATCGCCATTGTTTGTGTTGAAGCAAAGTCCTAGGCTACACGAATTAACCATTGTTTCAAAAAATATTAGGAAAAAACACAGCAATGAACTTTCACAGATTAAACAATAAACAGTAACGGACTCTGGCTATCTGACCAACAGCAAAATGGGATTAAAACTGTGTTTTTGGGGGGTTTGTTTAATCAGGACTACAGATTTTGGTACTCGGACGTTTGGTCGCCGGACGTTTGGTCGCCGGACGTTTGGTCGCCGGACGTTTGGTCGCCGGACGTTTGACAACATGACAGAGAGTTTACTGTTGAAACCAGCTCTCAAAATTATATTCATGAGAGAGAGAGTTTAATATCTAAATATCTACTGTTCAAACCAGCTCTCAAAATTATATTCACCGGGGCGACCAAACGTCCGGGCGACCAAACGTCTGGTCACGCAGATTTTGGCTCAGTGAAGTCCCATCTATTGAATTCAATACAGAACTTTTTCAGGTCATAGTGAGACTTTAGGCAATACATTTAAAACCCAAACTATGTGACTTGCAGTCTTTAAACTGCTTTTAGAGTTTGCTATCCTACAACAGTCATGTTCCTGTCAAATCTAACTTGGTTAATTTCAATTCCGTGAGGCATGAAACTCCAAAGAGCAAAAACTATGAATGGAGTTGGAATGAAACAAAGCAGCCTGGTGTCTCGGTAATTCTCCAGTTATATCTTCTTCTCAGTTTTAAGACAGTGTGTTTGATTATATTTCATTCCCGTTGACGACGATAAATGAGTAATCCAGTCGACCTCGAAGGGCCTGACAGCAAATGGTCACAGTTTCAATGGATTGGATATGTATCGCTGTCAACGGCAGTTAACATTCTACTGAAGTTTTGTTAGATTAGTTTTTAAAGCATTGACTTTAAACACAAGTGAATCTTTATATGGAAAAATACTCCCCATCAAAATGATGATTGTTGTTTTTTCTCGCTGCATTCTTGACTCTTACCCGAAACATGTAATGACAGGAAATTGAGCTGGAGTCTAAAGACAGGGCACTGCTATTTGTTTTATGGGTTATTTCACAGTTTGATGGAGTTTGAGTGCAATTATTAGGACTAACAAATTTACATTTGGTGCATGGATCTGTTGACTCTTACCAGATTATACTTCAAGAGTACCTTCCTAATAATGATCCCATGCCACTAATCTAACAGATGTTTTGTAGAGAACTGATTCTTACAAACCAAGTGTCTGGCGCCGATATCAGCAATGAGAAGCTAGTCGAGTAACGCCAACTACAACTAGAAACTATTTACTACAAATAATAGATTATTGGTTCTACAAATAGTAGCAACTCCTACTTTACTATTCTTCTACTAGTACTACTAAACGGAAGATTCTGGAATTATTTTCTTAATGGCCATGTCAGCAATACTGTGTGCTTAAAATTATAACCCAACTTTAACGCCACAGAATTACTTAATGCAGAACACCAATTGTTTTACCTTATGTAACATTAAGGTTCCACTTAAAGGGATTAGTTCCTATACAGAATTTATGAGCATTTTTTTCAATCTGCTGTGTTGTAAGAAGTGTTTTCTAAGTAACTAAATGACTTAAACCTCACTTGGAGAAGACAAAAAAAAACATTCAATGCTTGTTCGTTAACTCATTGTCTGCATGACATTGATAAAGTCCAATTCATTAGAACACGAAAGATGGCGGTGATTCGTAAGCACTAAATACAACAGCTAAATACTTTAATCAAAAGGTGGTCCTGACTCCCGGTGGTCTGAGCTCATGGTCCCTGAACACAAACATACCAGTATCGGCATAAACGTAAAGTTTTCGTACATCTAGGTTACGCAAAAGGAACTTAAGCTGATTACAGTTCAACATGAAAGGATCAGTGGGGGGGCGTTCACGGAGAAAGAATGTCATGGTTGTTAGAACGTTTGCACACTGCTCATATGACTCACGGACGTGTTCTTGGCTTGGAATTAGCTGACCATGTGAAGTGTAGAAATGTGCTATGCGCTAAATCAAATTAGCCCCCCTCCGCCATGCCGAGTCTTTACAAGTAGAGACAACCGTGCTGAACAAATTTGCCAAAAGAGCCAGAAGAAAGGAAGTCCGTATTGAGATGGTAAAATCATGAAGGATGGGCGTTTTGCGCAAGGCAGAATTCCGAGGTAGGGTCTAAAACTCCTGTTAGGGTTCTAAAGTAGGGTTTTGAACCAGTGTTAGGGTTTCAATCTCGAGTCAGGTTTCCAAAGTGGGGTTAAAAACCAGTGTTGGGGTTTCAAAGTAAGTTTAGGGGAACTAGCATTTAAATTAGGCCCGGACGATATTCCGTTTGACGTTGCAGGATATGCGATATTTTTATGATTTGCTTTTGTTTTTAAGATGTTTCTGCACATTTCTGTCGTTAATCATGTACGACTAAGTGTTGTTTTGTGTGCATGTTGTAGAAATTAACCTCACGATGTCTGATGGGGAATATGATTACCTCATCAAGTTCCTAGCCCTGGGTGACTCTGGAGTGGGAAAGACCAGTTTCCTCTACCAGTACACCGATGGCCAGTTCAACTCCAAATTCATCACCACAGTTGGAATCGATTTCAGAGAAAGACGAGTGGTAAGCTGCCACTTTTCTTTGGATTTTCATTTACTGTATTTAGGTCCAAGATATATATTGTATATACTGTCATTTATGTGTGTTTGTCTATATTTTGCTCCAGTGATGGGGATGACCAAAGGACTCTTCTATTCTGTTTAGTACTTAAAAATGTACAAGTGTGTGTAACAATGCGTCTTACTGATGCACCAAGGAAGGCAGGCAGTTTGGGATACTCTCGTTTGATTGGCTTAAATACTATAAGCAATGATTCAAAGTATATGAAACAAAATTCTTACCTTTGGGACGCATAATGACAAAGGTGTGTTCTGTCGCTTTAACTCATTGGCTGCTTTTGACGGCGATCGGAAAGACTGTCAAGGGGGAGTCAACGTATAAAGCAGGGCAAGACATTATTACAATATTCCCATGTGGATATTTACCTAACGGGAGAGAATCTTTCTGTTTCCAACAGACATACAATTCCACCGGTCCCGATGGTTCTTCAGGTCGAAGACAGAAGATCCACATGCAACTGTGGGACACGGCCGGGCAAGAGAGGTAGTAGTCCATCCCCGACCACATTTTCTAAGTCACATCCATCATCACCATTTTTTCCCAATTCAGGTTTAGGAGTTTGACCACCGCCTTCTTTAGGGACGCCATGGGATTCATTCTCTTGTTTGACCTCACTAACGAACAAAGTTTCCTCAACGTCCGCAACTGGATGAGTAAGTTCTGCTACTCTCTCGCCCAATGTACACTGAGAGTGAAAAGGATGTTAATGATACATGTTAGTATTCGCCACTGTTCCCTCTAAGCTGCGCGCGTGCGCAATTGCGCACTACTCTCGTCTTCTCTGCGCAGCAGAAATCCTATGGCGCGCAGTAAAAAAAAAAAAACGGATTTTTTTTTTTTTTTTTTTTTTTTTTTTTTTTTTTTTTTTTTTTTTTTTTTTTTTTTTTTTACCCCTTTCTTCATGATGGGCTCGGTTCTAATGTCCAAAGAGCTCCAGTATTTGTATTTAATCATTAAACGCTGTTTTCGGCTGGATTTGACCGAATTTGAGAGCATTTTGAGCTGTTTGGCGAATGGACGTATATAGACGTTTTTTTGCCTCCATCGCGATATCATCACGACATTTTACCAAGGAATTCACTTCCCTGGGCTCGGTTCTAATGTCCAAAGAGCTCCAGTATTTGTATTTAATCATTAAATGCTGTTTTAGGATGGATTTGACCCGATTGCTGTCATTTTACGGCTCGGTTCTGCTACATCTGCCCGCCCAAGAGTGCTTATTCCCGGGCTGCCATTGATGGTAGACTAACATTGATTTTTACTATAATTTGGACAACACCGGCGGCGGGCCGGATTAAAAATCCTAACGGGCCGTATATGGCCCGCGGGCCGAGGTTGAAAAACTTG
Source organism: Stigmatopora argus (assembly GCF_051989625.1). NCBI lineage: Eukaryota > Metazoa > Chordata > Actinopteri > Syngnathiformes > Syngnathidae > Stigmatopora > Stigmatopora argus. The sequence goes on along the minus strand of NC_135388.1, from coordinate 10,200,412 downwards.
TACACACACGATCCGGGGGCGGGGCGAGCGCGCGAATCCCGTTTCGGCGAAACCTCCGTTCGGCCGAATGAACGTTCGGCGGAACGTCCATTCGGCGTCCTGCCCGTCTGTCAAACGTCCGTCGGCGAAACGTCTTTAGGCGAATCATCCGAGTACCGATGATGTCGCTCACACTGGTACTCAGTGCGCTCAGGGAGGTTGACTTTCTGCTCAGACCAACGAAAAATTAGAGGGAACATTGGTATTCGCCATTGTAAATTTCTACGATAGCCCTTGAAGGAAACCATACCGACATCATTGCAAAAATGAGTGTCTAAAATGAGTCTTTTTGGTACTGCACTTATGAGAGAAGGCCACATGAACTAAAAACGGTTTGTTTTAGGCCAGTTACAGGTTCACGCCTACTGTGAGAATCCTGACGTGATTCTGTGCGGCAACAAATGCGACCTGGTCGACCAGAGAGCCGTGAGTGAGGAAGAAGCCCGAGACCAGGCGGAGAAGTACGGGTAGGTGTGTCCCCGCCCGCTGAGCCGCCGCTTCCTGAAATGTTTGCCAAAGAGGCAGTGGCGGACGCGTTTTCCCACGTCAGCGAGAAAACAATGCCAGACTAAATTGACCCTTCTGGAAAAGTAAACATGGTTACTTGCGTCAAGTATCCTGCTCTGGCTTAACTCGACTGAAAGGCAAATATTCCAATGGATGATTGCTGCATGCAGTGTTTTCTCAAGCTTCTTAAGAAGATTAGCGAGGTCGGAGGGCGTGTATTTGAGAAAAAATACAATGTTGTTTGTCAATTTTTTTTTTGAGCATCTTTGCATTATTGTCCCCGTTAAGATAACGTTCCCTGTTTTGCTACCGGCCAAGGATCCCTTACTTTGAGACGAGCGCGGCGAACGGTCAAAACGTCAACCAGGCCGTGGACGTGCTGCTCGACCTCATCATGAAGAGGATGGAACGCTGCGTGGACAAGTCCTGGATCCCGGATGGCACCTTCAGAACAAACGGCCACAACAACCCAGATTTGGCGGAAGCTTCGGAAGGGAGCAAGTGTGCGTGCTAGGAATGTGCAGCACAGAGTCATTCATTGGCCTTGCATGGTTAGACAAAAAAAGTGAAGCAAAAACGTTCAATTTACGGAATAAATACTGCCGGATGTCTCATTTCATCTCATTTCATCTCATTTTCTGAACCGCTTTATCCTAACTAGGGTCGCGGGACTGCCGGATGTCTTTGCTAGAATTGTACAGGAAAACTGTCAAATGTTTAACATCAAACAATAACAGATTAGCATCAAAAGAAATACATTTGAACTGTTGTTTTGCAATAATGACCGCAACAAAGTTTGTCGGTCGAACTGGACTTGACATATTTTCAGGTTTAATTGCCACAACTCTGAAAAGTGAGCTGCGGTATGACATGAGAAATGTGTTCTACTCAGTTTACTCATAATACTGTTAAGATTAATTAAAAAGATCTTACTTTGACTTTCAGTATTCATGAAGACAATTTAATTTGAATGTCAACACGTGCCAGGTTGTTCACGCCTCAACACATACAAAAGTTTTCAATCCTTAGCTTTTATCTATTCAATTTTTATTGTCATAGAAGTTATAAGATAGCTTTTAAGTGTGTTTCTCAGCAAATTGATTAAGGAACTATTATTATGAATCATGTTTTCTATATTTTTTTGAATAAATACATTTATAAACTGCTGTACCAATCTCACAACTCTAATGACTTATTTTTGAAAGTTAAAATAACATGTTTGTTTGGTCTAAAAAGTTTTATTTACACCTCTATTCAATCTACTGATTTAAATAAAGAAAACTTTATTAATATTAAACAGCTGACTGATCTGTTTGATACAAATGTGCCTTACTTTTAGGAAAAAGATGTAAATTATTATAAATGTATACTGTATTGTACTCTTAATAAAAATGAAATAAAATGAACTGGGAAAAGGTTTCCTCTCCAACTGTTTTAAGATGGCCAACGGTTACTAACGCAACCGACATAAATCAGTGTGCAGTTCTCCTATATTCCTTTAGGGGCAGCATTTCCATTGAATGCCGATTAAAGGCTGCAGTACGAATACAGCAGCGAGGAAGACGATACAAACGTAAACATCACAATAATGGAAGGGGCTTTGGAAAGGTACTTCAAAGATCTATTTCTTTTTTTGTTTGTTTGTTTTAAGTTGCTGCTCTAAGCCTTATCTCTCTAATATTTTAACTACCCGCGTATGACATTACGTTAAACAAGTCAAACATGTTAATGGATTATTTATTACGATTGTCTGAACTATCTCATGTAATTTCAGGATAATTCATTGTACACTCACTCTTGTTTGCCGTCACTAATTCACGGCGATAGACATGAAATCCATTTGAACTGGGAAGGTTGGCAGCGAATCCCAGTTCATGTGGGTTGGGTTGAACGTCTGTGGCCGTCAATAGCACAGAAACACGACCGTTCAATGTCAACCCTCCCACTTCAAACTGATTTGACATTTATCGCCAAGACAGTTAATTTTTTTTGTCAATAATTAAATTTCAAAAAAAGAAAATGAAATTTTCCCCCAAAAATGATTGTTTCCTGCCTTGTTTCAGTTATTTTTCTTAAAAGCATATCGGCACTAATATTAAAATATCTTGTTTTTCTTCCAGAAAGTCTTTCCGTTTCTGCCCTCAATGTGGCACAAAGCTAAAGTCCACGTTCAAATTCTGTCCTTCATGCGGAGAAAAAATTCCTTGTGGCGCAGATGGGCCGACATCGGAGGGCATTTCATCTCTTCCAAATTTCTCTCCGCCTAAAGGAGATGAACCCAATAGAACTAATCAAGCGTCCAGCATATGTCACGAGGCAACAGACGGTAAGATTAGATTGGGATAGTTGCCGACTACATGGCATTGCGCACATTTGCACGGCCTAATACGAACTCATCAACATTCTTCTTCTTCTCCAGGGCATGGAAGTTTACATCCCCCCCGTCCTTTTTTGCGGAAGACTCGCAACTCCCTGCGTATGGACAGAGAGGCCAAATCAAGCGTCACAGAAGATTCCCCTCCTCGAACAGAAGGTGGGCTAGAAAGCGGAAAATCTCGGAAATTTGCCCCAATTTGTCAAAAGCATCCTACATCTGACTTAAAAATCATTTTAAATAGATAACAGCATGCCTTCACCGACGCAAAGTCCAGTCAAGCGTGTTAAGAAGTCCCCTCCCATCTTAAAATCGCCAAGATCTGGTAAGTTTTGGGATAAAAACGTCTGTGAGTTGAATCCCGGTGACAGCGAAAGACAGTCACTCGCTGACCCTTCTCCCAGTTTAAATAGGTTGTACATCTATTGCAGTCAGTGGCAGTTTAATTTAGGGATAAATGGTCTGTCAACATAATGACAGGAAGGGGCAGAGGTACGCAGTCGGTGGAAGAAGGGGAGAGAATGCCAGATGAGCCGCAGAACAGCGAGGAATCCCCTCTAGAAAGCTCACCTCTGACAGTTATCTCGCCTCATCCGTCTGCAACCGCCAAATCTCCCTTGAAAGGTTCAGCAACGCCGATTCTTTGACATTCGATTGGGGCTGGGTGACGATTTGATCGTGCGCTCTGGTTGAGGAAAATTAGAGGTCGATTTTGGTGATCAGTTGGGACATTTAGTCATCCATCAAACAAGTCAAGAATGTCTTTTTGCAGATTTCTAACATGTTAAAATTGCCACTATTGATATTATTATTGATTATGATACACATTTTAAAGTGGGAGACATTTACATAGATAGAGCATTGAAAATTGCATACAAGTAATCTGACACTGCCTCCTGGTGGTTAATTTATGACAAGTGTTCCCTCTTTAGTGCTGCTGAATTGATATTGTTAAATAATTATACTGGGTAAATTGCCCAGTCTTCCATTGAAATAGAGAATTTTTGTTTTTTTTTCCTGGGTGAATGAATGCACAGCCAGAGGACAGATCAAAGGCAAAAAAGTGCCCACCTTGGAGCGACTCGAGGACGGCGAGGAGCTCATGGACACCACGGGCAGAAAGTGGACCTTGGTCAAGCTGCTCAGTCAAAGCGTGGTCGAGCTCGTGTACGAAGGTGAGGATGGCGGGGCGCTGGATAAGCCCCAGCTATGCCCTGTGTTCATGTGGATTTGAATATTTTTGAATATCTTTGAATATCTTTGCTTCCAGTCGCGCTAAAAGGCTCCTGGAACTCTAAAGAATCTGCTTTCATCCTTAAATTGGTGAGTGGCATTTTCCGTCATTTTTGCACGCTGTGGTGCCGTTGACGACAATTTGAACGGCAGGGCTCGGAACGTGGGACGATCTACAAGGAACAGAACTTTCTGCAGAGGGCTGCAAAACCTTTGTCAGGTGAGTTTTTGACCAGACCAAAACTGTTGAGAGCATGACAAAAATATATAATAATAATTAATTATTTTTTTTGTTAGGGTTCTAGTCTTGGGGCTGCTCATTTATAAATTAACAGATTCTCTTTGCCGAAGAATAGCATTACAGTATATACATATATTAAAGTAATCCCTCATTTATCGCAGTTAATAGGTTCCCGAGACCTGCTGCCAAAGGTGAATAACTGCCATGTAGGGAGTGTTTTTATGGTGTCTATTAAATATTATTTGGACGTTCAGAACCATAGGTATTACCGCACTGTGCTCTTTTTAGCTGGATTTTTGCATTTAACACGACCTATAAACATATGGTTTGCTGTCTGTAGTGGCCAAGTGGACCAAGCAACATGAGCTGGACTTCCTGGGAATCCCTTCCTGCGTGGGCTTTGGCCTCACCGATTCTTACAGGTGCCCGAAACGACTCCAGAAAATGTCTAAGCGCAAATTTTCCCTCTCGTCAAGCGTTAATTTGGACCTCTTTAAAGGTTCCTCATTTTTCCATGTATGGGGCACTCTCTCGAGTCACTCATGAACAACAAGCTCCTTCCCGAGAAGACAGTTCTTCATTTGGCCTGCAGAATAGTGAGTTACTCATTGTTAATTTTAGCGCCATATCGGTGCAACGCTAAAAAATATCCAGCCCCTCCCTATCGTGAATGTTTGCCATCGCCATCCCACTCTTACCCGACGCCGGTCGTGTGTCCGTCACAGCTGGACGTGCTCTACTACATCCACTCCAACGAGTACGTGCACGCCGACATCAACGCCGACAACATCTACATACGAATGGGACAAAACACAGAGGTAGCGTGGGAACTCACGAGGGTCGGTCACACGGGGTGCTCACTATGTGCGTTTATAGGTCTACCTGGTGGGCTACCACCACGCCTCCCGCTATTGTCCCAGCGGACGCCACGTCCCTTATCGCCAAGGATTCCAGGAGCCCCACGAAGGGTCGTTAGAGTTCATCAGCGTGGATTGCCACCAAGGAGCAGGTCGGTCGCCGGCGCCACCCTAAGGCGTCAGACGGCCAACCGACGCTTGCTTTGCCCTTTTTTAGCCCCGTCGCGGCGCAGCGACCTGCAGTCGCTGGGCTACTGCATGCTGCGCTGGCACACCGGAGCGCTGCCGTGGAGCGCAATGGTCGATCCCGAGCAGGTGGCCAACCTCAAAGAAAGGTGAGGTGCCACTTTTTGTTCATTTTGGGGATTTGTGGGTCGCTTTCTTCTCATTTCATGTGGGGACATTGCGGGTCACTTTTTTCTTTTTGGGGCATTCAGAAGTCACTTCATATAGATTTTCAATTATACTTTCTATTCATTGAGCCAATTGCTTTTGATTCTGGGACACTTTCTAAGATTTTAGGGGCATTTATAGGTCACTTTCTGTATATTGGGGCACTCACAAGTCACATCCTGTTGATTTTGGGTCACTTCCAGTTCATTTTGGGGCATCTCTATGTCACTTTCTGTTCATCTAGTGTTTGTATTATAAGTGTTGTGGTACTTACCAAAAAGGAAAAAAAAATATATATATATATGAAAAACTATTAATAAATACATCTTTGTGATGTGTATATATTCATTGTTATTTCAGATACTTGGAAGACATTCCGGCACTGTTGAGTCACTGCTTCGGGAGGAATAAAATTTCAGGTAAAAAAAATAATCATTTTCAAAAAATACATTGAAGACGACAAATTCAAGTAAGTTTACAATGTGTCTCTTGTGCTGGGTATTTTGTTTTATAAATCTGACCTCGCATAGCTTCTAGCTTCTCCCAGTTACAATGGATTGAAAGTCTATTAATGTCAATATCAATTTCCCTCTTTTGCTAACTACAACAACTCATACTGTGTAAAATCTGGCATGACAATGAAGGAGTTGGGCTAATAATTATTTTGATTAGATGTTCACTGTCCCTGATAGGGTGAAACCCATCAAAGGTGTGCCACAGGGCTCAATCTTAAAGCCACTGTTGATCTTGATATCTTGCGACGCAAAGCATTAAAAGGCTTACTTCATTTTTGCAATTTGTTTTCTAGGCACAATAGGGAGCTACATGAAGACGGTGGCCGAGCTGCAGTACACGGAGGAGCCGGACTACGCCGAACTGAAAACCAGGCTGGGCTTGGCTTTGTCGAACCTTGGAGGCTCTGTACAGAAACCCCTCAGCTTTTAGCCCTAGATCAAATCACCAAATATTTCACAAATGATGAATTTTAAAAATTTTAAACCTGAATTTAATGTGTATTATTCCTAGCTTGTTTTGCTACCACTTATAGGCATGTTGACTGAAATACACCCGAAACATGTCAGGTTTGTTTTCAAGAAAACTTTATAAAGTTTGAACATTTCTCAACATAAAACATTTCAAGACATATACAATTCTTTATATGAAACAGTAAATATCTCTTATGATGAATACTCTTAAAAGTAATTCCAAAATAAACACTGTAATTTGCCTGCTTGCTTTTTTCCCTCCCAACAACCTGAACATCTGTCACTCGAGGCACTTTCTGAATGGAGGCTTTGTTTTTTTTGTTTTTTGTTTTTTCTCTGATGACAAATCAAAACAAATGCTGAAATTTGTACACCTTACAGTACATTAAAGTTGACCTACTTTACAGCTCACTCATTTAACTGATTAGCTGCCATTGACAAAGGTAGTGGCTCTTTTCATCCTTCTGCTTGAATCGAATTTGTCACGAGTCGACCTGCAATCCATCTGAGCTGGGAGGGTTGGCAGCGAATGAACGAATATTGGCATGTCTCCCAGTTCGAATGGATTGGTCGTGTACTGCTGTCAACGGCAGCTAGTGAGTTAAACCAAGTGGCAGAGAGCAACCAAAAAGCTTTGCCACTCAGCAGGATGAGAAACTGTCTCAAAACCCTTGACCACAGATGGATTTCTGCCTTGATTCATTTGGTTTTTTAATTAACATGTTAATAATCTATAATCTGAAGTATTCCTAAATCTATATAAAAAGGATCAATCTTTAAAATTGAAACCGGCTGTCCACATATGTGCACGACACATTTTGGGTCATGTAAGGCACACTATTATGCTATGTTAACTCAATGGCTGCCATTGAGGAAAATAGATGTCCAATCTATTTGAACCGGGAGAACGTTCATTCGCTGTTCAAATGGATTGGACGTCTACTAGTGATTACATTTACAGCAGAAGGATGAAAAGAGCCACGATTGGATGTCAATGGTAGCCATGATTCAATATTGTGGCCTACATGACGCAAAATGATGTCATCGACATCAGGTCTTTATGGGGTTTAATTCACTTTTTTTTAATTACCAAAAAGAGTCATGTGCCCAGTAAAGGGTTACAGCGGTATGAATAAGTTTGGGCACTCTTGACAATTTTCATTTATGAAAAGGAATGAAAAAAAAGTGGCTCATTCAAACACCCAATGATTTATGAATGGAAAATAATAGAAATGTCAGGAGTGGCCCAACTTTTTCATGCCACATTTACCATTGAATATGCTGGCAGTGTGAGGCAGATAACACGCGTGCAACTTTAAATAACATTTTATAATCCCAATCGGTCCCTAAATTATGGTCGTAAGGCCGTTCAAGTCCTAGCGTAACTTAAAAAATAATAACAGCGCGAAACATGGAGTCTCTCCTTAAGAGCTTTACTTGCTGGAAAACACTGCAAAAAGTCCCCAGGCTCTGATTGGTCGCCGAGTAAAGTTCTTTTAAATAAACCGAAGCCTGCATTTAGTGGCTTGTTTTGAAAGAAAGTGGCGTGAAGACAGGCAACGTGATGGCGTTGAAAGACGGAGGACTTGGGAAGAAGAAGAAGAAGAAGAAGAAGAAGAAGGAGGAGTGCATTCATGATTCCTGGTAAGAAGAAGGCGAATGTATGCGCAAACTCTGCGGAAATGGTAGAGCTCGCTTGTCGACTTGGCAACGAGCACGTTAGACCAGAGCGGAATGATGAATTTCGGAATGCGCCCGCGCGTCAGAAGACGGTCGTGGCCAAGTGGCCGGGAGTCGGGGGACGCTCTGCCGTCCCCTGAACATCAGGGGAGGCGTCCTCTCCTGAAAGATTGGTCAAAGGAAGAAAAGCACAAGTTGAGCCATTGACTGCCATCAACGACACTCGTTTTTCCCATGAGTCGACCAATCCCGTTATGGACTGTCAAAAGTCACGCACTGGAAAGTTGAATTACAAAGTGTATTCAACTTTGTGATTTTTTTCCAAAGCACTTATTTGTAAATATTTCGTTTTGATTCCTTGCAAAAATGTGCCATCATTGTGAACTAGAGGAAATTATATATATATACAGTGGTACCTCAAGATACGAGCTTAATTCGTCCCGGGACTGAGCTCGTATGTCGATATTCTTGTAACCCAAACGAACGTTTCCCATTGAAATGAACTAAAAACGAATTACATTGTTCCAACCCTCTGAAAAAACACCCTCAACGTCTTTTACCGTGGCGTCCATTTAAATCCACTCACCGTGTAGCTGGTCCGTCGTTTCCTGGGCCTGCCGCTCCTCCTCCTCCTCTTCCTCCCGCTCCTCCTCCTCCTCTTCCTCCCGCTCCTCCTCCTCCTCTTCCTCCCCCTCCTCCTCGGGCAGCTTCACTTGCCGCGAATCCTCCTCCTCTTCCGCGCTTGACTCCTGACAGAAACATTTTTTAGTTTTTACTTTTGGAAAGAGCGAACGGCGCAGTTTGGAAAGCGCACCTGCGATTCTGAGTCGCCGTCTTCGTCAGAGTTGCGAAAACCTTCCGGAGCCTCCATGAGGAACTCCAGGCCATCACCTATTTCCTCGTCGCTGCTGGCACACCCCAAAAAAGTCAATATCTTTTTTTACCTTTGCCAGTCAGTGAAGCCTATGAAACTGACCTTGCCCCCGAGTAGTTTTCTCTGTCTTTTGGGTCATCCGTGGTGTCTTGCTGATCTTTGCCATGCTCGTCCTGCTCTGCGACTTTGTCATCTTCGTCTTCCTTTTTTTGCTCGTCCTGCTCGGCGACTTTGTCGTCCTGGTCTTCCTTTATCTGCTGGTCTTCCTTTATCTGCTGGTCTTCCTTTATCTGCTGGTCTTCCTTTATCTGCTGGTCTTCCTTTATCTGCTGGTCTTCCTTTATCTGCTGGTCTTCCTTTATCTGTTGGTCTTCCTTCATCTGTTGGTCTTCCTTCATCTGTTGGTCTTCCTTCATCTGTTGGTCTTCCTCCATCTGCGGGTCTTCCTTAATCTGTTGGTCTTTCTCTATCTGCGGGTCTTCCTTCATCAGCTCGTCTTCTTCCTTCTCTGAAGGCGCCGTTTCCTCTTGCTGGTCGTCTTCTGGTTCGTCCTTTTCTTGCCGCACAAACTCAGTCTCTCCCTCCAATTCCTCCTCCTCCTCCTCCTGCTCCTCTTCCTCCAGGTCAGAACAGTTAAGAAAGTCAAAACTCTCAAGAGCAGTCTCCACTTCCTGAGTGAAACTAGAAGAGGTGGGGAAAGGAACCTGGGGAGAAACCAGTGCAGGGTAAGTTTATTTTGACAATTCAGGGACCTTGTGATCACGTTTGGTACTCAGGTTAAAAGCGCGTTTGCAACAACTTATGGTGGATAAGTGAAATAATCTGTCCCGGTTCTCTGCTATTGCACTGAAAATTCATGTTAAGTCAGAGAAGGGATTTTGCCTCAAAATGATATCACGATATGATAAAGAAAATTTGCAGTGAAGATTTTTTTGATGACATATACATATATATTATGTAAAAAAGTAGTTGCCGATTCATTTGATAATCAATTAGCTGCTTAAGCGTGGCATTCCTATCCACTCATTGGCTGCCATTGACGGGATCAACTTACAGTTAGAGTGCCGTCTATGTGCTTTATGTCAGGACTTGGTCCTTGAACCTCGGTGGTCCCGGCTCCGGAGCAGAGTGTCAATTCCTCCTGTGGATTTTTGGCTGTCCTCTCTAACGACTCGCCGACAGTGGAGGAAACGTCAGATGCGGAATGGCTCAGTTCGGCCGATTGGACGGAAGGGCCGTCCGTGACGGTGATTTCCGGGCCGGTTTCGCCGACCGGGCCACACGTCCCCGGGTGGCCGTTGTGCGCCGACTCTCTGGGCGAGAACACTTCGCTCTCGTCCTCCTCTTGATTGGACGATAGCGACGGCGTGGACACGCTGGACTTGTGGGGCGGGAGGAGGCCGGTCAGCGGGATGTTGGAGGCCGACAGTCTCTGAGCGTGGTGGGCCAGGGCCGGGCTGGACGAGTCGTCGGAGGACTCGGAGGAGTTGGACCACACGGTGCCGTTGTCCAGCTCGCCTTGTCGCTTTAGCAAAGACTGTGGAACGAGAAAACAAGACGCGGTGAGACCCACGGCTGCGACGCGGCTACGTTGAGGAGGAATCGGTCACATTTGAAACCCTTGTGAACTCATCGGCCGCCATCCACAGCGTTCAAATCCATTGTAGACGTCTATCGCCGTCAATGGCGGCCAATGTGTTCATAGGTGTTTTCCATACAATTTTTCCACACACTATATTAACAACTACCACACCAAAAACTCTGAATTCTACACATATGCCTGGGCCGGAACGACTTGGAATGTGATTTGCAGATTTTTTTCTCTTATTTTATCTCTTTAAAAAAAAGAAAAAAAAAACTATGATGAAAATTACAGGCCATCTTTTTAAGTGGGAAATTTTAAGAGAGATGGTGGTTGACCAAATACTTATTTTTTTACCACTCTATTTATTTATATTCATTCTTCTAGTCGTCTGCTTATTCTCACGAGGGTGTCGGAGCCCATTTCAGCTAACTGAGCAGTAGTGAATTGGTTGGCAGACATTTATGCAGTTCGCATCTAGTTCTATATAAAAGTATATCTACAACACCAATAGAAAATGATCTAAACCAACACCAAGGGACTCCTCAATGCCTCCAAATCAACGGGAATTGATCCCAAATCTACAAGAAGCACCCCATAAACACACCAAAAGAAAAAAAGGGCCCTAAATACAAACAAACTGACCTGTAAATACCACCAACATTAACAAGTAACCCAAACCAAAACTAAGTAACCCACATAAGCCCTAAAATAAAAATGAACAGGTGAATTGTGGAATACTCCAAAACAATCTCCCCCAATATTGATCAAAAAAGGACATTTTCTACTTTTTTAACTAAAACAAGCAAATCAAGTAAACTTTTTTCAATATTTTTTTAATTAAACAGGGATTGTATTATTGAAATCCCTTTTTGCATTCTGCGCCGATTAATGAATGAAAGCAGCCGCCAGATAAACAAAAAATATATATTTCCAGTGTAATTATTTCCACTAATGAGCCAAAATAACAGCATACCCTGTAAAGCTCCAATACCAAAAAACACAGATCAACACTTGCGCGCTAGTCCGATCCGTGACTATCACGCCTGATCAAACTACTTCATTAAAATCAAACTACTGCAAGAAAAAAATGACGGTGATTCTTCACAGCACGTGACGGCCACGACCACATCTGACAAATGTAGCATGTAAAGTCAAGTCCAATCGTTATGTTCAGTGAGGATGGGAACAAACAAGCGCTTTCAAACCCACAAGGCCAAACGCGGACTTTCAGGTCAGATCAGAAAGATTTATTCAAGCGCTGTGCTTGAATCAAGAACAATGGGCGCTTTTTAGAACCAGAATGGAGAAAGAAAACAGGTGAAAGGCGACAGGAAAACATTGTTTTGTTCTGTGAATCGCAAGCAAAGGAAATGAAGAGGATTTTTTTTTATTTTTTTCCTTAATAAATAAATCCATGTGAGTTTGAGGCACTCTGTGTTGGCGTTTTAAATATGAGTGACAAGAATTAAGGCTTTGATTGACTATAATTTTAATACATTGTCACTAGCGATATTGATTGTCTTGAAAATTTTGTTATTTTTCAGTTTTACAGTGCGGAATCCAAAATGTATCTCAGTTTTTATATATGATGTCATGTTTTAAAGGTTGAAGGACGCCGTCAAGTCGTCATTTAAGTAGATGTTGTTGTTCTACTTGTGGACACTAATTTAGAAGTGTGACTTCTCCGTCATTTGAAAACTGATTGTCTCGAAACTTACTAGCTATTTAGCATGGTCCAGTATCTATCAATCCTCGGAGTTTGATTTCTTAATTGTTATTTTCCCCACACAAAAAAATCATGATTTGTTCCAGATTCCTTATCCAAGTATGCAAAAAACTGCTTTTTTTCAACTGTGCATCATTCGAAACCTCCTCTTGTCATCTCACAGCTGTTGTAAAGCAAAGACTTTTTGAAATCAGGTAATACTTGGCGATCTTATCAAATAGGCCAATCAGAGCTGTTACTAATAAACTACCAAAGACAACTAATACTAAATCTACATCGCACACACCAACTGTAAACCTCCAGATGAGGCTCTCGTGCAGCTCAAGGTGCGCCGTGAGACAGCCGTCCTGCGCGTCACGCCCTTGTGGAGCGCCTCTGGCGGCTGGCATCTCTGCGTGGCGCCCCCGCAAGGTGTGCTCTTCAGTGTGGTGAGGAAGAGGAGGAACATATTGGACGGCTACTCAACCACTATTAAACAGCTACAGGGGCCGCAGCTCCGTTCACACACGCTGCCGCTGTCACACCTCCCGCTAGCGCCATCGATGGCCTCGGGGCTACTCTCATTAGGCACGCCACTTCCACAACCACATGACCTGACACACAGTCCCGTGCGACTATCCTCGCATGCATCCGTGCTACGGCTACACACAAAGCAGGTGGGGAACAGCTGAAACAGAACAAGCCGGTAAAATGAAAGTAATAGCAAGCCACCTTGCAGGCAGATACAACAGTTGGATACGCTCGCTGGCCACTTTAGTAGGTACATCTGCATGCATACAGGCGTGTCATTGTGTCCAATTCACTTCAAGTGAGAGGGCTGGCAGTGAATGATGATGAGTCAGTGTTCGGTGATAGAGGTCCAGCTCATTTTGATTCCCAACTCCCAATGGATTGAATGTCTAAGATTGTCAAAGACAGCCAATTTGGGAGTGACTATGCATGAGACCACTGCAGTTGTCAAGGAATTTTATCCATTTTGCGTGCTTTTCTTGGCCCACCCCCAAGCTAAAACTGTGGTATGAAAAAAAGGTACATATTCTAATCAAGTCTGATGATGCGTTTGAAAGAGATATTACGACGTCTTCTGTCGCTATGTGAACAAACCTGTCCCAGATTTCTGCTATTGCACTGAATTGCATTGTATTTTTGTTTGTTGAAACACAATGACTGCTAATAAATGGCAAATAATAAATATTAATAATTTAAAATTTTGTGTCAGCTCAACATTTTCATTAGTATTTTTTTTAAAGTGGGCTTCTTCACTAGCAAGCTTTGCAAGTTTTCTGGGGAAATCCTCAAAAATTGCACACCTATAATGAAAGAAAAAACTTTACCGTTGTCTAGAATTATTTATTCATCTTTAACGGCTATATAAACCATTGTTTAAAATCAGCATAGGCTCTAAGAGAGATCCCTGTGGCACTCCTCCGAATATGATAAATTAATTCACGCACATCGACTGTGTTAGACGTTTGATCTATTTTTACTTGGAGGATCGCTGCCACTATTTCCCAGGTCAAAATAGATTGGACATCTATCGCCGACAAGGGAAATCCAAAGAGTGAAGAGGCGTGTAACCTGTGTAGGCTATTCACAACTAGCATCTATAAAATTAAGTATCAGAATGGTAGAACTCCAGTGAGGTTGAATTTGAGGTGGACAGGATGGATGATAGAAGGTGCACCAGATTCATGAAGTGGCCAGGACAGGTTGAACGGAGACATAAGAGAATTCAAGTTGACTCACATAAAACACTTGCTCCCGCATGGATGGCGTGTCAGGAGGGCTCTGATTGGACAGGAGACGTTTGGAAACGGTACTGCAGGACGAAGTCTGGTCATCCTTATCAAAAGGACTGCAAGGGAAAAAGCTGAATTAAACCCCATGAATAGAGTTGAGTGAATAAAGGCTGCATGTTGCAAGGGGAAATACCTCCATGTGACTTCCAGGTTGAGCTTAACTGTTCCCAAGTCGTTAATATCTACTGCAAGGGTCTGTGGAAGTGGGCAGAACAAGTCGAGCATTTCGCACGACACGCTTCCCACCACCACGTGATTGGCCAGACTTTTCAGCTCTGTCACCTGAAAAAACAACGTCCGTCACGGGAGGCCCCTTTTAACTGCTGTGAAGCGTCCGAAAATATATGCAATTCAACATGTTCTATTAAAAGTTGACATGTTCCACACCATAAATTTGCTGTGCCAGATTCGTAACAATTCCCCAAACGTTTAGCCATTCAATGTGATTTATGAGGAAGCTCGCAAAAGCCACTTTTTTTCCAGTGGCAGCTAAAACAATAACAACAAAACAGTATCCAGGAAGTAACTCATTCTATATCACATTGAGTAAAAATCCACCAACCGCAGAAAGTGAGTTTCAAAGTCATTATTTTTAAAAGTATTCATATTTACAGAACATGTCCTTTTTACTTTAGAGCAGGACAGGCCGTAGGCAGTAGAAAGGAGGGAAATGGGGGAAGAAGGGGAGGAGAAACTTGAGGAAAAAAATGAAGGACAGGGTAGAAGCTCGCAGGTCAGCTTGAAAAGAGTGAGGTTTTAAGAAAACTCACACAAACGAATATGTAAGTTCCACAAATACTAAAACACAATTCCTTTTGCTCTTACCTTGATAGACAAGAGTTCAGTGACGAGAGGCAGGAAGATGTACTCTTCGCTGTCCCATATCTGCTTGCTGCTGACTTCAACGCGGCCTCGTAGCCTCCAGCGCTGACGGCCATAGCGCATGAGCACCTGGCAAAAGTTTCATCGTTTGCCTTTACCAATCAATTCAACATTTGGCATACCTACACAAAAATTCCGCCATTATATTCTGGTGTGTGCCAACCCCCTTCCATTTTTACCTCATATTGGTCACCCGCACACAGGCGAGCAAAGCCAGCAAGACCTGCGATGACAAAAAGAAGTGATGAGAACTAAAACTGATGAGTGTACAAAATGACTCACCCTTCATCTTGACATGAAATTCACCCATGTGACTTTCCAGTTCGCTCTCCAGTGAGCACATGTGCTGCACGGAAACCATAAACATCAAGTTAATTGTATTAAAAATAAAAAAGGGCAAGAAAAAGCGACCGAGGGTTCGACCACTAACCTCTGTACATTCCCTATAACCTCTGTTGGCCTCACTCAGGCTCTCCCTTGCCTCTTTGCTCCCAGTGGCAGAGTTAAAAGCCGCTACCATTTTACTGGCACCGTCTCGGAGCCGCCGCTGTATGCAGTAAGCATCGTACAGCTCCTCCACCTGCAAAGGAAACATAAGCGGAATGTCAGTACCGGATGAATATGACCCAGGCTTGTAGATTTACAGAGACACCAATAATTTCAACGCACCTTGCTCAAGTGGAATTCCAGACGACGCATGAATCTCTCTATGGCTTTCACTTGCTTGAAAAGACACCAAGAAACAGGTATAGTGAGGCCGGGTAAAAATTGCATAGACATTGAATGAACTGTGAGATCGCACAGTGAATGATCATGTTTTAGTGGTACTGACGGCGATAGACGTCCAATCCGTGTAAATTTGGAGATCCAAATGGTCGGATTTGTTTCGCTCTTAATGGCAGATAATGGGTTGTGGAAATGAATTAGGTAGACATATCCAGGATGGTCTGCACTCTCTCCTACAAATTGTTTGCTGATTTTATTCTCAGGACATAGCCACTTATAAAACAAGTCTAAATGAACTACGCCCGCCTGGCTCCCTCTACTGGCTAATTCGAAAAGGACGAGACACAATGAGTCCACAATTAACCCCTTGTTGTGAATTTGTCCCATTCCAGATCCAAGGAGCCTCAATGCATTTTTACCAAAGATGCCTGTTGTTGCCAATTTGCACCATACATAAAATTATATTCAATTATGAAATAATATTTCTTTATGTGTTTTATACGATTTAGCCTCCACTTGAGAGCAAAAACAGCTAAAAGATTTTTAAGTCTTAACTCATTCACTTCCATTGACAGTGATAAACAAGAAATCAATTTTAACTGGGAAGACTGAGATTAAGTGATCATGTTTCACTGCCAATGACGGCAGTAGACGTCCAATCCATTTTGACTGGGAGGCCTAGCAGCGTCCGAACGATGGCACTTTAATGAGTTAATGTTTTAAATTTGGGCGACCAGGGGCAAAAAAAATAGGAATAAGAAATATACCAACTAATTTTATTTCCAAAATTAATTATTCTAATGAATAAACCCACCCATTATTTAACACGGTTGGTCAGATACAACGTTTGCTGGTGGCTATAAATCAGTTGCACGGTGTGGCTATTTTTGGCTCAGAGTATTTTACAATCTGTTGTGCAGTGCAACAAAACCGCAAAGAACAACATTGTTCGCCGAGTATGGCACTCAATGAAACTCACCTTATCCTGCTCATACAAAGAGCCCTGTGGAAGAAAATAGAACATTTAGCATCACAAAGAGTGGAATTAGCATCCCGCTTGGCACCACTCGATACCAATGAGACCGGTTTGAATAGGCGGGCTCTCACCAGTCGACCATTTCTCTTGTTTTCTCGGATCTGCTGGCCCAGCGTGTCCAACTCCAGCTGGTGGACTTGCAAATACGACCTGCGACAGATAACCAATGGAGGTTTCGGTGATCTTCCACCGTTCCCGTAGAAAGGATATGCTCAGCGTCCACTCACTGTAAGCCTCGACGCAAGGCCGCGTACACCTCGTCCAGCCGCTCGGGCTGGGGGGTTTTGGCAGGCGGGAGTTTGGTGGAGCCTGTGAACATCCTGCTTCCTTACAAGGCACGTTTCTCTTGGATCAACCAGTGCTGAAGGAGGGAGCAGCCCGAAGACAAAGAAAAAAAAAATCATTCCTGCATCAAGACTATCTGAAAGAAAGCACTCCAGAGGAAGGGGGGGTGGGTTACCTAATGACTGAAGGGGTTCAATCACTACTGGAGCATGCTGGCAGGGTCGACTGTAGTAGCTCTGAGGCTTTAACAAACCAAAGGACATGTCCTGTAATGGCATACAAAGAAGAAATGAAACTGTACTGTAATTTTCATTACATGCTGATACTTCTGCAATACTTTAGAATACTGTGAAAGCTTTCTTCTTAAAGGGACAGGCACCTTTATAATTTGCATCCTCAAAGAGACAATGTGCTACAGCCGAGGGACCCCATACCCTGGACAAAAAACACTCGATACAGGTGATTTGACCCAAAAACGACAATTGGCGATATCAATCGTCATATCCACTAACTCCGCGCGGAATTGTGAATGCCCAAGTATCATAATATTCCCAAAAATTAGCCTTAATTCTCTTTTTTTTTTTACCAAACCCCGTCACTTGACCTCCCAATTTAACCAAAATCTTCCAGAAGATTTTCAATCCATTTGCGTCCCTAACTCAACCTGAGAGGAATGAATAGTCCTCCCGCAGTTTGATTATGAAATAGCTTCAAAATTAAGTAGGAAAAGAAGCAATCGAAGACAGAAAACCTCTTTCACTTGCATTATAGCTCCATTTTTTGAGTGTCTGAGTCACCACATGACACGCTAGAGGCAACCGCAGTGGCCAGCGGGCAGTCTACTTCGACTCGTCTCTCGTCGTCTTCCCTTCCTTCCCTCCGTGCTCCTCCAGCAACTCCCCTCCCACCTCAAGCCTCTTCCCCACCTCCACATCCAGGGATCTAGAGCAGGAAGCCTCATTGCAGTCCGCATACAGGAAATTCTACACAGACGCTTGGCCGAGAATTTCAAAGCTAGCCCAGCGATGTGGGCGCGCGTGTTAAAGCGAAAAACAAGGACGCTTTGGGAATAATAGAAAAATGGGCAGATAAGCGCGATTACACTTACTTTAGGAAGGGGGGTCTGGGCTGAGTTCAAATACTCACAAAAGAGATTATAGTCTTAAACCAATTTAATTCTGTCAAGCAAGAGCCAAACCCATATGAACACATGGCTCCTGAGAATGAGCGAGGCCTGTCGAGCAAATGTTGGCTGCTCTGCATTGTTTTACATTCCGTTCGCGACCACAACTACATAAAAATGCAGACGCAGTGTATCAGGAAAAAAAAAAATCACCTTCTATTATACACAAGAAATTATCTGCATGATCAAATAGCAATTGCGCTTTTGTCCTCTCGGTGATGATATCACAGGGGGGTCCCCTCATTGACGCTAATCTCAGAGACATGGTGGGAGGATTAACAGGAGGTGGTCCGTGTTTTGATTTCAAGATAAAAAGAGAGGAAAAAGTGACGTATGCCAACGTTTGCCACTTTTTAGACAAAAACTGCAACTTTCAGACACTTCTGGGAGCATAACTGATTCGGGGAGTCCATAACAGCACATCCAACTGTACATACAAAGACGCACACACTGGATTTTCTCTCAATTCGATGATCTTTTATCCCTTTCCCTACATTAGAGATCATTAGCTGCATTAATCCTCTGCAAGCGAGCGCCGCAAACAAAGAGGACACTGTTTGAAAGCACCTCACAAGACTGGAGTTTTCTTTCAAAAAGTCTTTCACGCACCAACCACACAAAGCATTGGCTCGTTTGGTCCTAAACATTAATGGCCCCGCTTAAAAGTGTATTATCAGAAATTCGCATTAGGGGTTTTAACTGACATAATTTTGTACTCAGAACCCATTTACATGTTTGCATTTTAAACTGATCACGCCTACAATATTTCAAGGACATCACAATGTCCCATGCTGGTAAGCTATTTTTAGAACGGGCGCAAGGCTACTCGCGTGGTCCCTGGTGGCCCCTGAACTGAGTTCAACATGAATTCTGACAAGTCATTTACTGGTTCAAACATGGATTAATAATGAAAAATAACAATTATATGGGGGCTCCTCATGGGTTTACGTTAAAGCGCACAAAAGCGACATTTATATATAAGATAGATATGCAAATGACAAATTTCTTCAAACTCATAACAGATAAAAATGATGTTTAAACACAACAAAAAAGACGATTTATGGGGACAGCCATTTGGTGATGTCAGTCATAAACACGCATATAGACTCAAGTACAGGTACATATGAAAATGGGTATTAATGGCATCAAGAAAAAGGGCCGGGTTATTTGGGATAATTACATTTGATTGGCTAAAACAGTACCATCATAGATAACATGTCTGCCCCCATGTCACGTAGGTACTTCCTGGGAATGTTACTTTACGTTTTTTTCCCCCAACTATTACACATCCCCAAAAAATAAAATTCTGTATTCATATGTTAAACTGCATTCTTTCCACTGGGACGACATTCTAAAGGTCTTGTCTTTCCCTTTAAGCATTTTATTAATGACTGTAAATACTCACTTGGCCTATATAAGGTTAAGCAAGGTTATTGCAATTAATATGAGCCAATGTTTGAAATAAACTGCAGTAAAAAACAAATCCTATTTGTGAGCTCAGCATCTTAAAATGGCAGTCAAACCAAAACAATGACTTGTTTTCTTCCGCTGTTAGGCTAACGCTAGCTTCATGTTGTCGAGCCAGTTAGCGTGCGTTTAAGAGGAGGATGACGAGGTGATGAAAAGTAGCGGTATTACAAAAAAAAACTCCCTCGTTTCCAGATTAGCGGATTATCTAACCCGGCGGCAGCGGGCCACTTAGTCGGATAAACAGAGTCGCATCGCAGCCGGGGACGCTTCACTCGCTTCTCGGCGGAGGATGGAGATTGGAGAGTAGACCCAAACTGGGGAAAAACTTGGGAACCAGATTTACATTCCGCGTAATTGCCACATTACCCAAATGAATGCTCGGATATTGTATTTTAAAAAAGGAGGTGAAGAGAAAGGGCCAGGAAATGGGTTAAAGGGTGAGAAGAGGGGGAAAAAAGCACGACGAGGTAGCGTGTATAAATCAGACACCATCCCAGGAAAGCTACTTGGCGTTGCCCAAGGCAAAAGAAATCTCCAACGAGCACCTCGTTTGTGACCTTGGTGCTTCAAAAAGGCTTCCTCCTACCTCCTTTTGGTAGTCCAAAGGGCCGAGGAGCTTGGCCGCGATCCCATATCAAAGACGGTGCTCCTCTGTGTACTTCTCAAGAGTTATTCTGGGCGCTGTCCTTCTCCTCGATTTCGCCGTTTTTTGCCCACACAGTGGAGAAGTCGCCAAAAAACAACTTCCGGTTACTCACTTTCACAACAAAAGTTAGCGTGACGAAATAAAGGAATAAATTGCCACCCATCATTGCAAATGGCAAGCTCTGTTAATATTAAATGTAAAGTATTAAGGTTTTTTTTACGTCTTTAATTTTAAAATGGTTAGTATTTACTTTTCCTATTAAAAAATCATCATAATGATCCAACTTTAAATTTACTATTCAGTTTAAAAATTATTTGGAATAAAAAAGGAATTTTAAAAAACTTTTCTCAATGTTTTATTTTTAAAACAGCGTGTGTTATTGGAGCATACCACATATATTTCGGATTTCACTAATGTTTGTATTATGGCTTTATTAATTCATCATTTTATTTATTATATATAAAACTTAAAACATTTAAAAAATAAAAAACAAGTTCAACATGCGCTACTGCCACCCAGCTCATTCCCGATCTATTTATGCTCCCGAATACACCTGGCAAATTTAATTTGAGCCATTTGAAAACAACTAGTACTTGTTGTAACGCACTACTAACTATATTAGTTCGAAAACTGCACTGATTTTAAGAGAAATGTAACCAAATTTTATTTTATTTTGAAATACAGACACTTCACCCGGAAACGGAGTATCCGCTAGTTACCGTAGCAACAACAATGTTCCTCACTGTCACTGGGTTTTCTCCACGCAGTCGCGAGCAAATGAGTGAATGTGGTCGGGAGGAACATGTGGCTGCTGTTGCTCACTTCCTGTTAACTCATTGGCTACCATTGACAGCTATAGACGTCCAACTCACATCGTCAATGGCACTAAAACATCACACACAGCTCTGTTGTAAAAAATTGATAACGGAACTTAGATTTTCCCCTTTATCGTTCATGAGTAACTTAGATGAAATGTATTATTATGAAGTCTTCCATTTAATAAAATATATTTGCAAGCAAAATACACAAATGTTTGTGTTAAGTGGGCAATCAATGTAGTTAATAGCCCAAAACGCACATAAGACTATTTGAAGATACAACTACACAAACCTAAAACATGATGCCATGTCTACTTTTATTGGTTGTACCATCATACATCTGCTCTCAACTGCCAATCAAATTAAACATCACACTGCCCAGAAGGTATTGCAATCGGTACAAAAAGAAACCAGGAACCCAGAGTAGAGTGGAATGGCTACACAAGGAGCATAACAAACAGACAAAAAAACAGGAAAAAAATCATTTTCTTTGCACAATAAATGTTTTGTACATTATGCATAATCTAAGGGTGTTGCAATAGCAAGAGGGAATACAAGGTAAGCCGGTCTAGAAGCTTTGATAAACTAGGTATTAAAATAGGGTTTAACTAACCACAGCAAATAAACGGGATGGGGGGCAATACCATAAAAAATACTCCAAATATTTTTTTTGCTGTAATTAACAACAATAACATCTGCTCTCCTGAAAGTAATTATATTTTTCTCTCTGGAGGCTAACGGCAGGCTAAAGAGAAAGTGAAAAGCCAATTCAAAACATGGCTTTTGGGGGCGCAGTCTTCCCGACTGAGAGAGAGAGGCTCTTCAGCAAGGACGTCAAACATTGTTGAAAAGTGCAGAATGATCCATGAACAGGTTGTTTTTCTATTTATAATGTTCACATAATGATGTGGTTGATTCTTACCAACAATAGAGTATGCAACAAGTAAAAAAAAATTACATGGGGATAAAATTGAGGCTCAGGCGTGTGAAAAGAGGACTGTGCACCCTTCATCCTTTGGATTGTTACATGCACATCTGAATTGAGGGCAAAGTCATCTTTGATATTGTTGCCAGAGTCATGTGATGCATCTATCGTCTACAAATGTACTAAACACCAAGTACAACGATGAGAAGGCTAAAGATAATGCGGTCAATTACAGCCAGCCTGTGACAGAAATTATGAAATTATCTTTTTTTTGGTAAATAAATCCGTATTAAAAGTCTTTATCACTCGTCCTTGTCGATGCGAGATTTAAAAGCAAGCCTTAACTTACAACCGTGATGTTTTGTCGATGTGGGATGCCGGAAGTGTACTTGTAAATGCCAAAAAAAAAAAAATAGACGTCGCCGTGAAGGGGAGGGGGTCGTGTGTTTTACAGGATCGACCCTTGCGTCCATCACCGGTCCATCATGCTGAGGATCATCTCGGGGGTGAGGTCTCCGTTAGGCGGGGCCTCTGACAGCTGCATCTCCTGTTCTTGGGACAGCTCCTCCAGCTGAATGGTGGCGTCTCCTTCGCCCACAACCACCTCCTGTGTGGCCCCCTCCTCTTCCATGTCATCCGGTTCGGCGCCCACCTCCTTTTTCACGATGATGTCCTCCACCTGTTCCGGGGTCTCGTCCAACACTTGGATGACGGGCGCCACTGCCGAGAAAGTCAAAAGGTCGGCGTCAATGTCGGCGGGCTCACACGAGTGAGCTTTGTTCCCATTTGACCAATCAAAATTGAGCCAGGCAGTCACATGATTATTTTACATATGATAGTAAGGAAGAAGATTTGAGTGCTTTGAAGCCACTTGTCTATATGAACTACACTGACTGCTGTTTTTTGTTTTGCTATTGGTAGCATCTGTGGTGGTTAGGTTTGTCAATTTATGCCACATATTTAACACCTTTGATGTCAAATAACATGAAGGCTTTAACTCTAGTGGTCATTGACTCAGAGTAAAATCCCTGCCAGTCAAAATGGATTGACAAGCGTGAATGTATTAAGATTGTCAAGATTGCCCAACCCTATAAAACTATTCTTTTTGTTCCCGTTTTAAGTGTGATGCTCACCGTTTGGCTTGTTCTTTGGGGGGCGACCGCGCTTCCTCTTGACCGGTGGCTCTTCAGGAGCGGCAACGGGAACTACCGGTGGAGCCTGTTCCAATTCAATGTCATCTAACAAATCGTCATCATCTTCAAGCTCATCCAGTTCAGGTTCTGTGGTTGGGGGGAACAAAATCCACGTCACACTCACAACGAAACTTTATTATATGCTCCGCACAATTTTGAAACTTCACTGTACAACACCTGTGTCCTCCTCATCATCATCATCATCATGCCTGTCCTGCATCTTCCTCTTTCTGCCTCGGCGACCCTTTTTGGGCGGAGTTCCGTTTTGGTCTCCGATCACATCACCCATGCAGTTCTCGGCATGGCGCAGCATGGTGTTCTGCGCAAACAATAAAGACAAAGTGACAGACATTTATTAATAAGGGCTGTGATGCGAAAGAGAGCCAAATGCGATCGAACGTGTCCACCTACCCTGCGGGTGAACGTCTTGTTGCACTTGCTGCAGACGAAGGCGGTGGGCACAAAGCTAGGGTCGTGGTAGCGCTTGAAGTGCATGTCCAGAAGCTGCTTTTGTCTGAACGTTTTCTCGCACTGACTACAGGAAAAAGGCTTCTCTCCGGTGTGTGTCCGCTTGTGCATGATCATGTGGCGTTCCTGTGAGGAGGGGGGCATTTGGACAGGCAAGTGGTTAAAAAAATAAATGAATAAATCAAGCAATCTCAATCTCAGACACTCAAAATATTTCCCACGACGTGCCTGTTTGCAGCAGTAGTCGCACTGGTCGCACTTGAAACGTTTCTCATTCTTGTGAGTCTTCTGGTGCTGGATGAGAGCGTATCGCTCGTGGAACACGGCGTCGCAGTAACGACACTTTTTTCCCTTCTCGATAAATGAATGCTGCTTTCTCAAGTGAACCCCTGAAACAGAAAGAGAAATGTTGGGTACGACCACATGCGGACGCAGCGGTGAGCGAAGGCGCCGTCTTTTACCCAGGTCGCTCTTGCGGGCGATGACGGTGTCGCAATGGGGACAGTGGAACTTGGCCACATTCTCCGTGTGTTTCTGTAGAATGTGCATCTTCATGGTCCCGCTCTGGGTGAAACGAGCGTGACAAATGTAGCACTCGTACGGCTTCTCGCCTAAGAGAAACGAACGGGTAAGTGGACTATCCTCACATTCTTTGGTTTCCAATGACATTGCAGAACAATTGCCACAAAGGAGTAGTCCCACCTGAGTGTGTCCTCATGTGTCTTTTCAGTTTGTACGTGTCCCTGCTAGCATAGCTGCAAAGACTGCACTGGAAGGGACGCTCCCCAGTGTGAGAGCGGATGTGGCGCTTCAATTTACTCACCTAGAAAAGGGGCAACACAACACACTAGGTTCTTACAGCTTTCATTACTGACATTAAAGAGTTTGTAAGACCACTAAATAACAGTTGTTGTGGGATGATATATTTACCCTGGAAAACTATAGAATTGTTGATTTATTTGGTTTGGTAGCACAGTAGTAAGGTTGTTGATATGTTTTCATAGTTTCACTGTTGCACTTAGTAATACGTCACAATACTGTGGTCAATGTAAAATATATATATATATATATACACATTTTTTTTTTAATCTAGAAAAGTCCAGTGCTGGTAGAAACTGAAAAGAAAACTTCCCCAGTGCTTTATTTATAAAATATATATTTTGGGGGGTTAGTAAGAAAACCTAAACGCATAAAAACATTGCACGGGAACCCAGGTTATGATGTCGCAAATGAAAACAAAAGCAATCACTTGTGCTTTTATGTTAGTGGCAAGTATGAGGTAACAAAGAACACGCCTGATGACATCGTGTGGTGGGTGATGCGATGGCTCACCTCCACACTGCAATAGTCGCACATGGAGCACTTGAAGGGCTTCTCGTGCGTGTGCTTGTAGCGACGATGGCGCACCAACTCTCCGCTGGTCACAAAGGCCATGTCGCAATCTGTGCATTTGTGTGGCCGAGTGCCTACAAATTTAAGAAGGGGACAAAAACATACAATGAGGACCAATTCTTCTCCCTCAATTTCCACCGACTCCTTGGCTTTGCCGTTTGCCCTACCTGTGTGAGTGTTGAGATGGTTTCTCAGCAAGGTGACTGTTCTGAAGGCCCTTCCGCACAAGTGACATTTGTGCGGCCTTTCGTCCGTGTGGCTTTTCATGTGTCGATCCAGGTTGGAGCGCCGGGGACAAGTGTA
The DNA here is from genome assembly GCF_051989625.1 of Stigmatopora argus. Taxonomy (NCBI): domain Eukaryota; kingdom Metazoa; phylum Chordata; class Actinopteri; order Syngnathiformes; family Syngnathidae; genus Stigmatopora; species Stigmatopora argus. The sequence continues at coordinate 10,174,791 of NC_135388.1, read as the reverse complement.
GCTACACAGTTCACACTGGAAGGTCTTCTTCACTCCTGCTCAAGTCATGTCAAAGTAGTAAGTGCACACCTATTTTTCCTCACAAACAACCCCTCCACCCCTAAAAAACTAACTAAATGAATAAAAATATCGTACCCTTTTTCTTGATCTTAGTGGGCTTGGGCGGTTTCATGTTTCCAACTACTTTCTCTGCATTGACCTCTGACAGAAGCCCTTCCTGTTGCTCTTCCTCAAAGTCGTATACAGACACATCCATGTCTCTGTCACCCTCTGCATAGCGCAGGCGGCTCTTTTTCCCCTTCTTTCCTTTGCGGATTGTCGCAATGGGCTGATAGTCGGGGTCCTTCTGCCATCCGGCCTGAGACTCAGGAGGATCCTGCTCGGTCACGTCGCCGTCTTCCTGTTCCTCTTCTACCCTCGTCGCTTGGAGCTCTTCGTGGACCGCATGAAGCTCCTCTTGCTCTACTGTCTCCACTTCACCATTGGCCCCCACTTTTACCACCTAAATGAACAAGTAGTCATGTTTGACAGACATACCCGTCCAGACTAACTAAACAACGATTATGTTGATTGATTTTTTTGCGTTTCAATGAAATTCAATACTTGGTTAATCAATATGTCATTCTAGATAAGAGCGAATGAATTTAAATGTGCAAAAAATAACATTTAACAAGACAGTTGAGTTATCAGTTGCTAAAGTGTGTATGCATTTTGGGGACACCATGTGTGCCTGTGGGTTTATGCATGTTAATCAGAAACAATTAATACATTCTGGATATTGCCCCTCATAACACTATGTTTTTAATGACAAAGTACAGTGGTACCTCGAGATACGAGCTTAATTCGTTCCGGGACTGAGCTCGTATGTCGATATTCTCGTAACTCGAACGAACGTTTCCCAATCAAATGAACTAAAACAAATTAATTCGTTCCAAACCTCTGAAAAAACACCAAAAACAGGATATTGGATTGGGAAAAAAAAGTTTTATTTCTTCTAATTTGCCATCTATCAACAAAGTAACACATAACTAGTGGTTTGATATTACTAAAATTGTGTTTAATATTAACAAATTTAAATTAACTTTGATTACGATGCAGACACTCAAAAATAAGTTTAATCTAACCTTACACTAAACTTAATTCTAATTTTGTATTTAAGTTTGATACCTTTATTCTCCCGGGTTGGCTGTATTTGCCCCGCCTCCACCCTGACTTTCAATATCGATGGGCTGTTTGCTTTTGTATTCCCTTCAAAATATTCTGAAAATGATGCACACAAATGTCCTCACAATAGTATAACGCACGACCACTTCCAACGAGAAGTAATATATATACTCCTCGTAATAGCGATTGCTCCGCCATTCGCGCTGAGTGACGGGAAAAAAAACACTGAAAAAAATGCAACGCTCCGCCCAGTGCTCGTAGATATCTGTTATACACGAAAGAGATACGGCAAAAAAGACAGTGCGCTAAAATCATAAACAGCCTCTCATACTTTACTCGTATCTCAAATTGCTCATATGTCGGGGTGCTCGTATGTCAAGGTACCACTGTATTGCACTCATTTGCTTCCATTGACTATGATGATGTCCAATTGATTGAAACTGAGATAACCTGGCTGTGAATTCTTGGATGAAGTAAGAATTCCAATCAATGTACTTCTCTTTTGAAACAAGGCTGCTTATTGTGCAGAGAAAGCTTTAACACTTCTCCTCCCCAACAGATCCATCTTACCTGGAAGCCTTCAGGTAAGGGCAGGGTGTGACAGATAACTGGCTCTGCATCTTTATTAGATGATCCATCTACATAGGTCGCTTGGAGGCCATCCACCGAAGTTGAAGTGACGGGAACCTGCACTAGTTGAAGCTGTCCAAGTCCTAGAGCAGCTCCAGCCTGTTCCTCCATGTTGACAACCTACACCCAACAGTCAGCATTTCAACGCCAACTCAAAACACCCCCTTTAATCAACACCCAACGCCTCATTGTCCTACTGACCTGAAGGGTGATGATCTGACCCTCATCCCCACCAGTTACAGTAACCGTGCCGCCTCCTTCCAACACCTCTGTCTTCATTTGTAAGAGGGCCGGGTCCAGCGCGTCCATCACCATCATCTCCATGTTGCCGGGAACCTCCACCGCCTGCGAGGCTCCCGTGGTGCCTTGGATCACGGCGTCCCCGGCTTCGGGCAGGACCCCGCCTTCGGGAGCCAGGGCGGTTTCCATGGAAACGACGTCGCCCTCCATGGTAATGGGCCGGTCAACACTCTAAAGTGTAGTGAATGGGAAATTTGCAATGAGCCGATTTCATAAATTTTGCGCGATCAGCTATCAGGCAATGACTAATATAGCGGGTTTGGCGTAGAGTCCATTATTGTCGTACACTACAGTCATCTGATTAATGTATTTTCTTTGCATGAATTTGGCCAGATATCTGTTTAGTGGTCACACTTTTAAGATGATTAATCATAACAGCCCTAATTTAAACCAACCCTTAGAACTGAGAGTTGAGGACATTCTACCAAGCTACATTTCAATTTCGAGTTCTATTTCATTCATTAGGTGACTTTAACTCCGATAGACAACCCCTTCATTTTGAACTCTGGTTATATCCCTCAATATCACTCTAAAGTTGAATAATAATAAATGTAATAGCATTAAGAATAAATGCTTTTGACACACTGTTCATAAGTTTGAAAGTGATCAAACATTTTCAACATATAGAATTGCAATTTTACCTTTCAAACCTTTTTGAATAAAACTAAAAAAACAAAGGGAATATTTACAGTTATCTCCCTTTGTTTTTAATTTTAAAAAGAACTCAATAATTTTACAAAATATATACAAATAATACATTTGTTATTATGGACTCATTGCATTTAATTGACATGGGTAAATAGTCAATCAATTTAAAATAGGAGGTACTAACTAGGTATGTTTACAGTCTTTAGACTTTACGTGCCATTGACTATCATAGACGTTCAACATATTTTCACTGGGAGGGGCTAAATCAAAATGAATTGGACGTCGATCGCCGTTTTATGGCTGCTGAAACCTGATCCCTCAATGCCATACTTCCCAGATTAATGCGATTGGATTTTTACCAACGCGAATTAGCCAAAAAAGACCATCACAAATGACTTAAAACTAGTCAGTGGGCTTTTTAAAGGCATTTTAAGACTTCTGAGCTATCGGGTTTTTCAGGTCTTCCCGGCCGTAAAGCCGATGGCTTAAGTTTAGATTGAGATACCGCTTACCGAGGTTCAAAATCGTCCAGGCAAAGTTTGACGGGTTCGTTTGACCTCTTTCTGGGCACATCTGATGAAGCCACGAGTTCCACGCGGGTATTGCAACAGGAACTTAGTTCGGGGACATATGGGAGCCGTTTGGAGAGGGGCGACCAAACGTCTCTCATAAACTGGACATCAAACGGCATCAAAGCGGATGGTTTGATGAGGGTGGAAACAAGTCACTTAGCATCCTCGTGAGTCCAACCTGAGCTTGAGCGGCTAAGAAAGACACTCGCTACGGTAGCGTGCTGCGGTTTTGCCCAAGTGGGGCTACCACGACGGGACTATATTCGAAAGTGTCTATTTTAAAACAGACCCCCACCCTTCAAAATCGACTTTATCATCCGAATCAGGCGTTTTGCCGTGCGAACGAGCGATTGAAATAGCAAGGTTTCGAGCGGCGCCAACTAAAATGAGAACTTCAATTTGTTTGTTGACTGGGAGGCGCGAGGACGATTGAAAACAGGAAACAAAGGGCACGATAAGATGGACGTCAGGCCTAAAGTAAGTTAAAACATTAGCACACATTCGGACGACCATCGCCAAGTGGTTTACACGAAATCAGACGCAAAAAGCACCAAAACTGTCGCCCGACACGGGGAGTTGGAGTTTAGAGACAGATTTAGTGAATATTGGATAACGATAGAGGGAGACAAACACCCCCCGCCAGTCGGTAACGTTAAGCCCCACCGTGACACCTAGAGGCCGACGCCAGCTCCTACAAAAACGTTTCCGTATTTGCGGGCAAAGTACGGCTTCGACTTACCGAAGAGTGCTTGTTTTATGCTTATATACACTTCAGTGCCTGTGGAGTGCGGCCGGTAGCTTCAATCCTCCGTGGACGTGCGAGAAAGCTGTGCGCAGGCCCGATAATTTTCTCCCGCTTTAGAATAGAGGGCCGCACACAAAATGGCGGTCGCTAAGAGTGAAGGCGCATGCGCACACCCCGGGCCCGGCGGTGAAGGGGCGTGGCCCCGACAGGACCTAGGCGCCAGATTTGAATTCGCGCGTAGGCGTGGCCACGCAGGCATTAGTCGGGGATGACGACGTGCCTGAAAGTATTTGGAAATATCATAATCATGTGGGCATTTTTTCATGCAGCTGCTCGATATGTGTTCTGCCAGCTATGGTCATAAAAATGTTAACATTTGGTGAATTAGGAAGTCGTTTGCAGAATTGACCACAGGGGGGCGTCTGGTCGGCCACTTCTGCTCCAACTTCTGCATTGAGTTTTATGGAGGGTGCGGGCACTGCTCTTGGTTGAGGATCAAGATAAAAAAATAAATAAACTTGGCGACCAACATAATATTTGCATTTAAATTTTAACATGGGCTGCTCAATGTATCCATTTTGAAAAGCGAATTTGGTCCTGGTCTAGAGTATGCTTGCTCACTGTTCAATAACTTTATGATTGACAAAAAGGTAGATTAAGAGTAAAGTTCATCATTTGTCTGTTTTATCATTTGTTTTGGAACTGTCTACGGTGATAAAAAAATAAATAATAAACTCACCTTTCCTGTGTATTCTTTATTATTGTGTTGTTTCTTATCATTGATTAAGAATTATTATATGGACTTTTTTCTAATTATTTTTTTTAAGTGAAAATGTATTTTAAGTGTTTCCCCGTCTTTAGCTTTTTTAAGGTTGTATTGAAATGTAAACATTTGATCTGGGAAAGCTAACAGTTTTGATGTCACTGACGGTGATAGATGTCCAATCCATTTGAAGTGATGGAGCTGATAGTAAATGATTGCTGCTAGCCATCCAGTCAAGATGGATTTGACGTCTGTCGCTGTCAATAGCAGCCACCAAGTTAACACTGCCCACAAATTGTGGTCAAACAACAATAATTCATTTACTGCCAGCCTCCCAGTTCAAATTGGATTTTATGTTTATCACTACCAATAGGGGCCAATCAAATATTTGAAAAAAATCCAAATCCGACTTTTACATTTTTGCCATTTTTTTCCGCAAACACTTCAAACATAAAACCATTTGAATGAAAACAATCTATCAAAAAGATGACTATTTTGATCAATGTTTTGTATTTTGCTTGATCAGATGGGATCCTTCCTTGACCAATCAGTGTATCCTCCAGAAACGTATAGCTTTAAAATCTAAAATCAATTTGATCTGAATTTAAACTGTCGCTGGGGTTTCTGGTATATTATCCTTGCGATAACCAAGGGACTCGTGCAGTCTCGAAAACCCCACGAAGAAGACGGGGGTAACTCGGAATCGAACCTACGAGTTCCAAACTGTAAGGCGGATGTGCTGAGCGACTTGGTGCCACATGTAAAATAAATAATGAATCCATTACATAACCATTGGAACACGATGTCCATTTTCATTTCATATCATCCAAGTGCACCTCTATTTTTCGTGAATCAAATGTCAGCATTGTCACTCCATGGCTCCACGTTTACGTTCTTATCCTTTTTTTTCCCCTCATCATTTCACTCTCCGAGGGGAGGGGGCATAGGAAGGCGAGGCCCCGTCAGTCTGGCCGGGGCCAGCTAGCCCCTCCCACCTCGGCAGAGGCATTACATATTGCTGGTGCTTGCGCTCTTAGCAACGGCGCCTCGGCAACAGAGCCCAGGCAACAGAGCTCCACGGCAACAGAGCGCCGTGTCTCCCCAATGGAGCTGCCATTGGGCGGACCAGCGCTCAGGCACTACACCCAGAGCCGACCGAGACCCCACCGGCAAAAACTCAACTACCGTCCCGGCAGAGCGCAGGTACGGCGAGAGATGAATCCGAGAAGGAACCTTTTGCTAAGGGAAGGTGATGTGTGCGTGCGTGAGGGGAGGAAAAATGGAAGGGAGATGTATTAGGGTGCAGAGGGGAGAGGCAGGGGGAAGGGAAGGGAGAAACAGAGGGGGGAGAGCCGCAACGCAAAGAAGCCCGAGCCATTGTGCCGGTAACTGGCTGTGTGAAGACACCACAAATGCCATTTGCCTTGATCTCCAAGAGCGTGATTGCCTTGAATGGGCTTGCAGATGGCAGCTTGGCTTGAATCTGGCTTTTCTTCACTGACAAAAAAGCCTGCAGCCTTCTATTTATTTATTTTTTTCCTCCCAATGTTTTGCATTAAAAATGTGCATCATGTGATTTGTTTTCACGGCTCCCCGACGGTCGACGTGTAGTCACTCCCTTGGAGTCGGGGAGACCGAATCCCGACGATTCCCTCGGCTCGTATCGCATGGCAGTGACTTCTGCTAAATTTGCACTCTCCTGCAAGATGGTCCGCTTTTGTTGCAGCTTGTGCTCACAGATCGCGATCAGGATGATTCAATATTGATTGATATTGCATTATCCGCGTTGGCCAAAGCAGGAATCGTGCACGTCGAATCATGTACGCACGTTACTGAGCAACTGCCTCTCAGGAGAGGAGACTGAAGCCAAAATATTCCAAGGGAGAGTCAAGTGAAAGACTGTGTGGGTTTTGTTAGGGTCAGCGTTACATAACATGAAGTTACATTTTCAACCGCAAACCGTCCTGCTTTGACTGTGATGTAAAATGAACATTTTTGTATCTTCTACAAATGCAATCAGGAGACAATAATTGAGAGTGAAAATGAAGTTCTTGAGCTCATCGGGCGTGTCGATGAAGGAGTGGAGGAGTTCTTTACAAAGAGAGTTCTTCCTACTGATACAGAGTGAGTATCACCAGTTGCCCTTTTCTGTACTGTACAGTCCTCTGCTTTGTCTCTTGACACTATATGTACGGGGTCAATAATCACCATCAAATGCCTTTGGTGTCCAACAATCCCTCAGTCGTCACGCCAGTGCTGCAGAGTTATGAAAGACTGAAGTTTCATTATAAGTTGGCAAACCTCTGAACACATTCCAGATCAATGTCGTATACGTTTTCCTCATTTTATTTTTGCAGATTTTGGAAAGTCCTGCATACTGCTCTGCTGACGACAGTATGTGCAAAAAATGTGGTTAAATGATACTTTGAGGTTTTTTTAAACTGATTTACTGTCCACAACAGGTAACCTGGCTAAACAAGTGATTTTGATCACATTTTTTTAATGATATGCTCTACAATATGTGTGGAATTAGGGATTCTGGGTAATTTCTGCTTTGAGAAGGCCTCTAACTGATAAAAATATTTATTTATATACAGTATAATATACAGTATATAATGTGTTTATTTTTTCATTGGAGGTTGAAACTGTGGATAAATGCCAACTAAATAATCACACCTTACACTTTCACTTTTTATAATACTATGACAATGTTATGTTAAGATTCATATGTAGGGAAATATTAGAGGATGAAGATTTTAATAACATTTGTGGCAGTAAACTGTCAACTCAATAATTTAAGGATATTTCTAAAAGAATCTCAACCATCGTAAATTTAAAATATTTGTCAACTATTTCCACCCTGTCAGCAAGTGCCCTTATTATATATTTTGTAAATTTCATGTATCCAGTCTTATTAAACTTTTAGAGATTAACCACTATGCCTTTAAAACAGCATTATATGATATATAAAAATATGCGATCCATTTAGACTGGCAGAGCTGGCAGTGAATGTGCTGATGATATTATGATCTTAACTTGAAGTAAAATTGTAAAACAAAATTAATGATTACATGACAGAAATCTCATTTGGTGACAGAAGTGAAAATATAAGAAATTCTGCCATCAAGTTGTTCCTTTGATGCAGTATCAATCTTTAATTAGGGGTGTCCAAAATCCAGTCTGGGACATTTATCTAATAGTTGTGTCGAAAAAAAGTGTCAGCTCACCACATTGACATTCGCCATGAGTGTGGCGCTACTTACAGCTACTACAAATGAATTGATTTTATACAGAGCTTGTCTAGCAGATAAAAGATGCAACACACGCTTTTTGACTAAAATAGCATTATCACTCTTCATTCAGTCAATGCCTAAACATAGTTCACGTTCAGCAGCAAAAATGGTTTGATCCACTTTCTGCCAAAGTGCACTTTGTCAATGAATCACAGTTAACACGCCTTACCTAAACACTGTTAGAACAGGTCAGTGAGCCAGCCCCCAAATTGTGGAAAATCCTCAACTCTTTGGTTTTCAAAAAATAGACTTGCTTGATTGAATGATTTAAGCGAATGTATTGAATAAAAAGCGGAAAACATCACAGATTTTTCATGTAAGATGCCCTCGTAGACAAAAGTCTTAAACAGAAGTGCTACTAAGTTTCATTTTAAACCATTTATGTCTCCTATAAATATTGGAGATAGCCATCGGGGTCGAAATGTTACCTGATAAAAAGTTTTCCATCAACATGCCTTGAAATAATCATTTGTTTATTACAGGGAATCTTAAAATCTCAGGTTAGAGTTGACATCCTTTTCCCTTTTCAGCTTTTTTTGCGTCTCCTATGTAGGGGAGAATGGGGTTGTTTGTCAAAATTTGACTCCATCATGAATATCTTCCCATTAGTAACCTGTGTGACAACCAACCCTTTTTTCCTAGATATTACTACTATTTGAATCTAATATGAGCATGTGTTGATGATAAGATACATTTAACCTTTGACCCATAGGCAAGCACCAGATGAGGAACCTGAGTCTATCACAGTGGATGAAGTGGTTCCTGCCACTTCTGTCCCTTGTGTCCCTTGTCCACCCCCAACGAAAACACTTCGGAGGAAGCTGGGGGATTTCTTTACCCTCCGAAAGCGAAGAGGTGTGAAATCAGAGACGGGCCACGAGAGTCGACCCAAAAAGGCCTCCATCGCTGATCTCATTCGCCCTCTTAGGGAGGCGGCCAGAGCTGAGAAAGAAAAAGATAAGGACAAAGTCAAGGAGCAAGACAAGGAGAATGAAAAGGAAAAAGGGAAAGAGCAGCCCGGTGGTGTTAGCGCAGAGGCAACGGCGCAGGAAACACCTGCTTCTGATGCTCCGGCACTCAGAGGTGAAGTAGCGCCACCCCGTCGTGCTCTCAGGGAAGGGAAGTCCCAGTCTCTTATTTTACTGTCGGGATCGGCAGCAGGAAGCGCCAATGCCAGAAAGGTTAGTGCCGCCGCACAATCAAAGAATGGAAGTTCATGAATTAATGAAATGGAAAAAAATGACGAATGCCATTAAGAAGAGTAGAAAGATTGTGCTTCTGTTTCCTTAGATTGAGTGTTGTAAGTGTTAACATACCTGAGTTGGCAGTGTAAAAATAAGTTCATTTTTTTAGAGCAACTGTTTTTGGCAACCCATGACTTAAGATGTTTTTTATGTCGGGTGATTCGCAGAAACAATTTGAAGGCCAACATAGCTTTGAACAGAAACTTCATCTTATGCTTCAACGTATTGGAGTTTCCAAAGCACAGCCAGAAGAGACGCAGGTTTGGAAATGCATGACTTTGTATGATGTATACATTTTCCCATCACTTCATGGTCTCATTTATTTCCATAGAATCCAGAGAGAGAGATGAAAAAGGCAGAATCCGAAGGTACGTCCATGACATCAACATGAGTCACGATGATGAGTGAAAATGGGCCAAGTTTGGACATTTTACCTCGATCATTGAACCATCTTTTTGCATTACATTATTGATTAAGAATAAGCAATTTATTAAATGAATGTACCAACACTAGAGACATTACTGCCAGCTAAAACCTTGCTTGTGTTTTCCTGTTTCCATCTCTTAGGTACCATAATTGACAATAAAGCTGAGCCCACTCCAACCTTTGCAAAACACAGAACTATGTCAGCATCCTCAGGTAAAGCAAAAGAAAAAAAAACACGAACCAACATTTATAGTCACCTATTCACGTTTTTCCGCGGTCAAAATCTTATACTGCAATATCCTAAAAAGAACAACATTTATAGTCACATATTCACGTTTTTCCACGGTCAAAATCCTGTACTGCATTACCCTAAAAAGAAGGATTTGTAGCAGCTGCTCAGATGAGGTTCTCAGCAGGCTGTACTGATACAGCAGGGTCATGTAAACCACTTGATATCAATGGAACCGCCATCTGTTCATCAACTTTATGAACCTTGAAGTATAACCTGAAAACTTACAAACAGATGGAATAACGCACACAAACACAACTCAACTTGTTTTGCTGCCAAGTGAGTAAGATTGTTTCATTATTGTTGTTTGTTTATTTCTTCAGATACAAGACGTCAAATTCGTCCAAGCATGTCAGCACATGAGTCAGCTGGAAAACCGGCTTTGCCTCCAAAGCCGGTCCTCAAATCTGGGCTGGGCCCCTCAACATCTGGCCGCAACACGCCTGAGAACGACTTGGTCCAAATAGCGGAGGGGGAAACAAGCACACCCACTAAAGAAAAAAGTCCAACTGCTGCTCCATCTGGCCCCTCCACTCCCGCTGAAATGTCAAGCGCAACCCTCCAGTTGGCTGACGTGACCATCTCAACTTCTCAGCCGGATGTGCTCACCACTAACACGATGCCCGCTAATGGCGGAGAATACGACGAGAAGGCTTCCGACCCTGAAGCTCAGTCTATTAGCTCCGAACCACACGCTTCGAGCACCCAGTCGGTCCTTAACGGACCCCCCAACGCTCTCCCTTGTACTTCCCCAGATTCTCCCAGCCCCTCTGCTGCTTCCGACTCGACAACAGTAACTTCCATTTCTGCCCTGGCAACGCTCTCTAGTAAAATCAGTGAAAGCGAAGCAAATATGGCCGTGAAACCGACAAGTCCAGTATCGAATGGTTTGGTTTCCGTTAGCGAAGTGGCTATTTCTGTCAGTTGCAGCGAAGAAGCATCTCCTCCAGTCCCTATGCAAACTGGAGACATCAAATCCGACCCTGCTACCAGTCCTCCTACTCTAACTGTTGAAGATTTCGGCGCAGCATCTCCGATCGGTACGAAAAGCACAGATGTGGCCCCGAGCTCAACTCCTCCTGAATCTGATAGCTCCATTACCAGCTCCCCCACCCTTCCTCCTACAAGCACCACCTCCACTCCCACCACCAGATCTATGGACTGTGTGGAGTCTTCCCCTCCCATTCTTCTATCAACCTCATCCAAGGAAACCAAGCTCACCGAGTCCACCACCGCCACCAGCGCTAATGAGGTTGCTTTGATGACTCCAGATGCAATTAGCTCTGATCCACTTTCCTCGAAGAAGACCATCTCTATCGTCACATCAGCCACCACCGCTCCTGGAGACTCCGGCGTTACCAGACAAGGTCTAGTCGTCGCCCGTGAAAGTCCAAGCCAAGATTTACAAACTAATCTTGACGAAAAATCAAGCCCTACTGTAAAAGATGCGGGTAAGCATTGCTTCAAAGTGTAAACCCGAGGTGTCCAAACGTATGAATCCGAGAGTAAAGTAGTACAGAAAAATAGCAGCGAGGGGTGGGGGAAGGCTCAGCGGAAGAACTGACTAAATGAGTCATCATGCTAGCATGGGTGGGTAGCTCCCTTTAATCACGGTTAAATCGGTTATTCATTGCTGACTTAAGAAAAAATCTGGAGTAATTTGACTATTTTCATTATGACATTTTCCAGACAAAACAATCTCTAGATTAGCATCTGATTTAGAGCATTTTGATTGATCTTCCAAGTTGAAGTTCCAAATGACAGTTTTATGACTTTGTTAACAGGAAATACCAAATTAAAGACAATCTTCTTGCATCACAAATTTTAACTTTGCTTCTACAGCATTCCATTCTTTAGACAGAAGAACATTGGCTGAACTCTCCTTTGTGACCTAGTTGGGACACCTTTTGGGATCTAATCCTTCATTTCTTTTATTTTGATCTGAATTTCGATGTTTAATCGTCTCGTATCCTCTCTGATTACCAGATATGAAGGCAACATTGGTCCAAAAGCCCAAACGAGATGAGGAAAGTGCCAACGGTGAAGCCATGGCCGATTGTAAAGAGGGAGAGCACTGTCAGAAGAAAGCCGCTCAAGACGACGTTGATGAAGCGGCAAAGAAAGAAGCCCGAGAAGCAAATGTGGAAGCTGAAGACATCACAACTGCGAGTGAAGAGGGGGCCACTCAACCTGCACCAGAGAAGGAGTTTCCAAATAAAGCAGAAATAAATAAATGAAATGAAAATAATAATAGTAAAGTATTGATAAATTGGGGACCAACTACTGTGATGAAGGCAGGTTAGGCCACAGTAAAAGAAAATGGTTAAATGATCCATGGCACTTCCTAAACAGGGACCACCATAATACAGCAGCACAGCCCACACCTGGTTGGACCAAAGAACTAAGATCCATGGTGTGATGTAATCGACAAATCCAGCAGTGTCTTTGTCTTTTTGTTTTTGTTTTTTTTGAACGTGTTGGAAATTGCATTGCACGTATGATTATGTACCATAAGACAGTACTGTGTTTTAAAGAAACCATGTTTACAATAGATGGATAAGATAAAATAGATATGACTATTAAATGGAATATTGAATTGAGTTTTGGAAAATGCTTTCTTAAATTAATTAATTTAACAAAGACATCCCACATCACCCCGTCACTCAGTCACTGGCGCGCGTGTGAACACAACATCTCAAGCAAGATAATGAACAATTCATATAAGGTCTCTCTACTATTCCCAAAGAAAAATCCCCAATGTCATGCACTTGACAAAATTCCAATTGCCTTACTAATGGGAATTCCTAGCCACAGTGGACAGGACTTCTTTCCCCGAGAGAATAAAGCATCCTGTGTTCATTGAGGACACATTATATTGTACATTAATGTAGGTCTCTCGGGTCCAAGCCTGAGTGATGAAAACAAGGAGATTCTATTATAATGGCTTGCTTGATTCAACATAATTAATATACACCTATAAAAAATTATGAGACTACATTTTCATATTTTTTTGGTGTGGTCAATTTGATACCTGGTAGCACTCGAGGAAAGACACAATTACTATATAGAGCAGAGACCAGTCCATATGATTGGGAGTGGTCAAAAATTCAACCAAAAATAACACTAATGTTAACTTTTTCAGATACATAAATTAGCATAACATAACGTTTCCAACTCCCTTTTTTCCTGACATGGAGATTATGTGGAGAATCAAAAACCGACGTTTGAGACAATGGTGTCACCGTGGTTACGGGCATTTTTTGTTATGACCCAATCTCAGAGATCTATACCCCACGAGAAACTATTGTCTTAAAATATCTACATTTGTGAGTGGCAAATTTTCCAAGCAAAAAAAATTAACAGCATACAGAGACTCCGACGGTCGGATGTAACTACTCACTCCAACCAGTAGACGGCACTGTTGTTATAATCGCCTCGTATTTGACCCGGAAGTGGAGCCACGACGGAAACGACTGCGTTCGAATTGTAAAGCATTTTCTTTTGTAGTCGTCCGTATTCATCTCCTGCTGCTATTTCGAACCTCACGCCATTTTCTAAACACATTTGGATAAAGTTGCCTTGGAAGGGAACCGAATCTTACCGTGCACAAGCGAGATATGTCGGTTGCGCCTCCCAGTCGCTCGAACACAGGTTGGCCGCGCGGCGGGGCGGCTCAGTTCGGAGGCAAATACATGACCGGGCCGACGAAGCCTCTCACCCTGGAGAGGACCATCAACCTGTAAGTTATCTTTCTTCACAAATATTCTTATTATACATTGGTGACTATAATAGTTACCGCATTTCCATAATGGTGACAATAATAATTACCGCATTTTCACAAACCCGCCACAAGTTTTTGTTGCTAATTTCAAATCTTCCATCCTTTTTTTCCTTTTCCCTTTAATTTACATGAACTAATTGGTATTTGGGATACCCCAATTATTAGACAGATTCTTCATATATTAATAGAAAAAAATGCAGAGGCTATTTTTAAGTGCCCACTTTGGGGTAAATGTATCTATTGCTTTGAAATACACAGAAGAAAGTCTGGAGAAGAAAAAAAACAAATAACCTAAAGGGAAAAAAGTAATGTCAGGTTTACGTCCACCACTTACTAAAACATTCTTTTTCTGAGTGAATTTACTATTCTTACTAGCAAAACAAACTTTAAAAAAACGATCAAAGAACGCGTGAAAATATTTTTAATGACAAATTGAGTTTTTCTCTTGTACTCACGTGACCAAATCGAAATTCTAATTTTATTTAAATGCTTTATAAATGTGATTGTATCGTTGTTTTTGAAGTTTATTTTTGTTTGGAATATTTATTTCAATAAGCATAATGTTTCAAATATTTATTATTTGTGGAAAGTGTCGCTCACAACATGTCAACAACCCTCATACCAGTCCGGAACCTTCTTAAAATAGCTGAAGAAGAAGAAATCAGTGAATGACATGACATGATAGACTTTGAATTGCCATTCCAAAAGAATGGCTGGAGGAATTTTGCCTTATTTCGGTAAAGCTTCGGTTAAGCGTCTTGAGCTACTATATGTAACCCAGTTACTCAAGTCGTCAGACGAAGAGCATTTATCTCATCTCAGGAGGTGCGACCACCATAAAGACAAACACGACGCTCACAATAATAGACCTCGTGTGTTTTTAGGTACCCGCTCACCAACTACACGTTTGGGACCAAGGAGCCTTTGTATGAGAAGGATAGTTCGGTGGCTGCCAGGTTCCAACGGATGCGTGAGGAGTTCGACAAGATGGGCATGAGGAGGACAGTGGAGGGTGTGCTGATTGTCCACGAGCACAGACTGCCGCACGTCTTACTTCTGCAGCTGGGCACTACTTTTTTTAAACTGTGAGGGTTTCATGTTCGTCGGAACATTTTCTTTCAATCATCGTCTGATGCTTTTTCTTCTCGCTCTCTCAGGCCTGGTGGAGAGTTGAGTCCAGGAGAAGATGAGGTGGAAGGTCTGAAACGCCTAATGACCGAGGTACGTGTACTTTGGAATGGCTTAAATTTGCTCAATTTTAAACTAAATCCTAAACTAGACAGATGCAGTAAATTGCCTGATAGAACTGCAGTGGGTGTGGCTTGCAGTCTAAGAATCTCAGTACAGTCGTACCTCGACATACGATTGTAATCAGTTCCGAGACTGCGATCGTAACACGAGCATGTTGTAAGACGAGCATGTCGTATCACGAGGTACCACTGTACAATATCGAGGGCATGTTTTTCAGTCCAGTAACCCAAATAACTCAATCCAGTTGACATGTTCAACGGCGATTTAAGGTTTTCTATTGTCATTCTTTTGAATGTTAGATTCTTGGACGACAGGACGGGGTGAAGCAAGACTGGGTGATTGATGACTGTATTGGCAACTGGTGGCGCCCTAACTTTGAGCCTCCGCAGGTTTGTCCTTTTCAACAAGTTTTTTGTTCGAAACTCGATCCATTTTGGAGTGGCTGACAGCGAATGATGACCAAACTATGATCAATCAATGCCATCAACAAATGATGTTTTTTTTGGCAGTATCCCTACATTCCAGCTCACATTACCAAACCTAAGGAGCATAAGAAACTTTTCCTGGTTCAGCTTCAGGAAAAAGGTCAGTATATCAACTTTTGACAATGTACAAACACAATTATTAGATATGTATGGATGTTTTTTCCCCCAGCACTGTTTGCCGTCCCAAAAAATTATAAACTGGTGGCAGCGCCCTTGTTTGAGCTGTACGACAATGCCCCCGGATATGGACCCATCATTTCCAGTCTACCGCAACTCCTGAGCAGGTATTTCCTAGATTTTTTATGTTGCGGATTCATGTGTTTTGGTTTCAATATCCCATAATAAAATATGGACACCTACCGCTCATAGTCATGTATGTAAAGAAAATGTTTGTCAGTTCATCATTACAGTCCTTGAGAACAGTCGCTTTATTGAATGATTTAAATTTGGACAGTTGTCTGAATCATTGAAAATACTCTCTTTTTTTTACAGGTTCAACTTCATCTACAACTAAGTAGGCCTGGGCGATAGATCAATGTAATTAATTATTCGAGTTGTTTTTTTACTGAGTATGATTTAAAAAAGAAAAAAGAAAAACAATCAGTTTCTTTTCCCATATTGTGGCACATGTTTCACCTCCAAAATAGCAGCCATTTTTCTTTTTTTTCCCAGGATAGCTAATACAGTTATTTTATTGTTTTTTTGTTGTTGTTTTTACTTTACAGCAGCGGTTGGCAAGTAAGCCATAGACTCGCGTGTACACGCGTCAGGGTCAAAGTGCTCCTTAACTCATTCACTGCCATTGATTGTGATACACACATCCTTTTCAATTGAACTGGGTGGGTTGGCAGCGATCATTGAGAGATTTCATATTTTGGTCATATCACCCAGCCCTACAACTCAGTGAAGTTCATTTGGCTGTCTCTGTGAGCGCAGCCCCATCCAATTGAAAGGAAGTGAAGGTCATGTGGCAAGTGCAGAGAAAAGAGACTTTTCACCTTAACTTTCAGAAGAAAAAATGTATCCTCTTCTGAATATATTGACAGTCTGGATAGTTAAAAAAAAGTTCTGTTTTTAAATCACCATGACATGCTTGTTTTTGTAGAAGAGCTGTTTATATTGTGTTAAGTTCAGTCTGATTTTAAGCCTTCTCAGAAAAGGTTTGATTAAACCAACAATTACTTTGTGTTTACTTTTATTTTTAATGTTGTTGTTTTCTTTTAATAAAAAAGTCATTTAAATGTGTGTGCCTTTATGTTTGATGGGATGTATGTTCCCTAGCAATGCATTGCCTGAACAGCTTACTTCAATCTCTGGCAGGCTTGATGCATTTATTTTGTGTGTAAATAATTTCAAATAGCATTAATAAGGACATGTTTGCCTACAGGTGGAACGAAAGTGTGTAAATTAAAATAGCTCTAAATTGCTTAATCCTCAAGAAATTTCCCCATTAATTTATGAAGATGGTTTAAAATAAAATAAAAACAAATACTTTTCTTTGAAAATTCAACCATAACCATATTTCCATGTTAATACGGTTTATTTAATTGGAAATTTAGTCGAGTTGAGTAGGTTCTATTCGAGGAAAGACAAGATTTAGGTTCGCCGCACAATGAAACTTGCGTGGAAGTAAACTGCTTTAAGATGGCCGCCGGAAGTGACACCGCCGATTCTGACTTGTCGCATCTACAAACGTGATGCCCAATTTATACTGGCCTTGGAAAAAACGACATCATTTTCCTGCGACACGTCCATCTACGTCACAGTAATGGGGACATTTTAACGCGTGTTAAATTCCTCAACTATGGCAAGCAAAAGGGCACAAGGGGATTGTTTTAAGTCAAACAAGAAGAAGAAGAAGCTGAATAACTGCGGAGAAACGGCAGAACTTTGCTCTGTCGTTCGAGACGAGAACGTGAAGCGGGCAGTGAAGGAAGCTTGGAGCCAGAAGTCCAACTATACTCACGGTTCGTGAACTCAACACAGGCACGAACCATTGGACTCGATCTTAGCAGTGACAACATACACATTGTTTGAACATTGCTATGCATATATTATAAACTATTACATGTAAACAATACTCGTAGTCGCTTTTTCCCCAGTTGAAGCTATTTTACACAAAATATTTCCACGTCTGTTAACACGAGTTTAATCCTTTCCTTGGATTTCCACAGTTGTTTTGTCGTCTCTAAAGAGTCATAAAACACTTGAGAAGCATTTCTGATACGGGTTATAAAATTGTTGCATGAAAAGATTGGGTTTATTTAGGGCTGCCATAATGTAATTTAAATTAATTGATCAATATGGGTAGGAGTGAGTGAGGTATGACCAAATTAGGGTGCCTGGTGCCCAGAGTTGGCTGGGGTAGGCTCCAGCACCCCCCGCGACCCTTATGAGGATAAGTGGTTCAGAAAATGAACTCTCTGATATGTTTAAGAATTTAGAGTAACCACTCGTAGTTTATGACATTTCTAAAAATGTAAATGCAACTGTATGTTGCTTTACAAAGAAAATCACAAGGTTTTATTACATGGATTTTCTGGACAATTAGTAAATTATATATGGTCTCTAAGTTGGACAATTAGAATGTGAGCCAAATATTTTATTCATGACTCGCAGGTGATTTGGAGTTGGACTGCCATCCTTTCCCTCATTGTATCATTAAAAACTTCATCAGAAGTGAGAATTTCTTGGAGAATGTGCAGAAAGAACTGCTAGCGCTCAACTTTCACGTCAAGTCCAATGATCTCTACAAATTTCAACAGGTGATCCTCTATTTTTAAATTCCCCATGGGATGGGTATGTTCAAACACGGGGGTCTGCAACCATAGACTCTGGAGCCGCATGCAGCTCTTTAGGCTAATATAATAGTGTTGCCTTCATTATAAGAAATTTATTTTATTTTTTAGCGCCTCCTGACATATTTGATGTTTTCATCCACTATGGCTCTTTCAACATTTTGGGTTGCCGACCCCTGGTCTAATAGCATTTATTTTGTTTCCCCCCCACTTACAGTCAGTTGGCTTGAGAAAACGGACTGAACCACACATCGCAGGCGTGAGGTGAATTTTTAATAATAACATAATATTGCAAAGCAATTTTCTATCACCTTACTTTTCCCACAATTTATATAGTTTTGTCTGAACTGTTATTTAAGTGTAAACCAGCAATATATTGCTCCAATGTAAAAACCTTGCCATGGAGGATGTTGCATGACTAAACACCACCGTTAGAGGGTGCCAGAGAATTCCTTACATTTTTAAATTGTGGTGTTTCATTTGGAATGGGTCAAATGATCCTAAAGTTAGTGGAAAATACGATTAATCACGATTAATTAAATACGACTCTATGTCCAAAATGAATAAAAACCAAATTGTTTAATAAACCTCGGGTTCTGAAATATGACCACATCCCAGCATTTAAATGAATACAAGGCTCAAACATTTTGATTTGTTTTAGAGGGTGAAATACTCAGTGTATATTTTTTTAAAGTAACGATCTATTTAGAAAATGCAGTCCCTAAGGCAATCCACCCCAGTGAATGCAAACCCTGATTAAAGCAAAACGCTTCCTCTTTGGATCATTTATTATTTATACTGCAACAAAATGTCATGGCAGCTTGGAACAGTGGATGAATTTACCTCAATATTGAGACCTCCAGCATCTCCATATTAAAACATTTTACCTACTAGTTTATTACAGATCTGTATGGAGAAAATGGTTCAAGTGGACACTAGTTTCCTGTTATGTCATAAAATTGTCTTGCAAATCTTCGTGTCTCATTCCAGATCAGCTCTATTTACTCAATTTCGGCCATGGCTGGAAGAGGTTTTAAACGTGAAATTGGAGCCACATGTGGACATTTCTTGTTCTAAATATGAATACACGGGTAAAAATGTTTTAAAAAGCATCATCTTGTCTTTTTTATCGTTTGAGTTGACATTTATCTTTCCAATTTTTTCTTAGATGTTCTTTTGTGCCATGATGATGAACTAGAGGGGAGGCATGTTGCCTTCATTCTTTATCTTGTCCCTCCGTGGCTGAGCAGCGATGGAGGATTCCTCGATCTTTACCAAACGGACGGTGTGTTTGTGTTTGAAAGCAGCAGACGTGAAAATATTTATCCAAAAATATCACTAGTAAAAAGGTAGGAATATGAAGTCAACTCCCACAAAAAAAATAAGATTCCGACGGACTTTCAAATGTACCATACTAAAAATGAACATTTCTAATGTCAACTTTACATACCTTAATTTCCGCGCAATATATGACACCACCCAAATATCAAAATATTAGAGAAAAAAGAGCAAACCAAACTAAAAGCCACAGTGTCCATTTTAGCATGGGATAGTGACATAAAAATATGTTAGACCAGCGATTTGATTGATCCAAAAGGATATTTACTAAGCAAGTTAACATGAGTGTTGCTGCTCGTTAGGGGCGCCAAACAATATGATAAGTTCCACAAAAACATCAAATCACCACTTGAAGCCAGATCGCTTACAATTACTGAGAAGAAAAATGAAAATACACTTTACCTTAACTTCTTAGGCTACAGCAGCTTTGGCCAACTTTGATCCTGGTTGGCCCCTAACCAGTCTGTTTTCCATGTCTCCCTTCGCCAACACACCTGAATCAAATCAATAGGATCGTTATCACATTTCTGGACAGCTTGCTGATGAATTAATCATTTGAATCAGGTGTGCTAGTGGAGGGAGACTGGATAGGGGCCCCCAAGGACCAGATTTGGGCACCCCTGTATTAATTTGTATTCCATTGCATACCTGTCAACCTCGGCCAATTGCCCCCCTTATTAATGATTGCAATTCACCTTATTAAGCGATTTAAAAAATGCAACGCGGCACGTAATTACTCACATTAACGTCTAAAATGATCTCCACAGGGTGCCCAATCAGTTTGCACTAAATTCAAGATTCTATAGATGTCGCTGTATGACCCTGACAGCCTGACTCTCTGAGTACATTGCTTGCTGGCACGTTATATTTATATAGTGAAAACATACCTGTCAACCTCTGCCGATAACTGCCCTTATAAATGATTATGATTCCCCTTACAAACCCCCCAAAAACCTTACAAACACCGTACGGTCGTACGGTGTTTGTAAGGTTTTTGGGGGGTTTGTAAGGGGAATCATAATCATTTATAAGGGCAGTTATCGGCAGAGGTTGACAGGTATGTGAAAAGGCGGACGTGTGAAGGGGGAATTCGCGTGCGCATATCATGCTTAAAGCATGACAATATTAGTAGTCAACGATGAAAAAAAAATCCTGTACAAAAGTTATCATACGGCGTACACAATTTGAAATGAACGTATAAAATATGGGGAAAAACGCATAAGTTAACAGATATCCCATAGTATCAATTCATTCAGTCGTCTTTCGCATCTTTGTACGGGTGTCTGGAGCCTATCCTCATTGACTTCGAGCCAAAGGCAGACTACACCCTAGACTGGTCGCCAGTCAGCCGTAGGGCAAACACAGAGACAAACGACCATTTGCACTCACAATCATACCGTCACCAGCGGGAATCGAGCACGCGCCAAAGTCAGGCGAGTGAACCACTACACCATCAGGCGTTTTCGTGGTACCTATGGTTAGCTGCAAATCATTACTTTTTAGTGACACTGACAACAAGTGGGCATGTACAGTAAAAAAAAAAAAACTAGCCTTCTCGCAAACGTGGCCTCAGAAATGCTATCAACATGCTAGTTAACTATCCTGAATGTACCCAATGTCATTGAATCAAATTAACGCCCCTTTTTGGTCATTTTCTTGACTCCCAAAAATGTGTTATCCTCAGCTCATGTCCAACCACAGAGTATCGTCAAGTCCATCGTGCCTTCCTGGAACACGCTGGTCATTTTTGAAGTGTCTCCGGTTTCCTACCACCAAGTAAGAGTTTTTGTTATCGGTTGTGCTTCGAGGAGGCAAACATTGACGTCGTTTGTGCCCTCGCAGGTGTCTGAGGTGTTATCACGGGAAAAGTGTCGCCTATCTCTGAGCGGATGGTTTCACAGGCCCACTCCGGAGCGTCCTCCCCCCTACGTGGAGCCTCTCGTTTCGCGCGGCGAACACTTACCGAGAGACGTGAGTTGAAATGCGCACACGGCGGGATTAATGGAACTATTTGCTGATTTGATGCCCCCGTCCGTCCGTCCGTCCGTCCGTCTCCGTTACAGGAAACAATCCTGCTAGAGTGGATCAATCCACTCTACTTGGATATTTCCTACCAGGAGCAGATTCAGGAAAAATTTGAGGAATGCTCGGAAATTCAGCTGAAAGATTTTCTACGGGTAAAGCGCTTCTCGATTGGATGGTGTTAACGCACGGGGTGCCGTTGACGGCCATGTACGTCCAATCTTGTCAAGTGAGAGAAATTGCAAAATTGTGTGTGTGTGTGTCGTTGCGGTATCAGGAGGAGAAATTCAACCAGGTGCGTGAAGCTGTGCAATTGGCTCAGATTCAGTGGACGCGGAGGGGTCCCGACAATAAGAGGTTGGTTTTAATAGTTTGAATTTGGACAAAAATAGTAAGAAAAAATAAATAAATTAAAGCCCCATGAACACCTACTGTTACTTGACATAAGCCACAATTTTAAAATGAGGTGTAACTTACACGAGCCAAAGTGTGATGTCCACATAAATATGTATATTTTTATGAATAAATGAAAAAATATATGAATCAAATGTGAATTAAAAAGAAAAAGTACAATAAATAAATGTGGTTATGGCCCTCAATTACACTCAAGTACAGGGCAGTTTTATCTTTTTTATTTGTGCAAAAAGAAATCATGAAAATAAATGATTCAGAGAATATTGACTATTTTTTGTCATTTTTTTTAAGTTTTAGAAGTAGCTACACATGAAAATATTTACTATGTTTTGCCTGCCATTGACAACTATAGAAATCCAATTCATTTAAACTGTAGTGACTGGTTGTGAATGCTCATGTGATCGCTAGAGTTTGGAGATTTGGCGCCTAGCGGCGTACCCTATGAAGCATAAGATGCTGACACATTTCTCTTATAATCCAGACGCTACGACACAGCCTGCATGGACACTTTGCCCGAGTGCGTGAACGCTTGTTGGGAGCTCCTTCGTTCCGAAGCCTTCTTCCTCCTCCTGTCCAACTTCACAGGCCTCCGCTTACACTACCTGTGTCCCGCTGACGACGATGACGACGACGAGACTAAAGACGAAGAAGCGGCAGGCGCCTCAAATGAAAGGCGCGAAAAGTCAGGTGGGTTCAAATTGCTTTTGCGTCTTCCTTTGTTGGTTACCCCACTCAGTGTTTGGCGCTCGTCCATTTAGAGCCGAGCATCCCCAAATGCTGCGGTGAACTGCGACGATGGTCACACGGCGGCTACACTTTGATGCACGATTCGGCGCAAGCGGAATATGCGCTGGACCTCCTTTTGCCTTTTTGCTGTGCAGGTGAGTCCAACCCTGACAGGAAATTGCCTAACAACACTAAGCTACTTTTTAACAAAGTAATTTTTCTTCCATTATATGATGTTAATTTACTCCCGTCAAATGTTTGAATACATTTCAGAATGGAACGCAGAGTTCGGAGGCTACACTTGTTACATTGCGAAAGAAGAGGACGAGGAGGTGAGTCCTAAACGGACAGACAAGCAGATCCAGCGGTTTATTAATAAATGCAATAAACTGAATTTCATTTTTCCAAAGTGCTATAATGGGGGAAAGTCGAGACTAGAAATGAAAGGCATTTTTTTTTAAAAATCATTAAGTTGCGACGTTATTAAATAATCCTGATTAATCGCCGATATCCATTTTGTTTTGGACATATTTTAAGATTTTTATATTTTACTACTCTCCACTTTCCCTATATGGATTGTAACGAGCACCTCAATTTTATTGTAGAATTGTGCACACGGGTGTGAATATTGTTACTACCTAACATTAATGTATAAAGCATTTATACGAGGTGTTGCCTTGCACTTTAAGTTCTCTAAAAGTTTTGTTTCTTTTCTTTTCAAAGTTGCTGACCATCAATCCCGAAGATAATTCCCTGGCCCTGGTGTACCGAGACAAGGAAACTCTCAAATTTGTCAAACACATCAACCACAAAAGCACCTGCGATTCTACTAGCAGTCGATTCTATGACTTTTCTTTTGTGTATTATGAATAAAATGAAAGAAAAAAAAGAAGTCTCTTGCACATTCAACTTGATTTAAAATAAATATACGTAATATCAATGTAACATTATACAATCTGCACATAAATGACAATCACTACATGGCTAGAAAGACATATTTCTACTGTGCTTTTTTTAAATAGATGACAGTAATATGGATGAACGAATCTCTAATTGCATTAAATAGAGCGAATACATCCACATTTCATTAAAAATGTATGACCCATAACCGAGAACGAACGTAACTGCTGCCCTACTTTTAAACTCGAGATTTCTTCCTGACCGAAAAAACCCTCAACCACTTCCTTCCGGGTTTTGCCTCGCCCTGAGAAGGAATTCACCAATCAAAATAGTTTCTCTTTGCGCCTCAGCCAATAGGACGATTGAATACAGTTACTGTGTCAGCGGGTCAGCGTTTAGAAGGAAGTGTCACCGAGCAGTGTAACAAAAGTTTTCGGTAAGTTCGCTAACGCTTTAGTCAACAATAACTTTGCAAACAAGGCAATGGGAGTAATTTCTACAAATGTTAGTTTTTCATAAAGCAAAAATTAACTCGTAGATTTAAGCTTTAGGGGGCAGTTGAGGTATCGGCGGACTATTGCCAAAACAACCACAATTCCAAATATATTCTACACGCTACATCGTATATTAATTAATGCGTCGTATGCATGCTTTCCCACCTATTTTTTATATATTTATAATATATATTATATATATTCACTAAAGTCAAATAAGATATAGGATCATTTTTAGTCCTTAGAATTATTACTAACCTTGGATGATGGTGTTTTGTTGCCATTGACGGGTTTAAATGTCCTATCCATTAGCCACATACTGGCAGATCCTGGCAATGAATGGTCGCTGCCAACTCTCCCAGTTCAAATACAATGATGATGTCACGATGGAGGGTAGTAAACTCTGGATTCTTGACGATACAGCTGTTGAAACAAGGTTCACATGAAGAAATCTCTCAAATTTGGCAACAATAATGGGTACATGCGTCAGCAAATTAATCTACAATACAACTATTACATAGAAAACAGCTGCAGTTTGTGCAATACAAAATTATTGCACAAACGGCTGTTTTTAATTATTGCAAAGTGATTTTCAGTCATTCATGTTCAAATACATAGCATAAAAAAGTGAATTGTATACAATCCGTTAAAAAAACCCAACAATGTTAACTATTAATGGAGAAAAAACAGAAAAAAAATCTCAACTCCATCACCATGAGATGACAGAACTGTAAAATCTAAAATATTTTTGAGCAACACACACCAAACAAATCATATTTTAAACTATCTTTAATCCCCATACAGCTGCCAAACTAATCTCACGGTAAACTTTCAGAGCACCCTAGATTAGATTGCATTTAATTAAATACTGGCTAAATTGTTGCGATTCCTGAAAAGCCAAGTGTCATGCGTCCTGTGTATTAGTGAAATCTGAGGGCATGTAGTATAATCCATCTGAAACCATGCTCTTTCCCTGCGCCGCCTTGTCCATTCTGTGTATTGAAACGGCGTAAGTGAGCAGGGCCTCTAGTTCATCCAGGGTGTGGGAGACGGGGGCCGTCACCGGATTGGAGGGAGGGAGGCTTCATAGTTCAGATTAAGTGTGTTTTTATGTCCTGAAGGTTGCATTTCTAAGTTGTGCTTGTGGCTTTTCCATATTTATAGCATGGCTGACAAGGTTTTAGACGGAGGACCCTGGACAGGCTGCGCTGTTATGTTTCTGCGCTCGCTCTGCCCAGATGCAAACCTGCTATCTCTCTACAAGAACGAGGAGGGAACGTTCCTTCTTTTTAAAGTCATCAAACTGACTCTTAGGGGTGAGCATTGAATTTGGAATGTACACTATGAAACCCTCGTGTAACAAGCACTTGTCTTTGGAAACTGGGCAGCAAGGCAGAATCCAAGTAAATACATTGTCCAACCAAATCTACAGACTTAAAACCTAGTGAACATCCAGAGGTATCCTCAAAAGGAATAGTTTTAAATGAAGCAAGCAATAGTTTGCTTGGTTCAGTTCATGGTGACAGCAATTTTAGTGCCCACCACCACCAACTAGCAAGATTATAGAGCAATGTTATTTTTTTAAATTACACATTATATTTGAGATTTACAAAATATAGCATAATCACAATAACAGCTAGTGTTGCAAATTTGGGCTTTTATCTTTTTCTTACTTGTAGAATCTAGATTCTAGCTAGCTAGTACTGCTGAACAAGTGGACTAACACATAAATAATTCAAGTAAAAACATGTCTTCTTGTTTTGATTTGATGCCTAACTGGGTCACATGAGGTAGAGTGAGAATGTTAACATTTTATAAAAATGCAAAATGCCAGGACACATATTTCACTCCTACCATGATAAAAACATTTTGCTCGCAATTTTGCATAAATGTTGAGGAACGCGTGTTCCATGTATAATAATCAATATTTGAAATAGAGAGAAAATGTAATTTAGGTGGGGCAGTATATGAATGGCATTTTAGGTGAGTGTATTCTTTGATTAGATTCCGCAGGGGGACTGGCCGGTTACGAAATACTGAAATTTCACGACGCCGATCCCTACTTTGGAGTGGAGGTGAAGTTTGTGGATCTCGTGGCGTGTCGGCAGTTCCTGGAGAGCTACGGCTCCGGAGCGGTGCGTCAGGCCATCTCTCAGCACGCTTGTCGGCTCCTCGCACTGGCTCAAGAGTTCACCGTGGAAACGCAGCTCAAGGCGGGAACGCATATCTTGGATCGATGTTTGGACAAGCCGGAGCTTTGTCTGCAGCAAATTCATCTCTCCAAGGTAGGGGTAGATCGGATTTTCAGGCAAGTACATTAATTGGGGGAAACGAGGTTGTTTGTCCCTGGGGTTGGTTGTCACAGATGTTACAACTCCATACTATTTAAATATCAGAATCGGGTAAACGCGCTAACCGCTCATCCACTGAAGGTATTCATGAAAGAGTAAAAAATGTGGCAAAACACCTCCTACTAGTTCTACGACTTTTTTTTTTCAGTTTACAGCCAAATGTTCTTATTTTCTGACAGCCCGAGCGATTGCGCGATGAAGAAATCGAACGACTGGAGGCCCGTCTGAAGTTGCAAGTCCTAGGGCCGGAAGTCCCCAGTAACTGCTTCAGGTTTCAAAATAAAATTTTGGGTGAGTTCAAAAAATGTTACTTACTATTTATTATTATTTTTCGAACACATGCTGCTTTGGGCAAGAGTAATGTAACGTGTAAAAATGTCAGAGAACATCTGTTGCGTTTGTCATGCGTTCATCTTGCTGGCAGTTTGACAGATGATTCCATAATCCAACCATTTATGAATTGATGGTCACAGTGGAAGGGGAGATTAGCGCAGGGTGGCAGATATCTGTGGATTGCATTCATTTGAAATTGCCATTGAATTGTCGGTACATGGTCGATTGGTCGCCGGTCTTTTGGTCGCCGGTCTTTTGGTCGCCCGGAAGGTAAGTGATAATTACCATTTAAATCGTTTCTCAAATTCCCTAAATACAAACTGCAAATTACTATTTAGTCATACTTAATGCCCTAGTAATTATTAGGCTAAAGAAAAGCTCCAAATTTCCCGGACTTCCATTGTTTTTTGTTGGAGAACTTGCTAAGACCCTGACTGACGTAGCTTCTTAAAGGGACAACTCATGTACATACAAACTCTTATACACTCACACGTTGGCTCAGTGAAACTGCTCATGGCCATTGTTGGCTTTTATTGATGCGTAGACCGTGTTATTTTACCTTGTTTTGTCGCCGGTCTTTTGGTCGCCCGTTGTCGCGGTCGGGGCGACCAAAAGACCGGCGACCAAAAGACGGCGACCAAAGGACCGGCACGGAATTGTCTTGGATCAAAGTATAGGCGCCGTCAGCTATGCAAACATCAGCTCAAACTACTTTTTGGTGACTTGTCGCTACGACCTAATTTTTATCAATTTATTCCACAACTATTTTTGAAAGGGGATTCATCATTTAGACGCGGTTGATTTAAAAAGTGTCAAAATACGTTGTTGGGGAGATTCCTAATCCCTTGATGTCTCAATTTGTATTGAACATCTATACAAAAAAAGGAGAACTACATTGTTCAGATATTTCTCTATTATTTTAAATTGGTTGCCATTGACAGGAACAGACATCCAATCCAATCCAGTTGGCAACGATTCGTTCATTCGCACGTCGACTAGTGAAAAACTCGTAGAAAGAGTTTTCATTTCGCTTTTAAGAGTCACATGATTGGACATCTATCATCCTCTGTGGCATGTCTAATTTTAGTTTTTTTGATTTTTCCTTTTCAATCAGAGGACCGAATGCTGACGGCGGCAGACGTTCAGAACTTCGCCAACGGAGTGGGCCGTCAGTGGAAGCACGTGGGGAGGACCCTGGGGAGGGAGTGCCGCGCTCTGAATGATACGGCCATTGACAACCTGGCCTACGAGTACGCCAGGGAAGGCCTTTACGAGCAGGCCTATCAGCTCCTGAGCCGCTTCGTCCAGGCGTCGGGGAGGGCGGCC
Source organism: Stigmatopora argus (assembly GCF_051989625.1). Taxonomy (NCBI): domain Eukaryota; kingdom Metazoa; phylum Chordata; class Actinopteri; order Syngnathiformes; family Syngnathidae; genus Stigmatopora; species Stigmatopora argus. The sequence continues at coordinate 10,146,498 of NC_135388.1, read as the reverse complement.
AAGCTGAGCCGGCTGGTCAAAGCGCTGGAGGACTGCAAACTCACCGGCCTGGCCGAATCCATTCTGGACATACAGCCGCGAGAATGACCCCGCGCCAACGCGGAGGGAGGCGCAGTGGTCGCCGGCTCAGGAAGCGAGGCTCACCTCTCAACTTTTTGTCCTTCCTGCTTTTACACACACACTGTCAATTCTTCATTCCTGGCGTCGAAAAGGATTTCTAGCTTTTACACTGAGTTTCGCGGGGGTCTAACTCGTAATCGTGGGGTAAAATCATAGCGGAATTCGTATAAATAATTTACTGTTTGGTCCCTTTCTTTACATGCAAAGCTATAATAGTACTCTGGTAAAATCATATCTGTTTTGATTCAATAAAAAAATCACCATTAAAAAACATTGACTAATTCTAAGTTAACTTTTTTTTAAGTAACCAAAATCAACGAGAAATATACTATATTACACGCAAACGCCACGCAGAAAGATGGGAACCCTTGATCCCAAAACTCTGAGGCAAACCAGCTAACCACTCTCCACTGTTTCACCAAGACAGATTAGTATAACCCCCCCCAAAAAAATCCACTTTGTACTCATGCTTCGTTATGCCCCACAACTGCATTAGTGTAATTAAACCCCAAAAACATTATTTTCACCAAATCAAATTCCCCCTGGTATATTTGAGCATTAATCCTCCTCCCTTTGCTCTCATTCCCATCACTCTTACAGAAACACACACACACACACGCTCATATGATTAAACTGTTGCTGCCGAATGTGTGCTCGTGTCACATTGTTTCAGTGCAATAAGGCAAATACGGCAGTAGAGCCATGTGTGTTTCCAATTTTTTTTTCTATCCTGGCCCTAGAAGTTGTGGTGCCATGATCTTGTCTGCTTTCATTCAGGTGGAGTGTCAAAGCCCACCAGCCCTTTGCTATACCACTTGGCCCTCCATCCACGTGTGATTTGTGGATTAGAGTTTTTAAAACACTCCCACACATACACACACACACACTGCCCCGCTGTCAGATTTCCAAGTTATGCAAAATACATTTATCACCTCTCAAAACTGTAGCCACAGCTGCCATCAAGGTGATTAGTTCTGTACATTTTTGAGTTACTATGTTGAAATTGATTAGATCTTAATAGGGTGGCGCACGTCCAAGCTTTTTAGTAATTTACATGATAGAAGGGTTCATATTCTCCGTTTGCAGCACTAATTACAAAGATTATATAAATATATATGTGTAAATATAGTGCTATGTGTTGGCAACCGATTCAACCTTGCAGCTCATGTTGGTTGGGATGGGCTCCAGCATCCCCCGCGACCCTGGCGAAGATAAGCAAGATCTAGCTAGGTGTCTGCTTGGTTTGGAAAATCTAAAAAAGTGAAATATATATTAATAATCTAAAAAAATGTTTTAAAAAACATCCCATTAGAAATAGAAGCAATTGATTACAAATACATACACTTCAAAATGAGTGAAATCCTCTATGTTTTTAAGATAGATGTATTATTCTAAAATCACTGGGAATTATTTCATCTTTATGATTTTTAAATTTCAGGATTTTTTGCTGCCTTTTCAATTGAATTGTTGAGATTTTTTTAAAATACTATTTTTCGTATATCCCTACAATTTCTACACTTTTGCCCACCATGAGCGTTCATTAGCTGCCACCCTCCCACTTCAATTGGCTTGGACGTTTCCTCCTGATAAACCCCTCTCAACTCCCAACAGGAGGACGATTGGACGTCTTGCATCGTCGATTGTGGCGAAAGAGCATGATGATAGCTTCCATTACTCTATGAAAACGATCTCCACATGAAACTAGTCATCTGACTGCGACCCCCTAATAGAAAGACAAGGAGGTCACCGTTTGCCATTTAAAGGTCACTTGCCTCATTTGAATATTATTATTTTCTCACGACGTGATTCGAAGCCGTGACGTCAACGAAATCGTGTGCGCGAGGTGTGTCTCTTGCAGGGAAGGGAGGAAAAAAAAAAGGGGGGGGGGTGCGTGGGGGTTTAGTCGCGGCAGTACCAGCGCCGCCCTGAAGAGAGGGAGAGAGAGCGAGATAGAGCGAGCAACCCACACCCCCTACCAGCAGCCCTCTCCTCCCCACCTAACAACAACCTCAGCCCCGCAGCTAGGCTCTCTCTCACAACGACCCCACCCCGCCCCCAACCCCTCTGAGAGAGGGGACGGAGTGAGACGCGCACCGAGCAAGACGAAAGGAGAGCGAAAAAAAACCGACTGGAGTGCTTCGGGTTGCCCTCAATCCGGGCCTACTAATGCTGTAGCGGGAGCCGGTGAGAGCGTCGACAAGGAAGGCGAAGGCACTGATTGAGGAGTCGGCGGGCGTCGGGCTGGACCAAGGCGGAACCCGCGCGGGGGGGAACACGACGCTGCTTCTTCCTTCATTCGCTTGTTCGTCACCATCATGGGATGTACGCTGAGCGCGGAGGAGCGAGCCGCTCTGGACCGCAGCAAGGCCATCGAGAAGAACCTGAAGGAGGACGGGGTGGTGGCCGCCAAGGACGTCAAGCTGCTTTTGCTCGGTAAGACCGCATGCCGGAAAAGAGGGCCAACATCCCCCCCCCCGGGCCCACCTGCTTGCTCGCGTCCCCGCCTTCCTTCCCGCACCCGGTCGGGCCGCTGGTGCTCTCCGTGGTACTGATTTCAAGCAATCGTCGCCAACCCCTCCCTCCTTCCCTCCTTCTGTGTGCTTTCTAGGCGGAGGGGAGTCCGGCAAAAGCACTATCGTCAAACAAATGAAGTAAGTCCCTTATTCTCTCACATTTTAGAAATATTCTGTCTTATTTAAGGCCTTGCACATACATAAATATTAGATTTAGTTAGAAGAAAAAAGGGCCTCCATATTCCTGCCCCTCCTTCCTCCTCCCCACCCTTCCTTTCCTCTCGGTTGAGCCGCCATGTTTCCAGAGGCCGAAGCCCGAGAGAAGTGCCCGGAGGTTGAAGCACCTTTTGGCCGACGAGGAGACGCCTTGATCGGCGGGTGCTGTTCGCTCAACCTCGGTGCTGAAATGTGCTTAGCCCTTGTTAGGGCAAGTGACTATTTTTGGTCAGTAGAAGAAAAAAAAATTAACCCCATGAAGTCCTGCACTAGGTGGACACCAGGTGGCAATTAAAATAATTATTATCATGCTTTTAAAAATAAATACATAAACTCAAAATGAATAAAAACAAAATTTATAAAATACAAGGAATAAACAAAAAACATCCAATATCATGTATAGTTATGGCCCCTAATACACTATAAATGATTTTTTTTTAAAATATTCATGATCTCTAACTCATTTCTTTCCGCAGACAGTGATAAACTTACAATTCAGTCAACACATTATAGGGCAACTGAATATTTCATATATTAAAAAAATACTTTACACCATAAAGACATGCATAATTTTTGGTGATTCGGGCCACCATATGTATTATCATTTGAATTGTGGCCTACTATTAGAAGCCAGGCCTCCATTGTTAATTCATCATAATTAGTTTGTCTCATATTTTCATGAATATCTAAAAATGACTAAATTATTTATAAAATTGGAAAAAAACCTCTAGTACGGCACCCAATAAGTTAATACATATGAAATGTCATAATATTCAACTCATTGCCTATCATCAAAAACGACAGACGTCCAATCATTTATCTTTCACCGAGAGGTCTTGCAGCACACATTCGCTGCAGCCTCTCCCAGTCAAAATGGATTGGACGTCTTACGGCGACCGATATGTTTTATAAATGCCCTTCAGAGGGTTCATGTACTTTTTGACAACCAATGACGGCAGTCAATGCGTTGCCAGTGAATATCAAATGTCAAACTCACCCTGGCCTGCCATATCCTAGTCTTTCCTGTCCTCTCTCGTGGTCATCTATTGCCATCAATGGCACCCTAAGAGTTAAAAGACAGAGAAATTGTAAGCTGTCGATCAAATCGCCAACTCTTCAAAACCTATCACTCCCAATCAAAAATGTATATGTATATGTGAGTACAATGACATTAAAGCTTTCCATTTCAATTGAAATTGGACTGGAGCTCCATGGCAGCCAGCGAGTTACAAGACCACTCTATAAAGGGTTAACAAGGCTTTTCGGAAAGGAGGGGGGCTTTCCGCTCGCTCGGGTCCGTGGTTTGCTGCGGTGTGGGTGTTGTTCCTCTTCTCCGAGCTGAGTGTGTGTGTGAGTGTGTGTGTGTGTGTGAGGTCAGCACGGCTCCATTAGTGAATACCTCTGCTTTTAATCTTAATGGCTTTAAGTGCCCGATATCGGCGGGAGTACTTTGCCTATAAAAGCGGATTTACGCAGAAATGTGGCTCTAGAAACCGCATCTAAACCTAAGCTAAATCACTCTTTGATGTTTTTAAATCACTGTTGTAGCTGCATCCTAACCCTCTTAGTGAAGTTTCGAGATGTTTTCCGGGTAAATCGTCCGAGTCTATTGTCAATTTTGTGATGTGAAGCGCCTCTGCAGTGCAGCCTCCCCTCCTCGGTAAGCCCCCCCCTCCACCTAAAATTCCAGATTCCTCATTACTCTTTACCTATTTCTCCTCTGAGACGTCTATTTTCCATAACGACGGCGAATGCAACAGTGGAGGCCACATTAAAATAGGTACATGCATGGATAGATAGAAGGGCAAATAAAAAACTGATAGGGTTTCTGCAAATGATTGATGTGAGGTGAATCGATGATTGTAGTTGACTAATCACTAAATTTGTTTGTGACGAGTGGACAAATTGGTTCATATGATAATTGCTGTTCTTTTACACGGGGTTGTACGTTAAAAATAGCGTGATTGGTCCAGAAATACGATGCCTGGGAAAACGTGGAATCTGAATATTATGGATTTACGTAACAGAATACTTGTTTTCTGTAGCAAATGTTTGCAAATATGGCATTTTGATATTACAAAAACAATCATGTTTACAGAAATGTAAAAAACACATTTTCACACTGAAAAAAATGATTTGTGAGTTTACTTTTTTAATGAAAAATGGAGTTAGATCTATTGATTCAAATTAATCAAATTATGAAATGGTGTAATGGCGGGTGCTTGAGCTTATCCCAACTGACTACGGACCAGAGGCAGGGGGACACCCTGAATCGGTGCCCAGCCAATCGCAGGGCAAAAGGAGATGGACAACCAATCATAGTTAGGGGAAATTTAGAATTTTAGTAAGAAAAGCCATTTCGCTTTGGCTTGGAATTCTAATGTTAAACCACCAATCCATTCTCAAAATAATTGTCGATTTATCGTAGCAGCCCTAATGTGCACGTATAACCAGATGACCAACTTGCGTAATACTTGGTGGACCCCAAAGAGGAAATTAGATGCTGTAAAAGTTCCACTTTCAAAATGGTAGATTACGTCAAATGATTTCTGCTGTGTTTTACATCAGCCGGGCAGCCGAGCTCGCGCAAGACAAAAATAACATGAAAGACTGCAAATGGCTCACGTTGGTAACTTAGCAGAGAGGAGGTACAAAGTTAGCCTCATAGGATATGAATAATTGAGTTGCAAAAAGCAAGCCCATTTGAGGCGGGGGATGGGGGCCATGCACTAACTTGTGCTAGGCACTGACAGAGAAATTCTATTTTTACACTTTGGCGTGATTGGTCCAAGCGGCAGATGTTAAAATGGAAGACAAAATGACATGTTTCGGATTCTTTTGTCAGTGAGCAAAAGGAATGTCTACAATATTTGGGAGAAAATAACAGCAAAAAGACACTGATAGAAAAAAGCAACTTCAGGAAATTTCAAAATGACGGCCTTAGCGGCCCGAATCGTGCTGACGAAATTGTTACGTGAACTACTAAGGGTTATTTTACCCGGACTCTTTATTAATTCAATCCTGTCTCACTGTGTTTTTTTTCCTTACTCGCTTCTCATCCATAATTGCGCAATTTTGCACACAGCCATCTCTAGAAAATATTAAAAAGCTCCTGTTTGGTTTTCCACGGGCAGAAATTGTTGGGCGGATTTTTTTTGCAGCGTGGACGTTACATTACTGGCACTAGGCGTCCAATCCGTTTTGACTGGGAGGGCTCGCATCGAATGTCAAAATGGGATGGCTGTTCACTGGCATCAATGGCGGTGAATGAGTTAAATAACGTTAATTTGGCAGTTACCATACTTGGGAGGTTGATCGGTTTCCTACTTTATGGGGTGTAAATAGTCATATGCACAAGTTACCGTGTAAAAAAACTGGTCTGATCTGGTTCATCTATTACATTTATAAATGTCAGTGGCAGCCCAGTTTTGGACAGACTGATAGATGAGAACTTTCTTGCCAGTCATACGCTAGACACTGCTTAAATAGCACAATAATAAATGTCCACTGCGTAATAGTTTTTTAGTCTGCTCCATAATGCAGACATGGCGTAAATCACTGGAGCCATTTTTTCCCTCCCGCTTCTCTCTCTATGTCCTGAGGTAAAAAAGACCAGCAGTTGAGGGCCAACAGTAACATATGGCAGAACGGGACATTTCCTTGTGCTAATATCTGTGTGCGCCTGCAGGATTATCCACGAAGATGGCTTCTCCGGGGATGACGTGAAGCAGTATAAACCCGTGGTCTACAGCAACACCATCCAGAGCTTGGCGGCCATCTTGCGAGCCATGGACTCACTGGGAATCGAGTTTGGAGACAAGGATCGAAAAGTCCGTTTTCCTCGGATACCAAATCCTTTTAAAACCCTTTCACCGGGTTATATATACTAAATGTCGCCTGTTCCTTAACTCTCCAGATTAAATGTTGCGCGCCTCGAAAAATGAATTTTAGATCATCTGCCACGTAAATCGATCTGAAGTGTGCCTTTTCAGTTCAACTGATCAAAGACTATTTCGCGCAACTCCACAAATAAGGGAACATGAAAACAACTACTAAATCCAGACGTGGCTTTGAGAAAAGAAAAAAAATATTTCCCTGCCTGGCCGTACCCTTGTCTTTCCTGTCCACCCTCTTGTCAAATTGTTGAAGAATTTCAAAGTCTTTGGATTTTTTTTTTTGTTATTTCAACTTCTAGGCGGATGCCAAGCTGGTGTGCGACGTCGTTAGTCGCATGGAAGACACGGAGCCGTACTCTGCGGAGCTCCTCGGCGCCATGAAGCGCGTTTGGGCTGACGCAGGGACTCAAGAGTGCTTCAACCGGGCCCGCGAATACCAGCTCAACGACTCGGCCCAATAGTGAGTAGCGCAGATCAACGTGCAGCCTTTCCCAAATTCTGAAAATAGACATGGTCATACCCTAGTCGTTCCCGTCCTCCCTATCGGATGTCGATCGCCCTCGGCGATATCGAACGAGCTAACTCTCTGGAGCAATCCTAATATCTTTGGCCTTATCGTCCACAGCTACCTGGACAGTTTAGACCGGATTGGGGCTACAGACTACCAGCCCACGGAACAGGACATTCTGAGAACCCGAGTGAAGACCACTGGCATTGTGGAAACTCATTTCACCTTCAAAAACCTCCATTTTAGGTGGGTCCAACAGCTCGATTGGAGTCTTTTCGACTGACTTCTCAAGATCCACGCAGAACAATGAATTCCCCAAAATGAAATCCTAGACTCTTATCTTCTATCACCATGAAAAGAAAGTTCGATCTCCAGTAGGACATGTTGGTTTGGCTTGACCAAAGTGTCGCTACGCTTGATGGACAATCCCAAACTGGTCCCATTTGAATATGAATCTCTATTTCTGCAGGCTGTTTGACGTGGGAGGTCAGAGGTCAGAGAGGAAGAAGTGGATCCACTGCTTTGAGGATGTGACCGCCATCATCTTCTGCGTGGCTCTGAGTGGTTACGACCAGGTGCTCCATGAGGACGAAACTACTGTGAGTGGAGCTCCAATCAGTGATTGAAAAAATTGCCACATGAAAGGCGGTAGCGTAATGACTTGAGAATGCTGTACATGTCATTCCTCTGAATCACTTTGCGCAGCAATTTTGTAATCTTACATTGCTGCTTGTATAAGCGCAACAGTGGTGCTTTTGTCAGGCCAAGAATCCAATTTGGTGGCTTTTTGTCGCGGTTCAGCTCAAGTTAAAGTATCAAGCGGTGAGAGAAGCACATGATTTCTCAGAGTGAACCACAGTCTTGGAAAAATACATGGCAGTACCAATGTCAACATCTAAAAAAAGTTGCAGTACTTCATTGGCTGCCAATGATAGCGATAGGCTAATTTGAACTAATTTGAACCTAGATGGCTAGTAGTAAATGTTCATGTTTCGGCGCCATTGACTTATTCCTATTAGAATTTCTATATATATTTTTGATATGCAAGAAAAGACTAGGGTACGATAGTGTAAGGGGTGTGTCCAATTTTACGTAATTGACAGTCAAAGAGTAAAAAATATCATTAAACCTTTTCTAGGGCAATCTTTTAACACAGGCTGCTATTCATTTTGACTGGCGATTGATCGCTGCCAGCCCACCCCAGTCACATTGGACACCCTGCGCCATCACTGGCTCCAAATGAGGACCAATTACAGCTATTTCTCCCAGTTTAAATAAATTAGATATCTATTGTTATTAGTAGTAGCAGAGTTAAATAAGAAAATAGTGTATTTCTCTTTTTGATTTTAATTGCAATGATTTTGTTCTTATTCACATTCTTAGATTAAAAGTGTATTCATTCATCAGTTATATGGAAATAAGCAAAAATAATGAATTATAAGATATAAAATATATCATTATAATTTAGTCCTGGTGTCTACACTTGTAATGGTAATATTGTTGCCTACGTGACCAAAATGTGATGTACATGTATTGGGACACCAGGTATTTAAGGCAAAAAAATATATAATAATAATAATAACAGTCATTTGCCCAACGATGTTAGAGAAGTAGAAACATTTCCTCTTTTTTTTAACTTCCGTGTTGTAAGTGGTAATATTCTAAATTGACTTCGTGGTCAGAGTAAAAACTGGTTTGTCAATCACCGTCAATGGCAGCCAAAGAGTAAACAATGGATTGAACGTAAACAACTCTTGTCACGGCAGAACCGCATGCACGAATCCCTCATGCTGTTCGACTCGATCTGCAACAACAAGTTCTTCATCGACACCTCTATCATCCTCTTCCTCAACAAGAAGGACCTCTTCGCGGAGAAGATCAAGAAGTCGCCGCTAACCATCTGTTTCCCCGAATACACAGGTGAGCGCCGGGGTCTCGTTGGCCCCCAACCACCTTTCCGGAAACTGACCGCGCACTTAAAAAAAATATATATATATCTTTCCCCCAGGTGCTAACACTTACGACGACGCCACCGCCTACATTCAGGTTCAGTTCGAGAGCAAGAACCGCTCTCCTAACAAGGAGATCTACTGTCACCTGACCTGCGCCACGGACACGGGGAACATCCAGGTGGTGTTCGACGCCGTCACCGACATCATTATCGCAAACAACCTGAGAGGATGCGGCTTATACTGAGCACGGCCGTCGCCGCAGAGTGCGCGATGTGTTGCCCGTAATTTTCATGATACTTCAACAAAACAAACAAAAAAACAAAAAAAACAAACACACACCCACACACAAAAATATGTAATTCTACACGTCCGTAACGGACCCAAAGAGCTGCCGTCAGATATCGCGTCGGATTCATGTCATGATTTTGTCCTCTTCCTCCTCTTTATGAGTTTGCAACCCCGGTTTTGTCTATGAATGTCAAATGAGCGGGCAAGGAGAGGTGCCAGAAATACAGCGCAAAAGGGGCAAATAAGCTCAAATATGGTGCGGAAAAGCTGTAGAATGGCGAGACCACACAGAAGATATATATCGGGAATGGGAGGGCCCTTCACATGGCACAAGGATCGGGCTGCACACATGACCCAGTAGCCCGCAGGTCCGTTCCACTCCTTTTCTCTTGTACTTCAACAGAAAGGAAGTATTATCCTGGCTAGAGTGCTCTCATAAACTAAGAGGATCGCCTATTGGCCAATAATATGTCACAAAGGAAAACATAAGTCGAATAAAAATCATATCGGTGCCAACCATGTGAAAACAGATTAGATTCATAGTTGGTGATTATTTAAGCTTTTGGCCATAGAATCATTTATTTATTAAAGCCTCATGTCCCATTCTCTCCATCGTCCTGAACATTTGATTTCCAGACAGGGAAGGTTGTGCTCGTAGCCCTCAATGTAAATCTGCTTAGACATAGAAGACTGCACAAGGAGAATATCATCAGAGACAGCCGCTGTCTGTGAGGGGTCTCATATTCAAAAACTCCACCTTAATACCACCACCCACCCACCCTTATCTGTCCCTTTTCACAAAAAGTACAGCTCTCCATTTCCCACACCCCGTTCCTGTATACACGTTTCCCCTCATATTCTATCCGCCCTCACCTTAAAAGCACCGTATTGTATATAAATATATTACAACTATACCAGATTTTTTTTTTACTGTGAATGTTTTTGTGCCACATCCCATCTTATTCTGTAGTTCATTGGTTGCGCTCATGTGGAATGTTTGTGCTGAGCCAATCGAATGTTGTGTTTACATTAAAGCTACACTTTTCCTAACTATTCCTCGCGTACGTGTGTTCATGCTCTCAAATTTAAAAAATATACGCTTGATTTAGGTCGGGGGTGGCTGAATGACGGCACAGAGTAAATTATAAAAACATTATTGAATATGGCCTGCACAGCAAGCTTGAGTTTAGCCTATTCTCTGTCGCATTTCTCTGCTTCAAGATGGAGCCTCTCCGGTAGCTCAGTGACATAACACACGTGACCCAACATGATGAATTCAATGTAGGGAGCAGTCTACAATTTCAGTATTTTTTTTTCATTTCATAAATAAATTTAGCTAAAAAAATATCCAATGTGATAAATTGAGCTATGTTGGTTTTAATTTGTTTACTTTTTGGGTGTTGCCTTGATTTTTTTTTGTTCAGCTATGTTTGTTTTAGTAGTGTAAATAAGTACACCTCCCACACACACACAAACATATGAATAGATATTTATGCAAAATCATTATGTTGCTTGTAGTCCTTAACACATTGACTGCCGCTAACATTTGTAGACATCATTTCAACTGCAAAGGCTAGCCTATATTGATCAAGTGTCGAATCCAATTTGACTTCAGTCTCTCTTAGTTAAAATGGGTAGATCTATCGCCGTCAATGCCGACAATGAGTTAAAACAACAACAAAATTAAAACTTGACCCCCCCATTGGCCCTTACTTCCTTCAACATTTCAGAAAAGGGGCTCTCTAAGAAAAACATTTGAACAACCCCGATTTAGGTTAACAGGACCGCCGCGAAAGCATTCGCTATCCAAGAGATTAGGAGCAGCTCTCGCGTGGCCGCGCTCGCTCAAACGTATTATCCAATCGCGATGAATGTGAAAAATGCGGGCGAGTGATTTATTAGGTTAAAAGTGTTTCATCCTCGCAGACCGGCGGCCATTCTTTTATTGAATGAGCGGGCTGGATCAGCTGTCTGACCCGCTTCTGTCACTTTAATGGCTGTGATTTTCATTAGCGCTCCGCTTCGCCCTGGCGTCTCAGCCTCCTTTCGCGCAATTACAGGTTAGCAGGTTGAAACTCCCGGAGTGACGCCGTTAATAGACCTTTTAATTACACATCTAAGACTCGTGTCATATTTAACAAGAGCGCTCAATCACATTTAGGTCACAACCTGTTGTAATATTACGAGTTTAAGTTTAAAAAAAATCGAGGTGCACCCTTGCAACAGTCTTTTTTGTGGTTAACCTGACGGTCAAGCTAACGTGTTAAGTAGAAAGAGCACATTAGCTGCCATTGATGGTGATAGATGTCCAATCTGCGAAAAATCTGAAATTTCCCGAATACGGGATGAATAAAGTTATCTAATCTAATATATTTCAAATTGGATAGGCTGGCAGCGATCGGATGACCCTCCTGCTTATCCCCGTCAATGGATGTCAATCAGTTACATCAGAGCATTTAGTTAAATGTTTTAACACGGTCTGCCCAAGTCTGGGTAGAACCACTTAACAGAAAAAACAAAAAACCTGGATGGTCTTTATGCAAATGCATTTCATCAGAGTCGAAGCCTCTTGATGTCCTCACTTCGGAAGTCGATGCGCAGAGCGAGAACCTGACGCACTTCTGCCGGGGTCAGACGCCATGTAAGGGGCCCCGAGTTTGGTCCCCAGTAGTCCAAGATCTCAGTGACCTGTTTGAAGCAAAAACAAGGGACGGTGAATATTTCACAATGATGGATTTTGTTACATTTCTTGTCTATGAATTTTATTTGTAAATATACATTGTTTTTAACTCAAATTAATGCTAATCTTAATTAGCACTAGCTAACAGGCTTTCAAAGGTAAATAGTTTGTATTTATTTAAGCAGCATGTGTAATTTTCTTTGCTAAATTGTCTTTTTACATGGAATGTAACACACTGCTTGAAAACCATACACATTGGGACCATTTCTGGGAGTGTTAGCAGTCCACCAAACCATAGGCTATCATTGCATGTTCTCCATATTACTCTAATTAAATTTTGATTGATGGCCGAGATGGAACTAAATTTTGTAGGCAGAAAAATCCCCCCGAAGTATACGTTCGTGTGTTCCGGAAAGCACTACAATTTACCCTCTCCAGGTTAAGGATGGTGGCCATCTGCGTGAGACGTGCAAACTTGTCCCTGATGGTCCAGGTGGTAACTGTGGTGAGATAGGCCACGAGGGAACGAAGCTCTTTATCGAACTGCAACCCTCCCAGCTGCAGAGGAAATACCTGTGTTTAATCTGTGTCTTCGTTAAACCAAGATTTTCATTCACACGCACTTCTACTGTTACCAGCGCTTTGCTGTGGTGTTCTATTTATACTTAAGACATTGTTGAAAACGTAGCAAGAGACAATCATGCCAAAGACCTTCTCCCAGTCAGGGACTTGATCAATTATTGCTGAAGGCCTCTCAATCGTTAGCCTTAGCACGTCAGCAACAAGGCCGGCCGTGGCGCTCGCTGCCACCTTGTGGCCAAACTCGGTTTTCTCACCGACAAAATGTTTCATTTGAAATCCGAGAAAATAATTGTTAGAGCAGAAGTAAATAACAAAAAACTAAATGTGGATGGATAGCGAAAGAGAACAAGTGTTTAAAATGGGGGATACTAACAAAATAACAGACGTGGGATTAGCTAGCTATAATACACAGAGCTAGCTATAAAACACATCAAGCTAGCATTAGATATGCTAGCTATAAAAACAGTAATACCCTTTGAAAAAAAGAATTGCATACTGCTATCAATATGACGTAAATTAATGCTATTTAGCCAAGTTATGACAAACCTAGTAATACAAGTTAATAAAACTCATTTGATAAAATACCACTGTTAACTTGTTAAATGACTTAGAATATACTCAAAATATGTTACTTAGGAATACCTAAGAGTTTGAGTTATGTTTACTCAAAACCAGCTTGACTTATAGAATGTATTTATTTATTTATTTTTTACATTGTGCCTATGCCTTACCCTGCTGAACGAGCACTTGAGGACGGTCTTCTCCATCTCGATGGATATCAAACTGGTCATCAGGCTGGTCAGTGTGTCGTAGATGAGAGGAGAGATGGTTGTCTAGTGGACAAGGAGGAAGTTCAAAAAATGTATGCCAATTCTAGGAACATGACATTTTCTGAGCACGGACCATAAGTATGCAAAGTACCTTGAACTCAGCCATTAGCTGCTCTAAGTTGACAATGAGCTGCTGCACCCAGGGGTCGTTTGCTTCATAGTCATTAAACTCCTCCTGTAAACCAGAGCGGCTGTTACCGCGGATGTTTCAAGGGCACGCCGACACTGCGAGCGAATGTGTGACCTCCTCGATGTTATGTGAGATAGAGAGGAAACTGCTGATCCAGGGCTTAACTTGAGGCTTGATGGCTGTCGTGTTCAGCTCAGTCAGACCCTCCTAAGAAGGCAAAGTTGGCTTTTGTAACGTGTACACGTCATTTAGAACGTGGGTGTTTTTGCAGCACCGACCTGCAAAAGGTCCTTAAACTTGGTAGATGTGTTCACGAGGTCGGACAAGCAGCTCTCAATTTTGGCTCGGTCGCCGGAAGTCGACCCTTGACTGAACAACTTGGAGCAATCATTCTGCACACAACGCAAAGGCGCAATTGAGCAGAAGAATACTAAGAAAAGCCATGCAAATCTGTGATGGACGTTACCTCGAGGTTCCCCTTCAACGTGGAGATATTCTCACTGCATACCTCAGCGTTATTGAGCGTTACCTGAAAGCCCCAAATGTCACATATAGTCAGGAAGATTTTGAGTACCACTGACACCACTAGACATTCAATCAGTTTGGACTTAGGCTCTGTAAAATTGGCCAAATAGCATACGTGTCATCTGACTCAAACCAGAATGTGTCGATTAGCTTTTCCCTTGGAAGAATAATACGCTGGCTCAATTGGTCTGAACTATAAAGGTTATCTCCAGTGTGTAAAGGGTGTGTTGATCTCACCAAAAAAGCAGCCTTGGCATTTTCAGCACTGTCAATGTTGAAATCGGTGTTGAATTTGCCCTGCTGCAAGCTGCTTTGCATCAGGCTGACTGCGCTGCTGACACCGCGCTGGATGTCCTGCAGCGTGGTGGCTGGGAAGCCCTGCCTCAGCTTGTTGTACAACACCTCCCTGGCAGGTAGAGGACACAAGCATGAGACCCCGGCGAGCCCCAGCACACACAGAGTCCGTTTCGGATGCGCGAACCTGAAGTCGGACTCCAGCACCGAGTTGGCGTGGTTGATCATGGCGCAAAGGCAATCGATGCTGGAGCTGGACAGAGCTCGACTGATGCACTTCTTTACGATGTAAAAACAGTCATCCACCATGCTGGATGTCAGCAGACCTTTCTCAAAGGTGTCCATTGTAACCGCCTGAAAAGAAAGAAGAAAGGAAAATCCCACTATGACAACAAAAAACGTGATCTGACAGTTTGAGTTTTGGAGCCACCATTCATCTTTCACAATTCGGTTATACTCATTTTGCCTTTTCCTTTAAATGAGTGCCCTATTAAGCGTTAACCTGAAAATTGGCCCCATGTCAATTACCTGCTCGTAACCCAATCATATCATAAGTGTGGTTACGAAAGCAAGTGTCTGTTGTTGCAACCCTTTATTTCTATATTCTGCACATACGCCATTAGTGAAATTGAAGTAAAAGCAGATGGCGGACCTTATTAACAGACTCTCTCATGTAGTATTCCTCCATTGGAATGTAGTATCCAATGAGCTCCTGCATGTTCCTGCTCAGCACGCAGTGCTTGAGCAGCTTCTCCACATTTTGATTATGTTCTGATGGGCAAACACACACATACAAAAATTTCAAATAGCTATATGTTCAATGTCAAATACAGACAACAATCCCACACATTATTTACCCGGTGTGATGCTCTGCGGGTCTCCCACTTCAAAGTCAGCCATTATACGTCGGCGCAAGAAGCGCAGGTAAAGCTCTGCCCTCGCGTTCATTAAAGTGACCTCGGCTAAAACTGGGTCCAACTCTCTGTTAAAGGCATTAGACACAGTGATTAAAATAGTAGAAATAACCACAATCTTTAAGTGGGACTAAAGTTTTATTTAATTTTTTTTTACAGCCTTGGATGCCATTTTACCAGGTTTGTACCACAAATTCAACTGAAGGTGCCCAAAATGCCATTTTTAAATCGTGATTTTTTTGGCTCTTCTGCAGGCGTGAGGGTTTTTTTCATCTTTGATGCAAAAAGTATCCTTTTTTTTATTGTTTTCAATTATATTCATATTGGACATATTGTGAACCAGCAATGGTTTATCTTCTGTATCATGGACCTGCCTGTATATATTTGAAATATCTTTAATATCAATATACAATCGCTCTTCAATGACATCAAGTATACAAAATAAAATTTTATGCATGAAACAGTTTAAAATATTGGCCTTTGGTGCCTCATTGGCTGCCATACCTGGGTTCGATCCGCTCTCCGGGGGTACTCTTCATCATGCTGCTCTGGACAATCTGAAACTACATTCAGCATTGAGAAGGTAACATATCGTGTTCGCCATTAATGCTGATTGTCATTTATATACTACATACTTTGCTGAGGTATCCTCTTTGCTGCGTGAACCGGTCAACTATCTTCTGGCTCTGTTGGTCACATTCCTGCTGCAAGTGAGTGATGAGCGTGTAGAGGTGTCCCGGACCGTAATAGGTCTCTACGATAGGCTGATGGGTCTCCACAACACGGGCAATGCCTGAAAATGGCAAGAAGTTTTCAGGTTTTTAAGGGCCAAAGAAAAGAACATGCATGGAAGCAATTACGAGGACTTTCACATCAACAAATGTGAGTGCGGATGGCACTAAGTACTGTATTTTCTGGACTATAATTCCCTTTTTTTAACCCATCGTTAAGTTTAGGCTCGACTTATAAATGCTGAAAGAGGGGCACTCTAGGCATGCCCTCAACCTTCAGAGATGGAAGACTTGTGAGAATGAGGACATTTCTTAGAACAACAAATATATAAAGATATAATCTGTATAATCAATTCTTTCTACTGACCTTCTAGCAACAGCGTCAGCGTATCTGCGAATATGAGAGGAGCTCTTTTCTCGCCCAAATCTCCCCCCGTTGCTAATAGCAGGTTCTCTTCCGCTTTGGAGGCCAGCTGTGTATGACAGTGTGTGTGAGACATCAAGACTTTTAGAGTCCCCTTGTTCTCTACTCACCTGAGAGCAAAGATACTGTCCAAAGCGGGCAAGGCCTTGCTCGTGGAGGCCCAGCAAGGGGAAGATCTTGAAAAATCTCTCCACCTGCGCCAGATCCACGGCAGCCACGGCTTCATCCAACTTGTCGGCCACGATGACCTTCAGTTTCTGCTCAGCCTCCTGCAGCAGGAGCAGATTGGCATCCGCCGTGCTGCCTGTAGCAAAATACGGTCGTGTCAATCAAAATTGCGCATTATAATCGGGAATGGTCATTTGACAAAATGGAGGCTTAGCATGGAGGAAAGCCATTGAAATAAGCTGAGGATCTTAATTTTCACATTTTGTGGCAGCTGTAGCCACGTCTGAACTGATTTATTTTAAGTCATTGGCTGACAGTGAGGGCGATAGACGTCCAATCCAATCCAACGTAGACAAATGTCAAATCAGCCAATTAGTTAAGAGCGCTATTAGCAATTATTCAACATACTTTCGTCTCCCTGCCGGCTGAGCTCAATGACTGACTGATCCAGAGAAAGGTATCTATGGATATGCGCAGCGGCCTGTTCGTAATCTTCATTCCGCAGAGCTGTCTGGACGCCGTCTGTGCAGAACTTCAAATCTAGGATGTCATCGGCACGCTGGATGACGTTGTACAGGCGTGTCTAGGAAATCATAGGTCAAAATCTTTAATATCTAGAAAAATGTTAAGACGCTCATTTCCATCCATTATCTACAATACAGGTACAGACAAAAATGGAAACAACACCTTCAGTATGAAAAAAACAATTTGTAATAGTGGAGTGGGCAGTATTTCCAAGTACTGGCCGCCCTGAGGGCAGGCAGGCATTTTAATAATGCTGGGACTCTTTTAGCCAATGAAATGCAGGTATCCCAGATTGCCGGCCCTTAATTGTAACATTATTGACCTTTATTTGAGTCTAAGAGTGTCTGTGTGGGGGTGTAACTGACATTAAAAAAGACCATGTTTGATATGATTTTTTTGTGTTAAACATTATTTTCTTCACGATCAAAGGTATAATTAAGCTGTTGACATACTTAAATTCTTGGAGAATAATGTTTCATATCGAGTTCATTTATTATATTTTCCTTTAAAATGAATGTTAAATGGATTGAAATCTAATACTTTGCTTAAGTTAGATGTTCATACCTTGGCCAAGTCTAGTTGTCTGACTTTGCGGCTGACATTCTCTGCTAAACTGCAGGTAAAGGTGATCATGCCAGACAGTTGGCTGGCATCTCCTCCGATTAACTGGAGGTTGGGTCTAAGAAGTCAGGAAGAAAAGTCAAAAGAAAATCAGAGCTTCTGTGTCACCTTGGGACTGGCATTAAATAATCCAGAAAAGGATGGACGACTGAAAATGTTACCCCATCCTCTGAAGTGCCAACATCTTTGTGTGAATGCTTCCCTCCTGTGCCACCAGTCGGTCCAATTCAACCTCCACCGCTTTCTAAACCGAATCGAAAAGAAACTGAAAACAACGATCAAAGGGACAATGTTACAACTGTAGAATTGTATTTATTTTGGAGTTTGGTTCATTCTCGAACCATGCTTGTAAACCAAAAACCCTTATATCCCCAAAATTACTTTCTCATCCATCACTGAGAGTAATGAATGCCTCAAGGCGACTAATTATGATTTTTTAGATTATTTTTTTGCCTTACAGGGGACTCATGGGAGCCACTCCAAAATGTCAACGTTCTGTCGTGTAGAACGGCAATACTTTACACATACATTTTAATTACGTATTTTCTATACGAGAGAAGGGGTAAACCTGAGTTCTTTTTCTTTTGTATTTTTTACTACCGTATATTTAACGGTTTAACCGTGTCACGGCCCAGCTACCTTTCTCCGGTATTTGTCTTCAAAATATTATTAAACACAAATGTTAAATGTTTTTTTCTCGGTAGTCTTGTTAGCTACGGAAGCCACTTCCGGAAGTTTGCTAGCATAACAATACGTCAAGCATATTTCCTATCGTGATTAAATGTCATTTGTGTCATTTTACACTTACCTCTTCCACGCAGAGCTGCTGGTAGACTCTCTCCAAGTCGTCCAGCTCCGTGAGGGCTGAAATAGTGTCCATACTTACGGAGGAAAGATTGCCAGAATCGCATCTTTTCGCTGGGACGGATCCACTGTCAGCCATTTTCAGCTGAAGTGGCGAAATAAAGTGTTTCCCTGGTTTATTTGCCAGGCACGACTCCTTTCATTAGCTTTCCTCTGCTTAAAGATTCAAATAACTGGTATAATACGAAATTATTGGATTCAGATTAAAATAGACATACCAACATTACTTGTTAATACATAGTGCCACCAAAAAGAGGCAATTTAATTTAGCCTGTAAAAAAACTCGGGGGAAAAAAAACTTAGTTTACGCATGCGCAATGTCTTTGTATACAAATGATACAACGCCGCGTAGCGAACACACGTGGAACATTATTTTAATTATTAAATAATAGATATGATACAACGCCCCGTAGCGAACAAAACAGGGACTTTATTTTAATAATTAAATAATACTGGACAGTGGTTTGCTCCATTCAAAACAATATCTCGGTATATAAAATGTACATCATCTTGGAGTAACAGGAACAACATTTGAAGTGGCTGAAGTTTTATTTCTAGTTTCTCCAGTTGTATAAAGGCTTAATAAGCCTTTTTTTGTTTATTAACGATTGGGTCTAGGTCCCACCATGTGACAATGTAAAAAAATGAGCAAGATTCTGTCAATTTTAATATTTTGGTGAATATAAAAATTCAATAGAAGCTCAAAATAAATGTAGTTTGGCATTTTATTTGTTTATCTTTTCTCTATTTTGAAATAAATGACCGTATCGGCCGCATTGTCTTGTGTTATGGCGTCATGGCATTTCTTCGTCGTTATCCTGCAGTTTTGTGCATGTCGTCTTTTTATGCGCTTATAAGCCGTACCTTTGATTCAGTCATCATTTTTTTGTCTGACAAATGCGGCTTATATGCGAGTAAATACGGTAAGTGGAAGGTCACTTATGTTAAGTGGGAAACCAAGGCACGATCTTCAGGTTATTTGGGAAGCAAGAGCAACTGAGTTTGTTCCTTCTCAAACTTCTCCCATTTCTTCTGCTGCTCAGCTCTTTCCCTCTCCAGCTCTTCTCTTTGTCTCTTTAACTCTTCGGCTTCCTCCTGCTGTGCTCTCCTGAGGGACTCTATCTCCTTCTTCTCTGCGGCGGCCTCTCTGGCGTTGACTGCCCTCAGACTTTGGAGGAGCTGCCGCTGATCTTGCAGAGCCTTCGCCTCCTCCTTCTGCGTCCTCCTCAAAGCTTCGATCAACTCCCGCTCTCTCCTGTAAATACGTCTCTCGGCCACGCTTACACTCGTTTCCTCACAGTTCACACCTGAAAGAAAAATGACACCATACAATAAATCATGGATGGGGATTGCACTAATATTTACCACAAGATCAACCTTGACCAACTATTTTTCAATGGATTTCATCAATTTCGATAAATGTCTTTTTCTTTTACTTTTTAAAAGGAATACAATACCGTAATTATTCTAGCATAACGTGCACCCGTGTATAACGCGCGCCCATAATTAGTGACTAAAAATTGGTATGAATTTTGTTTCAGTTTTTCTGAGCTCACACCACTGAGCGCACTGGTAACTGGCAAATGCTGAACACATGTCGCCATGACAAAACATTTATTCACATAAGGTACAGAAACCTGGTAAAACAAACTACTACCAATAGACTTTTTCACCGAGATTTGTGTATAACGCGCACCCGAACTTTGCTTCAGTTTTTCGGTACAAAATTTTGTGTTATACTTGAAGAAATACGATAATAAACAAGGCGAAACTGAAGGCAAGTTTAAAAAAAGTTAAATGCTAAACAAATGTAACCACTATTTCTAACCTGGAATTAAAGTGAAAAACGTATTTCATTCTCCGAACCGCTTATCCTCACAAGGGTCGCATGGGTACTGGAGCCTACTATGAAGACCCGAATAATAGTAGGCACTGGAATAATAGTAGGGAGTGGAAAATTCCAAATGAATTAATAATAGTAGGCACCGGAATAATAGTAGGCAGTGGAAAATTCCAAAAATAATGAATATTAGTAGGCACGAGATAATTAGTGTCTAAACAGATTCGATGCATAGAATTAAAGCTATGATGGAATATTTATAATGTATATTGCAACTCTACCAGTGGCAATTGCATACCTGTCAACTTATACGTTTTTCCCGTATTTTATACGTTTTTTGATCATTTCAAATTGTGTACGCCGTATAACAACTTTTGTACGGGATTTTTTTTAAAGTACGTTTTTTGTAAAACAGATCTCGTTTTACGCATTTCGGCTCTAATCCGGATCGTCTCGGTCACTGGTAGCAGACGAAAACGTCATCGTCAACTGCTAATATTGTCATGCTTTAAGCATGATATGCGCACACGCATTCCCCTTTCACACGAAACAGGAAATGATTAAATCATTTCCTGTTTCGTTATTTAAGCAGCTATGAGTCATAGCGCTTGGGTCTGAATACATTCACGGTCGCGTCATGACAACGCGGCGCGACCATAACACTTTTACGTGCACCCTATGTGAGTAAATATGTGCCGCGTTGCATTTGTACGGTTTTCTATTGCTTAATACGGGGAATTCCAATCATTAATACGGGGAGGAATTGGCCCAGGTTGACAGGTATGCAATTGCACGTTCTTACTAGTACTAGTACGTTAGTAAAAACAGCATGTGTGCTTTACACGTAGAAAGTTAATGACATAGACCAATGTTGCTGCTGCACGGACTTAATTGAGGCAAAGATTAATAATCGTAGGCACCCGAATAAGAATCGTAGGCATGCGAAAATTTGAGTTGAAAAAATAATCGTAGGCATACGATTATTCGGGTCTTGATAGTATCCCAGTTAACTACAGGCACGTAAAACAAATTTTCAAACCAAGCTTAAGTGAAAGCTGACTGTTGGGAAACCCTGTACAATTAGCAGGTTTAACATCAATTTTTACCAGGAATTGCTCTATTGTCCGTAACCTCTACGGGACACGTCTCCAGACCAACATTGGAAGTGTGCGAGGATAAGTTAGGCTTTGTTTGCTGGAGTGCCTTGTGCCCCGGCCGCTGCACCTCGGGGTGCCTCTTTGCCATGTGTCGATGCAGGTTGCTGGTCTTGCCGTCGGGGCACTTAAGCTTCTTGTTGCAAATCCAACATTGAGCACCATCCAAATTGTCCAGAGGCCGGAAATGTTTCCAGACGGAGCTACGGCGTTGGTATTTCATCTTTGACTGGAGCGAATTTTCAACATGGGCGTGTTGTACGTTTGCCTGACTTTCCTCCACGATTTCTGCGCTAACTTCCATGGGGGTGGCGTTTCCTTCAGAATCCACGTTAGCTTCATTCACAGTTTCATCTGCTTTCAGATTCACCTGTGGGTGGGTCTTTGACATGTGTCGGAAAAGGTTGCTCCTCCTGCCCTGGGGGCATTTGATCATCTTCTTGCAAATCAAACACTGAGCACCGTTCACACTGGCAAAATGATCAAAATGTTTCCAGATCAAGCTGTGATATTTGGATTCACCACTTGACGGGAGCTCCGCTTGGATGGCCGCTACGTCTGATTTTTCCAGATTTCGCCTAACAGGCTTACTTTCTTGTACAGCTAAGAGGATCCCATTTATAGCAGAATCAATTTCATCTTGTTTTGCAGGGGCAAAGATGTCAGACTCTCCATCCTTCAGTTCCACCTCCACTTTGGAGAAAGAATTAAGACAGTTAGTAATGCAATTAAAAACAGAGTGTTTATGTCATCACCTTTCCGATGAGGATTTTTGAGAATGACTTATAATTTTACATTTGATTTCATATTGTTGAGACCAAATAAATAAAAACACTTTCATACTCATCCAATTGGCACTGTGGCATTTACAGGTTTCCTTCTTCTTGACATTTTATATTTGAAATTTTAATATACTTTTTTTTAAATGCCATTGATCAACATATTCTCGTTATACCTAATGTGAATATTGTGGGCTCCATGAATTAAAATGTTTTGTCGACGTTTGTAGAAACAGTCTTTGTGATGCTAAGCTTTTTAAATGACCACTTATAGCCCCTGGCACTTGAAAGGACAAAATTTAAAGTACAAAAAGTACTAACGATTAATGTTACTCAGCAAAATTGTTTGTGTAGGTTATTTTCTGTCAAAATCCCAATTCAATTAGTTATTATTCATGAGTAGAAATTGCTAACTAAAACAAAAAAACACCAGTAGTATCGTGTTTTTCTTCATGTCGTCGTTTTAGGCGCTGCATTATTAAGACTTTGTTATTGCAGTACTATGATTACTAACTTTTTATCAAATAAGAATTAATTCCCAATTCTTTTTTTCCAATCAACTGTCACATATCCTCCGGCAAGTAAGCAAGCAAGCGTGAAACTGAATGAACTGAACCATTGGACTGAATCTTTTCTGCGAATCATTTGGTCGAACATATCCCAAAGATTAAGTTGGGGCAAAAACACTTTGGTCGTCGACACCTAAACCTAAAAAATACCTTGTGCTTGTCCTATTTCCATGGGCTTTTGTTCGAAGTTGGCGTCAATGGCGGTTGTTTTGCCGTCTAATTTAGCTGCTAAAGCAGGCTCGTCTGGATGTTGAGTCCGCAGATGCCTCAACAACATTGTGGTGGTTCCCTGTTCGTGTTTGGACAAGATATTTTTACATAACACGCACACAACCAATTCGTTCGAAATGTCTTTAAAATAATCCCAAACCACACTCCTTTTACGAGACATATTCCTTGCCAAAAGGCCACTATTATGCTTTGGTCTAACTGCTCCAAAGAGACATTTTCTGGCAACTCTTTTAGGTCGCTGAGCGGCTCACTTGGACTTCTTTTGTGTTGTACATGCGCTGACAAAGAACATTAGAAGTACAACACTGCCCCTAACGGTTAATAAAATAACACAAAGTGTAAAACGTGCTGTACAATGTAATCTCACTTTAGATTTGCCTCCTGAAAACTCCATTTTCTTTTTCAAATCTTTTTTGTGTGTGTAGTACTTCAAAGATATAATTTTAACAACGTGGTATATAACAGACGCTTAGAAACAACGAAACAACAAAGAAAAACTATATATATATATATATATATATATATATATATATATATATTTATATATATATATATATATATATATATATATATATATATATAGTATGTTCATATGCAGTATTTGTATATAATGCAACTAATATAGGAATATCAAAAAGACCGATTGCATAAAGACAAGTATATACAGAAAAAAATGATTAGAAATAAGCAACCAAAAATGAAATTAAAAAAAAAACTCTTGCAAAAGAAAAAAATGTTACCCAGTGCTATTTTTTCAACATTAAAAAAAATCACAAAACCTGCACATCAGGGTTTGCTATTAACATTTGGTAAATAAAAACACTTATTTAACATTATACCTTTCTTTACATGTTAAAAATCATAATTAGAAAAAAAATGTTGTATATACTTTCCCCCTGACTAAATAGAAATATATAAATTAATAACAAAAAGAATAGGATTCTCTTCCTCTTTTATTTCCTAGTATTAAAATGTGGCCAACAAAAGGGTAAAAGTAGAAGTACCTGAAAAGAAAGAGGAAAAAAGTAACTAGCATTTTATCAATTTCACTTGATTCAGAAAGGAAAAAAAAACACCCTTTAACTAATAAAACTGTATTTATTAAAGGAAATATCCACAAAATGAACAGTACCCCTCCAACTTAAACACAACACACTGTGCTCAGAAGAATGGTCTGGAAAAATCAAGGGGGCGGGGGGGAATAAATAAATATTACAGGTTTAACAGATATTCATTCACAGACTGACCAAAGTGAACAGATGGACCACAGTACATTTTCCACAACCAAACATAAATAAGTAATAACCCTCACACAAATAAATGTTAAATTAAATTTGCAGCGCGCTGGCTAAAAGAGGAAGCGCACCATGTTAAATAATCTTACAGTATCAGTGCAAAAAAATTTAAAAAAGGTGATATAGCATGAGAATGTTTGGAATGTTTATTAAGAGGGCTGAACATCATCAATTTTGTTTTGACAATTAATGTAAACTTTTATAGTACAACAATGCACTGATGGCGTTGTTAGGTCAAATGTTTTGTTTTTAATAATAATAAAACAATCCTAAATGTAGTTAACAGCGAGGGGCGACAATGATGAAATCTGCTGTAGTTACAGTATCCAGTGGTTCACAAATCAATTCCAGCGTGGATTTGAGGAATATTTTTTTTGCATTTTGCACCTCAAAAAAGTGTTTTAAAAGGAAAACAAATGTGAACGACTGAGTTTAACCTCAGTTGTTTGTCAATTAGGGCTTGTAAAGCCACAAGAATTAAAACGCTGCTCCTTTCAATAGTTGACAAGCCTCGCTTTGGTTGTCACAACATTGAGTTTGAAGCAAGAAATATATAAAACGCTGTAGGTTCTTCCGAGTAAACGAAGTGTAACAGGTTTGGGAAGTTAGAGTTTATAACCAAAGGCCTGCCAGTGAATTTTAAACACAATCATATTCAGGGAAAATGAGATTTCCCCACCGTCGTCAAAATATCAGCTCATTTATGAGTCCACAAAAGAATGCACTCACAACATAGCTTATTAAACACAGTCTTTAGTATTTTTATATAATTAATCTCATTGTCTACCAATGGCGTAGTGTCAAAACATCGCGATAAAAAGGTATTCAATGTTAAAAAAAAACTTCGTCAGATCGGCATTATTCCAACAAAACTGAACACCATTAATGGAATATCTGTAGAATTCTGCCAGTGGCAAAAAAGAATCAAATTTGTTAGTAAAGTCACTTCAACGTTTTCACAATAAGGTGCCAATGGACTTGGATAATTTTCTTTTTTAATAAACCATATCTACTAAACAGAACGAGAGCTAAAGTATTTACAAGCATTAAGTGTAAAAATAACAACAATAACAACAAGCTCACTAGTGAATAGGAACACCACATTCCTCAGGCAAAACATTCTCCTTAACATACTGGCGGCCATTAACGGGAATGGATGTCCAATCTATTTGTACAGTTCAAATGGATAGGACGTCCATCGCCATATAAAACTGCCAGGGAGGAAACAGGTGACCAAAAATAAGCTCCAAGTAGTCGTGTAGTGTAAACTAACTGAAGTGAAAGCCTCACGCGTTTTAGTAGTCGCACTCCTAAAATAAACTAGTCACAAAAAGTCAGGGAAATTTTAGGATGAAAACAAAATCCATTCATTTATGCCTTCCTTTGGGAACAATTTGAAAAAGAAAAAAGTTCTAGTTAGATTTTTTTCTCCACAATGACCTTCTTACTATGTCGTTACTGCTTGCACGCAATTAGCCATAATAGTGTTATTTAAATAGACCTTATTGTCTGTCAGCGTTTTTTAAAACATAAAATGTTTGAGAGAGAAAAACAGACTTCAGATTCCGCACCCAAAAATGAGTTAAAACAGCTGTCAGACCTGTAACTCAACAAAAACAGTTTTTTCCAGTGTACCGAAAATTTGAATATTGGCAATAAGATGGTTGTGTGCATTCGAAACTCCAGAGAAGGCTGAATAAAATGGACGTGTCAAGGCTAAAGGTCACTTAAGATCCACCCTGATATTTAAGGCCAAAATCCCGACATATTTGCAACACACGTTCAATTAGTTCTTATTTCTCTGCAGGGCCTCGCACAGGTTGTGATTAGGATCGGGCTCTTTGCTCATGATATCGACACACTCCCACTCCCCGCTACAGCTGGAGCGCTTGACGGCCTCCACCACCGTCTGTACGTAGAGGCCGTCCTCAAACGTGGGTGCCGCGGCGACCGGCCCCCGCGCCCACAACCTCCGCTCCTGGTGCGCCTGGAAGGACTGTCTCAGGGCCTTGACCATGGCGCTCAGGCCCCGAAGGTGAGGCGCGGGCACGTCTTTGGCGTCGGGGCCGGCCCAGCCGCCGTCGCCGAGCAACAGCTCCTCGCTTTTGCTGCCGTTGCGCTGACCGTAAAGCTCGGTCCCCCTGGCCACCAACCTCCCCGCGGATCCCACAATCATCACCTCGTGCAAAAAGGATCCCGGCATGTTGAAGTTGAGGGTGACGGTGCAGCATGCGCCGCCCGAGCACGGCCCCATCAACATTTGAAAGAAACAAAAATCGTCGCTGGTGACCCGCCGGATGCCTCTGATGGTGTCGTTTTGCTGCACGAAGGTGCGCAGGAGGCCGTGAACGCGCTGCGCCCGCGTCCCGGTCAGGTAACTTAAAAGGTCGACCACAGCCGAGCCCACCGTGTGCAGGCCCCCGCCTCCCATCAGGTCCTCGCAAGTCCAGCCGTACGAGCGGTCCAGGAGGCTGGGGCCGTACACGCGTACGTCGCATACCTGCACTTCGCCCACGTAGCCCTCCACCAACAGCTTCCTCATGGCGGCAAACGTGGGAAGGAAACGCAGGGTGTTCCCCATGATGCTGAGTAGTTGGGGGTAATACCTGGCTGCGTTTACCATCTGGAAAGAATCCACTGCAGTCGCGGCTTTCTCGCAGACAACATTCTTACCAATGCCTACAAAGAGACAAAGGGAGAGTCTCATCTTATTTTTTGAACCACTTTATCCTCATTAGGGTCGCGGGGGGTGCCGGAGCCTATCCCAGGCTGACTCCGGGCCAGAGGCGGGGGACACCCTGAATCGGTGACCAGCCGATTGCAGGGCACAAGGAGACAGACAACAGTGCACAGTCATGCCCACAACTAGGGACAATTTATTGTGTCCAATCTGCCTACCATATTATTCATACGTTCTCTCCTTTAGATGCAATTTCAAAGCCATTTTCAAGAATTGCCATGATTTGGTGTTTTCCCATTAAGTATACAAACCCTTTGAAGGTGTGACTATCAGTTTGAATTAGCAAAATGTCTAACTTCCTGCTTCATGAGATGTAGTGAAGAGATGATAAAGGACAAAAAGAGAAGGCCTCATTGGTTTGGATGGCCATGCCGGGTAGATAGAACAATTTCAGTCAGGAAGTTGCAACTATAAGAGGAAACTGAGGTCAACGCTCAGGAATTCCAGTCGAAAACCGTATAGCTCCACACCGTAGGGTTCATCTTTTTGTTTATTCTTAACTCATTGATTGATAGCAAGGTTATAATCGTTTTTTTTTAGGTTTTTCATGGATTGTTTTTTCTAGTTTTAATGGTTTTAATTCTTCTTGAAGTTTTTTTTATTAATGTGGTTATTTTCAGGTGCAAGATTAAAACAAGAATAAAAGAAAACTATGAACAGAACATTTTTTAAAAAGTGCTTCTAAGGATAAAATTAAAAGAATGTAAGACTGAGTCTCTTAATTTTAGTTACTTTAATTCAATATATAGTTTTAGATAGTATTTTTTAAACTTTTCATTCATTTTGGTTAGCTTTTTTTTTAAATTCTAGTTTTCGTCACTTTTCCCCCATTTTCATCAACGATAGGAAAATTGGTTGAATCAAAGTTTGACTGTCACAAATTATTCAGATGGTATACTCCTCTTTGTAGTAATTTCAATGTGTCATATTAACAATCAATTTGAACATAAATCAACAGTACATGTCATGCTACTGTTGAGTTAAATCACAAGTGTGCTTCAGACTTCTTACCCAGTGCCTTGACAGCAATCTGCCTTGTCATTGAGGGTGGAATATAAATACAAACAAGGTCAACATCTTGGTGCAGCAGGACGTCATCAGATTGACTGGTGTGAAAGGGGATATCGAGCTCCTTTGCCAGGCTGCGCGCTTCCTCTTCACTCCTCCCCCAGAGGGCATGGACTTCGAAGCCCTCTGCTTTTAGCATTGGGACCAGCACCCGTGCCGTGCTTCCCGTCCCGAACACGCCGACCCCTGGCAGCATGACGGCGCCGCTCGCTGCAGCCTTACGTCCAAACCATGCTGACGTTCACATGCTCACTGTCAGTATCCTGTCTGGTGGCTGCAACTGTCACTTTACCCCTAAAAAATAAGAAAAAGGTGAATATCAAATACTTAAGTAGATGGCC
This sequence comes from Stigmatopora argus, assembly GCF_051989625.1. NCBI lineage: Eukaryota > Metazoa > Chordata > Actinopteri > Syngnathiformes > Syngnathidae > Stigmatopora > Stigmatopora argus. Next base: position 10,117,700 of record NC_135388.1, on the reverse strand, counting down.
GTATTTTTGTCAACAATACACAGTAGACGAGTGATGACCTCTATTAGCGTGCACACAGACTACCCTAAAAGGATACTCTGTACTGTACACTTTGCAAATGCAGTGACTGTATCAGATATAAGTAAGTCACAGTGATATTTTATCAACCACGTGCAGTGATTTTTTTCTTGTTTGCCATAACATATTTCTAACATTTGATTCATCCCTGCCAATATTTATTTGATTAGACAAATTTAAGTTTTTTCTTGCTCGGAGCAGATTTGGGACCACTTTCCAACATCATGTATTTATTCATCTTCATAATTAATTGTATCTTTTGCATGGAAAATGTGGCTCAGTAGCATTGGAATATGCTAGGGGCACCTCGTAACAATAATTTTCTTTGTTTCGGGGCTTAAGATGTCATAAACTGTTCAATCCTTCATTCTGGGGAGGAAAATAAGTCTTCATTTTATACTTGGAAAATAATGCAAGTCTGGCTCTGTGTTGCAACCAAGCAAGTTTATTTAGTGGCCAACGGACTCTCTCTTTTTCCACATTTATCGACAAGGGAACGTGGCGAAACAGCTCAATAATTAACCAGCGATAACACCGACATCATACATTGTAAGTGAGTGTGCATAAGAATTGTTAGCACGTTTACCAGCTAAGCAGTTAGCCGCGACGAAACTAATTCAAAACAGTATAGGACGAAATAGAGACTTCGCAGCTAGAGAAATAAAACAATAACTCCACATACGTGTGAAAATTAAATGCAAAGCCTACTGTGTTTTTGCAGGCGAGTTCCTCAATGACAAGTGTTCCGCCGGGCGCTGCCCAGTTGCTAATGATAACTTCAGCATACTAGATGGAGGTGAGTACTGAACCAGAGATGCGCAAAAAGAAAGACGCCCACTCTGCAGGAAAACCCAGTGCAAGCAACATTATAAACGCATAGCTTACAAATAAATTCATTACTTTCAGTATGTGTTATTAAATAATGTATTGAATGAATGTTAGACATTCAAGAGGTTTCCGTGGCCATAAAACAAGTGAGGTTTGTTCGCCAGGCATTGACATCACGATGTAGTGGTTGCCATGTTTGACCAGGCGTACGTAGAAAAGATCGTTTAAAATTTTAGTTTTAAACATGTCGACATTTATGAGCAATTTGTTTAGTTTGAAAGAAACTGAAATTTTGTGTCTATCTTAAAAGAAAAATGTCTGCTTCAAAATAGTAATATTAATTGAGAAAAGATCGCGTTCACGCGTGACAGACGCGCTTATACATTTGAAATATATATACACATAAGGTTAGATGTCTAAAAGAGTCGGCCATCTTGCGTCGGAATAATTTCTGCCAAATTCTAGTGCAGCGTCTCCATAAAATTCTAATTATCGACGGATTTGTAAGTTGTTTTGTCAATAACAGAAAAATATTAACATAGCGTTATTCAGGCTGGTTGTTGAAAATACATATTTCTTCAAATATGCGGTTAGTTTACTTCATTTTTACTGTTTATAAAAAGAAGTTCAAAAATTGAGGAAAATTGCCAAGATTGCAAACAAGTCCCGGTTTGCTTATAGTGCGCATCAGATATCTAGTTTTACTTTATGAAGATGTTTATGGCAAGACGGGGTGACTGCCTCTGCCAGGTGACTTTTTCTTAAAGCAGTACACAACATTATCCCATTCAAAACTAGCACTGTACCTACTGTGTTTGAATTGTGGAAATGATGCATCCGGTTTCAATCCGAATTGGCTAAAAATATGATTTGAGCTGCCAGTCTGAAGAAGGCCTAATTGACAACACACTGCAATTGGCAGAATTGAAGAGTGGGGGTGGAGCTTTTGATTAGCAGCAGTCGATATATAAATAGAAGTGTTTCCTCACTTGGGTAAATTTACATTACAAGTTATCAGTGTTTAAATCATGTTCAGAAGTTTTGGACTCAGCTCAGCACTTTGTAAGTATTCTCTTTTTGCTAATGGTTGTGTTCAAGATTGAGATACAAAGTCTGAAGTAATCCACCAATAAACAGTATCAATGACTGTTTTCTCAAAACTGTGTTTTCTAGTGCTGACAGCAACATGGTTACTCCTCACAACAGGTGACTATCAAAATTCTAGCAATGAAAAGGTCTTTTTTTATGTTCACATTTTTGTATTTCTTTCCAGTTGTCGAATCTAGATTCCAAGTAACCACCTGTGAGTTAAAAAATTCGGCTATCCATCTCCTTCACTGTGGTAAGAGTTCAGACTTGGTCTTAATTGTAAAACCTTACTAGGTTTAACCGCAAACGTATTTTTTTAATTATTATTTTAATCCCACAATTTTGAGGAAAAAAAATGAAGCCAAATGGCATTTGACCAATGTGTGACAGGAAATGGTGTCATCAATGTAAAGCAGGCTTTGTATGGTCGTTCAAGCTCAGCAGTCTGTGCTGTGGGAGCAAGTCCTCAAGAGGTGGCGAACACAAATTGTGCTCGCCCAGAAACTCTGAAATACCTCAAAGCAATGTACGTATATTGATAAATGAGAAATCCCCTGTTTTTTTGTTGGGGGGAATAGATTTTTTTTTTGACTGAAATGATCAATGGTATTTAGTTTTTCCCATTAGCAATTAATGGTGCTTTGTAAATGTTCTACATTTTGATTAAAAAAAAAACAACCTGTGTGAATCAGGTATTAATATATTAAACGGAATTTAGATGATTTTAGCTGTGTTTTGTCTGCAGTTGCAATGGCAAGAAAGCATGTGAGCTGAACTTGGATCATTTCCAGAATCCTGATCCCTGCATCGGCACACTTAAATATTTGCAGACCAACTATACCTGTTTGCCTTCAGGTATGTCACTTGCATTCTGTATTTTAAAAACAATCACTTGATACAGTTGCTAATATTTTGATTTTACTCCAACAGTTACCGTGGTGGTGTGTGAGAATTCGGAGTCATTTTTGTATTGTGGTAGGCTTGAGCCCTTGGACACATGGTGAATTTTGTTTTGGTTCTGATCTCTATTCCACTTTCATCTCAATTCAAGAGGAAGGACAAAGAATTTTCATCTTGGGGGCAGACTATGGACGGCGTGATCGGAATAAATGTTCATTCAAAAGGGCTCCGCATGAGATGGAAAACACAGAATGCACGCGCCCGACAAATATCGTTGCTACAGAGTATGGAAGGGAAGGCTGCAATTGTATATTTAGCTGATGGGTAACCCTTTCTTCTCCATTGACAGGTGTAATAACAAAGACAAATGTGGGATCAAAGCCAACAATGCTTTGTATGGAGACCCCTGTAAAGGCATCTACAAGTACCTGGAGGTTGCTTACACATGTCTTTGTAAGGAGTTCATATCAAATTATTCATCACAACAAGCTTGTCTTGATTATAGTTTGACTGTATGGATTTTTTTTCCTTCCCCAGATCCTGGGCAGCATTACTAAAGGAAAAATTGAGTTTCTTCAAATGATCTTTAATAAAGATGAAATTCATTTTAAGCAGTGTCTTAATAGATTGAGGGTTGAATGACCACAGTTTATTGTTAAATATTCCATTTGCATTTGATTAATGGAGGTCTGGTAGTTTGCAGAGGGAAGCCAAATTTGAATCCTTGAAGGGTGATTTAATTTCTAATGCATTTTGTCTCCAGTGTTAAATTGTATATGTATATATAAAATGTCCAATCTAGTGTGCTTTTTCAATATAACTTTCTTTAAAAGACTACATTTGACCCGTGGAGGGTGCCAGTGATTCTACATGACAATGGACAGACATTTTTGCTAATGGCTAAATTTACATAAGCTTAATATCATGATCTTATCTTTTAAAGCATGAGCTTCAGAAATTGGATTTGCTTTAAAATGCTGTTTTAATCTAACCTAAAAGAAATATTTTTAATTATAAAGTATTATGCCTGCGTTTTTATTCATGTTGAGCAAGATTTGGCCAAATTTTAGAACAATAGTTCAAATGTAATATCACAATGCTTAAATTAGCTCATTTATGAAGCAGTCAATTAAATGATCCTTATTTTTGGGGATGTGGATTTTTTTCTGAGGAATGTTATTTTTGTTTTGAGGAACATAGCAGGGATCACCTGGGGCCTAGAAATGTCACCAATGTACTTATTGTGTACTGATTAATGCAATGGGCAGCTCATTTGATTCTACTTTGAATTCACCATTTGTTGCAATTATTTGGGAATAAATCAGTTTCTTCGCAAAGATTTCATATTGTGACTGGTGCCAACCCTGTTATCCCTTGTATAAAAAAATGTATGTAGCAATCATATCAGTTCATTTTAATAAACTTTTTAAAGTACTTTAAAAAAAATAATAATAAAAAAACACCTTACTGTTTTACGTTTAATCTACTGGCTGCCTTTTGCAGCCAATAGTATTGTCAGTTTAAAGTGGACCTGTGTTGCCATCACTGGCATGCAATGAGTTGATTACTTTGAGAACAAAATTAAACTTTTCTGTTACTCTGGGCTAAAAATACGAATTGCTAATATAAAAAGTCGAGTTTTTCCCACTTTTTGAAAGCGGGTAAAACAAAAAAGTTGTCAACAAGGGAAGTAGCTTTTTAGTAGTCGTGCATATGCATCGCAAGGCATTCTGGGATTTTTAGTCCTAAATGGAGGGCTGCTTCGTTGACATCCAAACGGAGAAATCTAAGAAACCGTAGACTTTTTTTGAACCAAACACCACCCTCGAATGACTTGCAACGGTGTATTTTATGTGCGTGCATTCCACCAAAAAGCGTTATGTTTAAAATCCAGCACAGTCCAAAGTTGGCTACGTCCGGTTGAAAATAAACAGGAAGTACTTGGTGTTGTGGAACGTGTACTTCCGGCTACAGGCCGCCGAAGGAAGACAACGCACAGAATAAAGAAAAGTGTCCAAAATTAAGGCGCCGATTGACTTTGCTGGCCATCAGCGTCGGTGTTAACATGCCTGGATTCACCTGCTGCGTCCCCGGCTGCTACAGCAATTCGCACCGGGACCGGGATCTGCGCTTCTACACCTTCCCGAAGGACACCGCGCTCCGAGAGTTGTGGCTGAGGAACGTCTCCCGGGCCGGGGTCAGCGGCTGTTTCAGCACCTTCCAGCCCACCACGGGGCACCGGGTGTGCAGCGTGCACTTCGTCGGCGGGAGGAAAACTTACAGTATCCGCGTGCCTTCGCTTTTCCCCCTCAGGGGCGTCAACGAGCGCAAACATCGGCGTGGCCGAGGGAAGAAGCTGTCCACGGCTGCATCCCCCGCCGGAGCCGCCGGGACCACCACCACCACCACCAGCACCACCAGCAGCCTCGTCATTAACACCGTGTTGGGGAGCACAGCCGAGGACACCGGCGGGGAAGCCATCGACGACAGCATCACGGTGGTGCAGATCGGTCAAAACGGGGAGTATCTGGGTACGGCGCGGCTTCCCGTGGCCACCGAGGCGCCGTTCACCGCGCCCGTCGGGGCCACCACCGAACTCGCTGCCGCCGTAGCCGTCGCCGCCACCGGCGCGAAGGACGACGCCTCCTCCTCGGCGGAATCGCAGCAGACCTTGGTTCAGTACGTCAGCGTGACCAGCAGCCCGCTGGACCACTCGTACTCGTTGACCACCGGCACCACGTCGGCCGAGCTGCTGCGCAAACTCAACGAGCAGCGGGACATCATCGCCCTCATGGAGGTGAAGATGAAGGAGATGAAGGCCACCATCCGCCAGCTCCGGGTGATGGAGGCCAAGCTGCAGGAGGACGTGCGGGAGCGGGACCGGCTGCTAGGCGGCCACCCGTCGCCCCTCAACGTCACCAAGAAGCTCTAAGCAGAGACAAATCGAACTGAGCATTTGTACAAAAATGTATTTTCAATATCTGCAGAGTTGATTTTTTTCCCCCAAACCCTCATCGTGGTGCATACAAATGGCTAGCTGTAGCTCTGGGATTGGCAGTGACAATTCGAAAGCCGTTTGAGCGTTTACAATACAGTCGTGCATTCATCTTAGGTACCGCTTGCGAGGGTGGTGCTGGAGCCGATTTCAGCCAACTGTGGGTAGTAGGCGGGGACACCCTGAATCGGTGGCCAGCCAATTGCAGGGCACAATGCGATGAACAATAATTCAGGCTTACACTCGTACCTAGAGTGTTCAACCACATCGCCATGCATCTTTGGTGTTTTGGTATGTGGAAGGAAACCGGCGTAACTGGAGAAAACCCACGCAGGAACGGGTAGACCGTTCACCTTGATGAAGCAAATTCGCGAGTTGGGTTGTTTTTAATCACAATATTTTAGCCATTCATTCGTTTTGAATGTGTATTTTGGTTGAGAAAAAAATGTTTCCATTGGGAATCAACTAGTAGTGTTATTACAAGAATTTACCACTATTTGACCTATTTTCAACTTCTTTAATATTCAGTTGAAGGTGCAAGTACTAAAACACTCAAAACAAATCCATATGATAGTAGAACCTGGGAAAACTAGTAAGGACTATGACAAACATTTATTTTTACTACTGAATGACATGTCCAATATATATTGTTGACTTGTTATCTCTACTAGTTATGTTAAAGCACAAAATGTTACGTATACAGTAGCATCATTTTATGTTAGTAGTAGAACTAGTAGCATGCAGTCTACTAGTCCTGCAGTCCTTCTTTGGGCGTTTACTCAAAATACTTGTTTAAGTCCATGTACTTGCTCTTTAATCTCACTAGTAAGACAATGCTGCACACCAGTAGTGTGTCAAACTATAATAGTGCATAGTTGTTAATGAGGAAGGTTTTGCCTCAGCACTGGTAACTAGTAGTTGTTGTACTAGTATACCAAAGTAGTCCATCAATTATACTGCATCAGTAGACTCAAAAGATTAAACAAACTTGGAGAAGACTAGGTTTTCTAAAACTGCCCTCCACTTCCGTATGTGATTTGCTCTACTAGTAGGACATTGTATACATTTTGAGCATTTTGTTGATGCTAAAAGAACCAAATGACAACTTTTTTGTGATATTAAAGTATCAGTGCATTGAAATTTGTTATTAACAGGTTAGTTTGCACACTATTAGACCAAAGGTGGCAAAAAAAACCCTGTCATCATTTCTGCTAGCGTGCCTAATTGTCTTACTAGTACATGAACTGAATATTGATGATTAGGATGTAAATAAATACTCCAACGGCTTTCCATTATGTCACTTATCTTTTACTGCTATTTACTCAGCTTTACAGTCAATAATTTGCATAGCTTTGCCAGTTAGTCCAATTAAAATATTAATGAGAATCAAAAGAAAATATCAGTAGTCCAGCATATTCATGTTTTCATGATTGAAATGATATTAGAGCTATCCGTCAACAGAATTCTCTGCCAATAGAGTTTTTGATGCATTAAAGGCATGTTTTGCTAAACCTTTTTTAGCTGAAAATTAAGACCTCAATTTGAAATTTGATTTGTGCTTGGTGAATGGTAAATGCTAAAATAGAAGGATTTTTGAACCAATGAAAACTGATATATAAGATCAGCACACACTTGCAAATGAATATTTTTGTTTCAATTTTTATTTCTGTTGGCATTATGAATACAGATAACAGTAATTCTGTCGCAGATTTTACAGAGTGAAGTTGCAACCTATCAACATGCTGCTTATGTTATTCATAACTGCTTGTTTTTGGTGTTTTTAATATCCCTGCGGACAAGGTGTTTCTCAATTGGCACAGTTTTATTACTGGCTGCATCACAAGAAGTGCTTTAGCATGTGTTACATACGGACATTTTTGATTTTTGGATTGACATTTGTCACATTAAATGACATTTTGAAGTAGATTTGTTTGACCTCTTTCAGCCTCTACCTGAAACAATTAACTCTACTACCAATCCATACCACTTTAAATGGGTTATTGACAGCATAGTCGCGATATGATTTAAAAGGCTTTTAACCCTTTCAGGGTCAGATCACCACAGTGGACATCTACTCAAACGTTACCATTATCTTAACTCATTGCCAAATAAATTCACAGTATAGCATGTGGTATTTAGTAAAAGAGGAACGTTGATATTGAAAGCAATAGAGGTCCAATCAATTCCAACTTTAAGGGATTGGAAGCGATCTATTGAGAAATAGATTGCTTCCAGCCCCTTTCTGTTAAAATTGATTGGACGTCTATTGCCACAATTGGCATCCCTCCCCCAAAAAGATTACCAGAACAAAATATCCACAGGACACACTAATCTAATTTCAATTCATTGATTCCAATGATTGAAATATGAGTATTTTGAGTCACAGGGGGAGTGAAGTAATACCTGTTAAAATTACAATTCATGATGTTAAGAGTAACATTGGATGAAGGGGTGAGTATTCCACAGAGGGAGTGCCCAGACTCTAATCTCATTTGGACCCCCCCCCCCTTACTTCCGGGTTACATAAAACTTTAATCCAGTCCTGTCAATCAAACAGAAACAACTACGTATCTTTTTTCCTCCTTTCTTTGCTGCCATTATTATAACACAAACCTTTAATTCAGCTTCACCACTTCTGATTGGGTAACGGATCTAGCAAAAAAAAAAAAAAAATCATAATTGTTTCAGATACTCCCACCACATTTGACAGTTTAAATTTAACAGTTACACAGCTATATAATTCATGATTTTTTTTAAAAAAGCTGACCACGTAAAATGTGTGTGTGAAACAAACAAAGAGCTGCCAACAAAGTAGTTTCCACGATGATGTATTGATTGAGGCCAGAGGCTTCAGACACAGACAGATTAGTCTTCAGTTAATGGTTGTATTAAACCGCAGATTAACAATGGGCCGCCATTCCTCCTCTGTCAGTTTGCAGATGTGAACTAGGATTTACACTAATGCACGGTATTGCGAGCCATCTGTAGGCCGGTGTAGCACATGATTTGGAGGCCAAGAAGGGCAGAATAAAAATGGTGAGCAAAGAAGAGAAAATAGAGAGTGAAAAAAGTAGGAAACTGAAATTGGATTGGCCGTCAATGGCATCCAAACATGAGCATTTTAACATGTATACAGAGTCATCCCCGTCCTCACCTGGGCCTCTCTGACCACCACTCATTACTTCTCACCCCTGTTTGTGGAAAAATGTCTGTTAGGGCAGATATATTTACTTTATGTGGGAGCAGAGCATGTATTTGTTTGCATGGCAGGGGGAAGAGTTGGATAAATCAGAGTAATAACTCATATACGCTGGATTTGATCATATTGATATGACGTACATTTTGAGTAGAACTGGCATGGCAGCACTCACACGCACTGTGTTCAAAATGAAAGTGGACTCTTGGTTGGTGGGCGAACCCCAACCCCCTCTGTAAAAAAGTGTTTTAAATATGCACAGAAACTGGAGTATACTGGAGTAATTTGGTTAACAAAGGAAGTACAGAAATCAATTAGTCCCTTAAATGAACTAACTAGTTTTAATGTGCCGCATGGGAGTTTGATATGTAATCCTATTGATACCCCCACCCCTGCAGTTCTTCCAGTTTTATTGAAGTGGACAATCATTTTCAAAGGCAGGCAATGCGTTAAATATAAGCAAATGAAACCAAATAATATATTTCAGTGTATATTCATTAAACTAGTTTTGATTACATTTGTATCAATTCATACATGCATTCATGATTATTAAAACATAAAAATACAATAGTGAGTGATCATTTCAAATAATTATACAAATAATATAACAATAAATGCTATTACTTTTTTTTTATAATGACAAAAAAAACTAATTTACCTTGTAAAGAATTAACGGTCTCAACTGCCCCCTAAAAAAAGATACAAATAGTCACTTATTAAAGATCTTAAGTGCCAACTTTTGGATACATGGCCACTGTAGTCACCACTGTACCTGTGCACACTATATATGTTTTTGAGATGGCGAATAATGTGTTTCATTTTTGTATTCCCTCATTGAGCCACACAAACAATCTTTGCCTCGTGGATTGTGTCTACTCTCAAAGGATCCTCTTCTCCCACATCAAAGTCTCAGGTGGGCCACTCTCATCTGTATTAGGACACCATCTGTTCACAGAAAGGGAAAAAAACCCGACACATAATCATGTTGTTTTACATCTCCCGGTCCACACTTGTAAACGTGGGATTGCATTACAGATCATTGTTTGTTTTGCACACTATTACAATGTCTCTCTCTCTCTCCATGTATTTTTAGTGTGTGTCAATAAAGGTTCTACTAAATACTAAAGACCGGAAATTAGAATGCTTTAATCCCGTGTGCTGCGTTGGGTGGTATATTGCCATTGGTCCAACCCTTTCATGACGCACACTCACATACATATACACATTTGGAGATATACACACGCACAATGATAATCCAGGCAGCTTGCGCCTGTGCACGTTGTGTACTTTTGGAATCTCATGAATTCCCTACGGATGGTGGCTAAACGCTGGACATTTTTGTGGATTTCCATGTGACATCTGAGCCTCTGTGTTGAAGCAGGGACTCAGCTTCACGGGACTCTGCTGAGCCCAATGATGAAGTCCCGGCCTGGCGTTGCAGTTCTCTTCCTGCTGCCTATCGCCCTCTCCATCAGTAAGATTTCTTTTATTTTTTTGTTTGAATTGAATGTGATTGTGCAAAACATTGTTGCAATTTTGATTTATTTTTAGTCTTGAATGATTTTGGATAATCCAGCAAGTCACAAAGTAGTTTGAATGACTTCTATATGACTTGACAAGATTGAAATGCTGATTAAAAATGTGTGTATAATTTCACATGGAAGGCTAAAAAAATACTTAATTCTTCTATTATAACTTTACGTTGAACCGTGTGAGAACAGTGATGGTTGTTAATAGTGTTGTATGTAACGTAGTGCAAAATTGTTTGTTAAAAGGATTATGAAATATCTTTACATGTAAGGCAGCTGTGATCATACAAGTGAAATCAGTACAAAAATTGTGTTGAAATTCTTTATTCTATCCTTTTGTGATAGTACGCAACATTACCGATTACTTAACGTTTAATTTCTAAAAGCGTACAGGGAGCCCACAAAAAGAACATTTAAAGTATTATAATATTTACTCAATGACTAACATTGACAACAACAGACATCCAATTTATTTAAACTGTGAATTCTGGCTATGTTTCAGTGCCATCCTCCCCACTCAAAATAAAACGGACACCTAATGCCGTCAATGGCGGCCAGTGAGTTAAACAAAGGCCCAAGAAAGGGTCAAATCCAACTATGTTTAAGTTACAGTTGTAACTTCAAAAGCATCAACACATATTTAACACAGTGATATTTTCTTAAAGTTCGGTATTAAAGTGAAACCCTACTATTCAAGTGGCAAAACCTTGCTTAAATAACGCTTTCCAGAATAAAAAGAGGGTTTCGTCTCATCAGTGCCGTTATGTAAGGACACAATGACTTAGGCTTTGACAATGTGTAATCCTTCCAGATGAATACAACACAACATATTTTTGCATCTATTGGATCCTTACAAGCATAAGGACAATGCATTTGACTAAACTACTACGTGAAATCCCCCAACCAAGGGAATTGCGATTCTTTGGCCACACGCGTTGCAAATGTACTTTGATAACAACTTTTTGCTTTTCTCCAGGCTTGGTTCGAGTGTGTCACGGAGCCGCGATCGCTGTTTCGTGTGGTTCCATCTACAAGAGTTTTGCACAGTGTTTATTGACACTTGGGGACAGTTTGGTGGACATTCAAAAAGACCAGGATGTGCAGGATATAAGCACAATCTGCAGGTGAGAATCGATTTGTCAGCTTTGAACTCATCCATGCACTTCATTTTTTTAAAAACTTTTGTGGTGTTATGCGTACCTTGCAGATTGAACTCACTATCAAAAATCAAATCACGATGTATATCATGATCTGCCTGTTTTTTTTCAAGGATTGGAGGATATTTGGGCTTCAAAATAAGGGAAAAATCAATCTAGACTAGATATTAATCAATAATAGGTAATAAGATGTAATGGCTGGTGTTTATCGTATCTGGAATATTCTGAGCAACAGGCTGGCAAATTATTCAGTATATTTAGACAGCGATTACACAAATAGTGCCCCTAAAAATGAAATTTTAATGGCATTTTTTTGACATTTGCTGTTGTCAGAAAATTTCTTACACTTGACTTTGCTGTTTAAGTTGTTTTTTCCCCCCATATTTACTACTCCAACACATTCTTGTCATCTCGGCTTGTCTTCATGATTATTCACAAGTAGATTCTAAAAGGAAATGTTTTATTTTGCGAGTGTCAAGGTGGGAAAGCCTACAAGAACACCTGAACATGCTTTAGATTTAAAATAGTGACCTGATGTCTGCGTAACATGAGATTTAATGTGATTGGCTCTGAACATCGCCACACCTCCTTTTATAAGAGGGTGTGCATGATTTCAATCACAGTATATTCCGGTTGATACTACTTTTTCCTTTAATTGAGTGCAAGGTTTTTGCTCAAATTGACCAATATTTGAAACAACCTATCTTGGACTCACAGGCTATTTTTGACCTGACAATATTTGATGCGATTCCACCCCCAATTTGTCTTTCCTTCCTCATTTCTTCAAGGTCTTGGAATGAGTTTCATGCTTGTGCCAACGCGGCCATGTCAGGCTGCCCTAAAGAAGCAGCAGCAGTGTGGGAGTCCTTAAGACAAGAATCCCGGAAGGCCCAATTCTCCGGAAACCTCTACGACATGTGCGCCAGCCTCACCACCCTTGCCCCCAGCACTGTGCCTGCACCCCTCACTCCTCCCCCCTCAGATCAGACCAACCAAGAGACACTAAAGGGGACAACGTGCCAAAGGAGTCCTTCAATCGCCGCAATCATCTTTCCAACGTGTGGCGCTTTGGCAGTGTTGCTCTGGATCTAGTTTCTTTATTTTCTGATGAAATCCAGCTGAGAGTCGCTAGTATGGCTGCTTCTTTTACACACACAATGTTCAGTATTGTCTATTTTTAAAGTATATTCTCACCCGAGGCCACCCAGCGACATGAATTACCCACAAGTCTTCTCGGGATATCGGTAACCAGATCAGGAGAATAATAAAACCGGCTTTATTTTTATTTTTTTTAAGTCGCAATAACAGTCAACAGTCGGGGAGAGTTGATCCCAAACACATGAGCGAAGATCACAGGTCAGGAGCGCTTGTGATTAGGCCTCAATCCTAAAAATGAAGGATTTCAGAGAGTCAGGCCCAAAGTCTCATTGTGTCTTTGCTTACAGCTTTAAAATGTATTTGAGCGCGATCAGATTAAATACTTACGTGCTCTCAGAAAGAAGACAAACTAATTGAAGTATATATATTTTTTCGGGCTCAAGACGAGTGGACCTGATACACCTGCCAGTTTTTGATAGAAGGTATAATGAAGAACTTCACTTTATAAAATCCTGGCCTCAATTTTAAAATTTTGTGTCTTACAAGATGTCCATAAATATGAATGCTAATTCTTATTATCTTGTTTTATTAACTCATCATTGTTTTTAATATGATTTTTATAAACTTTTATATAAACAAACTAAATGATTAAATAAATGTTAATAAATCAAAATGTATCTAAATTAGGTGAATAATATCAGCAATACACTCTCTTTAGCCCCCCAAATTATTTAAACTAGGAAATTAGATTGTAAATCCAGATTTTTCATTGCCATTGACGGCACTAGACATCCAATCCACTTTGACTAGGAGGTCTGGCAGTAAATGATGCATCGACTAGTCATACTATATTTGACGTCTTATGCCGTCATTGACAGCCAATGATTTCAACGACTGCCCTAGAGTTATCATTATTAATTATTTTTATTTCGCACATATTAGTACACTTTATTTGATTTTATAAGTTTTATTCATGACCTGTTAGTGAGTGGGCGTATGTCCTCATGGGGGTGCATGCATGCATGCATGCAATCTTAATACTCTTAAATGGTTTCATAACAATTGTGGCATGACTATATTAGTAATCTCCCATCGTTGCGTGTTCGCTGTGTTGGTGCGCCTCCAACCTTTTGAGGTAGCGCGACGAAAACTTTGAAAAACCTCGGAAAAAAAGGAGCGCAAGGACGACAGCTCACCTGACAGCTAACAGGTCAGAGGTCAGATGGAAATGCACTATCGCTGCAGCATGATGATGAATATTAGGAAGCAGAAGCTGCTGAGCAAGCTATTCTGCCCTGTTATATAAAAGACTAATGTATTAAAATTTTATTAAAGTCAATTATTCCAATAATGTACTTTTAGATACTTTGCATCAGTGTCATTATTGAGTTTAATTAAACAATGCCGTTGTTGACGTGGAAGACGACTGCTTACATGTTTAATTAAGGTTTCTCTTTTTAACTCTTTCACTGCCATTGACAGTTATGAACATTAATTACATTTCATTTGGGTAGCATTGAGTAATCATATTTTAATTTGATTGACGGCGATTTAAGATGTATTGCTTTTGTTAAAATGCAGGCCATTATAGAACAATATGAAATGCAGTGACAACACTGAAAAATGTTCATGTATTTCTTATGAAAAAATAAGATAAGTATTCCACTAATAAATGCCTGTTGTTTACCTTTTGAGAACATTGTGCAGTTTATGAATAAAATAATAATTTATGCATCTTCTTATTTATATTATTTTACACTACTGAAACAAACTTCTTAAAACAAAGAGAAAATGTCCAGTGAGAGCAAACCAGTCAAATCACACCCAAATAGTAGCTCAGTTTATCACATTGAGAGAGCAATTTTATTTATTTATTTATTTTTGTTAAACAAAATATCTAAATGTAACTTATTTGAAACCTTATTTTATGCTGCACTACTCATTTACAAAAAATGACTGACTTGTTCTTTTTTTTTTTTAATTATATATATAGATGTATATTTTTGTTGCTTTGTTGAAATAAAAAAACAAACAAAGTGACGAGGCAATGAAGTACACCTGGGCAAGGCATATGTTGGAGTGGACCTCATAAGCTAACCAGAAGACAAATACTACTATAAATGCAGGAACAAGACAAAGCTACATATGTTCTTAACAATTCTTTTTTTTAAATAAAAAAATGAAGGGTTTAAAAAGAAATGAGAAAAATACATCTTCAACATAATTTCTAATTGTTGTCAAATGAGTTGCTGTTGAGTTTGTTGCTCTTTCGACATCAGTACCTCCAATTAAGTCTGTCATAAATCAATCTTCAAGCTAACCCGAGTGAACAGAAGCCAGGCAGACGCCCAAGTGTCACATTTGTCACCTGCGAGTGAAATATTTAATCGTTCAAACGTCCAATTAGACCACGTGGCTGAAGTGGCTCTGCAGAGTGCATGCTATCCCCTCTTTAGGATCACTTGAAGACCAGAACGGAATGAGCCAGGCGGCATCTGGGCTAGACTGGAGACATTAACCGGAAGCTTAAGGAACGCCGATCAGGGAGTAGGACGTCATGGAGGAACTAGCCCGAGAGAGCATCAGCCTGCTGGCTCGCTCCGCGTCTCATTCCGATCCCCCTCGGCTGGGATCTTTCGGCGCCGTCTTCATCATGCTGAAGTCGGCACTTGGAGCCGGACTGCTGAACTTCCCCTGGGCCTTCCAGAAGGCGGGAGGAGTGCACACTGCTATTAGTGTGGAACTGGTAGGTAGACACTCACAGAGTTTGCAGTATGTTACGTATTCTCATGGTAGGACGACACTGACTTTGGTTTTCTTGGTTTCTACCAAGTAGATTTAAAAGGAAGGCTTCTCCCACAATCAGTTCATCTATTTAGTCCTCTAAAATCGCTTTGCAAGCCCAACTACCATTGGATGCTTGTCTTCTGACGTGACAAAGACGTGCTGTCGAACGGAACATTTATTAGCTCTTGATCATCAAGTTGAAAAAGAGTTACATTTTATTCTGGTATGAGAAATGCAAAGAAAATTTGAGAACAAAATAATGATTTTCAATGATTTGTGATTGCCGATTTTCATAAAATGGCTGCATTATGTGACGCTTTTCAACTCGCTTTGTCCACGTATTCACTCGTATCTGGAATCAACTTCTGCCATTAGAAAAGAAAAAAAATACAATAGCAAAATGGGTGCCATGTCCCCCAACAGCTAAAAAACAAATGTAAAAATTTGCCCCTAAAAATTGACACACCAAGTAAAATTTCTCTGACCCCAAAGCAGAATAACGGAGGCCAGGTTTACCGTAAAACCTGAAAATACGTAAATCCTCGACTAGCAGGATCGAAATTTGCGAGCTAACCCTACAGACTTTAAAGTCTTTGTCTCATTGGTGTGAAAGAAGCGCACGCTTTTCACAGATGTGCTCTAATGAAGCCAGGACTTGAGACCTGTAGCTGTCATTGTACGGTTTCAACAGATTGGCACTGCGCGAGCTTTCCAGGTAAACCAGTGGGGCCCAACAGGATAGGGGTAAGTTACAGTTTCCTTATTTAGATTGAGGCCCCACATTAACAACAATAACATACCTGTCAACCTCTCCCGATAACTGCCCTTATAAATGATTATGATTCCCCTTACAAACCCCCAAAAAACCTTACAAACACCGTACGACTGGTTTTTTTGGGCACTCTACTGATAACCTTTGAATAGACATCCACTTTAGTGAGCATCATCCCTGAAAAGAGTTAACAAATGTCTTGTCGGTTGATCGTTTGGAGATGGCAACTGTCTTTTCTACTCGTGCAGGTGTCTCTGGTATTCCTTGTTAGCGGACTGGTCATCCTAGGCTACGCCTCGTCTGTCAGCAGACAAAAGACGTATCAGGACGTGGTGCGAGAAGTGTGCGGACCAGCTATCGGGCAACTTTGCGAGGTCTGTTTCTGTTTCAACCTCTTCATGATATGCGTGGCTTTCCTGGTGGTGGTGCAGGACCAGCTGGAGAAATGTGAGTCCATTTAGCATGAAACACGCAATTGTAATATAGTTATTTCTAAGCGTTTTTAATGGCATTTCCATTCAGATCAATCAGTGTGGTTGTTTTGAGTTACAAGAATGGTCACTGAAGAAACTCTGCTTATATTTTAAGGATTTTTTGTATATTTTGTATAGCTGGGTTTGTTTTGTGTTGTGTTGCACTCATTTTTTTCTAAGCCATTTTCTTAAACATTTCAGGGACAGTGCTCACTTCTGCGGGTCTATGTTATCGTTACCTTGACAATTTCTCTGAGGCGGACCGTGTGCTGTGGTTGTTAGTAAAATCCATATTCGAAGCAGCTTTTGACAGCATTTAACTTTTCCTTCGAGTCAGTATTAACATAAACGTGCTTGCGAGGATGAACTCAACCTGGCTTTCATTTTTCTTTTTGTCATCTTGTCCATCCCACATCATTCTAATCCTTTTATGTTTTTTGCGGTCTGAATTTTAAACAAAGCATTTGATTGGATTTCTAAAGCACACACACCCGCCATCCATTTTGATCAGAAATGCTGGAAAGCAGTACAGATGGGCTCAAGCACTTAGCGTGATAACACGCTATCAACACACATATTTTCGTAAATGTGCTATACGCACATCATTCACATGACGTAAGATTTATCATACATCTTTGTCCGTTATTATATTATATTTGTGTTCTTCAGTGTGTATTTCCATGTATGAAGCGGTCACCGGGTCAGGTGAAGGGGAAATTCCCTATCATTGGTACACTGACCAACGTTTTGCCCTCTTCATCATGTGTCTCGTCATCATCCTGCCACTTTCCATCCCTAAAGAAATCGGCATCCAGAAATACACAAGGTTTGTGTGCATCTAAAGGTTATTTTATGCAAGCATTTTGTTGCCACACACAAAAGTCCATTGTTTTTACATGATACCCTTTGACGTTTTTACTTGATTAAAAATTTTAATCCAATTTCTTAGAGGCTTTGCAATTAGTTAATCTTGATTAATCGTGTGGAAAAATATGTCCCTAACAATTGACTCTGTTTCTTTCTTTTTTTTTTAGTTTGAAATAATTTTAATGGAAAAATTAATCAAATCTATCCTGGAACATTTTAATACCAAACGTTAGAAAAATAATTTCCCAAATAAACACCAGAAAGATTTTTTGTCAGTACAGTTCAACATTTGATTGGTCTAAAAAGCCCCACACATACAAACAAATAATAAGGCAAATAATTTTCGTTAAGTTAATCCCTTGATGCCTAATAATTAATGCGTTCTACCCCTAGTTTTTACATATTTATTGCATTTTTACAAGATAGCGATCACATATTTATATGATAGTATCATGTAAAAACATGATACTGGACTTTTTTTTGGGGTGCCTCCGCAATACGCCTCTGTAATATCCTATTGTCGTCATTGGACATTTTTTTTCTTGACTGCAGTGTACTGGGAACACTGGCTGCTACTTATCTATGCGTGGCGGTGATCGTCAAATACTATATGATGGAGACCCACAGCGCAATTCTAACTCCAGAGCATACTCAAGGGTCAGTGCTTGTGAAAGTGTGGCCTAGTTTGAACATAAAATTACACAAAAATATCCAACCTGCAATTAAATGTCGTTACAGTGTGGGCTCATGGGCCTCCATGTTCAGTGTTGTGCCGACCATCTGCTTTGGTTTCCAGGTATGGTCCATCGTCAGACCACACGCACACACACACATGCAAAAAGATTTAGTTTTATTGGCTTGCTGTATTTTTGACAACACGTTGCTTGTATTTGTAGTGTCACGAGGCCTGTATAGCAATCTACAGCAGCATGGAAAACCAGAAGATTACACACTGGATAGTTATTTCTGTCATCTCCATGCTCTTCTGTTTGCTCATCTACACTCTCACCGGTGAGTTGACCTCAAAAACATTCGTCATTTTGACATGGAAATAGTTTCATGTGTCCACTCTTGTGTCCTTTTCACCAGGAGTGTATGGATTCATGACATTTGGGCGAGAAGTTGCCTCTGATATTCTGATGTCATATCCGGGGAAGGATGTCGTCATGATCATTTCCAGACTGCTTTTTGGAATATCAATCATTACTATTTATCCCATTATTCTTCTTCTGGGGAGGTATATCACACCAAAATATTCATTTTCTTGTTTGGCAAAGTTTTAGTACATTGGTCGTTTTAGAGATAGAGAACATTTTAATGAAGGGGTTCATTCGGCTCCTCCCAGTTAAAATGGATTGGACGTCTAGCGCCGTCAATGGCAGCCTTTGAGTTAAATCAAAGGGTTTAAAAAGCCATCGTGCCTTTAAAAGAGTAAGACACAAACAGTAGTTTTTTGCTCTCTAACAATGACCTAAACAGGTAATAGCTTCTATACCTAGCTGTAAATATTAGAAAACACTATAACAAAAATATTGTTCTGTAAAATGAGCTAATCAAGCCTTTAATTGGTCACCTACTATTACCTGTTATTGTGGAATAAGTAGCAGAAAACCAAAGAAAAGAAACCTTTTTTTGTATTTCTAAAGCCAGAATGTCATCCAATTCCGTAACGATACAAATGTTTACATGTACTACTCACCAAAAATGAAAATACTTTGACCTTAAGTAAACTTTTTGGTGAGTAGTAATTGTGAACTTTTGTGTCTTGGAACTCTAAAACAAAGTCGGCATACTTCACAGATCCGTCATTCTGAACCTGGTGGTCCGAATCCAAAGGCGGCGCTGGGGAATCGTCACCAGCGCCTTTGAGAGTCGCTGCAGAGCTCTTCTCACTTTTATATGGATCACCATCACTCTCCTCATCGCCATGTTCGTCCCTGACATGGGCGAAGTCATCAGTGTGATTGGAGGCATCAGCGCTTTCTTTATCTTTATCTTTCCTGGTACAGTACTTTTTTTTAGTTTTGATTTCATATTTATGCATATATACTGGCCACAGCATTACCTACATGAAACGGAGGCCACATTGCTGGAATAATTGGATGTAATGAACTTTGACATGTACTGTAACTCACGTACTTGTCCGTCTTGTAATGTAGGTCTTTGCTTGATATTCATCATGCAAAATGAGCCTGTCTCCAATCCAAGAATCAGGTGAGTATTAAATGCAACACTTTTGTTTTTGCTCCCTAGACAACAACTATCCCAAAATTGGTGGGTACTTCTCCTATTCAAAAATAAAAAAACAATTGTAAATGATAAATTTCATGATACCATATTTTCTGCTATAACAATGTCTGCCACAATTTGATTTGATACAATGCCCTTTGATAGATTAAATACAATATTACGTAGACATTTTACTCAATCAGTTCCATTTTCCCTAAATAAATACGATTTTGAGCTTCTTTACACTCATAAATTAAACTATTCCAGTAACATTACTTGAAGATGGTGGTACTTTAAAAGTAGCTTATCAGAATGCATTAAACAACATAATTAAACAGATTTGTGTGTGCAATGTTTGAGTTAACTAGACGTTACTTTCTGCTTTTATTCAATATGTATTGTGACCCTGAATCAATAAAACAGTACCCCTTATTATTCCACTGTACGTGATTGCAATTTTCCATCTGTACAACATTTTGCAGAGTCGTTTTAACAATTTGGGGAATCATAACTGTTGTTGTTGGTGCCTTCATCTTTGGACAAAGCACGACGATTGCTATAATGGAGCTCCTTGACAAATTCTGAAGGCCTTCATCATCATCATCATCATCTTGGTGCTTAACTGTTGATGGAGCACTTCTATTATTTGCACAAGTGATAAGTATTTACATTTTTTTTTTTGTATCTTCTCGGTCATTCATTCTGTTGATGTTTAGTAGTTAGTGTTATCATTGTGTGATGTATTACCTAAATATGTCCAAGTGTAACATGATAAAATAAATATTTTCTTGTACAGGTATTTGATTGTGTATGTAGGAAGTCTCGCAGTCATATTAATGTTATTTGAATTGAGAATAAAATGAAAACATTACAAAATGATTCTGCCTAGTCGCTGACAGGGGGCAGTATTGCATGTTATAGAAATCTATATTGAGCTAAATAAATACAGAACTGTCATTCATACACTGAAATACTATTGCAATCATTTTGTCATCTCTGTATGTGAATCGTTTGAGTGGACAAATGATTTTTTCTATATATTTTTAAATTTATTTCTGCCTTGCTTGTCTATTGAAAACACCTAGAGTTGATTTTTATCTTCCTCTGTCAACGACCAAGAAAAATGGCTGCGGAATGCTAACTATCACTGCCAATGACTTGGATGAATTATATCCTCATACTCACATGCTCACTTGTGTGCAATGGAGCAATGTCTAAGTGGAAAAACAGAAGCTGCTCTCATAGATACATGCAGTATGATGATATGATCATTAAACCATAAACCATCAAGAAACAGTTGATTTCTGTAATTTTTTCCCCACCTGCAGGTTTCATTCCCCAGAGGCTGGAATGCTGCATGTATTAAACCAGTGGGACATCATGCAGTTTTTTTCAACCTCCAGGCCAAATGATTTAATCCAGAAAATGTGTGTGTGTGTGTGTGTGTGTGTGTGTGTGTGTGTGTGTGTGTGTGTGTGTGTGTGTGTGTGTGTGTGTGTGTGTGTGTGTGTGTGTGTGTGTTAGGGGATTGTCCAAAAATATAACACCAAGTCCCCTAGTTGCTCTTCTGTTAACTGTATGTAAATTGACTATTAAGGAATCCCGAATTAAGGCAAGATGACATACAAAATATGGTCAAGATAAAATTAAGTATCCTGTTTTTTAGCGATTAAGAGTGGAATTGCATCCAAAAACAATTTGCTGGTCATAAAAACATATAAGTTACAAATATTTCAATTTAGCGCGACTGCCAATAAATCCCTGAATTTCCTTAAATGCCTCTTTGAGGTTTTCTACAGACACAATGATAAATACTGAGTACATGTGCAAGTAGATTAGTGTGACAACAACATAACCCCATAATCATCACAACATCACCCTATGCGAACCAACAACTAGCTTAATAACTAACAAACAGATGGACAAACACAAGTTCAGCCTTACCAGAGTCATTTGGATCCCTGAACATACTACCAATACATGAACAATAATCCAATTCATCATGATTCAAGACTGATCAAACAGTTGCTGAGATAGTTCAATCAAAATAGGCAAAGGACAGACAAACGGACAGGCCATTAGAATCTTGCATCCACCACTAAAAACCATCCTTCATTCTCTATACTATTAGATTATGCGTTCATTTTCCCTCGCAGCATTCATTACTGCGCCGTCCCCTGTAGCTATCATGTTATCGAGAAATTACTCGTAATGTCCGCCTCTTGCCGTGGTAATTTGTGGCGCCCTGTCTCTTAAATGTTTAATTGTTCCTGATAAGAATGTCAGAAAAGGGGGCCGGATGGTAATGGATGTGGTTGCAGTTCATTTACTATGTATGTAGTATGTGTGTGTGTGTGTGTGTGTGTATGTGTGTGTAAGTGTAACATCATTTTATTCACCTTTCTGGGCTGGCGGGTTCTGTCACATTTTACGTATGACAGGCTGTATGCATGTATCTGTGTGACCTTCTTTTTTACGCATCAATGTGATGCCTGGCAGACTGAGATCATCATGGATGGAGATAGCGTGAGTCCATCAGTGTGAGGTTGCTCTTTACTGGACTGTTGACAGCAGGTCTTTGACCCGCGGGGTAAGCCCTACGTATGACAGGCTGTATGCATGTATCTGTGTGACCTTCTTTTTTACGCATCAATGTGATGCCTGGCAGACTGAGATCATCATGGATGGAGATAGCGTGAGTCCATCAGTGTGAGGTTGCTCTTTACTGGACTGTTGACAGCAGGTCTTTGACCCGCGGGGTAAGCCTGGCACGCTAATATCGGTTGCAGTGACAGTGTGCTCACATGAAGGGGAAATGTGTTTTACCA
Source organism: Stigmatopora argus (assembly GCF_051989625.1). Taxonomy (NCBI): domain Eukaryota; kingdom Metazoa; phylum Chordata; class Actinopteri; order Syngnathiformes; family Syngnathidae; genus Stigmatopora; species Stigmatopora argus. Next base: position 10,094,895 of record NC_135388.1, on the reverse strand, counting down.
CATATTTGCCAGCAAACATAATGAAGGGCATTCATTCAATCATTTTTATTGAAGGGCATATCCTCGCAAGGTTCGCAGGGGGTGATGGAGCCTATCCCAGCGAAGTACAAATCGCAATCAAGCATACTCCGTAATGCACACAAGAGGTGCCAGTGGTTTAGCTTCAAATGGAAAGACACAATGTTTACAGGTACCATTTTGGAAATCCTAATTGCAACTGTACATCCCAGTGGTCCATTATTTATGAATAAGGCTCCCTCTGTGGGTGTCCTGCTTTTGCTTTAAGCCCGCAAGTCTTCCATCTCTTATCAAAATCGAATTTACCCACATGCAGTATGCTGTATGCATACTCTATGTAGCTATAAGAAATAGGCCCGAAGCAGAGAAAACATCCATAATGTTCATTCTCGCTAGACTGTATTGCCAATGTCAGTTTGAGTCAGCTCACATGTCAAAGAGTTCTGATAATAAAATTATAACATGCTTACGGTGATCACTAAGTCGTCCGAAAAGATTTTGAAATTAGATCAAAATGCAACACAAAATCTTGGACTATTTAACCGTCTGACATATTGTAAATAACATGATTTGTCAAAATGACTTGACATTGCAGTGCATTCACCATGTAAGTAAATGAATCTACAAATCAGTGACGCTTTGAAGACAAATGTCTTGGGGCATACATAAAGGGCTATATGCAAGATGTATGCAGATGTTTTATGATTCATTAGGTAATTACGAGTAAAACTATTATTGTGCAGCTGGTTTGACTTGAATGTATCTCCCAATTTAAATGAAAGTAACATCTACACGACAAGGACAACCCTGTTATTTTTTATATCTTTAAGATGTTCACCCAGCCTACAAGATAGTATTTAACCCTGCCTCATTAGATTCGTCTTTAACCTTTGTGATAAACGGCTAATACTTATATATTGAGTATTTAAGCCTTTATAGGGCAATCATTTAACTCATTCATCAGCAATTAATGGTGCTCGATTTTATACATTTGACTACTCATTTTGATTTTGTTAACATTCAATTCATTCATAAATTTATTTTGAAATTTAATACAATCAACTTTATCATATTACATTAGGGACCATAACCAGAGTACACGTCTGTTCTTAATCATTTTCATTTTATTATTCTTGTTTTTATAACTATTTGATCAATTTATAAACTTTCATGAAGTAAAAAAAACAGTTTAATATACAATACTTAAAAATACTATCGTTAATAATAGTTAACAAATACATAATTGATCATAAATATTTGTAAACTATAAAAAGCAGTCACTTTCCCTATGAATGTTCAATAAACCGAAAGTCCACCACACCACCACCACCAGTAAACAATGTTTTTTGTAAGAAGGGGAATTTCACTTTAATAATCACCATTCTAACGCATGCGCAATGAAGAGACGAGTGGTCACGTGACTATGTCGTCCGGGTTTGGATTCTGCGAGTGACTGGTAAGTTTGCGACTATTATGACTGTTTACATCGCTACATAGCGTACGCGATTACACTTGAAATTTTTATTCACATTAAAAGATGAATACGTCCATAATCAGTTTTTTTGGCTTACTAAATAAGTCACGTTTTTAGGCGCTGCCTTTGATTTACTTGTCTCTCGAAATCGCCTCTTAAACAAAACAAAAAAACACTATGAACACATCGCAGCATTTGTTGTGGGAATTTTTCATTCATAATAAAAGCCTGGAGGTCAAAGCTTTTGTGTTGCTGCTAACCAAATATTTTTATCTTATTTGAGAATACAAAAAAATTAAAACATTTAAAATTTAGATTGTATCTGACAGGTGATAAACAAAATTAATTTAGGTGGTAAAAACTACAACACAAACTTCTGTTTTTGTTGCATGGACCAAAATTGGTCCTAATCTTTGCTATCCTATAATTGTAAATATGACACCATGTGGTAGTGAGACTTAAAAGTTGACATCATATCAGATGTTTATGTAAACAATCACTTCTTAAACATTGCAAGTCACTGCTCTCAATGCAGTGAGCAGTCGTGTGTTGCATTCAGGTGCAACACCTTAACGTATGTCAAATACTTCAAGTTTATCTCCTTATTTTAATGACACAAAAACCTGATTTTTTAATGTCCACTTACTTGTATTTGTGTATCATTTTGATTTAAATGAATATGTTTTTCTAGGACAGCATAAGGCGAGGAGAATGATCTCTGGCAATGGCACTCGGAAGAAAGTCTGCAGGCGGGGGCAGCAGGAAGTGAGCAGCGTAACAACCTGCGATGCCCACGCACTGACTGAGATTGAAGCCCTGTTTAGTAAATCCAGAACCTACAACAAACCGTCCAATGAGGAGTGGTGCAGTCCTAATGCAAATGTCGCTCTCGGACAACAGGAGAAAGTTGAAAATGTCCGCCTCCAGGCCCTGAAGGTCTCCCTCAACGCCGTGAAGAACCAACTCAGCGACAAGAACATCGAGGTGTGGCATCAGCACACCAGCTCCACCAACCGGGCCGGGAAAGTCATCGCCACGGTGCGCTCCGCCGCCAACGCGGAAATCTGCACTCAGGCGTGGTGCAAGTTCTACGAGATCCTGGGAACGTTCAGCGTCCTTCCCGCGGAGGCGCTCCTCTCCGGCGAGCTCAACACGCTTCACCTGTGCGAAGCACCGGGGGCTTTCATAAGCGCGCTGAACCACTACGTGAAAACCAGCGAGCGCACGCGCTACTGCGACTGGAGCTGGGCGGCCAACACGCTCAACCCGTACCACGAGGCCAACGCGGAGGACGCGACCATCGCGGACGATCGCTTAATCGCCAATACTCTGCCCTGGTGGTTTTTTGGCTCAGACAACACTGGCAACATTATGCTCCAAAAGCACCTGCTGGAGCTGCAGAAATTTGTGGCAAACATGCGGAGAGTGGATTTAGTGACGGCGGACGGGAGCTTCGATTGTCAGGAGAACCCCGACGAGCAGGAAGCGCTAGTGGCGCCGCTGCATTACTGCGAGGTGACCGCCGCTTTGCTGCTCCTCAGCCCCGGCGGCTCCTTCGTGCTGAAAATGTTCACTCTGTACGAACACTCCTCCGTTTGTTTGCTCTACCTGCTCAACTGCTGCTTTGGCTCCGTCAGTGTTTTCAAACCCGCCACGAGCAAGGCCGGGAATTCCGAGGTCTACGTGGTTTGCCTCGACTACCGCCGTGGGGAGGCCGAGAGGCCTCTGCTGTCGAAGCTGGTTCGGAATTACGGAGCGCATCTGGCGGCGACAGAGGCGCTTTTCCCAGAATCCGCCATCCCGCCGTCATTCCTCACGCAGCATGAAGAGATGTGCGTGTACTTTCACACTCTGCAGGTGGAGACCATCACGGAAAACTTGAGCTTGTTTGAAGGAATGAGCGATGAGCGCAGGGAGAGGCTCGAATTCATCCGGGATTGTACGGCTCGAGACTACCTGCGACGTTTCCAGGTAGGAAGTCAAATTATTTTACTTTCTATCAGTCTTTGCAGTAATATGGTAATATTTAAAAAAAAATGGGTGATTGTAAATCTGGCGCCATCATGGTGTATTGGTGTAAAAGATTATCTTTTTTTTAACTCTATTGATTTATTTTTAGGTACTAACTCAGTGACGCCGATAAGCAATCGAACGATCAGTGGCAGTGATAAAAACATCAATGCCAGTCTTCCCACTTGAAATGGATTGGGTGTTTATAGTAACTGTCAATGGCAATGAACAATTTACTACAAGCATTATGATAGTGACCACAAAACCTCAATATGATCTCAACTCATCTCATTCTGAACCGCTTTATCCTCACTTGGGTTGCAGGGGGTGCTAGAGCCTATTCCAGCTGACTTCGGCCAGAGGTGGTGGGGGACACCCTGAATTGGTGGCCAGCCAATCGCAGGGCACAAGAAGACAAACAACCATTCACGCTCACACTCGTACCTAGGGGCTATTTACAGTGTCCAATCAGCCTACCATGCAATGTGGGAGGAAACCGGAGTACCCAGAGAAAACCCACACAGGCCCCGGGGAGAACCATGCAAACTCCACACAAGTGGACCGACCTGGATTTGAATCCAGGTCTCCCAATGTGCGGCTGACGCATGGTAGAATTAATTATCTGCCAATTTGGGCTCCTGCTGAATAAAAAACACATTTAAAAGAAATAGCTTGCAAGAAATTAGGATACGATTTTCCAATACTTCTTTTCTTGCAGTCTTCAAAACCGCAATCGTCTGCATGATTCAGGTGTCGGCGTTCACTCCAGCCCATTGTCTCTGTGCGCAGGTTACGTTCCTCCCTCGCAGTCGATGGATCTCCCGTAACGTCGTCAGCCCCGCCTGCTGCCGTGCTTCGGTGGGCCGCCTCGCCGGACCCAGGAAGCAAGCGGCGGGATCCTTCAACGAGCGCAGGGAATTGCAGAACCTGAGCTGGAAGGAGCGCGTGGAGAGGGGTCGCCATGCCGACTGGATAAAACGACACCTCGGCGAGCCCGACGGGACCAGCTGTGTGCTGCGAGGACCCTCGTCCGACATTCACGCGGATTCCTGGTGCGTCATCGTCGGGGCGGCGCTACCCGTGGTTCGAAACTCTCCTTTCTGCTCGGGGATCTTGCTAAACTACATGACGGAAGCGCGGGAGGCCTTAGCCGAGCGAGACTTGTCTCGAGTGGCTCCGTGCGACTCCTGCCACGTGAATAGCGCCGCCTCCCTTTTGTCAGAAGTGGCAGCGCTTTGCGTCGACGGTAGCGGGACGAAAGAGAAAAAGAATTGTTTGGTGTTGGGGAGTCGTGCCGAGTGGGACGTCCCCGCACTGCAAATTGAAGAGCTACTTGTCACGTTTCCTTCGGAGACATCGCGTCTCGAAGGGGGCCTCGGCCCGACGTACGACGCGGCGCCGGCGTACCAGCGAGGACTCGTCCGTGGCATCCTCTCCGCCCTCCAGAGTTTGACCTCCGGCGATGCGCTGTTGATGCCCGTGCCTGCCGCTCTCACCCGCGTCTCGGCGGCCGTCGTGCTTTGCTTGCACGCTTGTTTTCGATCGATGGCGTTTAGGTGCCCGCCCCCGTCGGGCGGCGTCGGGGCCGTGCTGCTGTGCGCCGGATTCTGCCCCCAAGCTGCCGCCCCGATCCTCCCGGCCCTGACGGAAGCCTACGACTGTATTGGCGAACTGCTAAACGAAGCGGCTGAATGTCATTCGGTTTGTGACAGGCAAGTGCTTCAATTCGTGTCCATGGAGGAAGTGCTCAACTCGGGCTTGACCGACTTCTTGCGGACCATGAACTCGGAAATCATGCGACACGCCTTGCATCTGCTCGTGCAGGTCTAAACAAGGCGAGACAATGACCAACAACACTTTAAAAAGCGTTGGCTTATTTTATATTTTTATGGAGATTTTTTTTCTTTTTTTAATGATTTTTATCTTTTGGGGTTAAAGATGTTTTAGTGATATCATGAATGATATGTTTTGATGATTTATCATAAGGACATACAGCCAACCATTATGCTGTGTTGTAACTATATTTTTTTTTGTTGGGAGATAAATGCTGAAAATGTGCAAAAACTGATAAAACAATACCGTATGTACAGTGTAACCCAACAGTGCTGTGGTTAAGCTGCATTAAAATGATTAGCATCATTTCATTATTTTCATGATTTTGAAACATTTTTTAATATATTAGTATTTTTTTCAAGGGCATTTGGCTAAAATGACAGCCAGTGACACAATTTGGTGTCTGGTACGTACGAGTCCTTTCCTGTCTGGTAGTTGTACCCCATTTTGGTAGTATAGAACTTTTCCACATTGAATCATTCATAAAATATTTTTTGTTAAGTCTACATGCTGGGATCGACTCCAGCACCCCCTCACTGTTTGGGCACTTTGACCCATTTACACAAACCTTGGAGCCTTTGTCAAGAGGCTTTTTTAATTTTTCAAAGGCTTCACATTGTAGTTTTCCAAGTTTGACTTTTATTCGGCTTTGTTTTATTAATGTTTTCCAAGAGCTAATCCCTGTTCCCCAAAAAATAACGGTGACATCCATGCATCAAACCCCTCGCTCTCAATAAAACGCACGCTTAGCTGTATTCACTAAGGGTTTTTCAGGAGAGATTTAAAGAAACAAACAAACAAAAATCCCATTGCTGAGCCTCATGTCAGTCACAGATGGTTAGTGAGGCACTACGGCCTTCCCCGGAGTGCCTGTTATCTTCAGCAATGCGTTATTTTGTCCCACGATGTGCTTTTTTAATGTCTTTCTATCTTGTTTTTAGGTCATCCTTCTACATGTCACTTTACTCGTTCCCTGCCATTGACGCTCATAGACGCCCAATTCATTTGAAGTTTGGGTGTTGCTTCCCAATGAACATTTGTATTGGATTTCTACTCGTGACAAATTAATATCAATTCACAGATCCATGATTGTGGATATCTACCATCGTCAATGGGACTGAAAGAGTTTGTGGCTCTAGAAAGTCTACACAAGCCTGTAAAATGCCACTTCAGGATGATAAAATTCCAAAGAATGTTTCACATGCAATGTACTAACTCAGGAATGTAACTCAATTGCTCTTATTGTATTTCATTTAAAAAGACCATTTTGTCCACTATTGCTTAGCCCAAAATTTTACAACATAATTGCAGAACTTCATATTTGGGAATCTGATAGTTTACTTGGCTTTGTTTTAAATTTAATTAAAACATTTTTGCCCACTTTTCCACAATGCACACTCATTATTATTATTATTATTATTATTTTCCCACAGATTACTTCTTTCGTTTAAGGATCTTTACTTTTTCATGATTATGGATGAGACTTGAAAACTGGATCTCATTGCAAAAACAACTAAAGAAATAAAAAAAGGACTCAATCACACATAATCTGACACACAGACCATCCACCCAAACAAAACCCTCAGATTAATTCAAATGGTTTGGGAGATTTAGTTTCATTCACGCCTGAAGATACATTTAAAACATTCATTGTTTACATTGTGCTGACAAGAGAGATTTGATTTTTGTTTTCTCCTAGACCAAAGCTTTAATCATTTTGTGCAATATTCTTGCCACTCCTGCAACACATTCATTGCACGTTAGCGGGCTTAGTGATTGTTCGATCGCCCTTACAGTTGAAGAATCCAGTAATCTTTTTGTTTTTTTCAACCCGATTGCAATCCTTTGTTTAAAAAGTGAAAGTGGAAGATTTTCAAGGTGACCTTTGCTTCCTTCAATGAGTCTGAATGCAAGAATAAAAGCTGCTTTAAAGGCAAAGACACTTTAATCATGCGCATACCCGTGGACATAATCTTTAATACATTGAAATGTCAATAAAATATTTTAGCCAATCAGCTGCGAGTAACATAGATTTGTCGCCCTTCCTCATTATAATGATCACATTCACCTGTCCTCAAGTTTTTTGTGGTATAACTCACTGCGGAGAAAGAGTATGCACAGTGTGTAATTAAAAAAAGTATTTATTCTATAGTATATAAAAGTGAGAAGGTCTTGTTTAGGATTTCTCTTGTTATAGCGGACTTGTACTGCCAAAACCTTTTTGTTGAGGTCTGCACACATGAATACATGTGAGTATAATGTGCTTATCTGATCTAAAAGTTTCATGTTTTGCCCTGTTTTAGACAAGCATTGATTGTGAAGTGCTCCATATGAATTGAATTGAATTCAATGCTTTTATTGTCATTATACAAGTATAATGAGATTTAAAGCTTCACCACAAAGTGCACAAATGCCAACACACAAACAGACAAATAAATAATCAATAAATAATAACAATCAATAGGATTTTCTTATTTTTTTGTCTTTTTAGTTTGTGTTTTTAGATCATACCAATGTTGTGGCATTGTAGATTATGGGAAGTACATCTCCACCCACTTAAGACTCAGGTACCAAATGCACAGGCTGTCAGGGGCAATGTGAACAGGCTGTTAACAAGAATGACAGTGCTGCTGGGTAAGCGGTAAATAAAAGTTCAAGATGAAACAGTTCTTAATCCTGGCAAGTTGCAGGGTGAATGTTTTGATGACATTTGCTGCATGTACTCATTTTGACATCATGGCACACAGTGCAGGGATCGCACCACTGAGCAATCCTGGGCCACCATCCGCTATCTGTCACGGTGACAGCAAGCACGCCAACGAGTCCCTTTGCTTCTTTCGCAGATGTTGTCTGACAAAAACTCTTCGTTTCCTCCACGAAAAATGGATCAGGCAAACAGAGGGACGGGAGCTCAATCTTCATATTGGGAAAAAAAATGAGATGTAGACGCTGCCATCTGGCCTAAAGGATTGTTGTAATATTTTAACATTAAAAGCAAGGGTATACGTTAAATCCCTCACGATTTGACAGACATTTGAAGTGTGATGGCTGGCATTGAATCATGTTTTAGTCTCATTGATGGCATAAATGTCCAATCTGTTTTGTGGATTTTGCTCAATTAATTGTGACATTTATGAAATAACATGACATGGTAATATGTCACAATTACTATGTAGCCAGTGTAAACAAAAACATTTAGAGTAGATCTGGTTTGTTTTTTTATCGTTAATGAGTTAAATAAACATCAAATTTATATTTGAGCTAATCTTGTTCTTATACAGTTAGCAATTCTGATTAAAAAAAGAAGTATGATTTTGCCTCATTTGGGTGCTGCTGTACTGATAATACAATGCTTAATAAAAAAAAATACTAGATAGATTTTTTTGATGGTTTTCATTCAATTATTTACCTGAAGCGGAAAGGTGGCTACCATTGTCGATTTGTTTTAATTCTTAACTAGTATAAGTTTAAACTCTTGAGGTAAATTATACTGTAGTTATGCTTTAACCATAGCTCAGTTAGTTTCTGTGGTTTTCCCAGAACTCTCAAACATGAAAGGAACAAAAAAGCCCCTTCAAAGCTATAATCCAAACGAACTGTAATAGTGTGCTGCGGAGTCTTCTGGGGTAAAGCAGTCTTGCATATAAACTTACAGATAATGTCACGCACTTCTCTGCGGTATCATGTTAATCCCTAAAACCCAGGCAGTTCTTTTCAATACAATTCAACCGGTTCAAATACTACTTCTGCGCATGTTTAAAAGGAGCAGAATTGTTTATGTGATTTCGAAGCAGCAGTTTTCTTCTCAAAGGAGTGGCTCCTAAACTAGCATTAGAAACCCACCCAAAGGGGAAAATGGCACATTAAAGCCATTGAACTGAAAATAGTAGGTGTTTTTTTTCTGTTTACAAATGACAACAAGCAGTTAACCTCTGAAACCTGACCTGAAACTCGATTGCGGGCGGAAGTAGTTGTTTGCAATTCTTTGCTGGTATTAATTTGCTTTTTTATCTAATTGTGCTGTTGTGATATACCGGGTGCCAATCTTTTGGTAATTGTTGGGTCATGTGGTAGCTCGTTAGAAGAGCCCGACATTGGATTTCTATTCATTTGATTAGTTTACGTCTCCATTTGTAATCATAACGGCTGATTCCAATGACAGCACTTTCCAAGTCATCTATTGCAAAAGAGGAGAATCAATAGCTGATAGATGAACTCTGTGTGTCAGTGCTTTTCTCAAATTACACTTATACAGTGGAACTTATCCAACGCTATTCAATTGAGCCACTAGAGGCAATTGCTTGGACAAAAAGGGTCAATAGAAAACTAATCAGAACATTTGTTTCAGCCAATCAATTCGTAGAAATTGCATTGTTTCGTAGATTTTCGTCGATTGGATTGTGCTTGTGTTTCATGGTATTGATTGGTCATCAAATCTCAATTGTCTTCTTGAAATTTTACGTATTTTATGTAGACTAAAACTAGGGTCATTTCTGAAGTGGAGTACATTTTATGTCCCAGCCTTTAGATTTTGAATTTTGAAGCCCAAATACTCTCACAGTTCTTGGGTCGAGGGTTTGATTCCAGGTGGATTGCATGTTCTCCCCGGGCTGGTGTGGTGTTAAACACTCCAAATTGCCTTTAGTATGAGTGTGAGCGTAAATGTGCCCTGCGATTGGCTGCCCACCAATTCGGGGTGTCCCCCCCTGGTGCCCGTAGTTAGCTAGGATAAGCTCTGGCACCCCTTGCGACTTTTGTGAAGATAAGTGGTTCGGAAAATGAATGATTCAATGTTTATCCAACCAATTCAGAAATGACCTATATTTGCTACTGTTAGTTTTGCAACCAAAATGTGAGCCAAACCGCATCAACTTTTCTGATTTAGAGACATATTTACCACCATTTCTTGTTGACAACAGTGTTGACTTACCTTTTAGACATGTTTTCCCCTATCTGGTATGAACACATGTTGCACCATGACTGCAAATAATCACTTGGATGTCTCAGGTGACATTATTACTAGAGATGGGGTTGTTTTTGCACATTGGAGGTGTGGACTCTGGAGGTCCGGCATCGTAATTGTTCCCTGTAGAGAACAAGGATTTTGCATTTCGTCTCTAGCGCGTGCTGCATTTCGTCCGTTGGTGATAGTGCACACAGAAAAAAAAGTAAGTAAGTAAAAAAAAAAAACTGAAGTTAGATATCGTCATTGTAAGTTGTTCTAATCAGCGCAGTGGAAAACCCTCACATTATTAGCGGGAGAATGGACTGAAAATAGAATTTGGCTTTATCAGTTTACAGCATCCTCTCTGAGCCAAACTACTCGTTATCAGCCTGCATTGTGTCGCTGATAAAATGGCTGATTACTGCAATGAGGCAATCTGTCACTCTCATTTACACAAATGTGTAGGCTGGCACTCTGATTGCTGCTCCAGCGCATTAACGCCAGAGCAAATGTCTCTGCCAGTCAAGCCCACAAAGCCTAATTTGATTTGTGCGCACACTTCCACACAAATAAGCCCACTCTGGAATTTTCTTGCTAGCCAACAATATGCACGTTGGGGGTATTTATTGCTTATCTGAGCGTGTAATTATGCAATTTTTAGAAGCTGTGCACCAGAAAGGAGGACCGTGGTGCGTGTTTGTTATTGTAATCATGTTTCTCCGCTGCGATTCCTGATTGTCTGCGTGATGGGATGAGCGCGAACGGGGCTTTAAAGGCCCCCCGCTGATTAGCGAGCACATTAACTTAAACTACTCCGGAGTTAAAGATGTCCGCCGGGTGAGACGTGCAACCCCTCGGGTCACATCACGGCTTGATTGGACGTCCTCCCGGCCATTCAGGAGACAGATTGCTTGTTGGATTGAATATGCTTTGCGGGCCCTGAACATTAATATTTTAAATAGCAAGCAGAGGCTTCTTCTAAGTCTTATCTGCAAGGCTGTCGCAAATCTCCTCTGGACTTTTTGTTTACACTTTAGCCGGTCACTTTCGGGTATTGGGTATTCTGCGCAATGCCCTGTGTTATCTCCTTGAACACTACTAGGTTTGCATCATGATTCTTTTCGGGAAAACGATGCAAAATTCCACAACATAAAGTGAACCTGCAAGATTGACACAAAAATTTAATTTTGGGAGGATTTGGGCAATTTAAGTGATAGTTTCTGTTGATTTGGGGGCAGTTTTGTGAGCACTTTTGGCTGATCAGACTTTACAAGGGTAAGGTTTCGTTTTAATTGAACACCATACCTGTCAATTTATACGTTTTTCCCGTAGATTATACGATTTTTGATCATTCCAAATGGTGTAACAAGGGTGTTAGACTCGGGTTGGTTTGCGGGCCACTTTAACGTCAAGTTGATTTTACGTGGGCCGGACCATTTTAGATATATTATTTAGATTTTATTTTATAAATGGATTAAAAGAACTGGATTAAAAGCCCTGCATATTCAGTTTTTTATAGATCTAAAACAATGTTTATTTTAGCTTTTTCATATGTTTTTAGATTTTACAAAATGATTTTTGAACTAAAAACACAGAAAAATTGATTAAAAAATTACAATTATTGATATAAAAGGGGGAAAATCAGGAAATTTAATATACATATACTCTACATTTTAATTTGATCCTAAAACAGAAAGTTGGCACTCATGATTTACTTTCCCGGGCCACACAAAATGATGCGGCGGGCCAGATTTGGCCCCCGGGCTGCCACTTTGACACGTGCCGTATAACAACTTTTATATGGAAATTTTTAAGTATGTTTCTTGTAGAAAACAATCTCGTTTTACCCATTTTGTCTCTAATCCGGATCGTCTCGGTCACGGGTAGCAGACGAAAACGTCATCGTCGATTGCTAATATTGTCATGCTTTGAGCATGACATGCATACGCGCATAAGTCATTTCCGCCTTTTCACTATATAAATATATAGTGCGCCAGCAAGCAATGTACCCAGACAGTCAAGCTGTCAGCGTCATACAGCGACATTTACAGAATATTGAATTTATTGCATGCAGAAAGCTGATTGGGAACTATATGTCCACTTTGGGTGAAATTTTGGATTTTTAAGTGCGCCCTATGCGAGTAAATATGTGCTGCATTGTATTTGTACGGTTTATTATGGCTTAATAAGGGGAATTGCAATGATTAATAAGGGCAGCAATTGGCCGAGGTTGACAGGTATGGACCACTCACATTTTAAGTTGGTAATGTATTTACGTAGTACTGTTTGTCATTTGGAGTGGATTAGACATGCACTGCAAGATCTGTTATATAATAACTGTTAAATAATGTAAGATGATGTCAGCTTAGTGGTCTTTGAGTGTCGCAGCCGAGATTGTTTATTGATTGATGACCTGAAATGCTGAGTATCCACATAAATGTAGAAAAGACACAATATATATTTATTAGTTTAGGAAGTATCCATCCAAAATTCAAGCCTTTCACTTCATCCTTTTTGTTCCGACACATCTGTTCTTAAAGCCACGGTTGATTTGCAGTGTAACATCCAAGAACATTGGTCTCATTTGGGGAAGCAGATGCTGCTTCTTCAAGCTAAATATTCAATGTTGCCTTTCTACAGGGCGTCCCACAAGACGAGTGGAAAATCGAAGACTGCCGGAACATTTTCTCATCCCCAGCTTAGTTTGCTGCTCCGTCATAATACTATATTTCATATTCCTGAGCAATGGAATCTTTATCAGTGAGCGTTTGTTGAAAACATGCTGTTTATTTGGAGAAGCTTGCCAGGAAAGTGTGATTTTTTTTTTCCCCTCATGCTTGAGTTAACCATCCAAATTAGCCTTTACACTTTCAATGTCATTTTAACCTTCAGCAAATGCCCGAATGTTTTAAACCTTAAACTTTGTCCAGCACTCTCGTATGTTGCATCCATTCTTCCCCCGCTCGTCTTCTTGTCTGTTTTGCTGACAACGCGTGAGCATGATTTTGGTCGTCAGGTTTTGCTCAAATTCCTGAGGCATGCAACATAGACAAATTAATTACATGGACAGCCATCTGACTTGTGTGCAAATCAAGGCAGTATCCAAAGATGCTTTGAGCATATTTAAGCTTCAAATTTCTTCAACTTGAAATGGGCGACGAGTGGGAGGGAGGTTTTTATATCTGCATTACTTCTTGTTACATTTGAACTCTACTCTTTGGACTTTTAATGAGAAGTTATTCATGTGACATTCATTTTAACATAAAACGCATTTGTTTTGAACACAAACGCCATTTCAAATGAATATCTTACTGAGTCCCAGAAAAAGTAAATCCAAAAATACCCTTTGGCAAAATGTGCTTCATATTTTTGTCAGTTTCAAAAACTGGCCTGTTTGAGTAAAAGCTGGTGTAAGAAATGAGGTTCATCCTCTGAGGCACTGCTACAGCGTAGCAGAAGGTTATTTTTAGATGCAATGAAACCACAATCATTGAATAAATCATTTAAATGTGGAATAGGAAGCTTCATTTATTATAAATCTTTTTTTAAAGCAAGTTTTAATTGCCCTTGACACAGGAAGAAACACGAGTGAAGCAGAAAGCAGGTACGCTCGCAAATCCTCCAACTAATTTCGCATAATCCCAAACGCGTTTCATTATGAGAGCATTTGAGGGAAAAAAATGGCCACACGCAGCAAATCCTCAACGACATCCGGCCACCTTTCGACGTTTCATCTTTTATTTCCGTGTTAATTATGCGAGTTATGTCGCACGAGCTCATCATTTTTAATCGCCTATTTTAATGAGGCATTAACTCGATTATGCAGTTGGCAGATGTCACTGACCTACAACCTTTTTTCGGGACTGACATGCAATACGAACACCGCAAGCTGTTGAAAATTCCAACTGTATTCATGCTTATGCATGAACGTACATAAAACAAGTACGTCTTTGCGTAGTGTGGAGGACGTTGACTCTTTAATGGTGGAAATCTTTTGTAAAGCAAAACAGATAAGGATCTTTCTTCCGTCCACTTTTTTTGGGTGCATTTTACATACCTAGAAAGATTCACACCATTCTTACCTCCAATACTTTCTAAGAATCCAAGAAAAAATATTTAGATTTTGGCCCAAACATTCCTTTTAAATTAAGAAAAACACAAAAAAATTCATTTCCAAATGCAAAAAGATAAAATGCCAATCCTTAAAAATGCTACTTTGTAATTACTACTACAAATAACACATTAAATCAAGGCACACAAAATTATCAACTAAGTTTTGTTAAAAAAATGTACAACAAATTTCAAAAAAGCTTCCCTATTCATTATTATTTGCCCCATTTATCTCAGACCTGGAAGTCTAATCAACAGGAACTGACCAAAAAAGGTCAAAAAATCAACAGAAGGCGAACAGGAAAAGCCTTTAAATTGACAAGAATGTGATACAATATCAACTCATTGCCTGCCAATGACCATGATAGACATCCAATTAATTTAAACTGCGAGGAGTGGCCGTGAATGCTCATCTTTCAGTGCCATTGACAGCGTTAGACATCCAAACAAATCTTAAATAAATAAAAAGATGACCAAAAATCCACACCAAGTGACCCATTGGGGAAAAAGAGCAAATAATATCTATCCTGTGCCATTTTTTTAGTTCATATTTATGATACTTTTATCAATTCAAGCTTCCAGCATATAGCAGGTCGCTAACACCGCATGCACTCGGGCAACGTGAGTGTTCATAATCACATGATCAGCGGCCCCATTAACGTCCGTGTCCCTGATCCATCATGTTGCTTTTCCCGCATCCAGGGATTGATCCCGCGTCTTTGCCTCCGTCATCAAAATGAGAGCAATCGGGCCTGGGCAAACATGCCGTAATTATTATTCATACACTTCTTATGTCGCAAGCGCCTATAAATCTAGCTCACTTCCCCTCCGTCGCTATGCTTTGTCACACAAACGCACACGTGCGCGTAAAAATTCACAAACGCTGGCGCTGGCCGCGCCAATTATCTCTGTTTTTGTTTTCTTCATTTCTCTGTTATCAGCGCACAGCCTGGAGGGAGGAGATAAAGTGTCTTCTTCTGCTTCTGCAAACCCATCCCCCTCCCCCCCACCCCGAGCACCCATCCTTCACACCATCTTCTAGGGACCGAACCACGGAGCGCGATGCACCAAGCGTATGAGTAAGGAGATTAGGAAAAAAAGATAGGAACAAAAGCATGTTGGTGATTTAGGAGATATGCAAGAGCGGCTGCTTGGTTTTACACCCTGAGTGGGTTCCATTAAATGCGGCGAAGGGGGCTCTCTGACCTCGGCGGGCCAGGAAGAGTAATGTTTAGTATGGCGAGAGGGTCGAGGGAGGTGGGAAAGTGGCAGCGATGCTGAGGCGAGGGTCTCGTCCCATCTGCCAGTTGGTTCAAATCAAATGTCAGAAGAGGAGACAAATGATGGAGACAGTGATTGCAAATGGAACAGGGCATTAAGTTTGGGACACTCGGGTGACTTGAGGTCATTTTTGGAGGCCAAAGAGCTTTCATAAACGGGCAAAAAAGACGATCAGACTCCTTGTTGGCGACTGTCTATTATAGGGTTGTTCAAACTATGGCTTCCCAATTTTCACTGGCCTGCAGTAAATATATATAAATATATATAGCTTAATATAAATAAAATGCCAAAAAGGCTATATATATATAAAGTATATCAAATCCATTCAATTTTAACTACTTTTATATATTTATACATACCTGTCAACTTATGTTTTTTGCCGTATTTTAAATGTTTTTGATCATTTCAAATTGTGTATGTCGTATAATGTTTTACAAAACGCACGTTTTTTTTGGAAAACCGATCTCGTCTTCCCCATTTGGGCTCTAATCCGGATCGTTTCGGTCACGGGTAGCAGACGAAAAAGTCATCGTCGATTGCTAATATTGTCATGCTTTGAGCATGACATGCGCATAAGTCACTTCCGCCTTTTCACTATATAAATATATAGCGCATCAGCAAGCAATGTACCCAGACAGTCAAACAGTCAGCGTCATACAGCGACATCTACAGAATCTTGAATTTAGTGCATACAAAAGACGCACCGTCTGTTTGGGCACCCTGTCCACTTTGGGGTAAATTTGAGACTTTTAATTGCCCATGTGAGTAAATATGTGCCGCGTTGTGTTTGTAAGGTTATATTCATGCTTAATAAGGGGAATTACAATCATTAATAATGGGAGCAATTGGCCGTGGTTGACAAGTATGTTTATAGATCATTTATTATTTTAACCCCCCACTCTTTCCCCTCACCTGCAGCAAAAACGGGTCTGTTTCAGCGTGTTTTCCCTGCCGAGACGCTCCCTGGTGGCGGGCAAGAGAAGTGCGCCGCTGGGGGGCGAGGGGCTTAAAAGCAGCGCGTGAGGAGGAGCGGCGAGCAAAAGCGAGGATCTACACGGGCAAAAAAGTTGATCTTTTCCATTGAGCGCACCTAAGAGCATCCTTCCTTCCATCCATCCATCTATCTATATATCTATCCATTTATTCATCTATCCATCCATTCCAAGGAGGGGAGAGACGAGATGGCAGCCCAGAGCCAGCAGCCTCCTCACCTGCACCTGGCCGAGCTCACAGCCGCCCAGTTTATTGATATCTGGAAACATTTTGATGCGGACGGTAAGTACATTTATCTCTCATTATTATTATTATTTTTAATTTTCTCCCATCAAAAGTTTATTACTTGCAAAGAGGAAAAAAGCAGCACACTTTGCAACTATTAATTTTTTTCTTGACTTTGAAAACCATAACATTAAAAAAAAATGAAATATGTTATATGTTTTACCATTTATAGGGAGCTCATTTTAACTCAATGCCTGCCATTGACAGCACAAGACGTCCAAGCCATTTAGAATTCAGGAACATCATTTGTATTGATTTTTTTAAAAAAAGAGAACTTTACAAAGATACAGAAATGCAACGTCATACCAGGTTTAAACAATAAAAAGAGGCAAAATGTCAATCATTTTTCATGTTATGACATCATGAATTTTCCTAATGTCAACCAAAATATGTACTTCAAAAAATGCAAATGTTGAGATATGAGTGGACTTCTTTCTGTAACCAGATTTGTATTTTTAATACTCGTTTCTATAGTCTGCCAGTGATCATTTGCTGTCAAATCTCCCAGTTTAAATGAGTTGGACATCTTATATTGCCACTGGCAGGCAATGAGAATAATACCAAGAAAAAAACTTGAGTTTTATAGGGGATCCTGTTTTTACTCATTTGAATGAATTTGATGTTTTATTCATTGAACGCTCTAAATTGTTCCAAGTTATGAGTCTGAGCGTGGTTGGTCGTTTGTCGCATTGTGCGCTGCGATTGGCTGGCGACCAATCCAAGGTGTCCCCTGGCTACTGCCCATATTTGGCTGGGATAGCCTCCAGCACCCCCGTGACTTTAAAAAGAACTGAGAATGAATGAAACATTATTTTATTAACATTTTTCTCATATTTTATTTTAATCATAAAAAGTAATTGATACCAGATTTTTCCAAGTTTTATTAAAAATAGTCACTTGACCCGTGAAGGCTTAATATGTCATTATGAAATTGAATATAAGAACACATTACCTTTGAACTATGTGATTGCATTTACGAGTTAGATATTATTCCATAATCTCTTGTTATTTGTCAATCGTTAATCTGCTGCTGCCCTAACACCTGGAGTTCCCCTCTGAGTATCATTTAAGGATTATCTTATAATGTGGTTATAATATGCATTTAAGACTGGGGGAGTGGTAAGGGACTAAAATTGTATAATATTTATTAAGGAGCGGAGTGAGTGAAGAAAAGAAAAGTGGAAAGAGGGTGAAAGCGAGAGAGAGTGTGGGGGGGGGGGAGTATACAATGGGGGTTTCATTTAGAGGAAGGTGGGGGTGTGTCATGGAAACAGATGAAAAATGCATAGGATTTATATTTAAACAAAGAAATGAGATGATGGAAAAAAATAGGAACAACACGATGCCGAAAGCAAATATCTTTGCCAAAAGATGATTAAAACAACATATTTGACTTTTATCTGTTCGTGAAAGCCACCAATTCAGGTCGGATTTGGTCAGGGTTCTTATTTCCGTGTTTTTTACCAAAAAATCATGTGAAATTCAAATAAACCACATCTGTCAAATCAATTGAGTTCATGTGATTGTTAGTAGGTCAGAATAAGGCTGGATATCAGACAACTGTTGTTGTCGCACTTCCCATTTTCATGGGATTACCTTCTCGTGTCATTCAAAAACCCTCTGACCTCTAATTGTTAATCCAAACAAGGCCTTATTCTGAGCTAGAATTACCTATCACATACACCCTTAGCTATGGCTATCTATGGGCTCTCCCCCATTTTCTCCATTATGAATTAATCTCACCATTACAGGTTTGACCGCTTGCATCATTTATAGGAGGTAACTGCGAGAGGTCTATAAGTCTTTCCTAATATTATCAATTTGGTTATAATATGAGTTCATTGGCATGCTCTGCACTCGGTGTCAATTGAAAATTTGTATTCCTACAAAATGATCACAAAATGAGCACATTTCAGTGTCATAGATGGCGACAAACGTCCAATCCATTGGCTTTTCCTCGGGAATTCCTAGGAACAAATGAAACTGGTACAGGTTAAGGCACCGCTGCACGTTTAGAGAAGTGAGACGCAGGTGGTCGTCCCAGATAGGCAGCAAGGCAAATGTTGGTCAAACAACACACAACACACAACGCACAATAACCATTCAAGCAATGCAATCTCAACCTGCCGACCATTTTGAAGCGCTGCTACATTTGGAAAGGCCCTTTGAGTGTCAACCAAGTCAAATGAATTGACATTTTATGCTGACCACATGGGCCATCTTGAGTTTTACATCACATTTGACATTAAGGAAGGGACAGATAAAAAGATGAAAAGCTGCGCTAGGTGCGAGGAAGCACAAATCAAGGGACATCTCCGACTGCTGGAGTGAGACTTGAAGATCAATGTAAACTCGGTTCACCATCGATCAACAGCCATGCTTTATACTCGCTCCTTCGCGTGACAGATTCATTACAAGGGCAGTTTGCTCTCCATAAATAATCGAGGTGTTTGTGCAGAACAGTACAGTATAGTTGCGTCCAAAGCTGCTCCTCTGCAACGGCAGCATTCGTGTCCAGTCAGCGGACTGCTCTGTCTTTGGGGGATAGTTTGGCACTGGAGCAGAATAGATATTTGGAGTTCATTTTAAAAGGTAATCCCCATCACAGCTGTGACTCAGATGCGGTTAAAATGGGCATGTAAATTGGGATGCAAATCAAGAAAGAAGAGTCTCTGAAGATCTCTGAATTTAAGGTGAAGTCTTCAATTGTGCAACCGTCAGCCATTCTGACAGTTATGTAACCAAGTTTTTTTTATTATGGACTTTTTATCTTTTTATGTGATATTTAACCCTTTCAGGCAACACTACTACAACTACATGTCAAATGGAGGCCGCAAAATAATTTCCCATGGGCTGCAATTGGCACCATGGGCCGCAGTTTGAGACTCCATCCTATATGAATGTAGTAATTTTTTTTGCGCAAACATTTACATATCCAAGATGAACACTAATCCCAACAGTAAAATAAACATTCAGATACATTTTGACAATCTAATTGGATGCAATCCTGTGCATTGAAATCAACGTGCACACTGAATCCATTTGAAAGAGTACAAAAGAACAATAAAATGTGACTATAATCAGTAGAAATAAAAGGGATTGTAGTTCACTTCAGCCTTCCTCCCATATGTATATGTGCCGATAATCTAGGTTCACTCCACTGGATCCATCTGTAAAATGTGCTAATGAGCCCCTCAGGGGTCACAAGGTAAAACAACTTCTATGGTGCTGTTTTTTTTCTCCCGACTGTTTTGATTAGAACATAAATTCCCTAGCAAACCCAATGTAGTGCAATTAACAGCTGCTGTGTTCATTTTTTTAGCGTCTGCGAAAACAAAAATATTGTAGACTTGGCCAGCAGTTCAAAAAGTCACCAAGCATGGTCAGACCTAATGATTGTCATAATGTTTTACATTAATTAATAACCGGCATCAGAATGATCTAGCTATGTACTGAATATTCCGCACTATACGGTGCAAACAAAAAGACTTTAATTTTCCTTATCTGATGTGCCTTATATTTGGATCAATATCAGTTAACCATTGTGGGAGATTCCCTTTAGCACAGCTCCATCTTGTTGATGAATAACACAATCCCCTACTACTACTACCACCACCACCACCACTACTACCACCACTACTACCATTCCTACTACTACCACTATTACTACTACCACCACCACCACCACCACTACTACTACTACCACTAGTACTACTACTACTACCACTAGTACTACTACCACCACCACTACTACTACTACTACCACCGCCACCACTACTGCTATTCCTACTACTACCACTATTACTACTACCACTATTACTACTACCACCACCACTACTACTACTACTACTACCACTAGTACTACTACCACCACCACTGCCACTACTACCACCACCACTACTACCACCACCACTACCACTACTACCACTAGTACTACTACCACCACCACCACTACCACTACTACCACCACCACTACCACTACCACTACTACCACCACCACTACTACTACCACTAGTACTACTAGTACCACTACTACCACCACCACTACCACCACTACTACTACTACCACTGTCTGGCAGTGTTTTCTTGAGCTATCAGTTGCTTTTAAATTGATGCCAATGGTTCTGAAAACGTATCTCCCAATAGTGTATTTTACTCAAATAACTGATGGGATATGTTCATCATTTTCCTTGGTGATTTAGTGCTTGTGATTTAACACCAGACATGAATATTCATGTTTCGGCAGACAAATTAACATAGGATAGGAGTGCCTTGTGATTTATTGCATGTTGTCCACTTTTGATAGACGCCCACGTCTCAATTAGTCACCGGGCGGGCGTGATGTGCACTTCAAATTGATGCCTTGGTTTTATTCCCTTGGGGGGTCGGTGGCTTTGGGTGTTCATTTTGTAGCTGCTGGTGTGTACTAGTGCTAAAAACTGTGAATGGAATTAACAAATAAAGAAAGTACGTACTAAAGTACAAAGCAGCTAACATAAAGTAGAATTCAACTCTTTGATGTACTTTTTATTTTTTAAATATGTGCTTTAAACACATCATTCAGTTTGCAAACATTTTTTTGTTAAACAAAATAACTGAAATTCTACACATTTTCCCACATTAATTTCAACATGTCAGCTAATGGAAACGTCAACGTGATTAAAGTCACCAAGTTTTAAGAAGTTCAAAATAATGTAGGCTCGACTCAAGCTTATTGTACGGACCATACTCAATTATATATTCATAATTTCCTGCAGGCCAGTAGAAGTTGTGCAGCAGTCCACAGTTTGTCAGAAAGTGTCATAAAACTTTATCTGTGTCTCTTGTGTGGTGCAGGAAATGGTTACATTGAAGGAAAGGAACTGGAGAACTTCATTAGAGAGCTGGAGTTAGCAAGACGAGGAGCAGGCGTGGTGAGTGCTTAATGTGCCATTCCAAAAAGTGCCCCAATTATTCATGTTGTCTCGATAAATAGTCCAGGACTTCAATTTTTATTTTATTTTTTGCCACACATTTGTTTCATTCTTTGAATCCCAGGCGAGACCCCAATTTTATTTTTGGTTGGTTAGTGGACTGCAATATGGAGTAAAGAAGGTTGATCTCAATCATTTAGAAGGACAGCGTACAAAAACATGTGTACATATTTTGTAGAAAGCTTGACTTAGAAAATCTTTTTAAGCTCATTTTGAAATAAGTTGAAATCTTAACATTTCATTTCATAATGCTTCGTTCTTGATTTACGTGAGGTTATTTTGACAACATATGCTATCAAACTGTTTTTTTTCTATTTCAAAATGAGCTGAAATCCCTTTAAAAAAATCCTGAACATATACAGGCTTATTTTGAGACCTTTTGGACTTTTTTTCTTTCATTTGTTATAAGCAAAAAGGAGCCCGTTTAAAAAATGTTTTGTTCATTTTTGACTTGACAATTTTTCCAGTGTGAGTGATCTTTCAAGGTATTTTTTTTTTGAATTTCATTTGATTTTGTGACCTTGCCATTGAAAGTTGGGATAATTATTTAAGTTTTTTATTAATCTACATTAAATTAACATGATTAGGTTAGATACAGTGCTGTTAGGGTTGAACATTGATATAAAGATGGTTTGTTTCTGAAGCATTCACAAACGCAGCTTTATTATTTTACCCTGTCAAAAATGACAGTAATACAATATCCATGAGTTCATTGAATTAGACACGTGATTGAACATGATTTTAGACTTGTGCTGTGTTGATGAATACCATTTTATGATGCACTTTTTTATGATGGATTTTTACAATATCCTGAAAAGTAGTCATTTTGACGACACGACAATACGACGAACCTTATCGCATCCACATGTTGACTTGGTTGCCCTTTACAGGATCCTTCGCATGCTATGTTCAAGGAGAAGATGAAGGAGTTCATGGCCAGTTTTGACAAGAACTCTGATGGGAGGATTGAGATGACTGAGGTGAAGACAAAGTTGACATCTACTTCTTGTATAAATACAATATCTAAGTTGTAGTAGAAGAAAATCAATCTCAATCACTATCCCGAAACACTATTTGCAACTCACTTTCTCTCACTCCTCAGTTGGCTCAGCTTCTGCCCACAGAAGAAAACTTCCTGCTGTGTTTTCGAGAGTTTGTGGGATCCAGCTCTCAATTCATGGCTGTAAGTTGCGTGGAACAAATGGGACTCAATCAACATGAGGGTCTTTCCAGAATTGGGGGACATTTTAACAGCCCATCTTTCAAAACTTTAAACGAGAAGGGCACTATCCTCTTTCCTGATGAGTCAGTTTTCTTGCCATTGTTTTTCTTTTTTTTTGTCTTGACTAGTCCAAATTTATTTGAAAGATGGAGCTTGTTCTGTAGAATGTCAAACCCCTGCTAAAGTGTGGGGTTTGATGTTGGAGCTGCTCACAGTGTTAAAGCCTATTCTGAGACCGCCATACATTATGGATGGAGAACTGCCTTCAGCAGAGGAAAAGCATTTAGTGTGGGCGTTTTTTAGTGCCCATCTTCAGGCAATTCTATATTTACTCGATATCTGATGGCCACCAAGTTTTTTCTTTTACAAGTTGGTTACATTTCGGTATGCTTTTTTATAATGTTGCCATGTTTGCAGCTTGTATAACGTCACTAACCATTTTCTAAACAGGCTTGGCGGAGGTATGACAGTGACAGGAGCGGATACATTGAGTCCAATGAATTGAAGGTAAATCAAAATAGCTAAAAAATAGTAATCATTCTGAGGGTGTGTGTACTTTTCAAATCAAATCGAACCTGTGAGTTATTTTAATCTCATCCTACATTAAACAATTCAATGATCACAATCGCAACATTCTTGAAAGGATGTTTTTCTTTGGCTTTTCTGTCGTCATTATAATTCTGGCACAAGTGCAAATTTGAAGAGCAATATTTATTCAGAGAGATTGCTGATTGCTAACTCTCATCAGGGCTTCCTGACAGACCTGCTGAAGAAAGCCAATACAAGCTATGATGATAAGAAGCTCAGCGAGTACACACATACTATTGTGAGTATTATTTGACAAACACGTGCTTTCCGCCCTGGAAATATGAAATTGCAGAATCTCCCACATTAAATATTTACACCTGCCACTGTCTTTTTTTTTTTTAAATAAATCTTTTTGTTGATATTTCACTTAAACACAATTCCAACCTCTTTGAAAGCCTAAAAGAACCTTTTTAGACCAATGATAGTCTTTTTGTGTGCTACATTGATTGTTGCATTTATATAAAATGATGATATTCTATATAATGTACATAATATTATGTCAAATGAATGTTTCTTCTGTACTAGTATATACAGTAGATATGTTAATGTATGCGTCGTAGTAGTAGTTAAACCATGTCTGCGTTGCTCCTGACATAATTCACCACGAATCCTCTTGTGTTAAAGTTAAGGATGTTTGATCTAAATGGCGACGGGAAGCTCGGCCTCTCTGAGATGGCGAGGTTTGTCGCAAATCCATAAACATTCTACATTCTGGTCACAAAGTATGATTACAATATGTAAACTTTCTCATCACAGGCTCTTACCCGTACAGGAGAATTTCTTGATGAAGTTTCAGGTAGGATAATACACATTTTAGTCCTTTTGGATTGAATTAATCAATGTGTGTACAGTAGTTAGCATAATATACTGAATACACTATACTAGATAATTGTATGGCTTGGTTACTTTATAAATCATATGGTGGTCATTTTTCATAACCTTACATCTGCTAGGGAGGTTATGTTTTTCTCTTGGTTAGAGAATTGATGTAATAATGAGTTTCACAGATAGATACACAAAATGGGGCAATTTACAGTATCCAGGCCCCATCCCCCTATTTTATTCACAAGTGATACATGAGTAAAACTAGTAAGTGTTATTTTGTACTAAACATGACTGCTGCCTTCTTCCTAAAGTTTTTGACACCATACATAATTTACACAAGCACTCAGCGATAAAACAGAGCTGGAAAGACGTTACGTAACTAATGTTATTTTTCTGAATAAAATGCTCAATCCACGTTGAAATCCCACAAAACTACAATCTCTCTAAATTATGTCTAATCCATTGCGTCCAAAAATAATAGTTGACATAGAGCCATTTGGTGATGACAAAGAAGAAAGGTTAACGTTTAAAGGGCAAATAAAATGTTAATCTTCCAGTCAACATGTACGTATTGCATGGTCCCGCATATTCGGTCCATTTTGTGGAGCCAGATCAACAATTTATTTCTGACAGAGGATTAGCTAGTGTGGTCAGGATTATTTTAATGCTAGTCCTAGTTATCATAATCTGTGTGGATTAATATCAAACATGGCTGTGCTTTCTAGAAATGTCCAATGGCTTCTAACAATGTTTTGCTCTTTTGCACGCAGGGCATCAGGCTCACAGTCAAGGAATTTGACTCCCTCTTCACATTCTATGATAAGGTGAAAATAGACTTGCTTTTGTGTGGGTTTCTTTTCGGGTAAGGTTTAATGAGAGAACTGGCATATGGTACAAAACTACTCTTCAGATTCTTCAGTGAAATTTAAAGTACTATTGATACATTTGGGGTTCGATTAGTGACTAGCTGATCTAGTTATTTGTCAAGTTTAACATGTATTATTATAAAAGCAGTACGTATCAATATATAATCCCAGGGGCAGTTTAATACAAAACATTTGTCTTTAAAGGTCTGTGCTGATACAGATCAAAACAAGGATTTTGGATGACTAGCATAGCTATGGGTTAATGACCAGATGATATCAACACAACATGAGCTAATTGTATTCAAATCTTTCTGTCATCAACCCATAGTTAAGGTTAGCCGTTGCTGATACACACTAAATCGCTTTTACTTATGGATAGTAGTATTAGACAAAATATCGGCTCCCTGAAATGAATACAAATTTAAGAATTTATCTGCTTAATTGTTATTCCTTGAAGGCATTATCAATGAAATTGATGTGTTTTGATGAGCGACAATACAAAAAAGCAGATTGAAAAGTAAATCTATACTAGTTTGCCACCAAATTTGGCAAGCATGGAGCACTCTGGCAAAATGTACTGTGAACAGATTAGGGCAAATTAGTTTTTTTAGGGGGAGGAATGGAGAACACCATATATGAAACCTGGTGACGAGCATCATTTTGCCAGCGTGCAATGCTGCCTCAGGGCCTGGACAGCTTGCTGTAATGGATAGAAAAATGAATTCTCAGAGATATCAATATATTTTGATTTCAAGCTTGATCTTTGCAAGTTTTATATTATAATATTTTTTTTTTTGTGGGTTATTAGTTAGTTATGACTGGATAAATTAAACCAATTGTAAAGTACTTTTTTCACATGTGGTTTTTCCATTTTTAAAATAAGGTCTAAACATTTCAAGTCATTATTTGGGTAATAAACATGCAATTTTGAATAAAATCCACCTCACGCTTGTCCTACTTCTCAGGACGGTAACGGCTACATCGACGAGCAGGAGCTGGATGCGCTGCTAAAGGATCTGTCTGATAAAAACAAAATGGTAATCATCGAATATAGTGGAATTTGTATCACCGAGGTACATTTTTCTGACCAAGAAACCGCCTGTTGGCAGGATGTGGACGTCACAGGACTTTCAGGGTACAAGAAAAGCATCATGGCTCTGTCAGACGGTGGAAAATTGTATCGCACTGAGCTGGAGATCGTCCTGTGCCGGGATTCTGAGCTGTGAGAACCACAACACCGCCTACCCCCACTGCCTCCCTCCTGTTGTAACCTGGTGCATGTAAGACCTGCTTCCACTGCTAGAGAGAAAATTAAAGTGCTTCTAAAAGCACTCGGCCAACTGCTGGCCTTTATCTTAAATCTTTTTGACATGGTGAAATAGCCCTAGAAATTAAATTTGTGTATCCAATGTTTTTTTTCCCATTCTAATTCTTACTCATTCGTTGCTATTGATAGGCATCTAATCCATTTGAGCAGTTCGAAGAATTAGATGTCAATCACCATGAATGGCAGCCCACGAGTGAATTTTGCATTAAGCCATCATTGCCCTCCACTTGATTCATATGTTTATGTATTCTATTTATTGAGTTGAATTCAAGTCACTCTTATTTATTTCATGCAGCTTGTACTGTTCTATTAAATATATTACCGAGAGAATGAATAAATATAACATAACACTCTTGCTCCAGTTATTCTTTGCATTAAAGAAATCATCCCTCAAACCGCAGGAGGATTAGTTCACCTTGCAACAATGCGACGTGAGAAAAAATAATTTCATCCCGCTGGAGTGGAGGCAAGATTACAGTTCGGGCTGAGAAAGGTAACCGCGGTGGCAGCGGGAGTGATAGAACTTTCTCGCTCCAATCTTCTGCCAACACAAAGCAAGATGTAGGACTGGGAGCTCCTCCATTTTTCATGCACAGAAAGCTTTTGTGGCGCTTTTAGATAAAAGTGAGCCGAGTGGGCAAAATACGCCAGAGGAGGATTTTCACACAGCTCACTCCTACTGTATAAATGCAAACAAAGGTGCAATAAAACCTGAGAAGACAACTGGCAATTTTTGAAACATATTTTTACATACAACTTTCCACATGTACTGTTTATTCAACAAAAGTATCGTCTGTAGGGAAGCTGCCTTGGCCACATGGATAGCCAACTTTCGACATAGATACAAATATCATCACAACAAAGTAAAGAACAATCTTTATTTTATTAAATGTAACATGTTATTTCCTCACTATAGTCTTTGTTAGTGCATTGTAATGTGTGAGTTAAATAATAGTACTGAGAGGGAATTGTAAGTCCAAATAATATTAAATCGACAGCATCAAAACAATGCCCCTACATTGTGACAAGTTTTGGAACCGATTAACCGCGGTAAATGAGGTATTACAGTCGTTAATATTCTGTTAAGATCCACACCAGGTCTTTACGGTGTTAAGTTTATTTTATTTTAATGACCAAAAACGGCATCTTTCCTTTCAAAATGATCCAACCTCAAGCTATTCATTAATTTTCTCCGTTGGCATCAATTGAAATTCAGTACCTACAGTTTTTTGGGAGGTATAAGCAATCCTCTCCCTATATCTCCCCATTATGGAACATTCTACTTCCATCAATTATACATCAGCACTTTCATCTTTAATTAAACTCTATCTTTGAAGCCAACATCTTCACACACCATCGCGTCACGACCAACACACACGCACGCAAGCACGCACACTGTCGCTCTTGTTCCAGAAACGGGAAGGTGCAGCAAATGTTCGGTGTTGTACAAATGTACACAAATACCCAGAGGGGCATGGGGTGACAAGAGGCAGCGTTGACGAAACTGTTTACCGCTGACAACGAGGAAAGAGAGTTATATCCGCTCTGATTCCTTCACACACACATATTAGATGCTCAGAGTGAGGGGGCTGAAACTGGGGAAACAGACATACAGTATGAGAATACTCACTTATTGGAGCATATTCACTGAGCCAAACAAAGAACAGATATAATCATTATGTATGTACAAAAAGGCTTTTTCTTGATGTGCTCCAACTACATTTATAGTATTGACAACATAGAGTATGCTAATATGCATTATATAGGCATAATGTACATAATTAATCCATCTGATATAGAGGAAATAATGTTTTTAACTCTTCATAGTGACTATCTTTAGCATTTTTTGAAAAAAATGATTTTGAGTCATGGTATAGTACTGGATCCTAGATGATATAATTTAGTGTTCACATTTGTGAACCCCAGGTATCAATATTCTTGAAAAATTAATGAAATATTAATCAAACTAAATGAATAAATACAGTTAAAATGAATAAAAATAGAAATACACAGGTCACCATGATCATAAAAACACTAAAGTAGTTTTTTTGTTATCCTTATACATTTTTCTTCTCATTTTTTTACAGTATCTTATGTATTAGTTATTGCTGCTATTGACAAGAATAAATGTCCAATTATTTAAATTGGGGGACTGACTGAGTACTCATGTTTCAGTACCATTGACGGCCCTAGACGTCCTATCCATTTCGCTGCCATCCTCATCCTAGCCAAAATGGATCACTCACAGCCAATGAGAACGCTTTAAAGGATTAATATTAATTTTACTAACTACCACAATAGATACATACTTTGTGAATAAAACACATACCTGAAGTGGGAGTGAATGGCTTACTAATACCACAAGTTTGTCCTCAATTATTTTTTCCAGAAATTGTAAGCTCTACTTAAGAAAATCAAATTACTTCAAAACTATCCACAATTTCTGGTTTTAGGAGTAAGCACATTTACAAACCTTTGATCAAAGATTCTCTTCATATAAAGTTGACTGAGCTTACCTCTGCTCTATATTAATGCTGTAATATATGTTCAAATTCTGTAGGATTAATAGGATAGGAGGAAAAGACTCCAAATGACGTAACATTAATACGGTTGAGTGCATTGATGGTGTTTGCAGTTTTCTGGACAACATCTGTGCTTTGCAGACAGCCTGAGGTGTAAAGAATTACCCTGAAAACCTTTGCATGATCCAAAGTCCGAGACTTTTTTTGCCAGTTTCTTATATAAGTCGTTTTGACGCCAATTTGAAAACACATAACCTCAAAATCAAGTGCTGTCTGGGTCATTGGGCGACTGCAAAACTCACAAGCTCAAAATACTACTGCTTTTCCACAGTGCGGAAGGAAGACATTTGTTTAAAAAAATCAAGTGACACAGTAATTGGAGTGATATTATATACTTTAGATTTTTGGAATTATACTTGGTGTATTTCGAGAAAAAGGGGGGGGGGGGCAAGGGGTTAGGCCTCACAGTGGGGGACCTGGGTTCAAATCCAGGTCGGTAAACCTGTGTGGAGTTTGCATGTTCTCCCTGATTTTTTCCAGGTTCTCTGGTTTCCTCCCACATTCCAAAGACATGCATGGTAGGCTGATTGGACACTCTAAATTGCCCCTAGGTATGATTGTGAGCGTGAATGGTTGTGTCTCCTTGTGCCCTGCAATTGGCTGGCCACCAAGTCAGGGTGTCCCCCGCCTCTGGCCCCAAGCCAGCTGGTATAGGATCCAGCACCCCCGCGACCCTAGCGAGGATAAAGCGGTTCAGAAAATGAGATGAGATTTGGACAAATGTTTAGGTAGGACTCTGACCTCTAGTGGGGAGATACGTATACTGAATCCTTGCGGAGAAGATCTCTGATACAAGATGGCCGCTGGCTACTTACACCGCCGACTCAGCCTTTTGACATCTAGCCTTATATATATGTAATTCCTAAACTCCCAGCGTCCCGCTTTGGCCGTGTCTGCCCTTCAGCCGTCCACATCCTGCCAATCTCGACTCCCAAAAGCGCGCAGAAATGGCCCTGCTCAAGTC
This sequence comes from Stigmatopora argus, assembly GCF_051989625.1. Classification (NCBI taxonomy): domain Eukaryota; kingdom Metazoa; phylum Chordata; class Actinopteri; order Syngnathiformes; family Syngnathidae; genus Stigmatopora; species Stigmatopora argus. The sequence goes on along the minus strand of NC_135388.1, from coordinate 10,064,599 downwards.
CAACAAAGTGTTCGTCTGTTTGGGGAACATGACCCCTTCTGTCGGGGTTCTGTCCGCCCGTAACAGGTAAAAATGACGTTATCATACAATGCTGGCCGTGCCCGTTTAATCAATCTTTTAACCGCGAAAGCAGGTCCTCATGTCAACCAGGTAAGTATTAAATTCAAATGGCACGGTATACGAAATCTCCTATTCTGTCGTCAGCTAATGTTAGCCGCATTCATTGGCCTACTACGCTACTGCAAGTAGGGGTCATTGGGTGACAGCAGGCCTTTGCGGCGGAATTTTGAGCTTGTTTGCGGCTAACGCGTTTGGGAGTGCTTACTGGACACGTGATTTGGACATGTTGTGGCATTTGGGGTATAAATGCACTAATGTACTGGTGAAAATCACGCTGACGTCCTTGTCACCTCGCCAAATCGTGATACACACGGATAAGCCATTTAAACGTGATGTTTCCATGCAAAATTGAAGAGATAAGATGGAGGAAGGGCTAAATGCTGCAGTGTCGTGTTTTTAGTCGATGAATATAGTTAAAATTAATTTTAAATAGTTTGTAATGACAGGTTTTTAGCGAAGGAAAATCCCACGTCTTTCAGATGACGTTGTTGTTAAATTCGCGTCTCCTGATTGGCTGTTTAAGGTCGCTTGCTGCTCCTGATTGGTCTAACTTTAGAGGCGTTGTTCACACTGTTATTGGCGCTTTAAGGGTCAAATTAACAATTGTTAATAAGGGATTTCATGTATTTATTTTATTGATCTTGTGGTCTACGGGGTCATTCTGTCTTTGAAAATGTATTTGATATTTTCTACAGCTCACCACATTTCCGTGTGTGTGAGACAGAATGTGTTTTACAATTTTAATCTCGTCGTTCCAAAGAAGTTTATTTTAACACGTATTAAATACGTATTATAAATGATTCTCAAATTGGACCTGTCGAAAATGTTTACATTGGCATTATTATTAGTAGATGTTTGTGCCAAGAGATGACCCCATGGCGCCCTTTGGTCTATTGATCCTTGATAACTTGTTGAGATGTTCAAAGGTTCTATTTGCATGTAAACTCTAATACATCTTTTGGAATGTGTTATCTATTTTCCTCTCGATATTCTAGAATACCAAAACACTCGAGGCATCGTCAAATTATGTAATAGCTGCCCAGATTGAGTCATTTTAAAAAAAATGTTAACCGTTTATAGGGCAAGTGACAATTTTCCAATATTAAAAATCTAAATAAACAAACCAATAAAACTTAACCCTTTGAAGACCATCTTCCAAATATGTGAAGATTACATTTTAGGCCACGTAGGCCACAACATGAACATTTGGTAAACTAATGTGCCCGACAAGACTCATTTTTTTTACTTTGCTTTAAATAAGTCTATGGCTCACACTTATTCAACATGATTAATTTGGTCATTTCTAATTATTATTGTGTGCCTGGGGACCATTGCCCTTTGCAGACATTTCAATCCTAATTTTAGCTGCAAAGTTAAGAGGCTTTTAAAAAGCAGAAGAAACCCGAGACCTGTGTTAGCCTCTGTCTCTGTAACAGGGAACTCAGCATCTTGTTAACAAGAGACCCAATACACATTTAATCCAGTGTATTTTAACAACATTTGTATCACTTAACGGTTAGAACTTCACAGGATAAACATAAATGTGAGCTTCATAGAATTCTTGTGATCGTACGCCTTGAACCCACGTCTTGTTCACGTGCTTCTCTTTCAGCATGGTCTCCTAAGGTCACATACTTTGTTAATCTAAAGCATTACAGCTCACACAATTATTACATCAGCATGACCGGTGTAAGAAAAATCCCTAAGACGCTCACAGTGGGACCTTTTATTCTTGAAATAGTGCTCCAGTTCATCATGAATGGTTTGTCTTTGCAGCTCATGGTGGGGAGGGGTACAGATGGGCCCACCTGACCCCATCCTGGGGGTGACCGAAGCCTTCAAGAAGGACACCAACCCCAAGAAAATGAACCTGGGTGTGGGAGCCTATAGGGATGACCAGGGCAAGCCCTTTGTCCTCAGCTGTGTTCGCAAGGTAAGACGGCACACGGCAGCGAGTCGATGCTAGAAATGTTTCTTTTCTATTCATTTCCATAATCTTTTTCCATCATGTCCTCCAGGCAGAGGCCTTGATTGCAGCCAAACAGCTGGACAAGGAATATCTTGCCATTGGCGGTTTGGGAGATTTTACCAAGGCTTGTGCCCAGCTTGCTTTTGGTGATGATAATGAGGTGTTAAAGAGTGGAAGGGTAAGTTGGTGTGTACTCGCTTAATGACCGCAGAGAAGGTTCCAAGTTGTAATGAAGTCAACCTCCGACAGAACATCACTGTGCAGACCATCTCCGGAACTGGATCTCTGCGCATTGGAGGAAACTTTTTGGTAACACGTGCTTATATTTTGAGTCCTTTTAGTTGAAAAATGGTAAGGCAAAGCTGAATGTTGTCATTTTCTAAATGTGTTTTTTTTCTTTTCTTCTTTTGCCCAGGCTCGGTTCCACGGAGGCCCTCGTGATGTGTACCTGCCCAAGCCGTCCTGGGGTAACCACACACCCATTTTCCGAGACGCCGGCATGCAGCTCAAAGCGTACCGCTACTACGACCCTTCCACATGTGGCTTTGATTTCAACGGTGCTCTTGAGGACATCTCTGTAAGAATTGAGCAATTGTTTGGGCAATTCTTTTAAGAGGAATATTTTTAAGTGAATCATAACATGAGACCCGACTGTTTTTTTTTTTTAATTTAAATATTTGCTGTTGGGACGTGCAGATATCAGTATCAGTGCTCATCTTTGCACTCTAGAAATTTAAGGACTAGTGTTTGCTGTATTTACACCTATTAAACAGTGCCTTCTAGTGTTCACATTAAGACACAGCATTACTGGTAAATTTTGAATTGTAGTTAAATGTGCAGTAAAAATTACATAAAAACTGTTGTTAAATGTCCACCATGACAACCTAATACTCTCAATTCAGATTTATGTAGGTGAATCATATGCCACCTCCAAGAATTTTTTTTAATCTTAGTCTTTACAGTCCAAAGTTATGGCAATTACATTTTTACAGTTTTCAGCTTAGAGCATCTTTATATTATTATATTGTTGTTACATATATTTTTTTAAACAAGGAAATCAGTCAGCTACATAATCTTTAAAGAATGACTAATCATTATTATTATTATTTTCTATATTTATACAGAAAATCCCCGAGCAGAGTGTGATCTTATTGCACGCCTGTGCCCATAACCCCACCGGCGTGGACCCCAGGCCCGAGCAGTGGAAAGAGATATCTGATGTTGTAAAGGTGCGTCTTTCTGCTCTCATTTCTTAGCCACACTGATTTCGCAATCAACATTTGTGATGGTTCCAAAGGCAGCGTAGATTACCACACTATTGATTCTTTTCTCTCCGTCTCCTCCTTCGTATGCTTACCCTCCCCTTCTTTATGGGTTACAGAAGCGCAACTTGCTGGTTTTCTTCGATATGGCGTACCAGGGTTTCGCAAGTGGAGACATTGACCGTGACGCTTGGGCCGTGCGCCACTTTATCGAGCAGGGCCACAACATCGTGTTGTCCCAGTCTTTTGCTAAGAACATGGGTCTCTATGGTCAGTTTTAATGCACTACAGTAGGTCTTCCTAAGTACAATGATGGCATTCCGAGTAGGAATCGGGAGTGGATTTTCACTCCCGGTCCCATCTGCTCACAGGGAAAAAATAATACTCCAATGTTTCTCCAAACTACTCTCATTCCACTCCCATTTTTTTAAACAATCATCAAACATGCGTCTAAAAAATTGTGGGTTTTTTTGCATTCCCATTATTATGTCGGACTGCTAAAAGGCAAAAAGTTTCTTGAAAATGGAGCCAAACAAGTTGATGTTGTATTGACAGGTGAGCGTGTGGGTGGCTTCACCGTAGTTTGTAAAGACAGTGAAGAGGCAAAGAGAGTGGAATCCCAACTCAAGATCCTTATCCGGCCTATTTACTCCAACCCGCCAATGAATGGAGCAAGAATTGCAACAACAATTCTTACCACGCCAGAACTGCGCACAATTTGGTAACTTTGGGACCTTTCAATACGGAAGGAAATGTCATGATGCGAGACAGTCACTGTCACTTCTGATTCTGCTGCAGGTTAGAGGAGGTCCACGGGATGGCCAATCGCATCATCAAGATGAGAGAACGGTTGGAGGCTGGCCTGAAAAAGAATGGCTCTACCCACAACTGGCAACATGTCATCGACCAGATCGGAATGTTCTGCTTCACCGGCCTGAAACCGGAACAGGTATGTTTCACCAAGCCACACTTATTTTAATTTGTCTTTATTCTTGTTCCTTTTTTCAATCCGTTACAATTTGTTCTATTTTTTTTTTAGTTTTTTTTACTTTTTTAAAATATTCAATTATTGATCTTTTTTTAATTAATCAGTGCTTTTTTAACCAAAATATTTATCACTATTTAAATAATAGATTTTTTTGTTTCCTAAATTGATCTTTCAAGTAATTGATTTATTTAAAATAATTTGTATTCATTTTAAATTACGCTGGTATCATTGATTGTCAAATGGGAGCTGAAAAATATTGTCCCTTGGTCCTAAATTTGACACACCTATCTGATTGTAATAAAAACATTTAGGAAAAAAAAAATCATAATTCATGTCTTTGTTCCCCACACCAAATCTTTCTTTCCAGGTTGAACGCATAACTAAAGAGTTTTCCGTGTACATGACCAAGGACGGCAGAATCTCAATGGCAGGCGTGTCCTCCGAGAATGTTGACTACCTGGCCGAGGCGATCCATGCCGTTTCAAAGTAGAAAGAATCATGCTAGAAAGTGGAACAACACCTGAGCGGCAAAGTTGGGAGATTTATACGTGATTTGATCTCTTCTGAACATTTGTGGTATACGTACAATTAGACATTTTATCCGACGTTGTCACGGTACTGTCCAACTTGCTGCAGTTAAAACGGTTTACTTTTTGGGGTTTATTTGATTTCCAAAACAATGTCATTAAAAAGCACACCTTGCTCAATTGATCATTTGAAGTTGACTGAGACCTTTGGTAAAAAAATGTCAAAGCATATTTATTTTGTGGAGGAGACCTGACTGCTGTTCTGCTTTTGGCACACTCACTTAAAATCATTGGGGTAATAGTTAGACAATATTGCGTTCAAATGTTTTATTTTTATGTAGCACTTTATTACTTAATTCAAAGAAAAGCACTGGGATTTTTGAGATTATGTTGGCACTCTTTTTGTCCTTGGTGAGGAAATACGTCATCTACGGTCTGATTAGTTTGTCACCTGACCTAATCATGCGTTTAGTAGATTTCAGTTTTGTCACTCTACCACATTTCAAGGATTTGAAAGTCTTAGTACTTTTGACGTTTTTTGGAGTGTTGTCGGTTGCAGAGCAGCAGTTTCTCGGTCATTTCATTTCAGCCCTCAATTTAGTCACATATAATGAAAATAGAAATTGGGCTCTCGATTCGTCAATAAATGGGTGATTGATGTTTTTTTTAAATCACAGTGCGGGTTCATTTAGTTCGGTTCGGTCACATTTACGTAAGAGCAATTGGTATGGGTGTGTGTATCTGTAGGCTTTAAGAGAACGAAATGTCAGTTGGTTCTTTAAAATTTGAGTGTTGAGGGCATTCGAATGTGATATGTTACATTTTGCCTCTGTATTCTGCATAGTCAAACATTGCTCATGTGCATTGCAGAACAATAAAAAATATATACAATAATTGTGTTCCTGCTATTGTCTTTATTTTACTCTGGTAACTTTAATATGACATTTTTAAGTCTACCTCCCCCTGAGTTACTTTACATGAATTGTGTTCCATTTAAATTGGATCCTCAGTACTAGAACTTTGTAGTTCCACAATAAATAATAATAAAAAGTGGTACTATTATAGTGATGGTGCCACAACTTGTAATTAGTTTTTCTCCAAGTGTATATCGTTGGACTAAATTGTGTTTCTGTAAACTGCTCGATATTGGACATATACTTAAGAGGCTTGTCATTTTTTCTATTAAGGTTTCATACTGCACAAGTAGGCCAAAGTAACCAAAAAAGTTATTAGTAAATTCTACTTGTACTCATTGGTGCGGGAAAATACTACATGGATATCGGATCAATGCTCTAAATGCGTACGACATTCCTTGTGACTCTATCAAATAAGTACTACATTTCCCACAATTCCACAGTCACGTGATCGATCGTCACGTGCCCTAGTCCATGTATGAGGCTTGCCAAAACAGTCCTCCTGTCCAGTTAAGCGCAGAGGAGGCTCCTCCATGACAAAGGTATTATTACATATTTCCTCTAATTAATTAACCTGGAAACGAGGGGTTTAAAAATGAGCGGAACAATGATTGATTCATGGATTTTCCGGAGAATAAATGTAAAGTCAAGAGTGAAGCTAGGTTAGCTAACTAGTGTTGATTGAAAAGCACAAGCTCGAGTGCAGTGACAAGCAACGCCTTGTTTACAGAAGGCTAACGACATTATTATGCATTGTTACCCTTAATTGCAGGCTGATGGAATCACTGAGAAGATAACTTGCATTTAATTCCACTAGCACAAAAGTTTCCGCAATAGTCTGCAGGATTTTATTGAACTGCCCACGACGTTTGTTTCTATTCCTCAGCCTCTTCAGGACATCATTGACTGGATGACCACTACCTCGCGGAGGTAAATGTTATGCTTGTTACATTTTTGTGAATTTGATTACGTATTTGGTTGCCATTATGCCGAATAACATAATTAAAAATCATTGAAAAACGCTCTGTTTAAAATGAAAACGTTCACTGCTATCTTTTGGGTTGTCCTTCCCATTTCAATTGCTGATCTAAATTTAAAAAGTGCAATTTATATAATAGTTTATTACAATAAAACAAGTGGAACATACTGGGATACTAACTAGGCCTGGCTATGGGTATCAAAAATTATAATTGATCAATTTAAAAACAAAAAAACAAAAAACATTTATTTATCTATTTTCAATATCTGAACCACCAACCCAAAAAAATAAATATTGTAAACAAGACACAAAAATGCAGGTCTCCCCTCCATTGATTTAACAAACACGTGCAATTGTTGGACTTATTATTTTAGCTTTGACTTAAGAGCAAATACTTTATAGTATTCGTGCTTAACTATATGGCAGCAGACTCAACTTACTTTATAACAGTTGCATTCATAGTTACTCCCATTTACTTTGAATGTTCATTTTTGAGTCTAACTGTAAACTATATTTAATTCCAGATGACCATATGGATCCACCAGCTCACTAACATTATTTCCACGTAAACATTCCAAATTTATTTGCCCTTTTGCCCAAGCAATCAACATTCCTATTTGCCCAAAGCTGGATTCAGAAAGCTGGGAACTTGGCTTAGCAACCACTAGAATTGGTGCCAATTAGCTGATGGCCATTAACACCAATATGGATGACTGGGGAGGAGTTGGCTGCAATGACTCGGGAGAGCGAGCGTGGCTGTTGCAGAGTCCCAGCATGGAATCGACGCCTCACCAAGAGTCGGAGAGGAGGCCGGGCGGCAGCGTGTCATCTTTAGGAGCCGTGTTCATCGTAGTAAATGCGGCTTTGGGAGCCGGTTTGCTCAACTTCCCAGCGGCTTTTAATATGGCAGGGGGAGTCATGGCAGGAGTCATGCTTCAAATGGTGAGCCTCTAACAAAATGGCCTATTTCAATCTCTTCATGCAACTCCACTTGAAATGGCAAAGGGTGAATTTTAATCCAAATTCTATAGCGGCAATTCGTATATTCTATAGATGCATTTCAATTCCTCAGAGTAAAATAGTAAATGGGTATTTCAGTTGAGTCATAAGTTTCTCCTCCATTTTGATAGTGACATTTTGATGATGTGAGTTACATTTTTCTTTGGTGTTAAATTTAGGCAGAATCAGTAGCTAATTACAAAATAAATATTTGTACTCAAGCTTTGTAATTTGGTCATATTTTGCTTGATTAAATGTTATATTTGTTTAACAGGACACAGTCAGATTGTTGACTGTATTATGTTATATAAAAGGTCATCCATGTGTGTTTAAAACCAGGCAGCAGGTGCTTATATTTTGCTGCTTATGAGTACAATATAATGGTTGCTTGCAGTTAAGTGTATTTAAATGGTTTTTTTAAATGTTGGGGTTTGACCCAAATTCAGTTTTCTGTCTGTGTTATCACTTAATTTAATGGTAAAAATATAACGTTTGATTGATACTTATTGGGGAAATCTAAAGGTTTTCAACCATACAAAATACAAAAACTTTTATATGATAGTAGGATGTAATGTAAAGGATAATTTCTTTTTCAGTTCATGCTGATCTTCATTATCAGTGGTTTGGTGATTTTGGGATACTGCTGTCAGGTTAGTATCACCATACCTCCTCCACACTCTTCCATCTTCCAAAATACTTCTTTTTTTGTTAGAAGTAGAACCCATTGCATGCTTAGATGGGCATTGTACGCTCAAGCTTTCACTTCCTGAATGGCACAATGTGTTTTGTCTGCGCTTTTTCCACACACGAGCCACGTCAGCACTTTAGAAATATGTTCATACACTACACTACATTAATTTGTAATATTGTTATAACGTCTCATCGACAATGGGTCTCATCAGCTGATTTGATTCTCTAAGGTCAGTAACGAGAGCAACTATCAGGAGGTGGTACGAGCCACTTGCGGAAAACTCACTGGAATCCTATGCGAGGTGGCCATCGCCGTCTACACTTTTGGCACGTGCATCGCCTTCTTCATCGTCATCGGAGACCAGCTGGACCGCCGTGAGTCGAGTCGCTCGTTCGTCAGACAATTCTCACACCACATCCATTGCGCGTAAACAAATTATTCTGAAGTCAAACTGCGTCAAACCGCCCTGAACAAAAAACGTGACAGACGATTTGGACGGATGACTTAACATACCTGCATACTGGTGATAAATGGACGAGTGCATGTGTGAAGTCTACCAAGACACTGATACAGTCCTGATCTGATTGGGGCCTTCCTGTCTTTGTATTGCAGTTAGCTGATGTAGTCTCATTCTAACGTCTATAATAAAATATTTTGGGGCATTTAGTAATTGATCCTTGATATCCTCGTTTGCCTACATTACTGGCTTCAACTCCCCAAAACTTGAGTTCTCCAGGCTTAAAATCATTTTTAAAGCAAAAGTGATTATTATTGGTCATTCAAAAAAGAAATGTAACCCTATTAAAAAACGGGGTCCACATATCACATTGTGTTTATTCCAATGAAGACAGAATTTCATTTTTATGTGTAATCGAGGAGAAAACCATAAATAAAAGGCAATATTTCCTGTAAGTAGAAGGCACAATAGCTGTTGTCAGACTTTTTTTTAAATGCCAGTACTATTTTAGCCAATGCGTTTGTCAATGACTGCTCTCACAAACGATGTCCTTTTCTCTGTTTAAACATTATTTTTCTCTGTTATTTTACTTCTGAGACTGTTTAATATTTGCATCTACAACATAACACTCTAAAGTTGTTTAAATTTCATAGTTTTTAGCTCATTTCCACTCATTTAAAATGAGAACATTGATTGTGAAAACCCATTTCGGTTCAGCTGTCTAAAGGGTTAAGCTAATGTTGCCCTAGTTCTTAATTTGTTTTAAAGTAAATATTAGTATGACATTAGAATTTGTATTACATGCAAATGAAGAGTCTCTTTTATTGGTGTTAATAATCTCTTGGGCAGAAGTGGGATGTTTTTACTGATGAAGGCCTGGTAAATGTAAAGTGGTTGAAAGGTTCCCACGTGAGAGTGTCATGTGCCACAAAATCCCACAACGCTGACATCGACTGAATTTGTCTCCCGCTCGCGTCTGAAATTGGACTCTGGCCTCTTGATCTAATGCTTTTTTTATTGTCACAGTGATTGCGGTGGCGTTTCCTGATGGCTCTGTCAGCGGCTTGTGGTACACCGACCGCAAGTTTACCATCGTAGTCACCGCAGTTATGGTCATTCTGCCTTTGTCCATTCCCAAAGAGATTGGCTTCCAGAAATATGCCAGGTATTGCAGTTGCACCTTTGCTTTAGCTCGGCCAAAGTGGTTACGTGCTTGTCGTGTGACTCTATTTCCACAAAACTTTGTGGCAGAAGAACAACTTCACTTCAGTCAATTGACCAATAGTTTTACTTCTTTGAACAAAAAAAATATCAAAATTGTCTTGAATTTCTTTTTTATTTTACATTATGAAAATGTTATGAAAATTCCAAGCATTTAGTTTTTTTCTCTCTCTCAAATATGCTGCTGTTTAATAGTTAAAACAATAAATAAAATTAGCATTAAGGAGAAAAGTAATGTTTTTAAATCACTCGCAGAAATCTGCATGTCAGGCATACATGAAAATATAACAAATTGTCTAATGTTTATCAAAATATCGTATATTACGTTCTCTTTTAACCAAAAAATAAGCATTTGTAAAACAACTAAAATATTGTGAACTTAACATTTTCACAACATATTTTTATTTATAGTATTTAGAAATGTAAAGAGCCCGAGCACTATGTAATTTTGAGTTATAAATTGTTCCCTAATTTCCTTGTTGAAGTGTGCATGAAAAGTTAGCAGAAACAAAACATTTTTTCAATTGTACCAAACCTATTTCAAAATATTCTTCCATTTACAACATTTAGCAACCAAACATTTTTTTAGATGATATTCAAGACACATTTGCTCAAATCTCTTAAATTGCTCTCTTTTTTTCCAGTGCTCTGAGCGTGATGGGTACCTGGTATGTTACCATCGTTGTGATTGTGAAATACATCTGGCCTGATCAAGAGGTCATGCCAGGAATTGTTCCCAGCAGGTGAGAGTACCGCTCACTCTTGTTATAGTTTAAATAAATTGGACATCTATTACTATCAGTGGCAGGCAATCGGTTAAACGCACTTTTAAATGCACAAGCAATTTTCAAATGTTATCTTATGATTCTTGTATTTCTGTTAGTATTTATTTATTTATAATTAGATGTATTTAAAAAAATGCAAGCAATGTAAGATAAATAACAGAAATGTTTCATTTAGATTCAGCATCCACGTATGTGAACGCCATTGTTTTTGTAGTTGAGTACACTTGTTAACTTGTTACACTTTGTTAAATACCCAAAAATTCCCACTTGGCCTATGAAGGGTTTTTAACTCTGGCTGCCGTTGACGAGACGTCATTCTAAATATACGCCAGTATAAGTTCCACGCATTAAAATAAATGTACTTTCTTAAAAAAAACAAAAAGAAGTGTTGGTTCACTGTACTATCTACGATTTGTTTTGTCTTGTCTATGTTACAGTTCTACGTGGACTGCAGCTTTCAATGCAATGCCAACCATATGCTTTGGTTTCCAGGTATTGACATTTTCGCCATTTAAGTTTTGTCTCAAAAGTTTGCCTTAAGAAAACAAATCAACTGTTCTTTTTGCTCGCAGTGCCATGTCAGTTGCGTGCCAGTGTTCAACAGTATGAAGACCAAAGCGCTCAAACCTTGGGGGCTTGTTGTTACGCTCAGCATGATAATCTGCCTCTTTGTTTACACTGGGACAGGTACAGCCATATTTGCTTGTAGTTACTTGAGGTCAATCACTATTGACAGGATAAACAGTAATAAGTGCTTTGAATATGGGAGTGATGCATTTATTTTTTTAGAACATTGTATTTTAATGTATTTCTTTCAATCATTGATGCAAAAGTATGTTTTCCGCCTTGCAGTATTCAAGTGTAGTATTCATTATTTTCATTTTGTCAGGCGTCTGTGGCTTCCTGACGTTTGGTTCCAGCGTCAGCCAGGATGTTCTGATGTCATATCCTTCGGACGACATCGCCGTGGCCATCGCCAGAGCCTTCATCGTCGTCTGCGTGGTCACTTCCTACCCCATTTTACATTTCTGTGGCCGGTAAGGTGAAAATGGCACCACCGCGTGCGTAATTGATTGTTGACTGCGATTTTCTCGTACTCTTGCAGGGCCGTTATTGAAGGTCTTTGGTTGCGCTGGCAAGGCGAGCACGTGGAGGTGTGCGTGCGGCGTGAGCAGAGACGGAGGATCCTGCAGACCCTCGTGTGGTTTGTCGTCACCCTCGTTCTCGCGCTCTTCACCCCGGACATCGGGCGCGTCATCTCGCTCATAGGAGGATTGGCGGCCTGTTTTATCTTCGTCTTCCCAGGTTTTGTGCACTTTTCTTTGTGTTCGGAGTTGTTGTGTGGCTCGTCTCTTGATGATATAACTGTTGTTCTATAGGTCTGTGTTTGATCCAAGCCAAGCTGTTGGAAACAGACAGTCGATCTGCCAGGTGAGATTTTTGTTGTTGTTGTTGTTAATTCACAGAATGGACTCTTTATTTGATTAAATTCTGCCATTATCATGTTATATTGTTAACGTCATATTATGTTAAAATACATAATTCTACTAATTTTATCCACAAACCCCTAGGAAGGCATTTTTCTGTTCCATTAAAATGAAGTTCTCCAGCTGAATTAAAAAATAAATAAAAGTCTGTCTAGATTTGAAAGACATGCTGCTTAAACAAACATTATTTTCCCTAACTTGACTTCCTTTTCTTTTCTGTCCAAATTGAAAACAAGATTTTTTTCGCTAGGGTGCACTTATAATGGGAAATCCCAACACATTCAGAATTATTATACTAGTGGGCACACAATTAGTAGAAATGAGAATCCTCCGCTCTAAACTGATAACAGTCTGTTGGGAATTAATTTCCTGTGTGGGTGCGTATTTACAACAACAGTATCGCAATGAATCATTATTTTGCTGTATATATGAGGTCATTGTGGTTCAACTTTGACAAAATGCCATTTTTGAATATGCAGCGGTTTTAATTTCTTGCTAAACCATTTCTGAAGCTATCTGTGTTCCTTCCCAACTCATTTTGCTATGCTAAGTCACAAACTTAGACACACTCGACAACTACAATTATAGTTCGGACTGTAATTCAAATGGAAAAAAAGCAGACATTCAGCTGATTGGTGTTTTCCTTCCCAGCTGGCACGGACTGGTGGTCTTTGGTATCGTCATGGTTACGCTGGGAGCATTCATCTTCGGCCTCACCACGACCAATTCCATCTATCAGGATGTCATCAGCTAAAGGGAACATTTCTTTGCAGTACTGCAGACATTGTGCGCTCCGGTGCAATTCTGAATTAGTAAATAAGATGTGGAAGCTTCTTGTGACAACTCATTTAATCAGCTCTGACCTCCACCTCTTTGCACATCTGTCCAATAGAACCGGGAGTAAAGGGACGACATCCCAAGTCAACCTTAGACACCTATAGGAGTAACCTTTAAATTGCATGTTTTGTTTTGTTTTAAATTATTTTTCTTTTCAAATATTCAGTGGTTTAATCTGTAGCTGAAGCAGTTTTCCAACTGTTGCCAGTTCACAGCTGCTTATAATTGTGACTGGCTAGAGGTTATACATTCCTGTTTACAAGCACTAAGGGACTTTGTATAGAAAATATCTGAAAATTTGATTGTTACTGTAAATGATTTTGTACATTTTAAATTACGTGTAAGGGTAAGTGACTGTTTGCAGTGGCCAATTGCAATTGAGATTTGCACCTTTTTTTGCTTTGTGTCCAAACTGAAATCATTTTGAATACATATTATTAGTGATTTACACAACACTAAATCAATACTCTCCATACCGCTTGAGATGTTAGCATTTATGAAGCCATTACTGAGTTGGCATCTTTGCGCACAACTTTTGATTGTTGGTATTTACGTAAACGGGTGTATAATACTCTTGCTGGAGCTCAAACCAAAGCTTGGAAAAAGTTCTCTTGAGCTCCCGAGGCAAACGCAACACTACAACCAAAAAATGTCCAGTTGTATATTTCAAAGCAATATTTCAGGTTTTCTTCTATGGGCTTTTAAAGGGATTACAATGTATGTTATTTTTATTACTTTAAAAAAAATCTGATGAAAGTGGTAATGTTGATTTTTCTTTCAAGCTAACATTTGTGTCAAATGTTTTGCCTATTTCTTCTCTTTTTTGCCACCGCGATTCATTGAATGACATGAATATCATGATTTGTGTTATGTGTTAAAAGAAATGCTCATGCTGTTTTCTCCAGAATGGTGAATAGGCTAAAGATTTGAATAAATAGTGTTGAGTAACTTCCACAACTTGGACTGGCAGTGAATGAGCTAAGCTATGATGACTTGGGAAAAATACCAACTGTAATGTATGTATAATGTATGTCCACTGTCCCCAAAAATGAAAGGGTTAAAAAGGTCATCCAGGCAAAAGGGGGAAAAACTGGTAACTTGAAATGTGAGTTTGATTTATTCTGTGAACAAAGATATAACTCAACACACATCAAATTGTTTACTAAAACATCAATTATATTTTTTCCCCTGCAGGTGTGGCAAAGTTGCTAGTCTTTGGGTCCGTCTGTGTTTCATTTGGCGTGTTTATCCTGGGCCTCACCACGACTAATTCCATCTATCAGGACGCTGTCAGGTAAGTTGAACTATTTTGACATCTTGTGAGCATTGTATAAATTACCTTCATTGTAATTTACGTATTATTTGCAGTCATCTAATTGCAAGATAATGCAGAAATGAAAGTGTGACATGTGCATTTATACTTCTGACTCTAAACATATCAAAACTTTGAAAGCAATTTGTTTACTTACCATTTATTTCATGACAGAAGCAAGTATCAAAGCAATGTTATTGTTTTCAAAGAAATATTTCAGGTTTTGTGGTGAACAGGCTTAAAAGGAATGTATTTTTTTATAATAAAAAAAAATCTAAAGTCAGATTGACTGTTACTTATTTTTTAACATTTACGTCTAATGTAATCATGAATTTCTGTGCTGTGTGTTGAATAATCACATGCTGCATTATTGATTTGCTAACAGAAAGGTGTTTAACCCAGAATGAAGAATTTGCATGATTATATTAGAGATAGTTGAACAGTCTTTATTAAAAATGCAGTTAAAATTTGATCAATCAACTTCACATTATCGATAAAGCAACTTGCATGAGTGTAAAGCGAAAACAGTTAATTACATTGTTTTTGATTTGTTTGGGTACAAATTTTCTTTGGACCTTGCCCAAACCGAAGTGAACCGTGTGCTCTATAGAAGAAATACAAGATCACAATTTCCAAACGTCTCTTCCCTTAAAATCCAAATTCCCTGGAAAAATAAGTCTCATGAGTGAGTGCAAACTGACCAATCCATTTTCCATCAGGCTTAGTAGGAGCTATTTGTTAAAAAGGACTGGAACATGTGAAGAGCTGGACCAGGAGCCCACTGTGGAACCATGTGACCTGCACCCTGAAAATACAGCAAATCAACATTTCAAGTACCACACAAATAAACCACTACGATCAAACTTAACTTACCTTTACTGTCAGGAATGTTATATTTCCATACATTTGGTAGAAACCGCCAACCTGGTTGTCAACGTGCCAGGGCTGATACCGAGTCGTAGCCTGGGAATAATGTAAACAAACCAATATCCTCAACCCCTTTAGCAATGAGTCAAGTGATCTTAGTTTCTTCAAAACGTGTAATGATGACATATCTTCTGGAGCTCTACCTCTATGCCCAGGTCTTCCACAAACCACTGATCCCCCAGGAAGTTGCAGGCCATGTCCGTGTCACCATTGTAGACCAGCGCCCGCAGGCCTAAAGAAAGCAACTTCAGATAGACGTCCTTCACTGACGCGTACAGGTTGGTGTAACTCCTCCCCACGATGTCGCTACGGACAAGACACAAAGGCTAAGTGTCAAAATAATGCAAAATTTTAAATGTAAGGAAACGGAATCGATTTATCAAATGTTTAATGTCTTGGTTTTTTTTTTTAATTGTATTGTTTAATGTAATAATGTATTGCCGTGAGGCACTTAACTAAAAGGTAAGTTTACAGTGGCAAAACATTTATAAGTGTAGTTTTACGAAAAATCAATGATAGATGTTCACTCAATGTGTGTGAATTTTAATGAGTTTATCACTAGTAGATGACCAATCCATTTGAAATGGGAAGGAGGCAGCAAACGATCTCCCACATCAAATGGATTGGACGTCTAGCGCTGTCAATAGCAAGCAATGATTTAAGAAATGTCTGATCAGCCCATACTAGCTATTACTTTGCAGTTAAGTGAGTATACAGCAATTTGGTATTAAGATACTAAGTATTAACCCCCTTGGTATCGGTGAAGCACTAGTTATGGCATGAAAACTGAATTTCATCATTCTGTGGCTTCAAAAATACCTGCACAAGTCCCATTTTGGCAGAATGTCAGGAATATGCAAAGCTTTCCTCACGTCACCCCGGTTGAGCCAGTTGACTTGGGCCGTACTATTAATGCAGGGGGGCACCTCACCCAGGGAGATGGCAAACGACGAACCGTCTGAATCCAGCTTCACACAAACAATTTCATCAAAATCAATTTTGCGTAAGCCGAGGGCGAGCGTGCTCACACTTACGTCGTTGCTGCGTTTGCGGTAGTTCTTGAACAGGTGACTCATGGCCCTTTCATAGGCTGGGTGAAACCCACCGCGACCCTCGCAGTTCAAGTAAAGGGCGTACTCATTAAGGCCGCTGTTGTACACTATATTAAAAGCCACACCGACCTAAGGGAAGATTAGAACAGGAGGACTTTTGACATGCGTCACACATATACTACATACCAGCGTCTGGCATTTCTGGGAAGTGGAGTTGGAAAAGTCACATCTTTGCTCCTTGCAGCAGTAAATGTTTAGATCACGCCACAGGCTGCACACGTGCATCAATGTTAGTGTATATATTGCTGACATCGGCAGCCAAGGAGTTCAATTAAAACACAAACTTACTCTTCTCCAAACAGTCCGTGGTAGTAGCCAAAATATACCAAAGTCTGGTCATTAAGTGCATAGCTGCTGAGACCATTTCCTACAGCAAACCCCTAAAAAAGGTAATATAGGCTTAATGGTGAGCTCCACACTTTTATTGTGTAACCACATTACGTACCTTAAAGTTGACATTGTTGTTTCCCGTAGCAATGCGCAAGCTGAGTGTTGGTACATAAATTCCACCGTAACTTTCTCCAAAGATGAAAAAGTCATTCCTCGTGAAGCTTGAAAACTTGGCAAAAAAACTCTGCAAGGCTCTGTAATTGTCCTCGGCGACCTAAACGCAAGTTGTAAATGGTTGCGTCTTAGTTCCTTACACACTAGTAGGGCTGCCCTAAATAACTATTTTGATGGTAGATTAATCAGTTATTGGTATTGTGATTATTTCACTAGTTGGCTTATATATAAATTACATGGTAAGTGTAGGCTTTAAAGTTTAGTTACCAATGTTTATTGAAATATTGCACAAAAACTGCACAGAGAAACGTTGAACTATGAACACTGGCTATCGATGTTACTATATTTTATTTTCCAAATTAAAGTAGATGTTTGCTCGTATCTCAATTTGACAGATTTTTAAGATAATCATTTGCTTTTTCCGAGGGCTACAGAAATCAGAGAATATTTACAGGTCTTTTTCTCAACTTTTTGATTATAAGAATTAAAATAATAAAATCCATATTTACTGAAAATATAAAACATTTTGAATTTAAAATATTGTTTAAAAATAAAAGAAATTGCATATACTGTTGTACTGTTAATGAAAAGAATGTAAATAAATATTTGCTAATATGAGGCTGATTGTTTTTTCCTTCTTCTGGTCACCAATATCTCGAAACCATTGATCACCTCTAAACACAGTTGCTGATTCATTTCACATCCAAGAAGCTGTCCATTAGTTGAATCATCAAGGCAGACATGCACGGTAGGTAGGTCAATAAATCAGTGACTAACTCACCTGATCGTCATCTGTGGCATAGTCCCCATCATTGGAGTAGGAGAAGCCGACCCCTGCGGGGGACTCGATATAAAGCACATTCGCGATCCTGTTCCAGCTGAAAGTGTTCTCGTACAAAGTGCTTCCGTCGTCTCTCACCTGGGAAGAAAATGGAAACACTTAAGTTACTTCA
This sequence comes from Stigmatopora argus, assembly GCF_051989625.1. Lineage (NCBI taxonomy): Eukaryota > Metazoa > Chordata > Actinopteri > Syngnathiformes > Syngnathidae > Stigmatopora > Stigmatopora argus. Next base: position 10,046,555 of record NC_135388.1, on the reverse strand, counting down.
ACGGCGTGTTATGTTACTTTATTCACACAGCGGGAATGCTAACGTGGAGAGGTCCATTCTCTGACAGGAAACCATCCAGCGAGCTGCAGCCCGGTCCTCCGTTCAGCCACAATACCAGCGGGTCTTTGACAGGGTCCCTTTGAGAGGTCACAAACCTGCACCACACAAAAAAACAGATTTGTCATTTTAGTGGATGTTAGAAAACCCATTGATGTACAGAATACCAGTCACAAATATGCAAAAAATGGACAATAACATTCATAACTAGGGGCAATTTAGAGTGTTCAACCAGCCTACCATGCATGTTTTTGGAATGTGGGAGGAAACGAGAGTACCCGGAGAAAACCCACGCAAACTCCACACAGGCTGACCGACCGGGGATCGAACCCAAGGCCCCGCAACTGCGAGGCCGACATGCTAACCACTCATCCACGACATTTTTCTTAAACTATTAGGAAAAAGTCAGAGTGTGTTTGCTCCACGGTGCTCCTCACCAATAATGTAGAAACTTTCCGGGTCTTGCCTGGAGGTGTCCCGACCACTGACGGTAGTTCAGGTTGAACGTCAGGCCGGGGAGGTGGCTCACCTCGTCGGGGGCGTAATGAGCCCAAGATCCGAGCTGGAACACCGCAGACACGGACAAAACCAAAGGCAAAAGATGATCCATGGCGTGCTGGGGGAAACAAAAAGCTGACGAAAGAGTAAGAGAAGCTACTTTTTATACACTTGCGCGTGACTTCCTCAAAAAACAAGTCACGTGACAGCGCTGCTTCGTCACGTGATGTTATGAAAGCCGACACTTTCGTTGCCAGAATAAAAATGCCTCGCTTGATGATATTGAAATATATGTATATTCATGCGTTTGATTACTGATTTTGAACAAATTAAACTGCATTACGACAATTTTGTTGCATATTCTGTGGTGAGAAACGAGAATAGATCCTTGTATCTGAGTACAAAACTGAAGATTGAATGAAAACTTGAGTAATTGATGCATGAAGAAAAAGAAAGTGGAGAAACAGGAGGTAAGTCTTGATAACTTACTAGTGTAATGCCAAATCTATTTCAATAGAGGATATTAAATTTATAATATGTCCAGTCCACAATTCTCAAATGCAAATTAATTAAATGCCTTCTGCCATCAATTGGAAGTGCACGTCATTGTCATGCCATCACTATATTTTACTGACATAAATAGGTGACATTATGCACATTATAAATTAATGAGGATAATTTTCTGTGTCCAACATGTTGATCCCTTCCGAAACTAGAGGACAATGGAAATTCATGTTTGAACTAACTTCAGTTTATCACCAAGCGGTGACAATCACTGGTTGTCGATCAGTCCCACTGTGTAAAAAGGATTTGGAATGTCAAACAAATCAACATTGGTAGCCAGACTCCCAAAACTCATAAATTACCTTCCAACGTGAACAAAATGATGGATTTTCAAGAGTGTACCTTGAGGCAAAAACCCATTGGCAGCCTGAACTCTTTTAATCCAGTTAAGCCCAAGGCTGTTTATGTTTTACCACTGGCACATCATCTGTAGTCCTTTTTTTTTAATTCAATTTTATGAATTCCTTTTGCATGAATGTTCTTTCACTCCAGTATAACATTGCATCAATTATCGAATAAATTTCAAAACATTCAAGGGGATTCCGGGATGCCTATGTCCATGTCTTTCCTTCTTTCTCAACTTTCTGTACTAAATATAATATTTTGTAAGAAATCAAAAGCAAATCCAACAAAATTCCGATTCTGAGGCTATTTGTACTATCTATCTAGTACTACACTACTATGAACTTCCAGGTGAGCATCTATACTGCCCCCTGCTGGCAAGCTTGTCAACAGGCTGCAAAACGTTGCCATGGCAACTCTGTTTAAAGCTCCTCCAATTTGCCGCTCCTTCTTGAGATCTTCAAACGACGTACATCCACAATGGTGAGACAATGTTTTTCTCTGTACTTGTAAGGAGCTTAACAGATATTTTGGATCAGCATGAACAGCCCGAACGTGGAGCAAAATGACATTTTGACTAACATGCTAACTTTGTCCAGCCGCCTAAAAACAAAAGCGCAAGTAAAAAGTCAGCTAAGGTCAAGTCTGCTGCCCTCATAGATGGACTCACCAAGGACGAGCTGTCCAAGGAGCAGGTCAGAAGAAAAAACTATGCCACAAGAAACAGATATGTGCAACATTTATTTCTTTTGCAGAGTGGTTATAAATGACTCTTGCTCTTCAAGTACCACCATATAGATCAATGACAAAATACTGTTACATTTTAAGCATAAAAAAATGATTGTACTTGATGTAAAGAAAACTTAGCCAAGCAAATACACTCACATTCAGTACTGGTAACTCTTTATGGGGCATTTTTAAATTGTTATTTTTGTCAATTAAGAAAAAAACCAAAACTAAACCCCATAAAGAACTGGAAAAACGTGATGTCCACATATGTGGATGCCAAGTCTCAATTATAGCTGTGATATGCTCCAGCACCCCCTGCAACCATTTCAGAAAATGAATGAATATAATGTATGAAACCAGAGATATAGTAGTACTACATACTACTATTATGGCCCCCAATAACAATCTAAAGTGCTCTAAAATGCTCATGTTTCACCGCTATTGACGGCACGAGACCTCCAATCCATTTTGCCAGGCAGGAGCAAATGAACCAACGTTCCATCAAAATGGATTAGACGTCTAGCCCCCAGCCGATGAGTTAAATTAGTGCCCAACAAATTGTTCAAATGAATAGCTTTCTGATAATGTTCGTAAACCAAGCCATTTTAGAAAGCCCATATATGTAGGGAAGCTGTCAGTGAGTTAATCTATGTGACGAAGCGATTACAAAATGCATGCATTCCAGATGATGGAGCACATTGCCAACCTGCGAGAAGAGCTGGACAGAGAACGGGAAGAGAGGAACTACTTCCAGCTGGAGCGGGATAAGATCCACTCCTTTTGGGATGTGACCAAAATGCATTTAGAGGAGGCCGTGGCCCAACTCAGAAATGAAGAGAAGAGGGTTGAGGAGGATGCGGGCCGCCATCTGGTGGAAATCAAAGTAAATTGGTTAGAGGGTCAAAGAGGGTGACCTCCATGGAAATGGAAATTCATTAATTATGGCATCTTTCTGTTTGTTACACCAGCTCTATAAGCAGAAAATGAAGCACCTGGTGTGTGAGCAGCGCAACACCATGTCTGAGTTGCAATCAGACCATCAAACTCATCTGGAGACCGTGCAAAAAGAGCAAGCCGAGCTGGAGAAGGAGCTTCACAAAAGGATAGCCGGCATCACCATAGAAGCCCACGGGCTGGATATTGAACACCTTGTTATTGAGCTAGAAAAGGTGAGGATGACTTTGACTTTTGAATCAATTCTCATTAGTGTTACACCGATACCAAGTACAGATACTGCATTAAAAGTAGTATGTCATAAGTACTAAGAAATTACATTTTGCCTTTTTTGAGATTGACTTTCCAATCACACACAGAATGAACGCTCATTTATTCACTGCCTGCCGTCCCTCACGTAAATAAATTAGACGTCTACAGCTGTCAATGGTAGCATATGGATTAAAACAAATACAATTTGTCCCCTGGCCAAGATGCAAAACCCCCCGCCAAATAGCTTTTTACTACTAGATGTCCAATCCATATGCGGTCGGAGGGTGGAATCAAATCATTTTTTTATTACTGCCAAGCCCTCCCACTTGAAAAATAGATTGATCTCTGTACGACCAAGAAATTGTTTTACATGGAAGGGAGTATTCAGCAATGATATCTCTTAAATCTATCAAAAACATCATATAGGTACAGTATACAACATCAAAAATGCAATCGGTGCAACACTAATAATTATCAATGCACTTTTCTTAGCCAGCCTTTTAATTATTTGTTCACAGCGACACAATGAAGAAGTGACTAAAACAAAAAAGAGCTGGGAGCATGAACTGACAGGTAAAACTTGAGCAATTGCTTCTTTCTATTTTTATTTTTTTAAATACCGTATTTTCCGCACTATAAGATGCAACGAAATAACTTACATTTTCTTAAAGTGCAGTGCGCTTCATATATGAAACATTGGTTAATCCTTACGCTACTATGTTTTATAATTCGGTGAACTGTATATATGAAACAAATTTTAAGGCCATTTTTTGAAGATGCGCCTTATTTTGTGGAATATACTGTATACCTTAAAATCTAATCCTCGGCATAAACTGAGCCTTGCCAGAAAATCGCTAACATTTGCGACTGCATGACTTTTAAAAACTCTTTATATATGCCACAAAACGATGCATAAGGATTAAATTTCAGCAGATGGTGCAAAAATCATGTTTTAGTTGCTTTAGACCAAGAAAAAAAACAGCAGGTAGCCAAGATTTCGAGTCAAAAATCCAAGCATAAGTATGCGAAAAAAGTGTTTGTTTTTTCATGGCAAATAATGGGCATAGTGAGCTCAATTATTGTGTCAATTTGTTCATAAATTTGAGTAGAAACAGAGGCTCGCTGCAAGGAAAAGCTGGAGCTTCTGCACCAGGAGCTGCTCAACATGAGAAAAAAGGAAATCATTGAACGAGAGACCCAATGGAATAGTCACACGAGTGTTGTGATCACAGATCATCACAAAATATTCGGGGACGCGCTCTCGCTCCTCAATCAAACCATGGAACGAGATCTTTTTCACAACGATTCGTTGAAGGTGAGGACATTCATCAGACATTGTTGTTTGAGTCTTTTATAAATATTTAACAATAAAATGACCCTTTAATATTTACGTGGTTTTATCTCCCAGAAACTAATTGAAGAAACAAAGATAAAACAAAAAGAGAAGGAAAAGACTTTGACTCGTGTACTACCAGAAAACAAGCGTCTCAATAAGCTTCTCCTCGAGGTTGAGGAAAAAACTGATGACGTTCAGAGAAAAATGAAGAACCCCATTCGGAAAGAGGTTCTATTTTTTTATATTTTGGTTCATAAGTATGCATATTTCATGTTGCACCAGCCTGAAGTTGCATTTCTGCAGTCCAATCATACGATGTGAATTCACATTAGTTGGTGTTTAGGAGAGAGTTCATTCACTGCTAATCCCCCCTGGGTTAAAATATATTGGACATCTGTCCCCGTCATTGGCAAACAATGCATTTAAATGTTGCTGTCAGATGCTTGATTTCTAGATTTTAACAGGACTCCATCGAAAAGATGAAAGAAAAGGAACTCGAAGATCAGAAAGAGAAATTAGAGCAACTAAAGCAGAAATTGACCGAGGTAAAAAAAAAAATCTAAAGTGAAGCGTTATGAGCTTCTCTTACTATCCGCATACTTGAATTGCCCCTCAGCTTCAGCGGGAACGAGATGAATTGGGTGCGACCCTCTCTCGGCACGTTGAGAGTGCTCAGCGGGAAGAAGATGAGAAGAACGCAAAGATGGAGGAGAAAGTCAAGGACTTGATGGATCATTTGGAGACCACTCAAGCCAACATCTCCACTTTCTTATTAGTCTCTAATTTGGGCAAATGTGAACACAAGAGCAACATAAGCAGTGTTGAGGTAAACCCCTCCCCCTTCTTTATTTTCTGGACTTTAAGTCACATCCTTTTTTTCTCCACAGTTTGGTAAACATGTGAAATTGTGCTCCCAGGCTATAGTTAACTGTTACCCATTAATTTTATGCATACTTTTTTTATTCTAATGTTATTACAATAATTATGTCTGTATTTGCTACTTTAAAAATGTAATTAGATTAGATTAGGTAACTTTATTCATCCCGTATTCGGGAAATTTCATTGTCACAGTAGCTAGAGGGTGAGAATACAGCACAGGAAAAGACATTTTAGACATAAATAAATAGGTAATAAATAAGTTAATAAATAAAATAATAATAAAAATAAATAAATAAATATATAAATAAATAAGCGTGTTGCTGAAATATATATATATATATATATATATATATATATATATATATATATATATATATATATGTATATATACATACATATATAAATATACATATACATACACATACATACACAGATGTACATGTACATTAATTATCCATCCATAAATGTGGCACATTTATATTTCATTCCTCTTCATCATATATTTTCTGGCAGGTGTGTTTTACACTAAGGTGGGGTTCATAGTCTGTAAATATTCTGAAATTATTCAGGTTCTGTATTGTCAGTATAGAAAATGCAAAACAAAAATGTAATCTCCATTAGTGCAATTGAAAAAAATATATGTATATAATTATAATGTTTTATATACACTTAAAGTCAGCTTTTTTATAACTTCCGACAAAATACACTTACATTTGTGGTTTTGTTTTGGCAAGCAAAGGAATACTTTTACGAGCAAGCTAGCTAGAATGCTGCTCGTACTGAAATGTAAATAATTAGAGTTATTTTAATTTTTTTCTCTTTCTACTTCACAGGAAATATTAAACTCCAGCAATACATCCATTAAGGAGTTGCAATACAAAATATCCCAGATATCCAAGGTTAGTTGACCTTTGCCCGGTTGACTAAATTTGTTACATGCAACCAAATATATATTGTTTATAAGGAAAACGTGTGTTCTTCTGGCAGGCCCGTCAGGATTTATTGCTGAGGTATGAGAAAAAGCAAAGAGCGCTCGGTGTTCCCGTGGATGACCTTTGTGTGCCATATGACCCATTTAGGAATAAATATTGGGTGTATAATCAATTTTAAATCAAACAACAGAACCCAGGACGTCTGATTGGTCAGGACTTGTCTGGTTTTGGTTAACTTGAAAAATGGAACTACTAAATCAAGTACCGTTGAGCTATCAAATTTTGCTTTTGTCACATAATGGAACATTTTATGTACATTTGATCAATTAAATTTGCATGAATGGAAGAGACAAAGTCTGATTTTTATTCACTACTTGCTTTTATGTAGGGGAAAAATGAATCTATATATTTTTTCCAAGTCTAGTTGATAAAAATTGAATGAATACAGATTTTAATGTACATGACTGGAGGATGTGAAAATGGAAAACATTATGGTGTTTACTTAAATGAACTGACGGCCTCTCATTATCAAAGGCAAGCAATGAGCAAATTTATAAAAATACATATTTGGAAACCATGTTGGGTCACACCTTTATTCTAAATGCTAATTTTGTGGCCTACATGACTCATAATGGACTCATAACTAGGTGTCTATGAGGTGAAGTATTTTTAAATGACCCAAAATAGTCACTTGCCTTAACAAGGTTTAATGAAACAATTATTCATTGAAAAGAACGAGAACGGTCCAAGCCGTGGATTGCCACTTTTGTTACAATTTTAGCAATGCAAAAGCTTTTCAAATGATGCAACGAGTGACAAAAACATCTTTTTAATTAGGCCATTACTGTATGTATGCCTTATAAAGTACAGCAATAAAGAAAGGCATTTTTCTCATTAAAAATTTTGATTTTTACGGGTGGGGACTAGCTTTCACACAGATGACTAGTTTTCCATCTAATGAGTGAAAATGGATAATTTCCCAAGGCACACTGGTCTAAATTATTTTGTATTAATAGACCACAAATTAAAACGACGATGACCTTTTTTGAGCGCAAATCAGAAGCATTCTGAACCCGAGAGAATAAATGTCTCGTGTCACTTTTAGCCGACAGCACGCTTTGGTAAAATCTTCTTCTCCAACTAAAACGGTCCCAGTCACGTCTTGTTGATCTCCAAGGAAGTGCTACACATTGGATGATGGCAGTCAAGCCCTTTTGAAGACCCTGTCTATTAATATTCCTTCCTAAATACACTGATGGCTAGGATGACATCGCTGGGACTTCAAACCTTGGAATGAACCCAACAATTCCAATCTCGACATCTAGTTGCCAGTGGAGCGCCACGCGGGCTGGATCCAATTGCGTATTGTATTCTGCGGTGAAACCAGCTCCACTGCATCAAGTGATTGCTCTTCCTTTTAGTATTAATAATAGAGGACCAAGTTATTGTTCTGGTGAAACACAGTATTCTGCCGCAACAGCATCGCAGTGAGGGGTCCTCTAAGGTTTCGGGGCCCCGTAGACTTTGTGACACCGGGGTGCCGGCTGCTCTTACCTTTGCACGGGGCTCAATTGTAACGCCGATAACCGAGTCCGAGTGGTGACAACCTGCCCCATAACAATCAGGTCAACACTACACGTCCAACAAAGACAAACCCTCACGGTGAGCTCCTGCTGAGAGACGGCTGAATGGCGAATTAGTCAGCAGGAGACTACGGAAAAGGGCTAGACGACCTGGATGTGATTAATTTCATCCAGATTTTCCCCCCATTTTCTGACCTTTTCATGACCCTTTCCCCGTTTCAGAATGAAGAAGACAAAAAGATGATATCAAATGACTTCACTAGAAGAAGCTTGCGTTTTAAATATATATTGCTGTTCATACGCATTGATGAAAGTAAACACCGGTACCAAGTAGGCGGGTTCAAGGAGAGTGAAAGCTAAAGAAGCGAGAGTGTATGTTGATACCAACACACTGAGGATGATGAAACTCACTTGATACGTCTCGGTAGAAACAAGGGTGAGTTCTTTCATCTTTTCCATTGTTTCGTACTTAGAAAACACAATTTTAAAAATGTCAATGTTGAATTTCATTGTTGAATATTTTACTATTTCGACACAATCTCGACATTAGGAAATGTCTTGTATATGCTAGATTTGAAATTGCATTTGTGATCCGTAAAAGGTTTAGTTAAGACATGGCCTTATCTTGTTTAATGGTTTGTTGTTCTTGTATCAGCATCAAACTGTGAGAAACCTTTTTGTGTTGAAAGAGAAAACATATTAACAAAAAAAAATCCAGTCATCTGGATTCAACGTTTGCGGATGAATGTGCAAATGTCCAAAGCTCATGAGTCATGTTGATGTAATTTCTGCTTGGGTTTGTTATGTTAACAAGTGAAATTTAAGTTTTTTTTAAATTTCCTAGAACATGAACAATAGAGGAAGAAAAAATATTTACTGATTGATTGTGCATTTTAGAATGATTGCGGCTAAAACGAATCATCATTCATGCAATTTTGTAGCCTGGCATGAGATGCTCCTCCCCTACTAAACAGGAACTTGAGCGTTCCATCGTTTTGATTATTTGACGCAGTTGTGATGCGCACTTAACTTGTAGTCACCTCATAAATTCCACTTCTCTTTGGATAGTTTCACCGCCTTAGAGTGCCTGGTTATTGGCTGTGAGTGCACAAGCTGTCAGGGATTTAATCATTCAAATTTGGGAGGGTCGTTAACCGCGCTCAGTCTTTCGTGGATAAAGATGACACTACCAACTTTAAACATCTTAAACATCAATATGAGGTGCGCGCATCACATAGCAGCTCCCAATTAAAGCTAAAGTGCTGATACAATACGTGCTTTATTAGCCATGCCCTGCAATGTAAGCAGATGTGGCAGCCTGTTATTGCGCTTTAATCTTCGCGCTTTAATCTTCATTACATCTCAGGTCAATCCTATCAGCAAAAGTAAATTGAATTGGGCTATTTCTCAAAATCAAGAGAAAAAAAATAGTAATCATGAAAAGCCATCCACTCTACGTATCTCACAGGAATGATCTGAAGACCGCCGACAAAGATTAGGCATGACTTCTCTTCGATTTACAAGCGTCCTAATTTGTGCGATTTTACTCGGACAAGGCTCGCCTGAGAAAACAGGTTAGTACAATATCAATAAAAATCAACGTGGGTTTTGTGCCCACCTCCATCTACTGAAACTGTTCTGTTGTCTTTCTGCCCTGAATTGCATCCATTCAGCAAGGGATGGAGAGCAACCACGGGATGTCATTCTCCAGGAGCTGTTCTCTAAACTGAGTAAGGAAAGAGATCGGAATCCTCAAGAGAGCTCACGGGAAGCAAGCAAGAATGTACTTTTGCACCCTTGGATGAATAGTATACTGGGAGGCCTTCAAACGCTGAGTGGACTACTTCCTGCTAAGTCCCTGGCTTCACTAAACCAGCCGTTCGACCGACATCACCTCTCTGGCTTCCTCTACAACATATCTCAGTACCTCCATGATATGAGCAACGGACCCGAGGCGGCGGCTTTTGATTCGGACGATGAACAGCTTTGGGAGAAGGTGCTTTATTTTTTCCTCCAATCCGAAGGGAACGCGGCACAGAACCAGTGGAGCGGCCGCCTACCGCCCCGACCCAGGATCCAAGTCGAGGACTGGTTTCTGTCTCTAAGGGGCAGCCCCCACTGGGACTGGCTGCTGGGGGTCTTGCAGGGCCTCACGACCCTCGTGCAACGGCAGCCTCACAAGCCCGTTCTGACTTTGTTGTCTCAGCACTGGGGGACAGTGAGCGCCGTCATGGAGGCCGCTTTTCAGGCGCTGATCAGCGGGACTTACGGGCAGGCCAGCGCCGGCTTGCAGGGTTTCATCTGCGCGCTGAAAGGTCACGTCGACTGCCCCTTCGGCATCGGATGGCTTCAACACCTGCTCGGCTTCATGGAAACGCGCAGCTGGAGGCCCGTGGTCAGTTTGCACTCGGCGGGGGAAGATGGCCAACACAGGACGGACTCGAGCGGACGCGTTAAGCCCTTCAGTTTGCCCCCCGAAGCCACCAAGCAAAAAGTGATGCTGGAAAATAATTCTGGGGATGATTCAAGCGCAACACGGGATGAGCCAGATTCCTTGCAAAGCTTATTTCTGCAGGCGTTGACGCGCTCAAGCGGGAACAACTTGGCACAGAAAAATCTCGCCCTCGTGCAGAATTTAGATAGGCTCAGAATGGGCCTTCTGCACAGAGTGGGCAGTTCCGTTTACGGGAACCTGAAAAAGAAAGTGTCACAAGTCACCAGGGCCATGCTCGATGACGTCAGCCAGGCGGTGGATGCGCCCCAGACCGCTACGAGGGGACAATGCTCCGTCGGTGAGTATGAGTTTTGAATAGGAAATCAAATCAAATCAAAAGCCTTTATTGTCATCATACACAGCTATGTATAACAAAATTGTGGTGCTACTCCACAAAGTGCGCTTTCCCAGTCAAAACATAAATAAATAACATAAAAATATAAAAAGTCACGTCTTAGCAAGGTAAATTCTAAAATATTGCACAATCTAAGATATTGCACATCGCATCGTTTAGAATAAATATCTCAAGTCGGTGAAGCTATTATCCTCCACCACAATCTTATTGAGTTTTCTGACAACACGGTGTGGATTCTCGTTAAAACATTTAATGATTTGCAGATGATGGCCGGTCTCCACCACCATCAGTAAACCAGTTTTTCACATTTTCTTAAGCGTTTGTCTTTTTTTTCACCTTAACTTAAACACATTCTGAAGCAAAGTGCAATATATTTTGGAAAATAGAACCTATATGAACACGAAAAGAGATTTTACAATATGCGCCTGGAGATAATTCCATACCTTAGAATGTACCAAGTGTGATTATTGAATAGCATGTTAGAAAAAAAACGATTTTCCTTTAGAAAAAACAAGCTTCTACTTGGACTTTGATACAATTCAGTGACAGCCAGTCAGTTTAGGTATGGTGAGACCATTTTGAGATTTGAAAACACATACTAACAGAAGATGGCCAGGAATTAGTTTCAGTATCTTCTCTCTCTTGCATCTTCTAGTTTAGAGAGTCGTGGAACAGGCATTATTAGGCAATATTTCTTTTCTACCAAAAAATGACAAATGTTACTGCAGTTAATGGGAAGTGTTTTCTGTTCTAAGTATGGCTTTTGTACAAATTCATTTCATAGCTCAGGCTTTGTTTCTTGGGACTTTAATTTTTATTTTAAACCGCTTTTTAACATTGTTTTTATATTTCTGAAACACCCCTCGACTCATGAAAAACAAGCATTTCAGAATGCTTTAGGTCAACTTGGTCTTTCCAGTATTTTATGTGGATTTAGCTAATCTCTTTGCCCTTTCATTTTTATCAGTAATATTATATCAGGGATTTGAGGGATTTTCTGGCGGATATTGCATCAGATACGGTCATGGGCGCGTGTGTGTTGTGGATATCTAGTTGCTTTTTCCAACTCACTCTCACTATTTATTTTCATGTCTCTCTTAAGGTGACCTGAGGCGGTTAATCTTATGGTAAGAGCATTGAAACACTATACCATCTTATTTCCCACTGGCGGCAAATTGTGTGTTAAAACCGATGATAGTATTTCTAATGGCTTTTTTTTGTGTTTGTGCAATAAAGGGGTATCAAAAACAACGTGACTTGGAACACTCGAGCTTTGGGGCTTAACAAGCAAGGTCTCCCAAGTTCTTTGCCATTCCTCTCTTGCCCCCACAACGATGGACAGAAGTCTCAACAAACTGCTCCCCATCTTACTCCCGAATCCTCACCGTCCCGTCAAATCAATTCTAAAGGCCTTCCCGATCAACGTCATCGGTCAGAAGCGAGAAGTGACGGCGACCTCCAGAAAGAAATGGAGTACGCGACCACCATCGAAATTTTGGAGGCAGCGTGCAATGAATCCATTCCAGGCCTGAGCGGTGTCTCCAACTTCACCGTTTTCCTCTACTGCAAACTTTTGGAATGGGAGAACGGCTCAATGAGTACAGCAGGGGCTGAAATGGCTCTGGACCTGCACGCTACGTGTTCTGACGCAGCTTGGTATCTTTCCGCGGCCGAGGATGACCTCCTGTGGGTTCACGTGTGCAGTGAGTTTTTTGCGCATGAATTCAACAACACAGTCTGTGCCAACTCTTCTTTCTGGCTGCAAAGGTCACATCCGGTGAGTACAACTTGATTTAATGATTCTAGTCAAAGTACTGTGGACTCTTGTTACTTGCGATGGATTGGGACCAGGAAAAAAAATGGGATTTAATGGGGATTGAATAAAAGTTTCACATGTAAGTGGAGGATTAATAAACAAGCAGCAGTTTGGAAAAAAAAAATACCGCAAATGCCTAAAGGTTTACTACACTTTCATTGTATAATCTATATTAGTGATGTATAGTGACGGGTGGAACAATTTATAGTCTTTCCAAAGATAGCAGGAGGTATGTAGTAATTAACGCTGTGGTATTGAAAGAAAATCTAGGCACTCTCTGAACTTACTGCGTGCTCCGTCTTTGGTTAAATCCGCATCTCAAGATTTATAGACACCATGTTGTGAACCACCATTTGTGTTTATAGCGTAGGCATGCCATAACTTTGGGAATTTCACTGCATTGCACAGGCGCAATATGTCAAGTTAGGTAACAATATAGCACATGAGCAGACTTTCTTTTGATGAAACTTAACGCGTACGTTGTGTGAAAAACAGAAGAATTCCGATTAAGCACAAGTGTTAAACAGCGTGATTCAAAATTACTGCTAAAGCAACATTTTATGACCTTTTCACTGGAGAACTGGATGTTTAACCACTTGATGGTGTCGTGGCTCATCAATTCACTACTGTTCATTTTTGTTATTGTTGCTTTTACTTTTGTGCTTCTGTTCAATAATTTTTCAGTCATAGATTTTTTGCTTCACTGAACAAAACTCTTTTTTTTATTTCAGGAAAAAGCTTCAGTACATTTGATAGAGTATTGTTTTGACACCAACTTGAGAGCTTCATTTAGTCAGGCTATACAGGGAATATTGTATCAAGGTTTCTTGCTAAAAATAGCAATTTTAGTAGAGCAGGTTTGCTATGTTTTTGTTGCGTCGCCGTGGGGCATTTGTGTGCACGGTATCAACACGCAAAATGTGTGGGCGAAGTGATGCAAATGCATTTGGTCCTTTTTGCAAAACGACAAAAACAGTATTCTTTCCCCACTTACAGGCTACCAGGGCACACAACTTTCATGTGTTTAATCACACCAGCATTAAGCAGCTGTGTGTGCATCTATCGAGCGGTGGGACAGGAAGCCCGGCCCCCGAGGAAGGCTGTTGGGCTCAGATGGGCAGCGGGCTGCTGAGTGCCCAGGCTTTCCGGCGTTGCTTCCTGCCCAACACTTCCGCCCTCATCTCAGCTCTGTGTGGGAGAGAACCCCTGAATTCCCAGCGCTCCTTCCCAGAAGGCAGCTGGGCCGCGATGTATTGCCTCCGACGATATAATCTCTCCCGTCTCGATGGCCTCGGGGGGCCTTGCCAGTATGAGGCGTGGGCCGTGGAAACGTTCCTGAATGTGACAATGCTGGAATTGTGTGGGCAGACGCATGGACTGAGAGAGCACATGTGCCTGAATGCATCGCTTTACTATCAGCTTCTTAAATCAATGCCTCGCCTCTTTGATTTTTGTGCCGAGCTCAGGGAAAAAGCGGAAGACGGCAAGTGCTTACTTCAGAAGTTTTTCGACATGCTCCCAGCTCAATATGATTTGGACTCGTCCCAACTGTGCGTGAACCCGGCACCCCTGCTGCTGGATGTCTTACACAAGCTGAGCGTGTGTCAGGTAGAAGGAGGGGAGAACCGATGGTTTTTTGTGACTCTCGGATACGTGTTGAGAGTGCTGGACTTCATGGTGGGCATCTCGTCGGGTCTGGATGAGGGGGAGGGAGAAGCCAGGCAAGGCTTGGGTCAGGCCATCCTTCTTTCCAGTCTCCTTGACAACGCATCCTGGAGCGCCATGGAGCCCGAGGCCTCCACGAGCGTCCTTCACACCGTGGGAGTCTTCCTCCGCCGCGAGCAGAACGCTACACTCAAAGAGGATCTACTCAGTTGTTTCAGTGTAAGACAGAAGTCACATACACACTCTCTCAGATAGCAACCTTAATTAGCAACTCAATGGCGCTTTTGCTTATCAGCCCGTCTTGTGGGACCTCATCGAGCAAGACAACAACTCATCTGCTCTCAGGGTTCTGTTGCAGGTATAGTGAGGCCACGGACACTAGGTTCTTGCAAAAACACTAATTACCAAGAAGTTTTTGCAGTAGGTTCTTGCAAAAACACTAATTAGCAAGAAGTTTTTGCAGTAGGTTCTTGCAAAAACACTAATTACCAAGAACTTTTTCATCTAATTGCCCCAATATTGATTATTTATCTATCACACTAGGAAGAACAGAATTAAATGATTTTCTGTTAGGTAGCAGAAGGTACAAATAACGTGTACAGGTCCAATTAAAAATGTACTCACTGAGGTGGACATTTTGATTGATTATTCTGTTCTGCAGGAATACCTCCAGATGCCAGAAAACAGCTTTCGAACTCTTGTAATGTCTGCCGAGAAAGACGCTGTCAAGAGGTTCTTGTCCCGAATGCATCAAAGCTGGGATCGCATTCAAGTTGAAACCAGACGGGTGTTATGATCGCGCCGCGTCGTGTGACGCGATCGTGGAAGTAGGTCGACCCAAATGCAGGAGGCAGGAGAGGACGAGGCATTAGCGTGATAACGAGTCCTTTAATGCATCAACCAAAACGTGCAAACAAGCGTGGCCGCATGCGGCGCGCATACGGACAGAGGCGAACAGAAAGGCAGCAGCATAACGACCGCTAGCTACCGCTAGCAACTGCTACTACAGTCCATGGTAGAGTGATGATCCGGCGACATGTGATGACGCGTCGCTTCCTTAAATACCGGAACCGAAAGTAATCATTGGATTGGCTACAGCCGGTACGTGTCGACGGCAACCCAGGAGGGCCAAAAGGGCACTCCTGACAGTACCTCCCCCCTAAGGGACGGATTCCAGACGCACCAAAGCCAAATGTCCATGAAAAAAAAACGGAAAAGCAGCCAGGGAGGGCGGGCGGGGACCGTACACTAGGTCCGGGGGGCGTCCGCGCCAGCCCGTGAAGCAATGGGAGAGTGACCGGTTCGGCGGGCGTCCGCACCGGCCAGAGACGAGGCGAAGACGTGGTCGGTCCGGCGGGCGTCCGCGCCGGCCGATGACGAGGCGTGGGCATGGTCGGTCCGGCGGGCGTCCGCGCCGGCCGATGACGAGGCGTGGGCGTGGTCGGTCCGGCGGGCGTCCGCGCCGGCCGATGACGAGGCGTGGGCATGGTTGGTCCGGCGGGCGTCCGCGCCGGCCGATGACGAGGCGTGGGCATGGTCGGTCCGGCGGGCGTCCGCGCCGGCCGATGACGAGGCGTGGGCGTGGTCGGTCCGGCGGGCGTCCGCGCCGGCCGATGACGAGGCGTGGGCATGGTTGGTCCGGCGGGCGTCCGTGTCGGCCGGTGACGAGACGTAGGAGAGGCCTCTCCAGCAGACCTCGGCGCTTGGAGAGGAGTGGGAGTAGCTGGTCCCGCGGGCCTCCCTGCTGGTGCTTTGGGTGCCGGCCAAGCCCCCTCCCTTTAACAGACAACAGAACTTTAGCATGGTCGTCGGGTACCTTACCCTGGCTGTTCGGGGGGTCGCCTGCCCCCTCGGTCGGGAGGGCAGGAGGGTCACTCTCGCCGTCGCCGGGCCCCTCGGGCAGGAGGGCAGGAGGGTCACTCTCGCCGTCGCCGGGCCCCTCGGGCAGGGGCGCCGGAGAGTCCCTCTCGCCGTCGCCGGGCCCCTCGGGCAGGGGCGCCGGAGAGTCCCTCTCGCCGTCGCCGGGCCCCTCGGGCAGGGGCGCCGGAGAGTCCCTCTCGCCGTCGCCGGGCCCCTCGGGCAGGGGCGCCGGAGAGTCCCTCTCGCCGTCGCCGGGCCCCTCGTCCAGGGGCGCCGGAGAGTCCCTCTCTCCCTCGCCGGCCCCCTCGTCCAGGGGCGCCGGAGAGTCCCTCTCTCCCTCGCCGGCCCCCTCGTCCAGGGGCGCCGGAGAGTCCCTCTCTCCCTCGCCGGCCCCCTCGTCCAGGGGCGCCGGAGAGTCCCTCTCTCCCTCGCCGGCCCCCTCGTCCAGGGGCGCCGGAGAGTCCCTCTCTCCCTCGCCGGCCCCCTCGTCCAGGGGCGCCGGAGAGTCCCTCTCTCCCTCGCCGGCCCCCTCGTCCAGGGGCGCCGGAGAGTCCCTCTCTCCCTCGCCGGCCCCCTCGTCCAGGGGCGCCGGAGAGTCCCTCTCTCCCTCGCCGGCCCCCTCGTCCAGGGGCGCCGGAGAGTCCCTCTCTCCCTCGCCGGCCCCCTCGTCCAGGGGCGCCGGAGAGTCCCTCTCTCCCTCGCCGGCCCCCTCGTCCAGGGGCGCCGGAGAGTCCCTCTCTCCCTCGCCGGCCCCCTCGTCCAGGGGCGCCGGAGAGTCCCTCTCTCCCTCGCCGGCCCCCTCGTCCAGGGGCGCCGGAGAGTCCCTCTCTCCCTCGCCGGCCCCCTCGTCCAGGGGCGCCGGAGAGTCCCTCTCTCCCTCGCCGGCCCCCTCGTCCAGGGGCGCCGGAGAGTCCCTCTCTCCCTCGCCGGCCCCCTCGTCCAGGGGCGCCGGAGAGTCGCTCTTGCCTTCGCCGAACCCCTCGTCCAGGGGCCCCGGCGCGTCGCCGCCACTTCCGGGCGGGCAAGAGCTGGGCGGGAGAGAGCGGGGCGGGAGAGAGCGGGGCGGGAGAGAGCGGGGCGGGAGAGAGCGGGGCGGGAGAGAGCGGGGCGGGAGAGAGCTGGGCGGGAGAGAGCTGGGCGGGAGAGAGCTGGGCGGGAGAGAGCTGGGCGGGAGAGAGCTGGGCGGGAGAGAGCTGGGCGGGAGAGAGCTGGGCGGGAGAGAGCTGGGCGGGAGAGGGCTGGGCGGGAGAGGGCTGGGCTCGAGGAAATCAGCCGGGGTGAGGCGGAAACCGGGCCGGCCGAAACCGGCAAGGATGTAATCTACCAGTCTGGGACTTGGCCAAACGGAGCTCGGCAAAACGGAGCTCGGCAGAACGGAGCTCGGCAGAACGGAGCTCGGCAGAACGGAGCTCGGCAGAACGGAGCTCGGCAGAACGGAGCTCGGCAGAACGGAGCTCGGCAGAACGGAGCTCGGCAGAACGGAGCTCGGCAGAACGGAGCTCGGCAGAACGGAGCTCGGCAGAACGGAGCTCGGCAGACCCGCCGGTACCGGAAGCCTGGTTCGTGGCTTCGGCACGGGTGCGACAGGCGGCCCCGGTGGCAATGGGAGTATTGTGCGTGGCTTGGGCACGGGAATCTGCGGAGCTGGGAGCGGCGTGGTCGGCCGCGGAGCTGGGAGCGGCGTGGTCGGCCGCGGAGCTGGGAGCGGCGTGGTCGTCCGCGGAGCTGGGAGCGGCGTGGTCGGCCGCGGAGCTGGGGGCGGCGTGGTCGGCCGCGGAGCTGGGGGCGGCGTGGTCGGCCGCGGAGCTGGGGGCGGCGTGGTCGGCCGCGGAGCTGGGGGCGGCGTGGTCGGCAGAGGAGCTGGGAGCGGCGAGGTCGGCCGAGAAGCCTGATCCGGGGCTCGAGCGTCCAGGCCCTGCCTTTGCTTCTCCCTGCGACGTGGCGCTCGCCGCCGCCTCCGGGAGGGCGTCACAGCATGCCGATCACCACGTGGTGGCCCATCGTAGCTGGCCAGCCAACCAGGTGAAATACTTCGCTGCTGCGCCTCCCCAAAAAAACAAGACGGGCGGTGTTCGAAACTCCTACCGGAGCCCCCCCGCCGGCCGCCACGCGGTGGTCCTGTGTAGATGGCCCGCGGACCTGGCAGATGCTGGGCGGAGTAATCCGGGTCTGAGTAGTCGGAGGGGAAAAAGCGATCCTTCTCCAGTGGGGCATAACGTTCAGCGTCTTTAGTTGGAGCGTATCGGATTCCGTATCGGCTAAGAAAATAGCCGTCCCAGACCGAATCTCCAGCATCCAGCTCACCTAGCCGCTGGCCGTCCTCCTCTTCAGACAGATCGGAGCCCCAATATCCAGCCTCTAAGTCTATTAGCCCCCCGTCGTCCTCACCTTCAGAAAAATCCGTGTCCCAGCGGACAAAAACTTGGCGTTCCAAAGGGGCCGAGGGAGGCTGGCGTCGACGAGCGCGTCGGCTCGAACGTGGGTAGCCTCCCGCTGGGTCCATTATGGCCGGATCATTCTGTTATGATCGCGCCGCGTCGTGTGACGCGATCGTGGAAGTAGGTCGACCCAAATGCAGGAGGCAGGAGAGGACGAGGCATTAGCGTGATAACGAGTCCTTTAATGCATCAACCAAAACGTGCAAACAAGCGTGGCCGCATGCGGCGCGCATACGGACAGAGGCGAACAGAAAGGCAGCAGCATAACGACCGCTAGCTACCGCTAGCAACTGCTACTACAGTCCATGGTAGAGTGATGATCCGGCGACATGTGATGACGCGTCGCTTCCTTAAATACCGGAACCGAAAGTAATCATTGGATTGGCTACAGCCGGTACGTGTCGACGGCAACCCAGGAGGGCCAAAAGGGCACTCCTGACAACGGGTTTGTCGGACCGAGTCTGTTACACTCGAGGAATATTCAAAGTCCTGCTTTCTCCTTAAAAGACTGTGATTTTTTTAATGTATTTAGTATATAAAATAATAAAATGAAGGCATTCACATAGGTGGACATATTTCGGGTCATGTGGGCCACATTGTTTAACATTTGTTATACAGGTGTGACCTACAAGA
The DNA here is from genome assembly GCF_051989625.1 of Stigmatopora argus. Taxonomy (NCBI): domain Eukaryota; kingdom Metazoa; phylum Chordata; class Actinopteri; order Syngnathiformes; family Syngnathidae; genus Stigmatopora; species Stigmatopora argus. Next base: position 10,027,168 of record NC_135388.1, on the reverse strand, counting down.
CCCAAAATGACCGTCCCAGTCAAAATGGCTAGCGGCGTCAATGGGAGGCAATGAGTGCTTTATAAAGGGTTAACAAAGTCCTTTTTTCTAGGGTCGTTCATTGGCTTGTGTTTGTCATATACAACAGATGTTGCCATGTTATCTGCACAGGCAATTTTGAATGTATGCCAGATGCTCTGTTGGAACTGACATCTGTTTTTGTCCTATTCATCTTGTCAGGCTTCTCAAAAAGAGCTGCAGGCCATGGAAACAATGGCTGCTGCTTTTATCCATAAATTCCCTCGAGTAACCCCAGAGCTCTTTGTCGACTTGTCCCAGTTCATCCCATTCATGTCCGTCTCCGACATCATGAGTTTCCCGGCCTCCGTCGTTGTGAATGACAGCGTGTGAGTCGCTGACGGGCGACGGATCAAATTTAGACCGCGGCATCCTGACGCAAAACTTTTCTTTGAAGCTTGGCTGCCATTCGGGACCACAGTTCCGAGATGAAGTCGCCACAGAAAAAAGCGTTCATGAAAAGACTCTTACAGTCCAGTGAGTTGGGTGATGTGACCACCTGGCCAACATACTTCCTCAGCTCTGTCCTTCCGTTACTGCCTTACCTGCCCGTCCGTCATTTTCAGCAGCTGACCTCGCAACAGGTTGTACCAATTTTAATGCTTAACAGTGAACATCTTCTATTCACAAGAAAAATGAGGGAGCAAAGTAATGAAGGACTCTTTGCTATTTAGCTTACGCCTTTGATGGAGTTGCTTGGCAACAGCAGCCTGGACGGTGTAAGAGGACGCCACGTTGTTCGGACTATTTTCAATAAAAATAACGTGGTCACCGTTGATAATGTATCGAGGTGAGACAGTTCAATCACGACTACGAGCGAAACGCTGTTTGAAGATGATTTCATATTGATTCTATGCACAACCAACTGATATTTGCCCACATCACAGTCTGTTACGATTCGATTGATTGGTTTAATATGACGATCAGTTACATTTCATCTAAAGCCATCCAAAATATAGAGCAATTTGGATGTTTTTGACAATTTTGTTGCTGAAGCATCTCATTTTTGACCAAGGTAGCAATGTCAATCATTGTGTTTAAATTGAATCAATTTGCACTCGATTGTGTTCAACCAATCTATCCCGATCGCTGTATAGTTACCACCCTAATCCGTATTAGGGCCACAATTGTATACAATTCATCTTTACTACTACATGAGTGTGATACATTAGTAACACTTCTGGACCTAACGAAGATGATGATGAAAGATGCTCCAATTACTCTGATTATTCTCTGCAGGCTCGGTGCCCTTGCATGTTACTTGGATCCACTTGACCTGCATCCATTCCTTCTGGACGCAGCCATTTCACCCGCTCTTCAGAAGCAGCTGGTTGAATGTGTGTCCAAGGGCTTTATCAGCTCTAGCGGCAGGGTGAGATGCTTACGTTCATATCGCTATCCTTTTCTTTTTGTGTCTGACTAACTGTTCTTCTTGGGCAGCTATCGTCCTGGTTGATCCCAGCAATGCGGGCATCAAACGCCAGCCACATGGCTGCAGCAGAGTTGACTGACCTCAGCGCACTCCTGCCGCAGTTAGGAGCCTCATTTTTAATGTCACTCCCGTCACAGCAGCTCGTAGATCTCTTCTCCCAAACAGGAATGGGACCATATTCTCCAGCGCAGGTCAGAAAGGCGCTGCTTCATTTATTGTCAAACTTGAAACTGAGACTTTATTTAAACCAGTATGCATCTGAAAGATATGTCTTGTTGTTATATTTCTTCCTCTAGCCCTCAGTGGCTCACATTCATCTTTGTTTCCTATTTTTCCAGGCTTTTCAAATATTGGCCAAGATTTCACAAGACACCGATGTAAGTACAAATTGTTCAAACTATTTGCTACATATAGGTAGCCTAACTTTCACCTTTCTGGCAGCTCACCTTGGAAATATTGTGCAGACTGAAGCCGTTACACTCTGGGCTCTCCCCACTTGTGCTCAGCGGTCTCCGCTGGTCTGAGATCAGTCAAACTGCTCGCTGTCAGTGTTGGGATGGTGTGCTGGCAGAGCTCAAGCCTGGCCATAAAGCGATGTTATACAATGCCATGCAAGAGGTGATGGAGTTACTAGTTATATCGTAATTGATCTCCAACACTGTAACTGACCTCATTAGCTTCCGTTGACGGCGATAGACGTCAAATCCATTTAGATTACGAGGTCTGGCAGTGAGCAAACAATTTGAAACCTGAGTAAAATTGGATTCGATGTCTTGCTGTCAACGGCCATGAATACGATCAAGGGATTTGATGTCAATCACTATCGATGGCAGCGAATGAGTCGTAAGCATTTGACATGACTTTTATTTTGTAATCAGATTTTTAAGCAGGAGTCCGTCTGAGGTGGAAGTACTACATATAGAATTGAAAAAATAACAATGACCTTATCTATCAGCAGGCTTTACACAAAGACTCCCTCAATGTCAGTCAGGATGTGAACTGCCTCTTGCCATTGATCCCACTGAGGAAGTTGAGTGAGGCCCTACAGGGGGTAGGCCTCCCGGGTGACATGCATACATATGGAGACATCAACTGGTTGCCCCAGCAGGTGTGCATGCATATTTTTTACCCCGCTAATATAACAATCATAGGTTGTCAGGAAGGTGCAGGAATGAAGAAATAGCCAGTAGAAGCCAAGCATTAATCATCATCGCGTCTCTCCCATCAGCTGTCAGGATCTTTAACAAAATAAATGGATATATATATATATATATATATATATATATATATATCGGCAATGCACTTATTTATTTATTACCTATTTATTTACCTCTAAAATGTATTTTCCTGTGTCTGTATTCTCACCCTCTTGCTAATGTGACAGGGAAATGTATCTAAAAATCTAATCTAATCTAATCTAATCTGCTAAATCATTGGACATGCTTGAGATGAGCCTTTCAGAATATTAATGCACCATGCGTGCCAGCCTTCATCACGCTAATTAGCTTGGTTCTGACATAACAGGGCAAAGGAATGTCCTATAAATTAATAATAGCTACATGAAAGGGCTTTTGTCACAGCCCGGCGTCTATTAAATTGCTTCCAACATGAAGGAAGGCCGATCAGCCGCAGGAGATTTTTTTAAATCAAAAGTGGAGTTAACCTACTATATTATACACATAGTACAGTATAAGTGCATGTCTATATGTATTTCCATCATGTTTTATAACAACTGGGAGGATTTTGACACTTGTCTTGATACAATATTAAAGCATTTTCAAGTGCAGTTTATGTTAATTGTAAAATATTCACCTTTGAAACCCTCTATAAAGCAGGTGACTATTTTTGCTAAATACAAATAGACATACTGGTCATAATATCAACATATACAAGTGTGGGCTGCATGACCCCAAATGTGGTGTTCATATATCTGTGGACCCCAAGTCTCAATTATAATAGTATATAGTTTATAAATAATGATAATTATTGCATTTTACATATTATGTTACATAGTGTTTTAAGTGAATAAATACTTTGACAAATGAATGAAATGACTTTTTTTCCAATTAAAGTAAACACAAATTCACTCCGATTATTGACCCTAATCATACCTTAAATTTTACATTTTTTAAATGGGTACAAGACGTAGCGGGATTAATTCCGTGCAATATTTGAAGCCGTAAATGGTGATCAGCAATAAAAAAATCCCTACTATTAAACTCGGGCAGTAGCTATTGTTTTTTGTTTAAATTATTTTTATTAATTCACGCTGAATTCCAAACTTTTTTTGTCTGGACAGGCTCAAGTTCTGTTTAAGTGGATGCACAACTCCAAAAATCTCACCAGCAAGATGGTGAGGTAAGTCTAACGTGTTACCAGTAGACGTCCAATCCTTTTGAATTTGGAGCGCCGGCTGCGAATGAACGAATATTAATTTGCTGTCGACTCTCCCAGGTCAAATGTATTGGACATCTACTAGTTAAAACTAATGTCAATTCAGAGCATAAGGATGAAAACACCCAGTGAGTGGAAATCACCTCTGTAGCTATTTTTAGAGAGAGAAAAATGTCCTTGTTGTCGTTGACTCCTGGTCTAAATGCTAAAATGTGCTTACGCATCCAGATGTTAACAAACTTGTGTGCTCGTAGGGAACTGGGCCAAGTTGCGGCTGGAATGACCTGTGACTTTTTAAGGCTTTGGAGCAATGACAGCAATTTTACAGAGTTGCTTAACTTTGTGACTATGCTGCCAAAAAACATGAGACCTGCTCTGGTGAGAAGTTAATGCACCAAAAAATGTTGATTTATTATCATTTCCAAGTCAATTACCTTTAGATTTGCATGCCAGTGTCTCAAAAAATGTCTTTACGTGCTTACTTTTATGTGTGTGTGTGTTGCATAATCAGCGGAAATGTATCGTAGAGGAAATGCGGATAAATTCTAACCTTGATGCCAATGCTTTAAGCCCTCGCCTTTCTGCTACTTTACCGCAAGTATCTCCTTTTGTAGTATATGAATGCAAACCTTTTGTCAATTCCAGTAGAAAAAAACAACAAAAAACATACTTCTGCTCTGCTCTCTCTCTTTCTCTCTTTTTCAGCGTGACAATGATGGACGACCTTTCCAATACATCCCTCAGGGCTATTCTCGACCATGTTCAGTCACACTTAGCTGATTTCCTCCAGCTGCCATATTACAAGCAGTCAAACATGGCAGAAAGGGCTTTAAGGGAACTGGTAATGTTATTTATAATCATCATTCAAGCATCATTATCCTTGTAATGGTACAGTTTTTGAATCAATTCTACTATTGGCTTGACTAAGATTGTGCAGATGTATCCATAATGGGGTTCAGGGCTACTTTTGATGTATGCGAAACAATTATAGGTGCAGTATAAAATATTTATTCTTTCGAAAAAATGATGGTTACATATTGTATGATATTTTGAACCAGCGACATGCATTAAATTTGAAAGCATTTCAGAAGATTGAGGATATCAAATTTTACAATAAATGTAAATAGTAACAGAATATGGCACTCTGCAGGGGTTCTCTTTGCATAATGTGGGTGAGATTGATGGTCCCATTCTGGACTTGCTGGGCCCCCTTCTGCCTTTTTTGGATAGAGACAGTTTGGCCTTGGTCGACAAAGGTGCTCTGGCTTTGCGACTGGAGGAAATGAGGAGCTTCTGTTTTCCCAAAGAAGCCTTGCCAGATATCAGTTCCCTGCTTACACAGAAAGACTTCATGGGGTAATCCGCCTTTATAGACATGATATAATACAGCAATAGATTTAAGAAAGTTACACTCATTCCAAAAATCTAAGTCATAAATAATTTTAAAAAACAATTATATTCAGGTAAATACAAAAAAATGCACTAGGTTTTCAATAGATTTTGAAATGTATGTTTTTTAAAAACTTTTAATCAGCCCAGTATTTACCTTGCTGCCTGCCATTGTCAACAATGGACGTCCAATTCATTCAAACTATGAGGGCTGGCTGAGTGCTCATGTTTCATTCGTTCATTTGACTTATGGTTTATTCTTAAAAAGGTTACAGGGGGTGCTGTTGCCTATCCCACCAGGAAGCAGGCAGGTTACACCCTGAATTGGTGGCCAGCCAATCACATGGCACTAGAAGACAGACAACCCTTCATGCTTACACTCATACCTAGAGTCCATTTAGAGTGTTCAACCAGTCTACCATGTATGTTTTTTGGGATGTGGGACGAAACTGGAGTACCCGGAGAAAACCCACGCAAACTGGGAGAACATGCAAACTTCTCACAGGACCGTCGGAACCCACCGGGGATCGAACCCTCGATCTCCGAACTGTGAGGCGTATGTGCTACCCACTCGCCCACAATGAGTCAATTATTTTGGACATCTAGTGGTGTCAATGGTAGCTAGTGAGTTTGATGAGTACCCTATAAAAAGGGTTACTATGACAGTCAACAAAACATGTCTCATTTTCTAGGGAGCCATCGAAGTGGCAAGTTGGAGACATTGAATATTTGGGAAGGCTGCTGTTTTCCCTTTCAACAAAACAGATGAACTCCATCCCACTGGTAAGCACCACTCCCTGTTGAGTAACTTATTAAATTTCATCACACGGCTGTCTAAAGCGAGCACCCCCTGTTTAGAAAGTGTTGAATAAAGACACAGTGGAGCAGGTTCTTGTGGATCAGAAACGCTGGGAGAAGAGCGTCACTGGGCAAGTCTGTTTGAAGTGGCGTATGGACCAACATCAGAAAAATGAGAGAACCCAGAGCCTCATGAGAAGGATTGTAAAGGTTCAAGACAGTGGTACAAAAGGTTCAGTATGTATTTTTTTGTATTTTTAATGAACTATATGTATAATTGACCATGAATAGTACGGTTATAGTCCCAAGCTGTGCGGATATCAGAGGTACATTCCCGTCGGCGTGGGCATCATCTCAGTTGAGCCGCATGTCACAAGTCGACTTGACAGAGTGTGTGGAAGTCTTTGGTCAGGATATGTCACTAAGCTCTGAGCAGCGCCGGGCGCTATGGGGCAGACTGAGGCAGGTCAGTGAACGAGCGTGTTTCAGGGATCATTGAATTGTAAGTGTGTTCTACGGTACAGGTTCAAACTTAAAGTTTGGGGATCAGATCTGGTCCACAATATCATTTTGTGAGGTCTGATAAATTAAATCACGTGCTTTGACTTCATGTTTCTTGCAAATGCAATTTCCCTAATCTTCAATAAAATAAATAGTACAGAGATCAGAAAAAAGTTACTTTTTTTTTCCCTTTTAAAAATAAATATGTCAAAGTAATAGTAAGATGAAGAAAATATTCAAATTTCCACTTTTTAATTAACAAACAAGTGGAAAAATAAAACATAATTTTCTATGGTCCATAACAATTAATACTTTCTAAACAGCTGTTGATTCATTTAATCACTGATTAGTTGTCGATTCATTAATTCATTGTTGTATCACTAGTTGGCAAATAATGACCCCCCCAAAAAACCAACTACGATATGGCTATATATAAAAATAATGAACAGAATAACAAAATAAGGTAACTTATTATTAAAGCTAGATTTATGTATAGGATCTCATGACATTTGTCTTTTTGACCTCAAAAAGTGTCAGGTGATTTATTCTGTGTCATAGTAAACGGATACCAAGGATACTTTCAATGTCCTTATCAGTCTCACGTCCATTTCAGGGGTTCCATCCGGTGAGGGAGCTCAGAACAGATGACGTTCTGACTCTTGGTTCTCTGGTGACTGAGATGACAGTCAGAGAACTGCATGACAGCCCGCTAAGTGATGTGGCTGCATTGGCCCATCTGGGGACACTGTCACTCTGGAGCACAAAGAAGGTCCATTCAATTCAAATGTGAAGTTGATGCATGTCGACTTGAAAACCTTTGCGTGTGCCAATCACTCCTTTGGACTTTTTAGATGAGAACGGTCATTCTGGGGGTGATGCAGAGGGGAAACTTGAAAATCGAGCGGCTCTCAGCCATTGATCTGGCGACATTTGGGCATCTGATCTGTGGTTTATATCCATTGGAGATGAAAAGATTGAATGCTTACAACCTCAGGTGAGTCAATTGAACCGAATGGGAGGCCATTTTCCACTCTTTGCGTTTGAAGTCATCTAAGGGATCAATCAAATATATGTCTTTGCTTCTACTTTTTCATATTTTCTTTTATAAATAAGTTAGCCTTGATTGAGTGTTTCACACTACCTACCCTATGCAACCCTCTAACGTGTACATGATAAGAATGTGACAAAAATGTTTTTCTTATACTTTTCATATTTACGTTTGTCCTCTTGATCAGCAATAACAGCCAGCCAAACAGCTTCTACTTCTGTGAAAAAGCGAACATTAGTACATAATGTCAACATTTCAACCTGCATTCCCAAGACTGTATTTATGCCAAATATTTTAATTATCAAATAAATCTTGACACTCAAATGTTACCATTGACCTATGAGACGAGCTATTCGTGCTTTCAATACAATGTACACAAAAACATAAAGAGTTGCCACCTAAGCACAAACTTTCATGCAAACAGACTAAGTACAAACCAAATAACAAGCACTAAAAATCTCTTCTGCCTTCATGCTGCACAAATCAAACAATTTTATAGAAGAATTTGTGAATTAGAAGAGTATAAGCCCATTTGCGAGTTCCTCAATTGGCACAACAACATACCAACAAATAGATGTAGAGCAGGGGTGTCAGACTCGGGTTGGTTCGCGGGCCGCTTTAACGTCAACTTGATTTCATGTGGGCCGGACCATCTTAGATATAATATTTAGATTTTTTTTATTATAAGTGGATTAAAAGAACTGGATTAAAAGCCCTGAATATTCAGTTTTTTATAGATCTAAAAAATGTTTATTTTAGCTTTTTTATATATTTTTATATTTTACAAAATGATTTTTGAACTAAAAACACCGAAAAAAATTGATTAAAAAATTACAATTATTAATTTAAAAGGGGCAAAATCAGGAAATTTAATATACATCTATACTCTTCATTTTAATTTGATCCTAAAACAGAAAGTCGGCACTCATGATTTACTTTCCCGGGCCACACAAAATGATGCGGCAGGCCAGATTTGGCCCCCGGGCCGCCACTTTGACACATGTGATGTAGAGTAACTAAAAAGACGATGCCCACACGGTGTGTGAATATTTTGCATATGTTACGAGGAGTAAATGGGGGAACTTTTCTTCCCGAGGCAGCGTGGCGGTCCGGTTCCTTCGGGAGATGTCCTTGCCATGCACAGAACAGCAGATGGAGACTTTGACAAGTCGTTTGTCCAGATCCGAGGCCTTTGGTCCAGTCAGCGCTTGGGGACCAGAAGTTTTCACTGAAATTGGGACACTGGCAGGTACAGACAAATGTAATGTCCCAAAGGATGTTTTCCTTGCCAACCTTTTATAGTCTCTCATCCAGAGTGAGGAAGGACAATTCTTGATGGATTGGAACAATTAAAAATAAAATGTCCTCTGGGTTTGAGAGTTGGAATGGAAAAGTTTCTCTATTTTGAGGTGCATTGGTGATCTAACGACTGTGTTTGTGAACTTTCTGTATTCGCAGCGGGCCTGGAAGACATTGTTTTGTCAGCTCTGACACGAGAACAAGTAGAAGGACTCACCAGTGAGGCAATCAGGTTGCTGTCACCCAAAAAGATGGCAGTACGTTCCGCCTTTGATTCCATGGCAAAACATCTTGTGTGTATGGTTTCTTTCAAGCCGCATCTCAAGACCCGAGCCTTTTTCGGATACAAAAATATTCTCTAGGAGATAATGCTAGTGGAACTATTCACTTCGGATAACAGAAAAACAGCTGGGTTCGTAGAAAGTAGGACTAAGGTTGAAAACAAGCTTAAACCGCATATTTAAGCATATTATTTTTCATTTGGAATCATTTTAATTCTACCGTTCATAAGATACGGTAGACAAAATATAAACATTTTGACTTGCTAAGAGTTTGTGTGTCTAAACATTGTTACAAACATCAACCCATACGTGAAATGAAACAAACAGGTCTGCGACTACTCCAAATGTATTAAATTCCAAAGTATTTCATTTTCAACAGAACTTTTGTTTTAAAAAGCACATCACACTTTTGAAAATTCTAAACACACAAATATGTATAGAAAAGAGGTGGATCAGCATAGAAAACAACAACAAACATGATAAGACTCCAACAAAAACACATTCTGCCTTCTCTGTTGGTAATACTAAAAATGACAATGGCCTGCCAGGTGGTGTTCAGTGCCGTTAAGTTGTCTTGGCTGACTGTGGAGCAGGCGTGGGCCTTCACTGAGGACCAGTGGACCGCGTTGGACAATGAGCAGAGACACGCCCTCGGACTCGCTCGCTACGAAGGAGACGTACTGCTTGAGAGGAGAGGTATCTACTCATACAACAATGGTGATAGAAACTAATTGAATTGGTTGGACCAAGGCTGTTTTCATAATCCAATTTCATTTAATTAATAGGGTAATGTGCACTTCTATGCAACGCCTGTGATTTTTATGGCGTGAAGCCAGCACTCGAGAATGTTTGTTGTTTTATTTATTTTTGTCTGCACAGGGAGAAATTCGGCTACAACGGCACTGAAAAGAGACTGCTTGGTTTTAAGCCTGGTTGCTCCAAGTCTCTGGTTATGGCATCTCATTTGAAATGCTTCAGGAAATTTAATTAGCATTTGACACCCCTTGTCATACACATATTTGTACATAAATAAACATTCTGAATTGTTTTATTGCTTCTCTATGATGGTTCCTTTAGTTAATGATGCAAAGGTTTTCATTTAAATGACTGTTTTAATGCAATGTATTTTTACAGTATATTTGTGTAGTATACATATATATATTTTTTTGCATATGAATTCCTATCCAGAAAAAAGAAAGTATATGTTGTAAATGATCACTTGAATTTAATTACCCCATATTTGAAAAATAAAATATACACATTTTGCCTCAAGCTTCACTAGTTCATGTAGTTTTCAGTACGATTGGTAGACCGTTTAATTCATGTACTACATACTATTAAAAAGTCTATAGACACCTGTTCAAATACCTGATTTTTCTGTTAGATAAAAATGAGACTGACAATTAATTTTATAATAATATGATTATATAATAGTCCTACAAAATGTGGTACTTAAATACAACTAAATAGGGCCAATAATAAATAAACTGCTACCGCCAGTCTGAATTTTGGCAATAAATAATTCCCAATAGTTTGAAATATCAGTCAGTATTAGCACAAAACTAATACCTAGGCTTCTAATATAAAACAACAAAGAAAATGGCAGCAAAATGTGTTAATCAGGTGCACGTTAAACAATAATGTTACAAATATTAACTCATTTTTCTTAAGAACACCAACTGATAAAACTATTATTGTGTTTAGCTTGTGTTTGTGAGCCACAACTGTTATTTCTGTTGGCTTACATGTGATAGAGCATGTGATTCCTTTACTTTGGCCCTTTCTCCAACTAACAATGCGACTTTGTAAAGAACTTTGAATGGCATACGTATCTGAACTTTAAGGTGCTTACACGCTTTTCTTGGTTTGTGTAAATTCCATCACGAGCAAGGGTACAGCGATAATAGTGCAAGTGCATTGGTGCTGGTGCTCTGCTGGTTTCATGTGAAATAAATTGTAACTCTTCAATATGTCAATAATCCTGTTATAATGGGAAGACTTTGTTTTTTACACAGCGAGGAAGGACTACCATTCCAACAATTTCATCTCTAGATCCTTTTATTTAACATTTAGTGATGTAAAATATAATAGCTTATGTGAGATACATTTTAATTTAATGTTTGGTTAAGTAGCTTTTTATTCTCCTAAATTGAAGCAGTATTTTTTATCAAAAATGTAACCATGTCTGTTTGTACATAATGGAATTTGTGCAGTCCCAACAGCCTTACTTTTTTATAATTGAACTTAAATTGAATGTTGAAGCGATTATCTCTCAGATTGTGATAGTACTGAAATGTTTTCAATTTTGTTTAATTGCTGTGAGGAAGTGTAAACATTTGGCTCCTCTTCAGGGCCATCTGCTTTTGATTTTTTTATTTTGTAGAAGCACCCTTTTTTCAAAATTCATTTGACTATGTCCATATGTATGTTGATTATACTACATGTTGACTACTTATTTATTTATAACTTATTTATTGATTATTAGTATTCGTTGATTTGTTTGTTGTTGTTATTTGTGCACTTCCCTACTTATTCATCTTGTTTGACTACTTATTTATTTATTGATTATTTATTTATTATTTATTGAATGTTAGTTTGTTTGTTGTTGTTATTTGTGCACTTCGCGGTGAAGCTATAAATGTCATTATACTACTTGTATATAATGACAATACAAAAGCATTCAATTCAATTCGATTCAATAACCACTTGTCCAACGGGCTCCCCTATTAACATTGTATTTATCAATAAAAAATATAAATATTAAAAGAATATTCAAAATAACATAATGATTAATAATGAAAAATAGTAATAATTTATAATGTTCACGTTTGTTTATTGACCCCAAAAATAACTTGCTATATAAAGGGTTAAAGGTCTGACATGTCAACATGTTTGTAGCATTTTAACCCAAATATTTGAATTTCCATAACATCTCTCTAAAGTAATACGTCTTATGACATCAATTCGTCATTTCCCTAGATACGTATTAAACATTTGGACTATTTTGAAAAGATGGACGACCTTAGGATAAATAAACTGGCCGCCTGCTTGCGAAGCAAAACGAATTGACGTTACAACGCCATTTGCGACCGAGAGGTGGTGCTGTCGCCACGCTTACACGGCTGACTGTCTCCGGAACGTCCCCACTCAGTCCACGGCCCGTGACGTATTTCCTGGGGCTTGTGTGGACCACTCCGGTGGCACACCACAGAGGGCTATCATGACTATTTATAACCAGCTATTCTCTCTTATCAAATGTTCGCTGGTTTTAGTGCGCTGTCGTCGTTTCTAGCACCGCCGGGTGCGAGACAACAACACGCCGGATCGAGCAGCATGTAAACGGAAGCTGGTAAGTTGAAGCCTCCGTAAGTTTGCCGTTAGCGCTGTCAAGACACATTCGGACTTGTTTTGGTAAATGTTCGCTTTCGGCGAGTCCGATTCTGAAGGGACGGCGAGTCCGATCGGGACGCTGTGATCTCGTGGAACCGGGGAGCTGTCAGTGGCTCCGGGCTGGGAGATCACGCACGCCGAGGTGACGTCGATCGTGTCCGGTTTGATTGGGTGACGACCGCCCGGCTTCCCTGGATTTGGACATTTCGATACGCTTGTTTTTTTTAAAGCAAGGGGATGTTGATAAAGGGTGGGTTTGTAAAGTCAAGAGTACGTGGGCGAGCTACCGTCAAAGTCAAGTTTGCGGGCTACTTCGTGAGGAATTTTTGGGGAGATTATGACTACGTGGTGGTGGCGGTGGTGGGGGTGTCTGTCACGGGGTTGACGCGTGAGGTGAGGCGGAAAACACGCTCCTATCGGCGGATGCATCGCAGACCTCCAGTGGAGGTATTTCTACGGGTCTGAGAAGTTTGTTTCTCAAACACACCTTGTTTACTGTTTTAAACAGCCAAAACAAGAACAAATTGCATTGTTACGGTTTTTGAAAGGATTAAAAAAAATCACCAATCAGATGAATTGTTGATGTTGCAAGATTTAATCTGTATATCGCTCATGCCATGAAATTATTTTCTTCTGACACAAAATAATTGTTTTTATTGTTTTTAAAAGTGCTGACCAGAAAACACTGCCCTGTCCTTATTTGATCAAATTAACATTCTTTATTGTCAGTCACCGCGCAAGTTTCTATTATTATTTTACAAATGATTGACCCATGTTGAAAATGGCTTGCTTTCTTTACCATTGTAATTTTGCTGCAGTTTTATTTCTGGTCTCCTGCAAAGCAATGATTTGGAGATGTGAGGATTTTGCACAATGCCAGCAAGCCTAATGTGAATTTGGAAGAGGAAGGCACTGAGAGCCTTGGTTAAGCAGCCACGCTTGGTTCATTTTTGGTGCAATTTGTACACAAACAATCTTTAAAATAGAATCTTTATGATACGCTGTAGTTACACATGCATACATATGAAATTAAACCCAGTGCTTGCATAACAGTTGGATGAAGCGTGGTTGAATCGGTTATTTCTGCACCACACGAGGCTTGGGAAATTGACCCGACTGCACTCATTTTAGAAGCTGGGGATTCAAACATTTCTCAGAACATATCATGGGTCCAGGATTTTCATTACTGACCAAATTTCCAACCACTCAAAAAGTTTGAAAATCTTTATCAATGAAGAAATTGAGACTGTTTATGTGACATGGTAGATTTGTTCATAAGAATTATCAAACGACAGTTGTCAAACTGGTGGTATCTTCATAAATTGCTTGATATAATGTGTCCAAAGGGGGAGGTTGTTTATTCTGCGTGGGATTACTTATGAAAGATGCCACATATTTCAAGCAATGCTTATGGACAGTAAAACGTCAACATTTTTCACTCCCTTGTTTGGCCACTGGAGATTTGAAGCTAGTCCGTCGTTGTCTGTCAACTCCTCCCCTTCTGCTCATGGACATGTTTTACCACGTCGGTAGACTGCAATTTAATGCTGGATTCAATTGTGTGTATTTACAACAGCGATTGGATTTTACGTCACCTCATTTCTGAGACGGAAATCCAGTGTTAACTACGGCTTATACATTCAAATTGTGTGTGATAAGTCACCACACATTATATAGCCAACTCTCAATTACTTTTTAAAAATATATTTGATAAGGTCCAACTCACCCACGTCCCCAGTAAGGATAGGCAGTATAGAAAATGGATAACCGGTTATTAGGAATTTATACAGAATGTCTGACTGCGAGATTTCATAAAAGAGAAATATGATTACAATAATAAAATTATTGATATTCTATAGAAATGTTCTATATTTAAACTGGTCTTATTAATGTTAAGAGGTCTGAGAAGCCAAACTCATCCGTTGGGGCTATGCCTGTTGTGTGTTCCATTTTACTGAATCTGACCAAAATGAGCCTGTTCAACTGGAATTATTACTGTAAAGGAACGCGGATGGTTGAGTCATTCCATTTCTGGTCAGATTAGATTCCAGGAAAGTAGTCGCGACTTGGAATTTTCACAGTTGCTTATGCAGTGTTTGGATCCTTCGTCTCTATTTTGTGTTGTAAAAACAAACTTGCCATTGTAGAGTGGTAAATTAAAAATTGGTTTATTTTGGGTGGTAATGATTCATCCAATCAATAACAACATTTATAATAAAAAATTCACAGATAAAAAATCTGAAAAAGAATACTGAAATAGAAACATATGCGTATACTTCCAAATAAGAGTCTAGATTCCTTCATTTAAAAGAAATAAATGTAGTTATTTTTGTCTAGATCCTTACAAAACATTTCTCAATGTTTAGTGATCAAGACTTATATCAATACAGGTTCTGCAATTGAAAAAAAAAATATTTGCAGTTGAATAAATACTCGACTTAATAGCTTGAAATATCATTACTTGTTTAATACTTTTTCTCCTTCCATAGACAAATGCGCTTGGTAAGTAGAGGTCAGCTAAACAGAACGTAATAAGGTTGTTCTACTTAGCAAAGTAAAAGAAAATATTTAACAAATTAAGCTCATTTGAAATCTCCCAATGTTTGTAATCTTAGCATTATGAGTCTTCTAATTAGGGCGTTCAGAATTTCCTCCATTACATGTTGACTGTCGTACATATGGTATCAATTTACTGTGTTCCTACCACAGACAACTCACAGAGTGTCGGTGAGCTTTGCTTTATGTCTCTGGTGAATAGCAAAATAGTTCCCGCACACACCAGTTGTTAGTGTGTGCGCCTTTTAACCCTGCTGTTAACTGAGTGGCTGAGCTCGTAGGTGAGGTCACAGACTTCTGTACTTAAAAAGTCAGCACATACTAACCTCAAACAGAGGTTTAGAAATGTGTTTACTCACAGCACCAAAAGAAAGAGGCCAAAGTTGAGTGAGTAATGGCAAATTTACTTCCTTTTTTTTGTAACCCATGTATTCTACATGGCTTTTAAAAAAACGTAGTTCAACTTTTATTTACTATTCTCCAAATGTGGCTTATTGTTTTAGTTGATCTTATATCTGTTATCCAGGCAAAGAAAAACCAGCAAAATGTTATTATTAAACTTTTGCACATAAGATTTTCATCTAGGTTTTTCAAATACCTGCATTTTGGTGGATTGAAAATGCTCTTCTAGATATTTGGCTGTTTGTCCTTTATTTTGCAATGCATTGACCAGCAACTAAGTCAAATTGTTCTGATTTAAGACTATTTAATATCAATGTTACTTTGACTGCATAAAGGTTATCATCATAGAAAAGTCAAAATTGTTTAGGAGGGCTTAAATATATGCTGAACTTTATGATTGAGATAAATGTACATGGTTGAGATGATTTTGAACTTCCTCAATCCAGCTAGCAAGATAATAAAAGAGATTAGATGTCAGACTGTGAAAGAGGACACAAAAAAACCCTGAAAAAAAATTCCCTCAGCAAAACAATGACATTTCACACGGAGTCTTTTTTTGTCATTGGATAACTTAGAATAATTATAGATTGCATACCCAAAACATTTTTTACTTCATCCCTTAAAAGCATTTATTGAATTATAGGTGCTATAATGTGACTAAGGCATTACGCATGAATATTACTGCTTATTAACCATTAACCATTTAGCTTCTAAAGACAGGATCATTACTAAGCAAAAATAGGAGGAAGATATAGCACATACAGAAGCTTAAAAAAATAAATAAAGCAGGAAACCCTGACATTAAGGTAGTCAAGTTAAAGTACTTCCCCATATCCAGAAATAAATAAACAAGTTGTCTAGGCAGTTCTTAACACGACTCAACAAAGACAAAGTAATGAGACACTATGCTGAATGCCCTTTATATAGCATAAAGAAAAGCCATTTAATCTATAGGGTGAGCCCTCCCTGGAGACAGCTGCTGTATTGAATGCTGTGATGTGTTACAACAATTGATAAGACTTGAACAAGATAAACAAGTTTGTCCACTCAAAGTAAGAAGTGAATGCAATGAAATAATTAAATTGGTAACCAAAACATTCATTTTATACTGGGTACAGCTTGCTTAACCGATATTCTCCAAGACTGTAGGGGGCAATAAAAAGTGTCTACTTCATACAAACACTAGTTGCTCATCCATAGAACAGTGTGGGTGGTTTAAATGTAATCAGATGCACAAACAATAAAAGAGGAAAATTAATTTTATGGAGCGGCAGACGACATTTAGAAGCAGCGGGCCGACGCTCCTAAATTAAAGTAACACTATTACTAAAACTATTGCAATATCATGGGAAAGATAATGATAGTAAATGAATTTGACTGTACAAATTAAGCGAAATGCTGCTCTGTTTTCTCTGGCCACGTTTTTTTTCTTTACTACGCTTTTGTACTTTATCTTTAATCTTATATACTAGGATGGATTGTGCCCCTGAATGTGTACATTTGTGCAATTGCTGCTGTTTTTGTGTTGCAAAATGCAAGGCCACACTACATTTTCACCAATAACTGCTCTTAACCTAATGAAACATAGCACAACACCGGTGAGACACTTTAAATATCGTAATATCAATATTCATCCAGTCACTCATCTCCCAAGCCGCTTATCTTTACGAGGGTCTTGGTGCTGTTGGTGCCTATCTCAGCACACTATGGGCAGTAGGCTGGGGACATCCTGAATTGGCTGCCAGCCAATCGAAGGGCACAACCAATCAAATGACTTCCCGCCCACACTCGTACCAAAGTACAATTTGGAGTAAGCAGGCAGGGGGGAGCATGCAAACACCGGATAGCTGGAGCCCGAAATCAAACTCGTGAGCTCAGAACTCTAAAGCGGACGTGCTCACCCCTGTCTACCGTGCCCCGTAATATCAATATATTGTGAATGTTCCGATATCCATAATGCAGGCCTGAATGTATTCATTTTTTTCTCTTTTCTGACAGTTAAGCTGTGACCTTCCGTCTTTGTCTCTCCACGCACCGGCAAATACCGTGGGCAGCCGTGGCCTGGCGGAAAGGTGCAATGCACAGAGACGGCGCTGCTTCTGCAGAGCCCATGGGCGCTGCCCCATCGTCTCCCTCTGCGAGCAGCTTTCGAATGACTCTGGTGGAGTTGCTTTTATGCACTTTGCTGATCCTGCTGCTTTCTGGACCGGAACCAGTACTGGGTCAAAAAGTCTTCACCAACACATGGGCTGTCCACATACCTGGAGGTCGGGAGGAAGCAGAACAAATAGCCAATAAACATGGGTTCATCAACTACGGGCATGTAAGTTAAACACTTCTGCTGAAATCTTTTGGTTTGCTTGTGTAGTTGAGTCCAGACACAGAAAGTTCAATGTTCTGATTAGATCTTTGTTGAATTATTTATACTCGTGTAAGTAATATAGTTAAGTGAGACGAAAAATATTTTATTTTCCATTAGTTCCTTGTTGGCTCAGTATCAGGTGTAGGCACTATTTGGCATATGACTTAGCAATAGGGATGTGTATGAGTCCTCTGGGTCCAGTTTAATCAGTTAGCATGCCATTTTATAGTGAGACTGCGTCTTCAGAAAGCTGCGCTTGACTTTCAAGCAGCATATTGTAAAAGTGAACATGTGGCCAAAAACAATTCTTTTTGGCGTCAGCAAATGTAATCTGCAAATTATCGCCTTTATTCAGGACTTGATTCCAGAAAAAGGTACTTGTCAGCAGCACCGTATCTGACAAGACCACAGCTTGAAAGGCTGCAGAAATTTAACAATATACAAAGATATGATGTCATCTAAAATAATTAGCTTAGGTTTTTGTTGCAGGTTATGAGCAGCAATTATACTGCTTTTGAATTGGGCTGGGATCACTTCTGTTATAATGTGATCTCAATATAATGACCAGGACGCAATATCCATGACATGCGTCTGTTTTTGTCTCTTACCACTGAGTTCAAGTTCTACAGTCATGTATGTTCGAGCACTGATTAGTCTAAAACTGCTTCTTACTGCTTCTTAGCAGGGGCTTTGAGCAAAATAACATTTCTAAGCTTTTGGTATCTGTGTGTCTGACCACACAGCTTTAGTGTGATCACACATCACTTGTATGTATGACGCAGCTGTTGTGTGTTTGCGATGGAAACAGGAAGAATGCATTGAAGATATTTGCTGTAATCGAACACTGTAGCTGGATGGCTTTCTCTATTCTCTACCTAACATCTAAAAATATCCTCACAGATTTGTTTAGCTTCATCCATTTTCTTTAGCGTTTTTCCTTACTTGGTTTTCCGAACTTGGATTATATTGCTTGTGAGGTCAGGAATACAATTAACAGCCAATTGCAGTGTATACCTTCATTCTTATTCCCCTTGAATTCTCATTATCAGAGCGTCAGTGAGATTTCAAGTCAATACTTGATAGATAGATACATTTAAATATAAATAAGTAAAATGTATACCTTTTTCTTTTCTTCAACTTTTGTCTCCCATTTTGTCACGTTTTCATATGTCCCCTCCTCAGCCAGAATAACTGAAAAGCACTACAGACACTAGATGACAGCTTTTGAAAAGGTCTTGTGCCCTTTAGCAAGGCCTTTTACAGTGTCCAACAGAGACCAGCCATAAAATAATCATTCCAAACCCTACAGACACAAGATGACAGCTTTAAAAAAGGTCTTTTACACTTAAACAAGGCCTTTTCAGTGTCCAATAGAGAAACCATACAACCATTTACTTGTATGTCATTACTGTGCTATTTCATGACAATCAAGGTATCTAATCCAATGTAAAACCTGATGGGTAACCAAGCATAAATCACTGAATATACTGTCTGAGCTATACATATTATCCATCAAACAGTGAGAGTAATATCTTCATCAGCCCATTTGCCCTTTTCTGTGTGTGCTTTGGGTTCCATTTCAATAGATGTTTTGTGTGTAAATATGGGTATTTTTAAATTTCCATGCCACTTCAATGTTCACTATTTCCAAATGAAGACTTTGAAAGAAATGCTCATGATTTGAAAATTGCTTTCAAATGATAGGGAACAGAGGAATAAATAAAACATAGTTAAATTAATTCTATTAATCGTCTGACGCGTGGCTTGATTGTTATTAGGACTAACTGCAAGCTTGTTTCTACAACATTCACATTTTAAAGGCCTTTTCCTGCCCAGATCATCAAAACTGTTCTCCAAAAGAAACATCTGTTTTTGGTTGCAGTTCCATTTCATGTGTTAATGCAGATTAGCGTATACACCAGGAGATAATTATACATAAGAGTTGGCTAGAATGTCTTTAATGAGTAAATTAAAAATGAAGAAATTGAAATGTTGGAAAACAATATCAAAATCGACGCATGAATCAACCACCTGACAATGAAGGAAGCATTCCCCTTCAAAGATTCGAAAGTTGTAGCATTTTTGAGGCCACTGGATTTTCCTGAGGCATTTTTGTACCAATTATTCAACCTTGTACACAGCTCTTGAATCTTCCGCGATCAAGGCAGTGTCACTATTTAACATGCTGTTTTGCATCGTTAACCTCTGGTTCTAACTCATACATGGCCATTTAACAATTTAATAGTTAATTTAATGGCTAATTCATTGGCTTTTACCCCTTAAGAGGCTATATATATTCAGCTTCAGTAAGTACTTAACAAAGTGAGGAAATGAAAAAAATATATAGAGTTTATACTTATTGACAAAGTTGGTCTCGAACAGATTCTACCTAGACATTATAAGATATAAATAACTTGGCAACCCATGGTGGCAAAATGATCAAAAGGGATTTAGGACCTTATTTATATTCTGCTTGAATCCTATTTTTAATTTTTCATCTGGAGACCTTTAAATAGGCAAAGCACCACACAGCAGAATGGAAATGTCTTTGTTGTTCCTGATTGAAGGTAAAAATAAATAAATAATAATAAGTCTGGAAAAAGATGTTTAAATAAAATCGGGATTATCATTGGCTGCTAGGTTTTGGTAATCTGCTCAACAAGTACGAAAGGATTGTGTCTGGACTTTTGTAAGAAAGAAACTACATGTTTGCTCTTTGGCCATATGTTTCTACTTTATTTGATGAGTTTCATAATGTTGTTTCAGCAAGGAATGTCATATCTGTCCAGGCAATGATTAAAGAACCAGAAAGGGATGAAGAAATGGCATTTTGTTGAAATTCCTTAAACAGCTAGTGTTTATTTAAAAATCTATTGTTTAACATCTAAGCATCTGGTCAACTACTCCGTCATAAGATAATGACAGACTGCTTTTGTCTTAGTTTGATCTTTCACAGTCATAACTCATTTAACCTGGCCTCCATTATGCTTTCGCAGATCATTTCAAACGTGTTACTTTCATGCAGACTTTAATGACCCTTTAACACTATGACTATCACATTGCAATTTCCCCCAAAAATGCAATCTCATCTTGAAGGCCCTGAAATATGAAAGGTTTAGCAAAACAAAAAAGCAAATAAAAAACCCGCCCTTATATTTTATGTGTATTAGGGGCCCACATTAAGGGCATTACAGGCAAATTACATGAAGTTAAAATCTGGTCGAGACAAAATAAACATTTACATAGCTGAAATCTGGCCTGCCAAGACACATGCTATCAAATGATGATGATATATGTAATGCAATTTATTGGAAGATAAATGATGTCTATTATCTTTTATGTTTAAAATTATAGCTGTCTCCTTTTTTTGGTCTCATGCTGTTGTCAGAGTTGATAACATTTTGTGACTATCACATTTTATTTTTGGCTGCAATCATTGAACCAAATATACTTTGAAGTTGCATCCTTAGACAGCTTTGAATCACAATACCAGTGTTGCATGGTTATTAAGTTGCTTTTGTCAGAGTTCATTCAATCCTTGGCCATACAGTGGCAAACATTGGGATTCTTTTTCTATTAAGTTACTGATTGTATTTTTTTAAAAAAATGCTGCATGCTATAAAAGTTTTATATTGGCCATAACCAGCATGTTTCAAAAGAAACTGACAGGAAGAAATCCATAATTGGACTCTGGAGAGCAGAAGCTGTGAACTCTATGGGGGAAATATGGTTTGAAAAAAAATGTTGGGGAGACATCTAAAAGGATTGGACCAGAGATGATGGGCAAAGAAATGTGCCTACTGAGCGCTGAAAGGAGCCGCTCTGCATGATCCGCACAGGTGTTTCCTCTCTTCTCCCGCATTGCTACCAAGCATAATTTATTTGACTGACACTAAGCTTAAGAAATTCCTTTAGAAACTACATCCATGTGCATTACATTTCCCAAAGAAAATCAGGGTAGGAAGGTGGATTCAATTAATAGTTATATGGTTTTAAATATGTTACGAAAACTAAATTTGGCTACTCTTGCTTCTGTGTAAATAATGATGCATGCAAGAGCGCAAACCAATCGGACTATAAATCTACTTTGTGCACGCGTTGTGTGTGTGTGGCTCCAGTTTTTTTACCTAGGTCTACAATGTGTTGTGTGTCTTGTGTCTGTCTTGCTACTGCAACCAAGTGCACGCGTTGTGTGTGGCTCCAGTTTTTTACCTAGGTCTACAGTGTATTGTGTGTCTGTCTTGCTACTGCAACCAAGAAATTTCCCGAATACAGGATGAAATAAAGTTCTAACCTAACGTTTTGCCCATTTTTCATCATAGCCCCTTCGATTTTCAGTTTACTCAAGACAACCGTGTAACTCAACCTTACAGGCGATATATTTCCCCCGCTTAATATTTTATTAAGGAAAAATGTGTGTTTTGTGAGTGTATTTACTCATGCAGTATAGTCATTAATCATTGATTCACCAGCCAGTACTTAACCATCTCCAGCCCACTGTCAACCAAACGATTGCAGTTTTTCCAGCGTGGTTTGTAACTTTGTAATGGTGTAGCTTTTTAAGATTTTTCTTGTTCTGTGAGTTCGCAGTCCAAAGTGTGGGGACCTTTCCTTACGTGTTTTATAAAACTCTGACACCGCAGCCGTATTGATTAGCGTCAATGTCTTTCTTGTTTTTGGTCCAAGGGTCACTCTGAAAAAGCTGTCTTTTATTCCGCACTTTGGCCTTTTATGAAGCAGATCTACATTTCTCTTCATCGCAGTGCAGGCACTCTTCTTTGAAAGTTAATGAACTGCAGATATTGACTGATCCGGTTCGCTCCGGTGGAGACTTTAGTGAAGACAACGTGGAGCTAATACAGCTGAATTAATGTACCTAAACCTTATTGGCCATAAAACATTTGAATGAATAGTGCAGTTGATTCATTTTATCAAGCTGGAGTGTAGACATTGAAAATGCAAATTTATTGCATTTATTCACATAGCGGTACATGAATAACTGGAGTATTATTGTGGCAATAAATTCAAGCAACACAATCTTCTGAGAAAGACACTGGCTCAGATGTCTCATTTTTAAATCTCTCAACCAACCAATTTTGTTAAACCATGAGAAACTGGTCATTTTTCAACTCTTTCGCAGCCAGACATTGTCATAATACTGTAGTTCCCATATTGCCAGCTATATTTAGATGTGCAATGTATTGTTTTGATAGTGACTATTTAAGAAAGCAAAATGCTAGCTCTACAACTATGAAATGTGCTCGAGCAACACTAAATTGATTTCTTTGCGTGACATTTGTCAATAATTTCATGACCTACGGATCACGTCACATTCTGTTTATACTGTACCCATACGTACTTTTTGTCCGAGTGTCCCAAATAACTGTTAGGAGCGCCTTAATCTACCTATCTCAAATTTCAAGTGATTGATTGAATGTAAAAGGTTGCATTCTCACTGAAAACCATGTCCAGAGTAGCTTTACAACATCAAAATAAATATTACCCCATTGTAATATTTGGCTGATTTCCCAGTGGGATATAACTAACACTTGACACAAAAGGGGTTTTGCGCCCCGGTAAATGATTGTTAGATGGCTGTTTCTATTAATCACAGTAAACATTCATATTTGTGCTGCAAAAACGTGGCTTTTAAGTATAGGTTCAATTTTCGGCACCCTCTTGCTTTGTAAGCCGAACAAAAATAAAATCAACCCAGATAAACGGATCCAAATTAGACATGTACCGGATTACCTTTATTTGATCCATCTTAATGCTGTTTTTTTCTAAATTTAGGGTGTCTAAGCTTGGTCTTAACAGGTGCCAGTAAGATGCTTCATGCTTTTTCATTACACTAATTTTGATGGAAAAAGTGGCTTTGAATCACGGATAATTAAACACACTGCTCATCTGTCATTTCATAATGATTAATACATGAAAAATGTCTGTTTTGAAGGTTTGCAGTATTTCTTTAGATTATTTTTACTTCTAGCCGAACCATTATTTGTCTTCAGACTCTGCACATGCCAGTACTGTAATTGTCGTCTCGGCCAATCCCCCAAAATGTTGATCGATCTAAGTACAGTCATTTTGACTGAGTGTTCATCAATCTCATCTTGAAGAAATTGTAAATACAATACACTCCTTGGCTTCAACCCTCTTCGATCCTTCCAATGTTTTTCCCAACTAGTTTAAAGATGCATGGCATGTGCTTGCCATTATTCTGCTCAGTACAACATTGGCATAAAACCAGAAGCCTCCTTAACCCCGATTGCAACCTCACACACAGAAAACAAGATTGCCCACTATTTCTTTAACCGTATTTATCTTTGTCCATGACTAATTTATGCTCATGTACGAAGCAGGTGATGACCTGAAACTTTACTCATGGTCCTTGGTAAACAACAACTAAAGAACAGATGAAAAAATAACAAGCTCATCTGCAGGAGGCTGTCTCTTGCCGGCAGCAAAGGAGTGAACACCCGTCTTGCCAGGGGTCCTGAGAACCGTATCGGCACTCACTCATTACTCGGCTCTCCCACCGCGCAGTGATGGGGGGTGGGGGCGGACTGGGATGAAGCAGACCCACACTCAGGTCACAAGGTCTTAATAGGAGCCAGATGTGCCGAGGGGACACGAAAATACATGGACGGCACCTCTCAAAGCACAGGAATGTGCATGTACGTACAGGCGTAGAGGAGGTTGAGTCATTTGCAGAATTTGTCTGAATGCAAAATGGCTACCTTTTTGCAAAGCTCCAATGTGATGCGTCTGGTGTTTATAATATTTAGTGCAGATGTTTGTTAGCATGATGTGTTTCTAACTTGAAAAGTTATGGTAAAGATCGTCTCTTTCAATCAAATGCAGTGTTTTCTTGGTATCAGCTCTCTTGGGTGTTTCTACTCAACCTTCAGAAAGCCCTGAATGTGAACCCAGACTAAAATCATAAATCTGGGTGGAGGCAACAAACTCATCACTTTGAGGAAGGAAGCAAATTCACTGGGCTGGGCTGAACTCAACTGACGCATTTGTGCCAGTGGCTGAGTGATAAGACTGTTGTTAGACATCTTCTTAATGCTAATGAGCTTTGTTATTGCTGGAGAAGACTTTGTCCCGAACTGATTTCCTGCTGGATTGACACGAGCAGAAAATGCAAGACACTTGAACTTCAATCCTGGAAATCGCAATCTTGGCTCGTAAGGGTGCAATATGTAGCTATTTGAGTATTGAACCAGGCTTGTAATGAGCCAGCCTCTCTTGAATGTAGGCACATACATCAACAGAGACTTCTAAGGGAGGTGGGGCAGTCGTTTGAGGTGCAATTTGAACCGGGACTTGATCTGATAAGCCTTTTACAATGAAAACAACCAAGTGAATGTTGAAAAGCCTGTGTTAAGCACCACTTCAGGAGGAATGTACAATTTGGGTGGAGCATTTTATGATGGCTGTAAATGTGTTCTCCCCCCTATGTAACAGGAATCCTCAATTGTAACACATAGGTGAAGTTGTGCTACTGTGTCACAGTTTTACATTTCATGGTGGTCACTTTAAAACAAAGTTGTGCTTAATCCAGAGTGAAATGGGCCCATGTCTAATCTAATGGGGTTTCTATAGTTTGGCCCTGTATCATGAAGTGGCAAAAGAACAGGAATTAACCTAAAGATAAAGATCCCATCTTTATCCCAACTTGAAACACAGAAAGCACCATAATCTTTTCACAGTTTGTCAACGCAATTAACAGAATTTTTTCATTATTATCAGGCACACAAGCAAGAAAAAAATCCTTAAACTGCAATTTGACTACTGTTTGAATAAATGTTCTCCTTTTTTCTTTTTCAATCCATGCAAAAGCTACTCTGGTCTCCCAAGACAGCATAGTGTTTATTTGCAATGGATGTTTCCAGTAAATGTCTATGGTAAACGGCCAAATTGACAGAAACGGTTGCACAGTATGCCAGATTAGTATATATGTATATATACATGTGTGTGTGTGCGTGTGTGTTGTGTTTCAGAATATGTGCATGTAGTGCTGATGTAGGAAAGAATAAATTCCATTGGGCTCACCACAACCCCCACCTGCATGGCTCCGATATTGAATCCCTGGATGCCTGTTATGGAAGGGAGGCCATCTCCAATATTATGAATAATAAGGTTGCTGATCGTGAAGTGCTGCTCTTGGGATTGGTTGCCTTATTTAGTCCATTTCCAACTGTTGCAGTTTGTTGCCACAGAGTGGTCTGATTGGGAAGGTGCATTGGATTTCCATTGGGAGCATTATTGTGTATTATGAATAACGAACATAATTTTATGCCCTTTTCTCATACAGTAGATGTTCTGCTTATTGCGTTCCATGCATTATGTTTTCCATGTAGTATATTTTGAAGTGTTTGTTTTGGGAGTCTTCTTTCCTTCTAGTGTACAAGCCATATAAGACACAGCATACTGGTTCATGTTTCTTAACAAGCATGGGCAAATACACCTCCGTTAATGAATGTAAAAGCCATTATACGAGTGTCACTGATAAAATATGAACATATTTGCTTTGCTTTTTAGTTGTAGTCCAACAGTTACAGCTCCTGTTCAATTAAATTTAAAACAACCACATAGATGGCCACATTAGAATTGTTCTTTTCCTCTCTAAATCTTATGTCAGGTGCAGAAAAGCAGCCAAGACCTTGAGATTTAGCAGATCTTGTATTAAATGTACATTTCCAGTAATGTGATTGGCAGAATTTCATGGTGGATTTTATTTGTAGGCCCGGCCAGCTTTCATTTCCAGTGCTGTTATCCAGTGGATTTCATCATATAGGTTCCTAGTCCAATTGGCTTGCAGGGTTCCCTGAGTATCTAGCACCATCATGCCTGACTTAATTCTAATGCCCATGCAGGAGATATGCAATTACTGTATCTTGGAAATAGCCTGTGCCTAGTTGAGCATCCACCATCACCCATTACTATAATATCTAATACCTTTTCTTAAATCTCTCTCACACGCACACAGTCGTTCTAGGGGGAAACATTTTTAATCCCAGTGCTGGCACCAGTTCAGCTTGATTGCCTATTTTAAGGCTGCTGTTTTTCTCGTTGCACTTCCAGTAAGTAAAACTGATGCGACTTGCAACTCTTTTGTCTTTTAACCAACCTAATCATGCTAACACATTTTATTTTCAAGGTGAAAAAAATCAGAGAGAAATCTGTAATAACAATCTTGCGTACATGTAGCTGAATCCTTATAATCGCGCACATAAACGTAAAATAGCGTGAGTCTCTGCGGCATAGAGAACCATGTTGATTGTGTTGTCAGACTGTTGGAAATAGCTGTGGTTGGCTTTCTTGAAATTGTAACAGCCACCATGAAGCCGTGTGGTTTGTGCATTCAGTGAGCTGAATTCAGCAGCTGTGCTGGAGGTTCAGACTGGACTGCAGGATGATCTTTCCGTCTGCGAGGTCGAGTGACATAAAAGACCGCCGCAGGATATGCACACTCTTATGAAAATGAGGCCACGCGGAGTGGGATGCAGCTTTTTGTATTGATATCAAATAGGTTTAAGTGCCTTTTTTCTGGGTCACCTAGTGAGCGCTTTGTGGTAGATTTTATAGTTTCATTTAGCCTTTTAAGTGTTGGCCTAAAACCAGAGTGACGGTTAGACCATCGCTTGCAGTCTTTGTATTCATGACCTGGTTCTGTGACATGATAGCCATTCAGTTGTATATTTTTAGAATTCCTATGGGGTTCCTTGCAGGGTTCCCTGAGCATCTAGGATCCCAATGTCATGCCCTTCCCCAGTACGGTTTCTCATGTTAAAGCATGAACAGAAGTGTTAACACGGCTTGATCCCATTGTCAATATCAAATACAACAGTAGTCCTCAATAGGTGTCATATTGATAACTCTCTTTACCTATAAAGCCTTTTCACACTGTCCTTAGCAAAGTGTCCTGTACAACCTCCTATTCATTTTGTATGTTGTGCTGTAACAGCGCAGGGCCCTGCAGTTCACTGTTACTGCGCAAGTACTCTTTTATATTGTTTTGGTCGAGTCAGCACCCATGTATACTGAGTCTCTAAGAAGCCTATTAAGGTGTCACACATATCACTGTTGCAGGTGCAGGTTTGAATTTTCACTTCTGTACTTGTAGCAGTTGGCATATGGATGTGCAGCACGTAAATGCTGTGAATTAGTTTAAAAAAATAGTGTGCACACACTATTGTATCTGTACCTGTGCAATATATCTCTTATTTTCTCCTTTGTATGAAAGAAGTGAAGCCCACTTCACTTCCTGGCTCTATTAAAGCTTGTTTTGCCAATAGATAGGCATACTGCAGTGGGTAGCCAATGGGTCACAAGTAGATGGGATAATCTGAAATAAGAGCATTTGATAGGCTAACACAGTAGTGGCATTTAAAATTGTTTGCCAACAGCTATTTTGCCTACTTCTAGGAAATATTGGCTTCTGTTGACATTTTTCTCCACTACTCCACATCATTAAATTTATTTTTCCCCCTTTTTAAAATGTTACGCAAGATTCTTTCCGCTAGGACGCACTGGATCCAAACCTATTGAATATAAATTTTAATGAGTAATTTCTGCTACATTCAGAGGTAAAACAGTATAAATAATGCGACTAGACTGTTGCATCAAGCTCTATTCAGGATTCTTGTCACATTGATGACAAGAAAAGGGATGTTGACTGATTGACCTCAATAACTAGAAGTGGACCACTTAAAAATTGCACTCCTTCAAGATTTGTACCCCTTGACATACACCATGAATCCATCAATTTATTTTCTACCACTCATCCTGTTCAAGGATGAGCTGGAGCCAATCCAATTGACTTTGTGGGAGATATGCGGTACATTCAACCTATGGGCAATTTAGCAAAGGAAGAAAACTACCTCCGAAAAATGGTGTCTAGGCAAACGGAAGCTAAAGTACACAAAAAAAGGGTAAGTGAGACTAAATAAGGTTTTTAAAAACTCAACTACCAAACAAAACATGCTTTAGAAAGTTACTTTATATGAGTTCCATTGCTATGCAGTATACTGTAAAAATGCTTTCCAATATGTTGAGATGTTTTTAAAGAGCTGTCCCATGATGCCCCTATTCTATAGTTTTAGTGTTATAAAGTATGCAATGGTCAAAGAAGATTGCAGTATGGGGATTTTGACCAGACTTAACAGTCTTCTTTTAAAGTTTTAAAAATAGAAATGGCTTTATTTCAGTTTTCTATTCATGCAATATAATGGTTATTCAATAAAGCTTTAGAGTAAAGCAGTCATTGTTTGCAGACTGTTTGTTTTTCGACTGCTCAGAGAGAAAAAACAGATGTTTTTTTCTTTTCCTTCAAATGTATACTCATCATATTATCTTACCACTTTATTGGAGCTGTTAGGGTCCATGTGACATATTTCTGATAAGAGTTCATTGAAATAAGGTGAAGACGTTTTGGCTTACCCACTGTAGCTACACAGACAAAAGAGAATATTTCTCAGTAGAGACGTCCATAATGGAAAAATTAAAGACCGCAACTTATAGGGAAATCTGGTTTAAAAAGGCCCAGTGGACCTCTGTCAGGGTCAGAGGAACACATTTTCTATTCATGTCCATTCAAATGGTCCATCATGGCGCTAAGGAGAGATAAAATTAGGCAGGAAGGTTAAATCTTATCAAGTGCTGACACACTGGCAGTCCCCTTTACACAGTATTCTATGTCTGCAAACCAATGTTAAATTTCAAGACATCTTAAAATCAGTCAGCTAGGAAGCAGTTTATTTGTTTG
This sequence comes from Stigmatopora argus, assembly GCF_051989625.1. Lineage (NCBI taxonomy): Eukaryota > Metazoa > Chordata > Actinopteri > Syngnathiformes > Syngnathidae > Stigmatopora > Stigmatopora argus. The sequence goes on along the minus strand of NC_135388.1, from coordinate 9,997,483 downwards.
AATTTTTTAATCTAATTATGGGAGGTAGCACGGTAATGAATGCAGCGCACTTATTTGTCAGCGTACTATAATTCTGTCCAGCACATGTATATCTTTGCCTGCAGCAGGAGCCCACTGTGGGATTCATCCGCGAAGTAATTTACCTACACTGAAATGTCAGTGAATTCATTTTGGATCTCTTCTGCCTTTCCTTTCACTGGGGAATTATAAAACCACTACGGAATAATGCAATGCAGTGCAGTGCAGTGAACTTTGGTTTAAAATAGAGGCTACACTCTAGAACCACCTGTAAAAAATTTCAGTCAGTGTTGTATAAAAAAAGAAAATTAGTGTTTCCTGAATTAGTTATCAGAAGACATCATTATTATTCAGATAGTTGTCTTAAAATCTAATTCATTTAATGGTCCACAATCTCAAATGTCCCTTTTGTAATATGTTTTTCCACCATGAGATTGAAATCTTCAATTACTAGTCCTTGTAATGTCAAACGCAATGACACACTTTGTGCCTCTGTGACAAGGCTGCCTCACTTGTGATGAACCAGTCTTCCTGCCTGACCCTTTTCAATTTCCTCCATCTCAGTTTAGTTTACGCTCCTTCTTAGATGCCTCTTCCCCACCACATGCCCCGAGCACACAAAGGGCGCACATGCACACTAGTGCACACACGCACGCACTTTCCCTGACAGGCTAAATAGTCATAAGTGCAGTAGAATTCCTCCACTAATGAGGGTGAACTCATTAAGGCATCTGCATGAGACTCTGCAACACATTTGAATGAGATAATCCTTCAACTGTTAATTTGACCCTAATGGGCGAACCTTTGATCTCCAGCAATCTGATAATAAAATGTTATTTCCGACTCCATTTGGCAGATACTTATGGCTGTGGCATTTCTGTTTTTCGTTAAGTCAAATGTAACCGCTTGTAATACCTCAACTTGTTTTTTGTACAGTATTACACGACTATATTCTCTTCGAAGATCAATGTGTAACTGTAAAGTAGGTCAGATCAATTGCAAGCATTGCATAACAAGTATTCTCTTTGTAGTACTTACAGAATTGGTACATAATTTGTGTTTGTGTTAATGTGAGCAGAAATGTTTTACATGAGTTGGCCCTATAGTCGAGTGGTTAGCACGTCGGCCTTACAGTTTTGAGATTGAAGGTTCAATCCCAGGTGTGTTCTGACCTTGTGTGGAGTACGCATTCGCTGGTTTCCTCCCACGTCCCTTTCAGTTTCGCTGGTGAATGTTGGAGGATGGCCATTTTCAGGTCACTGAAGAAATGATTGATTCCGTTTAAGTCAGAACTCAGGCCTGGACCAATCAAGAATAGTAGTCAGCTGTTCATTGTTTTTTCAGTGCCTTGCCACAAGTCTGCCTCTTTTGCTCTTCATGCATTTCCTTTGAACTCATGATTCGCGATTGCTCGGACTTTAATCGTGTGGCATTTCTCAAGCACAATCATTATAATCACACATAGCTCGGCCCCATTACAGATGTAAAACCATATCATTGACATTCAGTAGACAGCACCGATTTAAATATATGAAACTCACAGCAAATGGTCTGAATGCTTATGGGTATCTAGGATTTGTTTTCTTGCTTTAATCTGCAAACATAAACAAAAGCAATCTATTGTCAATATGCTGTTGTGTGTTCATTAATGGGGTAAAAATAATTTTAAATTATTTAAGCAAATGACTACATCAAACCTAACAAAAAGAGGAAAAACAAGTGCATGCCAATTTCATTCAGTATATGTGCCAATATAATCCCACTTCCTCTCTATAAATACTTGGGTGAGAGGTGGGTTCTCATCGATGCATGAGGTGACACTCGTCAGCAGCTCTGCCAAAACTGTATACATTTTATCCTCGTCAACTCCACAAGGTTAAGGTCTTCCTTCGTGTGCAAAAATCCAATAAATGATGCCCACAAAACCTGTGACTGTACACTCATGTTGATATGATTTGATGTCTTCATAATTAAGTTGGTCACAAAGATCACGTTGTCAAAATGACAAGGTTCATATTGGTAATTAGAGCTGCCACTCAGTAGTCAGATTTAAAATTAAACCTACTGTCTATACGGACTTGTCATTAAATAATAACCAGGGGGTGGAACAGTTAAAACGAATGAATATTAATTACATTTCAATGTCCAGTAATTTATTTTTACATTTTGGAGAATTAATCAACGTTGACAATTAAATGACATTCTCACCGCAAGTAGCATGTGTCTTGACCGTATTGAGACCTTTTAAATCACAGACTCTGGTGTTATTGAAAACTCCTTCCCAGAAGAATTCTCACAAGGTGTATTTGTTAAGTAGACTGCACAAAAACAAACACAAATGTGAATTTTAATAAAGACCATGGAATAATGGCCATGATCATTAATGTGTTACCTTGATAAACCTTTTCTGCTCTATCTGTGACCAACTCACTGCATCAGTAACGGTCACTCTAAAATGCCCAATCTACATTTTCCAACAGCTGCAAATGACTTTTTTACCAAGTGGAAAGTACTTAAAGCCACGAAAACAATGTGGTCTGGATTAAATGGTGAAACTCATTAGCCGTTAAGATCGGTACTGATTGCCAGATGATGGCCGGGCCGCAATGCTGCAATGGACACTCTTGAGTGTAATGTGGCAAGTGTGCCTGTGTGAATATTTTGTTAACAGTTGAGTTGTTCCTAATGGGGGGCAATCTCTTGAACACATAACTAGTTGCATTAATGTGGGTTTTCTTTTGAGAGCATTTCTAAGGTGTTCATTTTTCTCCTAACACACCAAAGTTAACTGCATTTTGTCGATACTACTAAAAGTTGTTGAATTGGCCAGTAAAATGCTATATCTTCATGATAGTGGTGGTTGGCAAACATTAAAGTGCAGCTTGACCAAATCGTCCTTGGTTCTTGTGTACTAACAAAAATCCGTCCTTCATTCATCCATCTTCCATTTCACTGATCCTTACAGCCGATTAATAATCCGTAATAGGATTGTGATGTCAACAAGTAAAATTCAGTTCAAGTCAAGCAAATTTGACTTGATGTTTAGAATGCTCAAATAGCAACACCTGTTTTTTGTTGGACACTTTTCGACATGGAAACACTGCCATACCAAGCCATCGAAAGTTATACTGTTAATTTTTTAGTATTTTTTTTTTTTAAATTCATTTATTTATTTTAGCAATCTGTACTTGACTACTCTCCATTTTTTTGTATTACAGGTTTTTGGTGACTATTATCACTTCAAGCATCGTACGGTGGCGAAGCGATCGCTGTCAGATCATAGGAGTACACATGTGCGTCTACTAAAAGATCCCAAGGTAAGGGCAATAGATTTGGCTTTTTCTAATATATTCAATGACATTTGAAAGAATAAAAGACAGATTGATAGCATTAATAATGCTATTAAAAGGAATGACCATTATTTTCATTATTCATTACTATCGTATATTTGTGTTTTATCAACAGCAATGATTTTGTATACAATAGTTCATTCATCTCTATGATTATGTAGGATAAGTAAAATGCAAATAAATAACATCCATATGGGCAAAAGCAGATGCTTGGCTTAAACGCTGTTATGTTAAAAAAATGTCAAATGTCAAATTTGTCCATACTAGTTGTCATAAGTTTGATGGAAACTGAACAGAATCTTCCTTGGGGAGGCCTGCAAGTCATAAACACGCATCTGTAGGTTGCAGTTCAGTATTCTTGACTGATCTTGATGGGAATTTCATATTTCTGTGTTTTCCAGTAGTTCTGCATGTCATTTTGAGGTTAGTTTAAAAACGCATATGTCCTACTCCACTGGGAAGGACAGAGTAGGAATGAGTAAGACATTAATATTCATAGCAATGGGAATGTGGGGCATTTTGAATGGTGGGAAAGAGCCTAATACTCTTGTGTACATTGCTCATTTTAATCATTGTAAATTTAATTGGCAAAGTGAAATCAGGCCAACAGCAAGAGCATTTTCACGTAAATATTTATTTGTACATTCAGTCTGAGAGCATTGTTAACTAGGAATAATTTTGGAATAAAATCTGAGGGAATACAATTGTTATCCAGCAGATGTTTGTGATGAATAAGGTTTTTGAGGTGACCTCAAAATTGTTTTTGTAATGGGATATCTTTTTACTGGAAATGACGCAAGATAATGGCAAAAATGGTAAATAATTATGCATAAGATGGAAAGACAGATTTCAGATATTTTCCCAGGGTTTTATTCATCATGTGTATATTTTAGGTCTCCTACCTTCAACATCCTTTATGCTTCATACTTTATTCCAACATTATGTCCAAAAATAATAAATTTTCTGGCATTAAATGAGTTCTTAAACTCGATACAAAGCAAAGTCATGATGATGCTTAATACCCATTATAAAATTAGCTTCCTTGGTTTTGTGGCTTTGCAACACAGGTGCGGTCTGGGGGGAAAAAAGCAATCGTCTGCCATCCTTGCTAGAGAAAAGGCCACCTCCCTCTCTATTTGTGATTTCCACTGAGCCTCCATTTCCTGTTGTTGAATTCCTCTTTTCCCCAATGCACCTCAGAGAATGTGAAGCATCACCCTTTCAATGTATCTTCTTGTACGGTTCACCATGGGTCACAGTGGCACCCTAGTATCTATTTTTGCATTTTGTTTTTTAGTTGTTTTCAACCAATTCCACAGTTTTCCCCCTCAGATTTTGTTGGTATAAATAGTCATCAGGATCTGGACTTCAGCCAATTCTAAAATATATGAGCTGAAATCCTTCTAATATGGCCTGATGAGGACTTAAAACTTGCCTATACACCTTTATACCACCAAATGCCATGTATCTCCATCTTCTTGGCTGGCTTAGTTAATGAAAAGAGCGAAATTTTGGGGTGCAGTTCTCATTTGTGGTTTTGTAGTCTAACGAATGCAGGAGTGTGAGCTGTGTACTTAACTTTTTTTTATTGTTACTAAGCCATTATGCCCCTTGTTGAAGTACTAAAACACATAAATTATTTAATAACAACTCAATTTTATTCTTGTGGTCCAACAAGGTTTACTGTGCATAATCCCACTCTGGCTTTTATCTCACTATAAATTGTCACCACACTGAGAATGAGGATATCCATTAACTTGACAGGTGACACAATTGCTGGCATCTTATTTTCCATTATTAATGTTGGCCTCATTTTTGTTTTTTGTTTGCTCTCTTCTTTGTTTAGGTGACCTGGGCAGAACAACAGTTGGTCAAACGTAGGAAAAAAAGGGACATCTATGTACAACTTGATGATCCAAATTTAAAGGATCAGTGGTACTTGGTGAGTTGCAGTTTTCCTTTGTGTGGGGCTTGTATTCGTTAGTTCTTATCGGTTGGGCTATTCATTAACCCAGAATCAATACCGACAAATAACTCTAACACTGATGTTTCCCCCAAGTTAACTTAGTGTCCTTTGTGTATCTATTTTGTCTCCTTTTGAGAGAAGCAACAGTCTAAATTTCATTGCTGAACGGAAGGGCAGCTTCTCTTTTCTGGCTTGCATGCTTAAATTTGAGCCTTTAATTCCAAACATAGTACAATGATAACAAATAATACTACCCTGATACTCCTATTTTTAACATTTCACAGAAATTCAATGACATGCAAGGCTCCTAAAAGAATACTATATACCAGTTGCCATTTCTTGTTCCTCTGAGGGTGTGTGTGAAGAACGTGAAGATTCATTATAATGCAACAAAATCGACTTACTATCGTTGACAAATATATTTGTTAAAAAAACATCTGTGAAACAAACCACAAAGTTTCTCCATTCAATAAAAGATACGTTTCGATCGTCAATGATGACACAAAGAAGTGTAAAGAGAATTTGTGTGGGAAAAGCATTTTCATTTCTAATTTTAGATATGACAGAGCACAAACTTGAAAATCTTAAATTGCAAGTGTCAATAGAAATTGGATCAACAACTTTTGCTTTTCTCAAATCCTTTTCACCACTGAGATCAACTTTGCTTTTATCAAAATATAAACATGCACTCTTCAACGCGGCTACAAAAGAGCTCTGTGCCTTCCCCTGCTGCCTTTTCCATTTCCTTCATGTGTGGGTAGACCAACCTCTTTTTTTTGTTGTTTAATTTGCTGAAAAGCAAATGAAGAGGAGAGACAGCACGACGCAGCGCGACGCAACTTCATTATTGAACTGGAGAACTACTGCATTGTTTTAAAAGACTATAATAACCAGCTTTGTTCTCAATGAGATGAAGCAGCTTTAAAAAGGAAAACACTGTTTATTGTCTTGGAAATGCAGTTTTTTTCCGATATGATAATGATACTTGACACCGTAGAGTTGTTTGATGAATTGTGTGAAAAAGTACAGGGTGACACAAAAGAACGAGAACTTTTTAACAATCCAATAAAATCAAGAGTGACGAAAGACACATTGAAATCTTTAAAACATCCCATTTAAGAAACAATGGAATTTTCATATGTAATAGTATTTATTAAGCTATTAAAATAATTAAGGCATGCAAAGCGTTGTTAGCGCGTCGGCCTCACAGCGGGGGGACCTGGGTTCAAATATCCACTTTTTTTCTTCTCTGTTTAGATTTTTGTCAATGCAAATACCAATCTTACTTATTTAATGTCCCCACCCCTCAGTACAATTCGAACCACCATGACTTGAATGCAAGAGCTGCTTGGAATTTGGGATACACAGGTAGAGGAGTGGTGGTGTCCATCCTGGATGATGGAATAGAGAAGAACCATCCTGACCTGAGTCAGAATTATGTAAGTTTTATTTTTATTTTTTTAAATACAAAGAATACTTGTCAGTACTAATTATTTACACTGTCTCCCACTTTACTCATGTTCTTTACCTAGTTATTTTGGTGGGGGGAAAAGTATCTTTAAATTATTATTTTTTTGCCTTAGTCACAGTCAAGTAGTTTAACTTTCCACGTCTTGAAGGTTTGACTTTGGAGCATACTTTGTTTTAGGACCCAGATGCCAGCTATGACGTTAATGATGGGGACCCAGACCCTCAACCACGATATACACAGCTGAATGACAACAGGTACATCAATACACCTAATTTCTGATCATTGTGTTATGTATAGAGATCGTTTTTGTTGTTTTCATAAATTCCTAAAATGCAGTTACTACCAATATTTTATATATATATATATATATATATATATATATATATATATATATATATATATATATATATATATATATACACATATATATATATATATACACATATCTATTTTTATTTTTCTGCACTGGGAAGACATTAATAGCCTTCTAGCTTTTGTAGAATGAGGAAATCTGCCCTCGGATAAAGGAGATGTGTGAAGAAACAGATTTATTTAAGTGGCCTCTGGAGATGGCATTAGATGTTGTTAACCTCCATGGCCATGTCTTGCAGACAAATGATTGAATTAAGTCATGAGAATTAATGAGACAAAGTCAATCCAGTTTGCTCAAAGCAAACATGCCTACAGTCTATCATCTCCAATTATTGTGACTTACCCTACATGTTTTTCTTTTCTTTCACTTGAAACTCAGACCGTTGGTGAATTTAATGCAAAATCTCTATTGCGCTATAATTTTGTGATCAGCAATATATCACGAGTGAGTTTTACCAAACGCAGATTTGACACCATAAAATAAAGTGAGGGAATCATATATTTATAGTCATTAGTTCAGCAAATACTAACCAAATGAATGAATAAATTGCTTTATTCTGGCTAAGTATCCAAGGTTTTATACAAAAAAGACCTCGGACAGCATTTAGATGGTGGCCTGGTCACCTGGTGAGTGTTGAGCTTTGTTTAGTCCCAGTGCATATCTTGTCTCAGTGAATGACGCAAATGATAAAATAAAACAAAAGTCGACATGACCTCCTGAAATGATCATCACAGATCTACTTGGAAGGGGCATGACAAGACTGTATGAAATGATCATGCAGTGTATTTTATTTGTGCACCACACCCTTGGGCAGGGGTGCTCAATTATGTCAATCGCAATCTACCATGACAGTAATATTTGACCCAGTTTGTTGGTTTCCTGTGTGCCTCAACAATGTCTGCTCCATTTTGACTCGGAGTCAAAATGATTTGACGTCTCTTCACATTAATGGCGCTCAATGAGTTGACATAACAGAGCAAAGTATTCTTTGGAGTGATACCTGCTGTACAATGTTTGAGAAACACTGTCTAAAGCATTTTTACACTTTTTTTAAAATAAACATCAAGTTTGTTTAATGGTTTTGGTGGCAATGGTGTACCAACCCATCATTGACAAAGTCCAAATATAGGAAGGTGGAAAAATGTGGGTGAAAATCCCTCTGGGGGCTTTGCATACTTTGACACTAGCGCCTCTTGCGACTCATAGTAGCCCACAGCCCAACTAAGACATTTAACTCCATATTGATGCTGCACTCTTGCTGCACATCTCTCTATACATAGCTCATCTCTCAGCTTATCTTTTGCCACGGAGCTCCTCATGCCTGCCTTGTGGCAAAACCAAAAGAGTGGCATGGTACGTTCTTGTCTTTGCCCTACAGTGGGTCGGTGCAGATGTGTGTGTAAACAACCAGTAGGCAGGAAAAACCCAGCTTGTGTGACTTTGACTGAAAGTGTCTGTTACCGTGCAGAAAGGCCAACTCTGTTCAACCTCCATAAAGCTGTCTTTCTTCCTCGACATACGGGCTGCAGTAAAGATGGCAGGGTAGCAATGTGACTATTCACACACTTGTTTATCCAAGACAGCATGCTGTCGAGATGTTTTTTTTCCAAAAACATTCCTTTGAGGACGGGTTACGATTTGGCATTTTCTGAATTTAGTTTTTCCTCAATTTCTTGGCTCATGAGTTCCAGACTCATTGCAGAGGATGCCAACTTAATTTAAAAGACTTATTTTCATTACTTGTATCCCAGAAAATATTGTTGTGATTTCTCCTAATTCTGGAGTGCAGTGTATGGGTTATTTATATTTACTGGACACTAAACTTTGTCTTTCTATGCTTAAATTTATGTTCTCTATACTCTATAAACATCTAGATCCTTTGGTAAACACTTTTATTTTCGCATCGGAAAATTGGGAGAATGGTTGGCTAACATCATATGAGCCAAAGCCTTTTGATTTTTGTAATTAGTAAGTGTTGGTTTTAGGTGTACAATTTGCTTTATGAGGCAAACGGAGAAGAGTTTAAGTTAAAAAATGTGGCAAGGGCCGTTAAGAACAAACGTAAATCAAAGCTTCGTATCACTATCAAAGCATTATTTGATGTAGATTTGCTTAGCCTGAGAAACAATCCAGGTTGCAAATCTTATTTACAATTAATTGAACAGAAAGTTTTTATTTAAGAAACTAACAATTCCCCTTTGATTTTAGCGATTATATATTATCTGAAACTTCTCGTGTGATTAAGCACATCAATTCAAATCTGAATGTTGATGATTGTTATGAAGGCCAAGCTATGACCTAAGTTTCAACCAGCTTTTCTGACAATAATTGTACAGTTGTTTTTGTCCTTTACAAATGTCCTTCCTCAGACACAAATACATCCGTCTGACTGTAGCCTCTCTGTAGCCAATCTCTGGAGCTGAATCTCAGCTAGCTTTTGAACATAGATAATGGTTTTGCAAGTTGCTGATATGACTACTGATTATGCTGTTGGCCTTGGGCCCACATATATCTTTAATGTAACGCAATTTTGTCTCTCTGTTTAGAGTAGACCTTGCTGTAGGGTTTAGTAAATTGTGTCCCTCTAATCACAGTCTCTGTATTAATGCCACTTTGTCAGATTTATTAAACACAACGTGCTTTATTTCCCGGAAGAAAGCAATTTGTTTGACCCTCTAGTTTGCTGTATTTTGTTGTGTGTGTGTGTGTGTGTGTGTGTGTGTGTGTGTCTTTAGTAGATAGAAACTCAGATATTGGTGCGAAATAATTAATGTTACCTTTTTTAGTATATTTTGTATCCGTGTATAGGTTGTATCTGATATTTGTAACGAATGATTTCTGACTGTGTTATTTTAATTGTTATTATTTGTTTTCGCTAACAAAAGGGAAAAAGCACATTTGGATGGGATTTTGCCCACAATACATTTCTGAGGTATCGGATCAGACTATCAGCCGATCCAAAAAATCAGATGACTCAGCTCGCATGCAAAAATATGCGGTGGGGCATCCCTGTACAGAAGTCTCAATCAGTCAAAATCTAAAAACATCTCTCTGGCTGCATTTGTATTCCATAAAACCATTTTTCCGACTCATGAGTCATGACTGTAATGAATGTGTCAAAAGCAGAATTTGAAAAGGTTCGCTTGAATGCTCGTCATTTATCTCTTTTTCATAAGCTAAGCATATAAATAGTATATTAGTGGTTCTTAACCTGGGTTTGATCAAACCCTAGGGATTCGGTGAGTTGGTCTCAGGGGTTCGGTGGAGCCTCTGCCACGGATGTTAAGACAAATTGACTCATCATATCTATTCACGATAACATTCCCCACTTGACCATCACTGGCTGCAGATGATCACGTGACATTGCTTGGCCAATCAGTGCTGTGACGAATTTATATATCGTGAATTAGAAAAAAAATCATGTTTTATTTTACACTAAAGTAGGGTTCGGTGAATCTGCATATGAAAGTGATGGGTTTCGGTAGCTCCAATAAGGTTAAGAACCACACCAGTAGCCTGGCAAAATAGTTTTCAGAATGTTCGATGATAAATTGCTCTGGAAAAAATGCCAAGATGATGTGTGTGGGTTTATTTTCTTGGCGTTTTTGTTCTGATGGTTTTCCTTACTGCGTCCTTTTTTTTAAACAATGCATGTGTAAGTAGGTCATCAAGCATGCGCAATTTGGCTAGGTAAAATTTGGATCTGTTCTATCCTGATTTGGCACAGTGACATACTAAGCTTTCAGACTTAGACTGGTAAAACCACAGTGAGGGTCTGTGGTATTTTGAAGGGCATAAGTTGTGAGTATCCATCTGGCCGACAGGGGGAATGCACCTGACTGGAATGTGCTGAACAGCCACTCTGTTTTGGACTTCGGAACATTTCAGGGCCTGGAGCAAGATACATTACAATGGAGGCTTTGGAATAATGAAATAGACCGCGTAGAAATGGAAAATGGTATTCAATAAAATCCATCTCATATCCAGAAGATACATTTTGCCCTTTCCTTTGACTGATTTTGTGCTCTGACTGCTCCAAGGTTAATTCTTGTAAATAATGTATAGTACACTCACTCAGTGACTTACTGTTTTCTCTGTGTATTTCTTTTTTTACATTTTCAGATAAATGGGATTTTAGAGCTGTTTGAATAAATCAAAGCCAAGGTTTTTTTTTTTTCACTCTGCAGTATGCACCTGGAACCGCAATTCGTGAGCAGCACTTTCTGTCACAAGCAATGTTATTAACAGAGTGTGCTACTTATTCTTATAAATATGTGACAGAAGCTATATTCTTAGCTGAATGATACGTGATACTTAAAAAAAAATATGCTTCTCAATCTCCATTTTTTTAGGCATGGAACACGCTGTGCTGGTGAAGTAGCCGCAGTAGCCAACAATGGAATCTGTGGAGTCGGTGTGGCTTACAATGCCAGGATTGGAGGTATGTTCTCATTGATTAAGAAACCAATTGTCATGACATTTTTTATAGAGAAACCAAGTACTGAAATTCTTGCATTTTAAATATAAAACGTATAATGAAATATGCACATGTTTAAGATAACAAGTGTGGTCTCACTTGAAGGAATAAAGAAAAAATAATTTAGTGACAATTTTCTGACTAGGGCATTTCAGACATTGGAATGAAAACCATAATTTATAACAAAATGGCATGTCAAAGATGACAGAATTGATAGATGTTTCCCATTTTGTTTGACTTGATTGGCTAGTGGCTTTACTGATCTGTGTATTGATCCAGATCGATGAATCGTTAACCCTAGTTTTAACTAAAGTTGTGAATCACCAATTTCATAACGATACGATATACTAATATAGATTTTCTAATTTGCCAAAACTGCAAAGCGCCGGGATTATACCAGGTCTTTTGATTTATTTATTGATTTAGATTATATATTTTACTCCACTATTACCTGTGTAATTTGAGTCTGTTGCATTCAAATCACAGTAAGGTGATTGCATTTCATAATACTATACTGCTTAATGCAGATTTAAAATATCAATGCATCTATTTTTTTAAAACCTTAACACTAGTGCAAGGCCTGCCCATCTTTTCCTTGTCATTTTTTTGCCACTGATTTTGATTAAAAAAGGCCTTTTTTCCTTCCATGTCACTGGGTCACCAAAACAGGTACAGATGTCTTATCTAAGGCAAAAGTCACTTGATATGAGTAGACATGACAGCACTGTTGTGTCTCTCATCTAACAACAGAAGGGGTTTGGAGATTTTTGATGCCACATCACAGACTTGGGCTGACATAAAGTCAACAGAAAACATTTGCACAATGTTTTTTTTAACTCATTGCTCTGATGTCTTCACTACCACCGCAACAATAACAAGGCCTGGCTGCTTGAAACAGTTTTTTATTATTAATGCATCGGTTGGTGGTGACAGACACATGGGAATGAAATATAATTGGCAAGAACATTCTGAACTTTCTTGTGTCTAATAGCCTTCAATAATTGATTATTTTTAAAATAATTAAAATTTTCATGTTTTCATTGTTGTTTTCACCCTGAAATTTTTTTTATTGTGTAAATTACTTTTTTTGAAGCATTTAAAAAAGTGACTAATTTTGGTCATTTAAATGAAATTATAATAGAGTACCGTATTATACGGACTATGAGTCACACTTTTTTCATACTGTTATGTTAACAGATGCTCATTTAGACTGTTCTCCCTTTTGCTATTGTGACTTTAACGTATATGTTTGTTCTAGGTTACTGATAAATGAAATATCACCCAAAAATATGCATCTTATACTCCTATCCGCCTGTTTTTTTAAAATTCCTCTTCATTGTGTATTCTTTGGCCAGTGCGACATATAGTTTGCATTTTGGGGATATTTTTAATACAACTGATTTACGTATTGAATGTACTTTTTACTCCCGATGTAAAATAAAAATGAAGACATCACAAGGGTTAACAGTAGTCAAACTAGTCAGTAGACTTTAAAAACATCTGCTAACAGGCTGTTTTCAATTGCTTCTATTGTGGTTTCTCTAGGTGTAAAATTTGCTTCTTTAAACTGCAGGCGGTTCTTTTATCCTCGTGCCTGTTCTCTCATTTAGTGTCTGCTTATCTCGTCTCAGTGTCACTTCCAACTGTCGTGTGAAATTAGGACCCCTCACTAAAAAGAGGCATCCCACTCATCTTTACGATCATTCTAGGTGCTCGGTTGTGGGAATATTGCGCACACTCTCGTTAAGATGAAAGGTGCCTTGTGTGTGGTCTCATAGGTGGAGCAGTTCACAAGTGTATTACTGTGAAGTCTGGTTTCGAGCAGAAGATTTTGGCCTATTTGAGTTGAAACTAATTTTTAACAGCCGTTATTCCTTTTAAACTCTTAGTTCTACCATTGAAACTCTTAACCGAAGTGTGAGAATGGCAGCCTTTGTGGTCTCCGATCCCGTCTTAACTTTCAAAGTTATTCCTGGCACCAAAGAATGGATTCCAAACTCTGTAAAACAGTTTTAAAATAAACCTTTTTAGAATCTAACATATTATTGCCAGGTTTGGGGTCCAAGTATGAAATTTGTGCTAGCACAGCCTGCGGTGGCATGCTTCGCATTCACCGAACATTACACTTAGGAATGCAGTCTAAATATGGAGGAAGACCAATAATAAAAATGTAATCAAATAAAGAAAAAGCAAGAAATATGGGCATAAGTTGAATTTGTTGTTTTTACAGACAACCCGGCATAAGCCTTATATGGCAAAGTCTGTGTGAGTTGATCCCTAAAGTATGAATATTTTCCTTGTTATCTTGCTTATTTATGACATGTTTGGGGAGACATCCCTTTCATAGGATTTGACGCAACCACAGTGTTATTCTCATTTGCTGCTTTGCACTGTCTCAATGATAGTGCCTGGTTCCTCTCTTCCGTAGGAAGGAAATTATTCATAGCACTAAATGTTTTTTGGTCATGAGTTGTGGAGTTTTTTTTATTTTTATTTCTCACCACCAACAGAGACTAGTACTTGCATGAATTTAACCAGACATAACAGTGCTGAGCTCACAAGGCATTATCTGCATGTCCTTTTAAAAAAAAAAAATCTACTATGCTTATTTTACCCTCTGCTGTCCCAATCAAAGAAAAAATAATTCTCCTGCATTCATGTTTCAGTTTAACCACTTTCATTTAGGTGGGCTCATGATGAGTCACTCTTAGGTGGTTTTTCTGTTAGAATATTGTGGAATTAGAATGACGTTTTGGCGCCAGTGCGGCTAACCTTGTTCTTTTGCAAGCATTTTGAGCTCAGCAATTTATTTTTCATTAATGGTGATGATGTCATTGATGCGTAAAAAACAACAACAAAGATGCCCAAACACTGCGGCAATATTGCTTTGTTCCTCCAATTCAGACCTTACAAAATGGGACGCACAATGGCATTAATGAGCTCTACAAGGAAACCAAACAGCTTCATCAAAATCTAGGCTGCTGCAACACAGTATTTTTTTTAATCTACTTTCTTTCACTAGGGTTTTTGTGATGTTATATCTCACTAAACCGCTCTGTGCTGCAGAATTTGGCTTTACATTTGCATCGCATTACCTAGAGATCTTTAGCTGGGGTGTCAAACTCCTGTTTGTTTCAGGCCACGTTCTATTTAGGGATCCTGTCAAAGGGCCAAATAAGGCTGCCGCAAATGATCGGCAATTAATGTCTCGATTAATCAAACTATTTAGATAGTCCATGCATCGTTTACAGACTTGCTGACTTCTAATTTTCCAAGTGCTCATTATTGTTTTTCCATACAGCCTATCCTCACAAGTGTGTCGGGTGTGCTGGAGCCTATCCCAGCTAACTTGTTTTTATTTTTTATTTTTTTTACATTATAATTTTTAAATAATTTTTTGTTCCAAAGCCTTATACCTAAAAGGAATTTTGAAAAATACAGTATACTACTGTATCTAAAAAGAATATAAAGTAGTTGAAACAAAATAGCTCTGTATGTAAAACATTCTACAGGACAGAAACGATGCCAATTTCACTGAAATTATATTTTACAGAAAAATATGAACTGGATGCACATGATTTTCTCTGGCAGGCCACACAAAAGGACGTTGCCGGCCATGTCTGGCCCCTGCGCCGTGTATTTAACACCTGTGATCTATATAAACTTTAGCACAAGACATTCACGATACTGCACTTGTGTGACACCACTCACGCAGGTGTGCGCATGCTGGATGGTGAGGTGACAGACATGGTGGAGGCCCAGTCTCTGAGCCTGAACCCCCAACACATTGACATCTACAGTGCCAGCTGGGGTCCAGAGGACGATGGCAAAACTGTGGATGGACCCGCCAAACTGGCCAAAGAGGCCTTTCTGCGTGGAGTTACTGAGGTGTGTACATGTGCGGGGGTGGCCATTTGTAAGGGAGAAACTATTTTCTGAATATGTGTGGTTCCTTTCAACACTCTGTAATTGAACTGTTCAAGCATGAGAGGACAAAAGTGGAAGGAACAAAGCAGGATTTGACACTGACAATTATGAATGGCAGAAAATGTGCTCTGAAAGCCACCAGTCAGGAAAATTATCAATTAAAGCACAACTGAAAGAAATTCAATTGGAACCGGTGATTAAATGACGCGTGAAGGTTCATTTTAAAACTCTTTTTAGCCAAGGTCTCAAAGCAGATTTTCATGGTTTTGAAAATGGATTTTTGCTTGAAGACTGATTTTCTGATAAAACGTTAGGATTTCCCACACAAAGTCCTGGAAAAAAAAGGCATTTGATTTGCAATGTTTTTTTTTGCCTCTCAAATAGGTGGGTTCTTGGTATCCCATCTTCTTTGACTGAAGTGAACTATGTAGTAATGTAAAAAGACATTGATAAGCAAGCATTCCAGCCCGGGCTCCCACATATGAACCCCACTTGGAAACGCATCAGAGAAGCTACACAAATTGTTTAACTGTGGGATTCGAGGCATGTGCTGAAAAAACCTGATTTGAGACCGCTGACACAGACTACTTTGATGATTACAGCAGGGGTTGTGCTGTGATTTGGCAGTGCTTGGCACATTTTCAATGCATAGAAGACTGTGCCACTCATTAGCATAGAGGTCAATTATTAGACTTCAAACATTAGTTGTTTCATTCAGATTTTGTTATGTTGAGGGATAGCTTTTTTAAATTACCTTTTGCTTTTGAATACGGGTGTTTTCCCATGTTTCTCTAAATGTTCTTTTACAACCTACAGGGTCGTGGAGGTTTGGGGTCCATCTTTGTGTGGGCATCTGGCAACGGTGGGAGGGATAAGGACAGTTGTAACTGTGATGGCTACACCAACAGCATCTACACCCTATCCATCAGCAGCTCCACCCAAAATGGCTTTGTCCCTTGGTACAGCGAGGCTTGCTCCTCAACCCTCGCCACCACCTACAGCTCGGGTGGCCCGGGTGAGAAACAGATAGTAAGTTAATTTTGATTCTGCAATCATACTGTAAATTTTTCGATTCCAAATTTTTATTCGGAGCAATCCGATCAAGGCACTGCTTTCAGTTCTTAAACATCTTTACCCAATCATCCCGGTGAACATGAAAGGTTGTCAACTCATCGGCTGCCATTGATGGTGACCTGCTCTAAAAATGAAGTTTTACATTGTGCCGATTACTAGTTTCAAGGTTTAGCTTGGTTTTTAAAAGTCAGTTAGTTATGAAAATGAAATTTGCAGCCTGCACAGTTTTTGTTAACCTCTATTTACTTGGATTTTTTCTTTTCTTTTTTTATACATACACGATATAAGCAGCGGCTTGGATAATGAATGAATTATTTATTATTATTATATAATATACACAATTTATCTTATTATACATAATGTACATATACACAAAAATAGTCATGTTTGGTCATTTATCATACTTTTGCTGTACCAAATTTTTAATGAAAATTTTTTTCAAAGAGAAAATTGTTTAAAAAATTAATGCAATCGCAATACCGCAATATTTTTGCTCAAGGTTATCGCATTGTCAGAAACTTATACTGTCCCCTCCCGTGTATAAAATCACTTTCATATTTTTCGAATTATGTACTTGTGCATTTGAGCTGGTTTACTGTTAATGGCAGTGAATGAGGTATGCCACCATTACTTGTGTATTTGAGCTGATTTACTGTTAATGGCAGTGAATGAGGTATGCCACCATTTATTTTCCTTTCAGACCACAACAGACCTGAAGGCTAAATGCACAGACTCCCACACAGGAACCTCTGCCTCGGCCCCACTGGCTGCTGGGATCATCGCTCTTGCTCTTGAGGCAAAGTAAGTGCTAGTCATGAAGTTAGACTATTTGTAAATATTCAATAGAAAATGGTAGGAATAAGTAGGGCGTGTCACACAATGTGGCTCAACAAGCAGGAATTCTGACATGCCCAAACGTCATGCGACATGGTCGTGAGGTGCCCAAGATGCCAGAAATGCAGACTATAGCCTTGACTGGTCGCCAGTCAATTGTATGGCAGACATAGAGGCAGAAAACTATTCCCTAATCCTAACCTTTCCAATCAATCCCATGCTTGCCACCGTCGAAGTCAGGCGAGGGAACCGTCGGAGTCATACATAACTTAAAAATGACTTGTGCCCCTGTCAGCTGCTTTCAGCCTGAGTTCAGAATGTCAGCCATTCATGTGCGTGCGTGTGCTTGTTTGCATTTTATTGCAGCAAAAATTTGACCTGGAGGGACATGCAGCATCTGGTTGTGCGAACTTCTCACCCTGGCCACCTGTCCACTAATGACTGGAATATCAACGGGGTTGGACGCAAAGGTACAACTTCACTTCTTCCTCCTACATTATTAGTTTTACTTCTTGTCGCTATTATATTCTGGAATGCCTTTTTCAATGCTTGATTGAGATTTGAGATGCTGGATCTGATCAAAAACGTCAGTTTTCTTGAAGTGGCGTGCATTCATTAACTTGAATAGAGGATGTTTCTATCAGAAGACCAGCTGTCATGTCTTTCTGCTCTCTTTTCTCTCAATTCCTGCAGTCAGCCATCCATATGGATACGGCCTCCTTGATGCCAGTGAAATCGTCGCACTAGCAAAGACGTGGACCAACGTGGGGCCACAACGAAAATGTGTGATCACCATGGTCAACGAGCCAAAGTTTGTGCAACAGCCATCCATCATTGTCCTCCGTCTTTAACTTGAGTAGTTAATTCTCTACAATGTTCTGAAATAATAGATACAGTTTCACCACCTCAGTGTATAATATCTGACAAAAGTCACCCGTGCAAAACATAAAGCATCAAGATGTTTTTATTATGCATTTATTTTTTCTTCAACAGTATTTCAGGCTTTACCAGCCTTGTTAAAGTTATATAGGCTTTGCTGGTGGTTTTTCTCTCCACTACACATCAGAGAAATTAAATTCTGTTTATTTATGAAACCAATATTCTTTCCGCCGAGTTGGAAAACATTCCGCCTTTCCCTTTAGACGGCTGTAAAACAGCACAGAACACACTCCTGTCGCTACAGGTGGTGAAACTGTAATCCTTTCAGACTATCACACTGGTCAGGAGTTAAGTTAAGTAGCCTTCTGATCCCAAGATTAGGAGGAAGCTTGTAATGGTTCTGATGGCACTCTGACTGAGCTCTTTTATATGATGGACCCCATCTGAATGAGGCATCTTTTGACAGGAACATCGGGGGACACTTGTCAGTTAACAAGAGCGTGGATGCCTGCTTTAATAGCCCCTATCACGTGAGCTCGCTGGAACACGTCCAAGCTCGGCTCACTCTGTCGTACAACCGGAGGGGCAACCTGGCCATCCACCTCATTAGTCCTGCCGGGACGCGTTCCACACTGCTTCATCCAAGGTACGCCAACACACAGCTGCACGCAGACGCAGACATGGACACAAACTGCTCGGTTCAGTGTGTTTACACGCCCATGTAATATTTTCCTGCAGGCCTCATGACTACTCATCGGATGGTTTTAAAGACTGGGCTTTCATGACCACCCACTCCTGGGATGAGAACCCTTCTGGGACGTGGACGCTAGAGATTGAGAATGTCGCGGGGGCCAGTGACTATGGTAAAGGCTGCGACTGTGTTTGTTTTGATTTTATGATATATAATTGGGTGTTGTTCACATTTTGTGTGTTTAAGGATTTTTTTTCCCTTTTACCAATAAGTCTTGGCCATTTGAAGTTTACTGCAACATCTGGAAGGATTACATGCTAATCCGTTATCAAATGAAACAACTATTTCTTACTCAAATTCGCGTTTGTTAATCTTATAACTGTCCCCATCTTCTTTTCATGAAATATTATTTATTTTTAACTTTTAAAATACGTATTTAATAAAATAATATATATATATACTTAAGATAAAAACAAATGTAAAAATGTGCATTTTCTATATTTTACATTTTTACAATTTTGTAAAAAGTAAATAAAACAATTTATGTAAACTGGTTAATCCTTCGAAAGAATGAAATGTTATATTTATTTTTAACTTTTAAAGTACATATTTAATAATATAATATATATACTTAAAATAAAAACAAATTAAAAAATGTGCATTTTCTATATCTTACATTTTTACAATTTTGTAAACTGTAAAAACGATTTATGTAAACTGGTAAATCCTTCGTGGCAGACCTGTTGGATGTATTGCAAACGTGTACATAATAAGTCTTAAAGTTTTGAGACTTTTCAACATTTAGTTGAATAGGATAGTTTCAAAACTTTTAACCAAGGTTGTACAACCCTGACGAATGAAAAAGTCACTTAAATATTTAATTTATAAAAAGTTCTCATTGTTTTGTAGATCTACTGAATTAATGGAGTAGCGTTTTTATGTTGCTCAAGTGCCTGTCTGTTCCATTCTTACCAACATTTTATTCAGCAGTGGAAAAAAAAAAGAGGACAAATTTGAAACCTGTCAGCGCTCTCCTCAGGAGTTCTTACTGATGAGATGTGCAGGAAAGAGGATTTTTGCACATACAAATACTCTTATTAGGCACAAAGAGACATGCGTTGTCTTAAAATTGCTGCTCTTTTCAATGTGTCATTTTCTGTCAATGCGTGGAAAAAATCTGAACGTTTTCTAAAGAATATGCTTGAACAAAGTCTACCCTTGGGAGCTTGAACCTCTCTGAATGACAGAATTGCTTTTCACCATGGACCATTTTTTTTCTTTTTATGAATGCTTTAAATATATATGAAAATATCTCTCCTGGCTCATCTCTCATCTCAGGCACTCTAACCCAGTTCATCCTGGTGCTCTACGGCACGGGCTCCCCTGATGATTCCCAGCCTGCAAACATCAACTGTAAGACATTGGACCTCAAACAGACATGCCTTGGTAAGACGCCGTGTTCTACCAGCGCTCACATGAAGATTATGAATATTACAAGTGATGAGAAAGTGGGAGGAAAATTGGAATAATCTTAGTTTTGCTCAGCTTTTTAACTACAAGCTTGTATTGGCTGCCATTAATGGCATTCGATCACTCCTATCCCAACCCACTCAAAATGGATTGGATGTTTATCGCTGTCAATGCCAGCCATAAAACAGTAAGACACATAGACAAAAAACAATTTAAAATGATCGACGGCCATTAGTTCAGAGACATGTTACGCACACTTAAAGCGCACCCAAGCCCTTTAATGGCCCTTTAACATCCGCAGAACATACCTACCAAATTGAATTTTGAATTCATTCGGAAATAACAAACTAGTAGCATTTAGTGTCCTCACCAAGAAAAATAACAACAGAGTAAAACCCTGAGCCTTCCCGCAGAGCGGTCTAAAAGATTTTTTTTCCTTTCTCACCAATGGCACTGAGTTAATGTATCAAAATGTGTACCACCTTTGCAAGCAACACAAATAGCTTCAGAGAAAGACAAAAAATTGGTTCTTTTCTCGCCCGCCTTCCCTCACCGACCGCCCCATGTGAAAAAGCAATTATAGTCCAAAAAGATCAACTTATTCACCACTGATTGTGATATTCGAACTGAATTTGACATAAAAATTAGCTGTTTTTACATTAAGAAGTATGGTATGTTACCACTTGCAACATTCAAACCAAGAAAATAGAACAGCCCTGCAATTGTCACAACATCTTAGGTTTTTACGATTGTTTGATCGCTGTCACTCCTCCCGGTCAAAATGGATTGGATGCCTTTCGGCGTCAGTGGCACTGAAACATGACGAGTGGCACACTCATCCTGACAGTTGGCAGCCATTAATCAAATAGCTTCCTTGAAGATGGACGACCGAAACCAGCTAATTTATGTTCTACCACAGTTACAGTCTGTCCCCTAGAGGCAGACATGGGTAAAACATACTTTCAGGCTAACCCAGCAGGGAACACGCACTGGTTCACCTATGAATGCTATCTAATATGCATTGTAATTCTCTTAACTACCATTTGCACAGTTTTTTTCAGACACGCGCGTTTGGTTATCTGGTGAATTAGATTCATTTTAAGGATGATGATTGTAATTGACCATCTGCATAGTCCTCCCAAACATACACCGTCGATGCACACATTTTCTGTATTGTGTGACCTCTCCGGGGTCATGGGACGAATGGCGCAAATTCTAGCTCACATCACCCTGGACTGTTCGCTAGTCAATCAAAGGTTGGGTATTAAGACTGACAACCTTTCACACCCCCTTCGAACCAATGTAGCATAAACAGTGAGTTGACTTCAAACACAACCAAAAGATCAAGAGCTGTATGAAGATAAAGCCCCCTTTGAAGAGCCCATCAGGAGTTGCTAAAGCGCATGATTTATTTGGCATACTTTTTACACTGAAGGCCCTTTCGGCGCAACCCTCCCGTCTATCTGAGTTTGGAAGCATCTCTGGATAGCTCACGAAAGGCTAAGTAGTCATTTTGTCCACGTCCTTCATTTGGTGTCATGATATTACTCCTGAACTTGATTCATACTCAGTCATACGGGGCGGGTGTAAATCTCCAATCGACGGTAATCATTCTTTTGACATAATGCAAAGCTTGCGAGTAATTAATTTATTACAATATTTTGTACACCTTCAACACAGTTGGATTTCTCTCAAAGCAATAATTAAACAATTTTGACAATTGTGTTGCTAAAAATTTGTTACTTTAATGAAAATCATATGGAATGGTTCTTTCTGTATTTATTGCATTATAATCAACTTTGACTTGGTAGGCCTCAACCAATAGAACGATTCAGATTGGTGTATCGTTACACCCAGGAATGTTCCACTAACATATTTTGGTTTGAATCACCTGATTGAGGATGGGAGGATTGTGCTAGGATTTACACTATTTTTCTATGTGTCGCAGAGTGCAATTCTGGCTACTACCTCTACATGCAAGGCTGTGTGACAGAATGTCCAAGAGGCTACGCCGTGGGCTCTACGCCCGTCAACTACACAGTGGGCAACAACATTTCGCCGGCCTCCGTCCCGGCCTGCCTGCCTTGCCCCCTACCCTGCCTGACGTGCAGCGCCCTCAGTACCGACGCCTGCCTGTCCTGCACCGCTCACAGATTGCTCAACAACATCACCGGCACGTGCGATCGCATCGCCCAGTACTTGCGCGAGTCCCCCGGCAGCTTCATGGCGGGCACAGGGAACGCGGGGGTGCAGCCCCAGCTCGGCTCCCAATTGCCCGTGACCGTGGCCATTCTCAGCTGCATTGCCATCGTGGCAGTCTTCGCGGGCGTCTTCCTCCTGCTGCAGCTGCGCTCCGGCGCCGTCATCAAGTTCCCGTCCCCGGAAGCCGCCGCCGGTGGCTTCAGCCTGGGCAGGAACAGGGTGGTGTCGTATCACGGCATTCCCACGGTGTGGGGGGACGACAACGTCAACACTGATTCGGAAAACGAAGAGTTTGACATCCAAAATGAGAGAACTGCCTTCATCAAAACACAAAGTGCTCTTTAATACATTCCTTTTCTGCCCTGCTTTTTAAAAAAAATCTTCTCCACCAACTGTTGGCTAAATAGGGCTGTATTTGGCTTTTACACGCTTCTCCGATTTTCGCCCCTTGAGCCTCCTGTTTAAGCGGCTTTCTATCATTCTCAACTTCCCCTTTAAGAGACCTGACAAGAAGTCGCTGCCCCATTTGGGTGCGCCTTCCTCCGCCACCTTTTGCTTTGTGTATTTGCCGCCCTCTTCCCAGCTCTTATTGTTCCACTACAAAGACAAGTATTGGTTTGCGTTTCTTCCTCTTTCCCTTTTCTATCAGTCTCTGCGCAGTAGCCGGATGAGATTGTTTTGAGGAACACTAGCGTGCCAATGTCTGTCCTGCAAGGGTGTGTCAAATCTGGCCCACGAGAAACAAACAATTTGGACTTGATTATCAACTACTATCAACATCCCAAAATGCCTTGCAACTTCATATCTTTTTTCTTTTTTTTCTTCCTCATCAGCCATCGTGACGGGGCTGTCTTTCCTGCAAAGCGAGCCACACACGGTTTTCCCCAACCTGTCGAGATCGAGTTGGGTGGGAAATATACAAGCCTCAAATGTCTGTATTCCTCGCAGCGATCACTCGTCAATGTGTAATCGTAAAAATGTACTCGATCACCCCCGCAGTTCTAGAGCAGCTATTGTGATTGGTCTTCTGTAGGATCGGGCTCATTACCGAGACAGCAATACGTTCCGTGGGTCCGGGCATATTAACCCTACAAAGACAAATTATGCAAGCTTCAAATTAGTATTGACACTAAAGTATGTGTTTGCCTCTTCGATCGCGAAAGAAATAGTCGTCTTCTGAGGCCGCATTTTTCTCCCAACCGTGTTGTCGTATTCTGACTGGTGTGTTTTAGTCCCACCTCTTGACATTTTGAAGTCTGCCCTGCACTGCCTTTCAACCAAGCATCTTTGTGATTGAATAGTGTGGCAAATTTCAACCCATGTATCTCTTTACTAGATTCGCTGAATTGATTCCCTGTGCTGCACCATCTGGCACTCAATTCCTGCTGAGAGAGGTTGTCATAATGGTGATGATGTGCGTACAAAACCACAGCTGCTCACCCTTCATAAATACCTCTCATCACTCAAAGTGGTTTCAGCCATCAACAAAGTGAACTGGAAATTTTCACCAGCTTTCACAGAAAAGGCGCTCAAAACAAGTAGTGGAAATTGGACGGTCCAAAGGACTGACATTTTCTTTTCGTTTGGCACATTTAGGTTTCCATCCAGATTGGCATCTAGATGTTATTTGCACTCCCACGCTCCCTGGACGATTCCTGTTGAAGTGAAAAGTTTTTTTTCTTCTGACGCTGACAATCAATTTCCCTGTTTAGAGAGCAAGAGGCAGGCGCAGAAAATAAATCCGTTTAAAGCTAACCACTTGTGTCGAGAAGCCCCCCCGGAAAGTCTTTCTGGCTAACAAGCAGGCACTGATGTGAATACGGAGGTGTTTGTCCCCGATGTGGCTGCACTGGACTGATCGTGGATCAACATTAGTGCCTACTGACATTTCGGCTTTAAGTGGGGTACTAATTTGGAAATTACACGCGGCTTGGGATAAAAGACTTGTGCTATTGCGTGAAGCGTAAGAAAATGAGCGAATGCGACACCAAAATGGGTTTCAAGAATATATTTTTTTCGATTTCTTATGGGCTGCTTGCTAGCAAAGATTGGGTCAAATGGGTGAAAAGGAGCATTAATGTTGGTAGAACCAAAGACAATCATTTTGTCTCATCTCAAAGATGTATGGCTTGTTATTTGTCAATCACCTATCAAGTCCTTATCACTTTAGTTTGTGTGCGCGTGTGCGGTTGTTTCATCTGTGTTGCGACACTCTGTATTGTTGAGCTGCTGTGAAGGAAGCCGTGAGAATGTACCCCATCAACTTAAAATTAAGGGCTCTGAAATCGGTTCCGCGTCTTCACGAGCTTGGTCAGTATACATATGATGCGTTCGGGGAGTCTCGGTTAACCCCGTCGACTTTTCGCAGTACCTTAAATGTGTAACTATGAATACTGTACACGAATGACTTGGCTTACTTGGGACAAAACTCTAAATAAGGCCTATTTTTGTACTAAATCAATGGTGCCGTGTAATTTTCTTGTAATTTAAAGATGTCTTTCTTTTTCTTTTTTTATTTAATTGATGTCAATTATAGATTCTACTAAAATAAAGATCTATGCAAATTTGCACGCTTTTTACTTGATTGCAACTTAAAACTGCATGACGCCACTGGCTGGGTTATTCGATAAGTGAGGACATTTTTAAAAAGAAGCGTTATATTTAGAATTGAATTCAAAATGTCCTCCAAATCTAAAATAACCTATTGAGTAAAGAGCATATGTTTTAAAGGTTTTCATCAAAAACTTAGGAAATATCATTTCATGTAAAAAAAAAAAGAAACAAACAGAGAAAAACTAAACCTCATTGTCCCCTCAAAGCAGTTTGCGATACTACATTATTCTCTTTACTCAGTGTAGTGAGACTATGGGATGGCTTGCTTGTGTAATTAATCCAATGATTTTACACCGTCTGTCTCATAAATCCAAATAATGAAGTGAGAGTGGCTCTGCACCGGGCTATAAAGCAAACCATTGTTTTTATGCGACAATAGCTCTCAATAAAAGACGACCATCTCGAGCTGTTAATAAAAGCTTCAAAAGTAACGTTCAGCTCGTTTGCAAACTTGCTCCCTACTCAGCCTCCATGCAACTTTTGGAAGTCAACATTTGATTTAATTATATTTAAAGGCACTTCCAAGAGTCATTTGCTTTTGTTAACGGTGCTGGGTGCCCAATCCATTCTGACGGGGACCATCGATTCTGGTCTTATAAATATAGCCTGATTTCAAAGTCAAATTTGCAAACCCAACCAATGTAAAATGAGGAAATGGTGCCTAACACCGGGCAGGGAAGTAACTTAACTCGGTTGGTGCAGCTGCTTGAACACCACACCACATTGTTTCTGTCTGTCTGTCAGTTCCTTTCAGAACCCAAAGAAACTGCTCCGTAAAGGCCAGAAATGGGCTTTGGGGATGACTTGAACTGCCCACATGCTGACGTGGCGGTCCTGAAGCTGCTGGACTCTGAGATTCACATGATGGAGCTCATGAAGAAGTGGATGGGGCAGAGGGCGAAGAGTGAGAGGAACTTTGCCACGCAGCTGCACCACATGGCCGCCCTGGTGGACAAGCAGCCCACGTGTGGAAGCGACCACTTCAGTCAGCTCAACAAGGTCAGGCCACGCCATTTTGCAGCCGATTGCACTCGATCACACGTGGGAATTAGATCACCATTACTCGCCACATTTTGTGGCTCACATTGGGCACCCATCCAGCATTTTAAAGTCTGCCACAATTCGATATTATGCGTGCATTCAATGAAGCTACATTTCACCAAACGCCATTAAAAAATGTTTAGAGCACTTCTCGCGTTTGATTGAAAACCGTTGTATTGGACAAAACATTTTGGGGGGTAACAACCCTCTTACATGGCTTTAATATTGGATAGAGTTTGGTGGAAAAACATTTGAATGTGCTATTTTCCACTTTTCAATACATTTCCGAGGTATCGAATCGGGACTACCTGTACCAAGGGGGGTGTCAAACCGATTTGGCAAAGGGTCACAGTGGTCCTGGTCTTTGTTCCAACCGATCCAGTGCCGATAGTTTAACCAATGCCGTGTCTTCTGAAATAATTAGCACCTGACTCCAATCAACTGATTAGTCTTGCAAAGGGTATCTTCTTGTTCAGTTTGAAGGAAATCCTGCACCCACTGCGCCCCTTTGAGGACTGATTTGACACCTATACGTACCATAGTTTCTCATCAATACTAGTTTGAGCTTTAGAGGGTTAAAAACCAAACTAATCCCCATCAAGACCGAGCGTCTGCGAATTAAGTGGACATCTTATTTCGCGTCAGGTAGGGCACTTTTTTTTTTTACATTTGGTTAACGACCCAACATGTGATTTACAAATATAGATGTTCACTTCATTTAAGCAAATAATTGTTCTCAGTAGTCAAATGTCAGTCAATGTATTCAATGTGTGCCCTCCAAAAGTTGAAATAACTATAATAAGTATTCTCAATATAAACCTGCTACTGCTACTACGGATCTACACTCAGTTCTCCTTCTCTCGTTTCCTCCCCCTCAGTCTTGGGGGACTCTGGTGTCTCAGACCGACCTTCTGAGCCAATTGATGAGAAGACGTTCTGAAGAGCTGCTGAACGGACCCGTCAGCAAACTGACGCTGCTCATCCGAGATAAACAGCAACTCCGCAAAACCTTCGCGGAGCACTGGAGCTTCCTGAGGCAAGAGCTCAGCAAGGTGAGGGAGTGAAACTACTAGTACTCATAAAATAAAAGTAAAGCGTAAAACAAAGACAATTGCAAGTTGTTGACTTCAAACAGCAAATGCCCTGTAAAAGCCATTTTTGAGATGAATGCGTTGAATGTCTGAAAAGAGGATGTTTTTTTGCCGCAGGTGACCCAGACAGAGCCGGATAGGCTGAAGAGCAGCTACAGGCAGGCGGCAAGAGACGTTGGTCAGGCAAAGAGGAAGTTCCAGGAAGCCAGTAAAGGTGAACTTTTCTACTTCTCTAAATATCGCTTAAATATAACTCAACAGTTTTGCTCTCGCCTCGAGCTGAAAATAAATCAATAAAAAGCACATTACCCACATTTTTCCTGTTTGGGGGTGGGTTGACCGGATCATTTCTTGCCAGTGGCGTATACTTGCAGATAAAGAGCGCGACAGGGCGAAAGAGCGTTGCCTCAAGGCCACTGTGAAACTCCACGAGTCGCACAATGAGTATGTGCTGAGTGTCGGTGGTGCTCGAGTCTACCAGCAGCAAAACCACGCTCACATCCAGCCTGATGTGCTGAATGCGCTGCAGACCCTGCAGCAGGAGATGGTGCTCATTGTGTAAGAGATTTAGGATTCTGCTTTGCATCCCTTCGCTGATTTACAGCTGAGCCCTTTTATAGAACACAAACAGTGGGGTTCTGAAATTTCATTATTTAACTTCTACATTTTAACGATGGATGCATCTAGACTCACAGGGGCATGCGATCAGTCCGATGGACATCATTGGCGTTCAATTCGTTAATAATATGAAAATTTCTTGATGAATAGATGAGTAAACTAACAGATTAATAATACAAAAAAAATACTTTCCCCCCCTCTCCTGGCACTACGAGGGCTCCTTAGATTTTCTAGACGGACATGTGAAAAAAATCTCCATTGTTGGACCTGAAAAATAATCTCTATTCATTATTTTTCATTTGGGAAAAAATGGGGGGGGGGTTTATTTAGTCATCTGTGACTAGTTTATTAGTCTGTACACATTTTATTAATTGAATTGAATTGAATGCATTTATTCTCATTATACAAGTACAATAAGAGAACGTTTCACCACATATTGCACAAATAAATAATCAATATATAATAAACAAATAATTAGTCCACAACATAAATAAGTAAGGAAGTGCACAAATATCAACAACAAATAAACAGATAAATAAATGATCAATAAATAATAATAAAAATGTGGATACAAATTGCATACGCCTTCAAACCACAGTTTAGTCATCTCTACTCACAGTATAATAGTGGCAACACATTTTTAAACATGCTTACACATGATGCAAGTGAAAAAAAGCTCTCTCTTTTGATGCCAGAAAGGAGATCCTGCAGGAGTATTTTTACATTTCCTCCATGCTTCATCAAGAAGTGGTGCACATCCACCGAGAAATGTCCACGGCTATTACATCCATCGATCCCCTCACGGAGTACGATGGCTTCATTCATCACAACAGGTAGTGGAGTTCAGTATTTTTAAACGGCGCCATGCCGGCCAGAGAATTCTTTGGTGAAACCCTGCCTGTGGATTTACAGGTCTGCGGGGGAGAATCTTGCTTGTACGGAATTTGATTGCAGTCTTTTGGAGAACACAGAGAACTTAAAACCTCAAGAAGTGCAGCTGAACGACTTAACCATGGAGCCCCTTGAGAACAAGTCAATAAATATCAGACTCCTTAATGTTCTTTCATCTTTATGTGTCTCCATTTTTTGATTCCATGCAATTTCTGGCTTTTTTTTTCTTCCTGGCCCAGGCTGTCTGCCGTCGAGGACGATCTGCTGTGCTTGAGCCGCTCTCTCATCCCACAGCAGGTTTCAGTAGAACAGCTGGAGCTGGAATTGGAGGCGAAGGATGGCGAGGGCAGGAAAGGGCAGAGGTGAGCCAACTTTCTCAGTTGAAATGGCTAGTAACATTGAAATATTAATGTTCACTGACAGTCTTACCAGTTTTAATAATTTGGAATTTTGTTGTTGGCAATGGGATAAATTAGTTGTTTTAAAATTGCTTTTATTGAGTAATTTACTTATTGGTTATTTAACTGGTGTGTATATATAGTGTATGTATGTATGTATATATATATTTATATTTATATATATATATTTATATATATAGAGAGATATGTATATATGTGTATGTATATATGTGTATATATGTATGTATATGTATATATATACTATATATATATGTATATGTGTGTGTATATATGTGTATGTATTTGTGTATATATATACATATATATATATATATATATATATATATATATATATATATATATATATATATATACACACAGATAAATAAGAAGGAAAAATTGTGTAACTATTTTTAAATTCTCACCAAACTGTTTAAAATGAGGTCCAATTTGCAGAAATGAACCAAATCTTTTTTGTATCAAGGAAGATATTTTATATCCGTTAGTGGCTGGCAGACTTGGTGTTCCTTTGAACAAGCCCTTATCACCCAATTTCTATATTCTGCCTTCATTGAATATTCATTCTAGTCATTTCAGCCATCTTAAAAAAAGCTTCTTTACTCGTTTGGAAGACAATCCCTGGAGCGCCTCGTGAAATACACTAAAGACAAACTTTGGGTGTATGATACCGTTTATCATAAATCTGTATTCCACGTTTTCAAAATTGATACTGAAAGGCATTTATGTGATGAACTATCCTCAGCAGTTCATTTTACACTCAACTTTCTCTGGAGCCCCCAATGCTGAACTGCACAAATCTTAGAGTATTTTTTCTTTATTTTAGTCTTTTAAAAGTCCACTTTCAGCTGACGTGGAGTGGAGGATGTCATTTCCGCCTTAGTATGAAACAGATGTTTGTTGCTCACTGCAGAGGATAAAGAAGATAAAAACCTCTGACTTGTTTTGTCCCGCATGATCCAGTTTTGAGTTGATTTGATTCCAATCTCGTGGGCAGAGTCTACCAGCTGACCAAGAGACTTGCTCTGGAGGAGTGTCGGCAGCAGGTGGCGCTACTCCAAGGCAGGAGGCTGAAGATGGAGGTCCAGAGGTTCATTCTAAAGACAACGTTGGAGCAGCTGGGCTCCCGAGAACCTCCTCCTGCTCTTGTGCTGGAAAAAGACACTTACCAATCACTTTTGGTCAACAGCTCCAACGTACGTTTTCCAACAAATATTCTGCACGGTTATATAATAATATATTCCGATTCTATTCCTAACTGTATTTTTTTTCTGTATAAATCATATGAGAAATGTCAAAGCCATAAAACTAAATCTTCCTGAAGGCATCTTTTATACTGCTTCATTGCCAAATACCTTACAATGGCCTCTTTAAAGAAAAAAAAAGAATAAGTAAATGCAAATGACCTTTTATTTTTTCAATTACTTTCCCACACCTTGACAAAGAAGACATTTTAATGTGCAGACTGTTCCACAACAAAATCCATGAGCACAATCATTTACAATATCAAGTAAATTTTGCAGTCCTGAGAAGACATTTTAATGTTTCAAACTATAAAAACCTGCCGACTCTAATTATTAACTCATTCTGAGCTGACCTACCGACCCTAAAAAAACAATTAACATACGGGTCATCCATAAATTGTGTCCATATGTTCTTCAAATAAGACCTCAAAGTGATAGTACTGCTGAATTTTATGATAGATGAGTGATTTTGATGATCATCATAGGCAATTTATAGTGATATTGACTCATCTAAACCGCACATCAAAGCTGCTTACTCTTAGTCAGCACCAATAAAACATCTTGGATTGGATTGGATAACTTTATTCATCCCGTATTCGGGAAATTTCATTGTGACAGTTCATGGTAAACTCCGTAACTTTTGGAAAGGGAATATTATTATTGTTCGATTACATTTGATATCATACATTTTTTGGGTTGAATTTTCATTTTCCTCCCGTTTTTCGTGGTATTTGCGGTACACAGCGAAAAACGGGGGAATACTGCGAAAATATTTTTCGAAGTACTCCCTAGTTTTTTGCGTTTTTTTCTGACTGAGAAAATCCTCATTTGGATCACCACCAAATAGTCCATTATGATAGAGAGCCGTCTTTTCCGTACCCTTGACTTTTGTCATTAAAGATTGAAGACCTGCCAAAGCGCCACTCAAGTAGTCGTGGTTGGGTTTTTTTCTTGCGAAATATAATGTTGAACTCTTGAAACTTTGTTGCTATGTGGCATGGTCCAATATCGATCACTCTTGATTTTTTTGTATTGGGGCTAACGAATTAATGACAGACTTATTGGTGCCCGTGTTGCTGTAGGTTACAAGTAAGGCAGTAGAGGGCGTGCATGCATAGTCTTCTGTATTCATTGCTTTATATGATGAAAAAGAATCTGATTATTCAGGTTTTTCCATGTGATTTTCTGAGGAGGCGGATCGACCTCTGGCACAACAGGACTGGTACCACGGCGCTGTTCCCAGGCTGGAGGTTCACCAGCTGCTGCAATGCGATGGAGATTTTCTGGTGAGAACCAGTCTGGAGAAACAGGGCGACGTACTTTCCGTCCACTGGGACGGCTCCTGCAAGCATTTCCTCATTCAGAACATAAACGTGAGTGACGCCGCCCGACAACATGTCGGCAATTCACGACCAGAGTTTCAATCACTCTTTATCATGTGTTTTATCACGGCCGTCAACGTTTTTGGATGAAATGTAGAACGAGTACCGCCTGGATGGGGAGAGCTTCTGCAGCATCCCGCAGCTGATCCATCATTTGCTCTCCTCCCGACAGCACATCACCCGAAAATGTCATATAGAGCTGAGGAAACCTGTGCTCAAGGTTCCGCGTCATTTTCCTCCATGTGATCGCTCACTTTGCTGCTCCGTTACCATTGACTGAGAGCCTCTGCCTGCTCAATAACGCTCTCTCTCTCCCTGCTTTTTGTCCCTTTGATAGGACAAATGGGTCCTGGAACATGAGGGTGTATTATTAGGAGACATCATCGGGCAGGTAGGTAAGATTAACTGGATGAAAATATTTTCACATCAACCCTGGTGTATTTTTTTTTCTTTGGGTCACCTTAGTTTGAGAACCAGTCAGCTATTTCGGATGGAAATACTATCTTTAACCCTTCATGGCACACTCATTGGCTGCCATTGGCAGTGTTTGAAGTCCAATCCATTTTGACTGGAAGAAGCTGATTGTTGTTTGCCTGGCAAAATGTGTTGAACGTCTAACGCATTCACAACCAGTCCCACCAGTTTAAATTAATTGTTGCCTGTCATTGTTAATAGCAAGCAATATTTTAAATTCTATAACATTAACAATTCGGTATGATATAAGTATGTCCCACATGACTCGAAACCTAATGCTCTGATACGAAGATACAAAAAAAAGGTAATCCCAAAGATATTTTGACGACAGGGGTCCTATACATATATTTAAAAATATAGATATAATAAAGATTATGTTATGTTGTTTTATGAGTAAACAGTCAAACATGAATCAAATGTTAATTAAATGAATACAAAATAAATTTCAAATAAATAGAAGTAAACTCTCTCTGGGAGAACAGCCAGTTAATGCTTATCTTTCAGTGACAGCCAGCCTCTCCCCGTCAAAAGGGATTGGACGTCATCAATGGCAACCAATGTGTTGAACGACTTCCCCACTGAAGGTTAACAAACTAGGCAATTCCGAAATTCAAGCATTTTATTTCTTCCAGGCTGAACGTTCCTTTTATGTACTGGATTATTTAAAAGCGCGTGTCTTAATTAAATGTATAATGAGTCGACGCAGCTGCATAATTGGTTGCTGATTGCCGAAGTCTCTTCATCTCCAAACAATGCTTCTGATGAATGGCCTCGTCAAATGCAACCGGTGTAGCACTCGTTTGCGTGTCAATAAATTATTCACGCAAACATCTTGCCGCACTCAAACTCTTATTGGACCTGGCAGGGTAACTTTGGGGAGGTGTACCGTGGGACTCTGCGCTTTAATAACACCCCTGTGGCAGTCAAGGCTTGTAAGGAGAACCTGGCAGCAGAACTCAGGAGCAAATTTCTGATGGAGGCCAGGTAAGGAATCTATGAAACACCCCCACCTTCAGCGCCACACGTGCCCACCCGCCTCTACTTTGTATGAAAATGTTACTGTGTCACACAGGATCCTGAAGCAGTATGATCATCCCAACATTGTAAAGTTGATTGGTGTGTGCACCCAGAAAGAGCCCATTTACATTATAATGGAGCTGGTTGAAGGTATAGTGATTGAAGGATGGAGTTTTTCCTAAGGGGAGCTTAAATGCCTCATTTTGCTCGCATCATAGGACAAAAATTGTTAATATATTTAATATATAAGATTCACGTTCACAGTTTGAGATCAGTGAACTAGTCCAACCGTTGAGAATCACATCACCGTGTGTAAATATTGTGCTAAGAAATACGTAATATTTTGCATACCTATTTTCAACGTCACTTTAAAGAAGGCAAACATTATAAAACGTGGAGTCGAATCTAAAACATTAGATTTTTGTGCAAAAACTGCAGACACTGGAACTTTAGCGTGTGAATCATCTTGACATTTTTCCGACTTGATGCTTGCCATAACTCCATCGTGAAGTAGGAAGTAGCCAGGATCCCAGAAGAAACACGCTCATAAACATTGAACTGATTGATGCAAGCTGTGTTCCTATTTTGACAAGGTGGAGATTTGCTGTCATTCTTGCGTCAAGATGGTCCGAATCAGACTCCTAAGACCCTGGTGAGGATGACAGAAAATGTTGCAGCCGGCATGGAGTACCTGGAGAGAAAGAAGTGCATTCACAGGTAATGCATATACGGCACAGTATTCTCAGGTTATTATTTTATATCACTTTATAATCCATATTTTAAATTTATAGACGACGTGATATTTTATCGGGTGGCGTTTGTAGTTTTGCTGTTGGTTCCTCCTTACTTTTACTTGTTCTGTGGTTGGACGAAATGAAAATGAACCCAGAAATAACTGCAAACAACTTGACAATAATTAATATTCTTTCATTTAAGTCAAGTAATTGCAGGTAGGCTAAATGTTCACACCAACAGAAAAGGATAAAAAGGCTGCGTTTAGGCATGGCAGCATAAATAAAATGCTTTGCTGCGTATAATATTCACTGGAGAGATGCAGCTTTATCAAGGAAACACAGAAATACCTTGCCACTTGGCGGATTGGCTATCGCCAATTCACCACGTGGCTTGAAAATGGGGAAAAAAGTGTCTACCTTCAAGAGTTGAGTAATTGTACAGAGAAGGGTTTAAAATGTCCAAATAATATTAAAGAGATGCTGCAAAAACCCTGTGGCTACATTGCAGTTATCGGCCTTTTTCTGCAGATCTTGGAACCTATTGACCGCGCTAAACGAGGGATTACTGTATCGAGATTGCAAATAAGTGTTAGTTGTTTGGATTTTGTGACAGCTTATAGCAAGTGATATCTTCTCCTGCGTCCTTTCACTGACATCCATTTGTGCGTACACACATACGCACACTTGTCTGTGTGTTCCCAGAGATTTGGCAGCCAGAAACTGTTTGGTGACGGATGGGGGAGTCGTCAAGATCAGTGATTTCGGGATGTCACGACAACAGGATGATGGCGTTTACTCGGCGGAGGGCAGCCTCAGACAGATTCCCATCAAATGGACGGCCCCTGAAGCGCTCAACTATGGTATCACACGTTGACCTTTGCCTCGCAATCACCATCTGCGCACACCCGCATAATGGTAGCACACATCAGCAACCCGTTAACTCCTATGGAGAGCTGTTTGAGCATTTTTTCAGTAGTGTTTATATCCATTTAGCTCATTGGTGGCCCCTGATCATTATTTTGATCTCCATTTGACACCAATTTCACTTTTTTCGCCAATTTGAAAAGCCTCAACTCGATAATAATGCCTTTGTGATGTGGTGCCAAATCCATATTTATCGTGGGCCTCATCATAGTTATGATTTTCTTTGGAGGTCCGTCATATTTGCCTGGTAGGGCTGACATGAGAAGCCATTAATCGATAACTAATTTATTATCAAATGAATAAACAATTATTTTGATAGTTGCTATTCATTTTTGACTAAAACATTTGTTCAAATCCTCTTTTGTGAGTTTCTTAATAGTATTTTAAAACATGTTTTAGTTTTTTCATTAAAAATGAAAAAGAAAGGGTAAGAAGTTGTTAATCTTATTTTTTAGTTTAGTTTTCTTTTCTTTGTTCATTAATACATATCTATTTAAAAATGAAAACAGTACATAGTATAATATTTTAACTTTGTTTTATTTTTGATATTTATTTATCCACTTTAAAATGTGATTTGGGGCTTGAAATATGATTTGATATATTTATTTCACCTACACCTTAAAGTCGACACATACGATTTACTTTTGCGGCCCACACAAAACGATGTGGCCTTTGCTTTGACACCTTCGCTCCAATAGAAATAAATCATAATGATGTTACTTGATGAAATGAAAATATTTTTTCACTTCAATTGAAAAATAACAGATGTCAATCATTATTTGAAATGATCAACGTTTGAAATGCAAAGATAAACGTGTGATTGATTTACTCTCTCACACAATATTTGAAATATATTGGTATTGATGTCGTTATCAACCATAACAGCCCTTCTTTCCTAAGGTTTGTTTAGCTGAATTGTGGGTGGGTAGGTTTTGATCTATAGTGCTCGTGTCTGGTTCAACACTGCCCCCTGCTGTTTTTTTCTCAGGACGTTATACCACGGAGAGTGATGTTTGGAGCTTCGGGGTTCTTCTGTGGGAGGTCTTCTCCTTGGGAATGGGGCCTTACAGCAGCATGAACAACCAACAGGCCAGAGAGGAGGTAGACAAAGGTCAGGAAATAAAGTGCTGTGCTTAAACAATTCTAATGATTTTCAGTCAGTGTTGTACTTATCAATATTATATGTCTATGTGTATGTATTTCAGGTTATCGTATGCCAGCTCCACGGGACTGCCCGCTGGAAGTGTCCACGCTTATGAGCAGCTGCTGGCAGCATGAACCCCAAAATAGACCATCTTTTCACAAACTTAGAATGGCTCTCTATGACATCTGGAAGAATAAGACTTAGTACATTTTTTTTTTCTGATAGAAATATCAGACACAAAATCATTTCCCAACTTCTGAATCCGCTGAGGTAGAAATGGATATTTCAGTGCCATCTACGATGATAGATGTACAATCAGGGCTTTGAAAGTTGTGGCTCCAGAGCCCTATGTGGCTCTTTTTTTTAGCCTTCGCTAATGTGAATTTAAATGAGTTTTCCACGCAATAGACGTCCAATCCATTTGAACTGGTCAAATGGCTTAGATGTCTATGTATGTAAAATTAAATCAGCGGAGTCTTTTTAATTTTTTTAAATGCTCACAATTTCCTAGCACATTTAAAGTTGGAAAAACAAAATAATGTGCACAGACAGCCACAGAACACAAAAATAAAATTTGTTTTTTAATATGAGTGCTCCTTGCCCGGTCTTCAATTGACTTTAGTTTAATAGATGATTACGTTGCGACCTCTAACCCCACCCTGCTCTTCACCATTTAGCCAGCAGAGAGGCAATTTTCTCAGCTTGAGTGCCGGTAAAAATCGGCCTCCTCATCTGGTCGTCAAAGACTATAACCCCCCCTCTCCTGTACATCACCTCAAGACATCTGCAAGATAGCCATGACCTCCAGCCTTGACACACGGGTGTGAGTGTGTTGGAGTCAAGTGAGTTCATCTTTTCTTTTAATAGAAATTTTAAAGGGATTTAGAAGCATTTTGGAACGAAGTTTTAGCAATAATTTGCCTCCCGGCTGAAATACTCTGCGGAGAAACGTGCATGGAATACCGCTGAAACAGGAGTGTGAAGTGAGTGTTTTTTTTTTTAATTTGATGTAATTGCGAAACAGAGAAGCTCGTGTCATTGAAGAACGTGTCAAAGTCACTAGATGTACTGCCAATTGCCTACGAGCTTCTCACTGGCACACCTTCTCCACCCAGGGACAATCAGAGTAAAGAGTATTCAAATTAGAAACAGGCAGCTGCATGTTAATAAGAAACCTCCCATCTGTAGAAGAGCCCCAAAAGGATTTAATATATTATAGCTTGAAAATGAGATTCTGATCTATATTCAATGCTAATTATTGGTAAAATTTGATAAAACCTGGCATCCAGGGTGATGGGGGGGGGAGAAAAACAATTACTGCCACTTTGATCAAATTTAGATTGAATCAATAATTTTACAACTTTTTCCAAAATCCGGGTGACCTTAATAATGGTCAACTTCATTCAAAATAATCTAAGGAGTTAAAGAGAGATACATAAAGAGAATTTGCCATTACCTTCTCAGATGCTGAATTTGTCAATTTCTTTTAAAAGCCTTCTATTTAAAATTATTATGGAGATTAATTGAAATCATTAAGTTCCAATAGCCTTTATTTTTTTCCTTCCATTCATAGGCTGCATTGTAGCAACCAAATTATTAAATTTCGACTTTGATACATTTGCAAGATACAATATCTAAAACAGAAAATTCTGATCATGTCTTTGTTGCGTCATTAACCTTTTAATTTCTCAATTGCTTCTGGAACTGCATTATACGTTTAGTTTGAAGTTAATTATTGTCAATTATATTGTCTTATAAAGGCGTGCACACTTTGCAGGAACTGAGTTCCTCACATACCTGAAAACCAACAGGTCGTGACTGGTTTCATCTGTTCATATAAAGCATTCTATTGCAAACGATGAGCATCTCTGGATTAAAAAAGGGTCTGTAAAACACCAATTGAGATCTTCAGATGGATTACTTTACGTGTGTTCCCCTTCAAATTAGGGGTCCCACTATCATGGGTTTTTACACACTATTTAAATGGTGGGATCTTGTCAATGAGTATTCAAAAATAAATCTGCAGATTCCATAACTATTGAAATTGTGCAGTAAAAAAAATATGCAACAGTTTGCCTCTGCATAGTTGTAACCGATGACCTAGGTGATCAAAATGGGATTAAAGCTGTGTTTTGCTATTTTATGGCCATTTAATAAAAACTTGAATATGCTCAATTATTATATTTTATTTTCCTATTCATAATTTTAACTAATGATTTCATCATTATAATTACATTGATGAATAATAATGTTAATTAAAACTATATTTTATGATTGTTTTTAACTCCTTGCATACCAGTGACAGCAATAGACATCCAATTGGCTTAAACCGGCAAGACAAAAAAAACAAGACACTCCACAGGGTTGTGTGCAGTGTTTATGCAAATTTTGATGTTTTCTTTTGTTTTGTTTCGTAACCTTTCAGGGTTAAGGCTTTTGAAATTCATTCAAGCTTTATCTTCATTTACTATTAATTATAACGGATTAAAAAGGCTTGTCTCATCTCATGCCACACGTGGTTGACGTTTTCAAATAACGTGACGTATCTTGTTTTCGTCTGTTAGGATTGTGCTCTATAGTAGTAGAGTTGATTATCCACTTTTCAGTCAAACAGAAGTCTATCAACACAAAGGCCTCTAACTACTAACTTATTTGTTAAAAATCTCAAGGGACGGCACCATCTGAAAGTCTTTTAATTTAAAACTATGTCGCCTATATTAACAATAGTCATTCTCATTAAAGTTTTATCAGCAGGCATCACATAAACCTTGTGCTGACACAGACTTTACGTCGCCAAAAGTTGATGCCCTCGAAACCAAACAACTTCATCTTTTTTTTAATTTTAACCTTGTGTTACTCCAATTTTAATCTTGTTATATTCATATAAATTTTTCTCTCTGAATATTACATTGTATGACTTCTGGCAATTTCCCGCGGCACACCTGACCATTGCTCACGGCACATTGGTTGGGAAACACGGCCTTAGAGGCCCGGGCCCAGGTGTGCCCGTACCCTCCTAAGCTCCGCCCCTGCAAGTGACCATTTTTAGTATTTTGAAAACAAAAACAAAATAATCCAGGGTTCCAACCAGCCCCTGTTCTCTCGCCCCCATCTACTTCTTCCCATCACGCCAGGGGTCCTACTGGGGCCCCAGTGAAAACCGCCACGCCGTTTGTTCGCATCGACGGGGTGGGGCTTCCCTCCTTTTCATTCCATCTGTGCTCAACAAAGATAAATAGATAGCCATGAGTCTCCTAGTTTTACGAGAAAAGTTAAGTCAAAACAAAAGAAGCCTTTACTGTACTATAACACAATGTAAGCATACCAAACCGGCTTGGGGGAGGGCCTTGCTTTCGTGAAACTTTTAATGTACTGAATATTTGAGTTGTGAAGGGTGTGTAGCCTGTCCCTCATCCATCATCATGACTGTCATGAAATTTAAAAAACATTTTTTCTAAACTTTCTGCCCCCCACGCAGTGGTTGCTCAACCCTTTTCATGGTGCGTTCACTGATTTTAAACCCATAGGAGGATAAAAGCATTGGAACCGACATCCATGTGCTGTTTACACTGACGTGGAACTCACAGATGCACAACGGTGCCCTCAGACTCCCCTTTTCAAATTCCCTTTCAGGTCTCGGTAGTACAGGTGTGAGGACATTTCTTCTTTAATCTTCTTCTACTTTCATTAACTCAAGAAAATTAATGGGTGGGGATGCATCACCGTAAATACCCTCAGATATATAGCCTCATAAATCATGGTTTAAATAAAATTGAACCTGACTGCAATTATTTATTTATGCATACAGTATAAGTGTAAATTTGTACCGTAAAAATAACCCAGGATTGTGAAAAAGGGTACTTTAATTTCAATTTTTATTGCAAAATTACACATGAATCAAGTCTGAGCAGTGATTTAAAAAAAATCCTCTTGTGATTAACCCTTACAGTGATCACTACAATAGAGATTTATTCAAAACTTCTCATTAGCTTAACTCATTTCCTACCAGTTCAAGTTACAGAGTATGTGTTGTGGTAGTTAGTTAAAAGAGGGAAATTGATTTCAACTCCCATCGGTTGATCGCTTCCAGCGTTTCCCAGTTAAAATGAATTTGGCGTCAACATCAGCCAAAGAGTTAAGCGTTGTGACATTAGACATTAAACATCCTTGAATAATAATTAAAAAAAATCTTCCGACATGTGATATGCCACAATGGCATGTTAATGGTTTCAGTAGAGAGAAAGAATAACAATAATGACAGGCAGGTCACCTGCGTTTGGTTCTGACACCCCGAGGGTGTGTGTGTCAGTGAGTGAGACCACGTGACAGGACGCAACCCTCCTGTTTACATCCCGGCAAGGTTATGAAAGGGTCACATTGTCGTCAGTGATCGCGACGTTTGCCGGCAGAAAACATTTGCCTTATGCTCCTGTATCTCCGAGGCATCTGTCTACTGTCTCCCTTTTCAAATTTCTACCTGCTTAGTCACTCACGTCAGCCGTTCTGGAGGAACTTGAATGCCTCGGCGCTGTTAAATTAATCAATAGAATCATCTTATCACCAGCGACAGGATTTGCATTTTGGCCTGAGCTGGAAAGGTTGCGCTCTGAAAACTTTTCAGGCGCCCTGAAGTAATGCCAATGTCATCTACAAAGGGAATCTTAGCGCACTTAAAGGATTAAAATTAAAACGTCCTGAATATGTTAACACCCCTTTTTATATGAAAATGAACTCATGCTTAAAGAAAATGCCATTGTAACATGAGAAATAAAAGCATATACATTCAGCAATGGTATTTGTTTTACATCCAGAAAAAAAATGGAAATTCAATTTCCTTTTGAACTAAAAATTACTGTAATTTTTATTGTAAAATGGCGGAATTATGAAATATACAATTAAAACATGGGGAAGGATTAGAAGGCAAATACATAATAAATGTTTAACATCAAGTAACTGCAAGTATGTGTGACTGATAGAACTCCATTTATTATTCTCCCCTTTTCTAACTGTTGATGTGCAATCTATTGTAAAATATTGTACAATTTTTGCAATACACACTGATTTTGTGGCTGTTTAGACTTAAACACTTGGTCACAGAGAAAAAAAAGAATAATTGAATAGAATAGAATTCCATTTAATGTCATTGTACATTGCACAATAAGATGATAGAGCTTTCACAACTTCAGCACATACATCAAGATCAACGTAAATTCAATAATGACAACAGTTCAAAGGCAAAGTTGAAACCATAAATACACACATATAGAGATTTTTTTCTGGGCAGAGGCTTACTAAGTTTCCACAAGGAACATATAAGACAAGAAACATAAAAAATCACTACCTTAAGCGTTAGCCACTAGTTTTACGAAACATTAACAAAAATAACAATGTACACTTTGAAAACATCTGTGAACAATTCAAGTTAAATTGACAAGAATTTCAGTGCACAAATCATTTACTCAGTGGCAGGCCGTCAGGGCCTTCAAGGCCTTCTCTGCTGGCCTAAGAAATATCTGAATCAAATATTATATTTTGTCCATCAATACTTATTAAATAATTCCAAATTGTCTGTTAGCTCCCTTTCATTGCTTTCCCCCCTGGTTGCACTGCTTCCAGATGTGTTTTCATATTGAAGCATTTAACCAATCACATTTCAGCCATAATTTGTTGCCAGGGTCAGAAATCTGCCTAAAGGCCTTCACAATCAGTTCTGCAGGCTCTGCTGCATTAAACAAGCGTCAATAAGACTTGCTTTAACCAAT
Source organism: Stigmatopora argus (assembly GCF_051989625.1). NCBI lineage: Eukaryota > Metazoa > Chordata > Actinopteri > Syngnathiformes > Syngnathidae > Stigmatopora > Stigmatopora argus. The sequence goes on along the minus strand of NC_135388.1, from coordinate 9,955,400 downwards.
CAGATTTCGAGTTGGCAACACCACAATGCCTTGTCGCAGGCATAGGGATACGTCATCGCTTTCACTAACTATGATTGGCTAGTGATTAGCCAGAGCTACCAAAATGTATCTGTAGCGAGCTGCACAAGCAAATATATTGTTGTGTTGATTTAAAGCCATTTTCAAGACGGACTATGCCAGAAATACGACAGGACAGGCTCAACTTTCAGCATTAGCTTCGATATAAAAGAAGGAAGAAAGAAAGGAGGATGGATATTGTGTACAGTTAAAAATGATTTTTGGTGAGTAAAATATGGCTATATTCCTAAATAATATTTCAATTGTGGGCCAAGTTCTGATATCTGAAAAGCTCCAGTGTTTGTATTTAAGCTCCAGTGTTTGTATTTAATCACTAGATGCTGCTAGGAAGTGGATTTTACCCCATTTTGTGCATTGTTTTATTGATTATTTTTATGTGTCGCAGCTGTAGCTGCAGTAGAGGTTTTATAGCCATAAAATAGTTTTTGAGGGTTGGATTGATTCGTTGAAGGTGCTACGAGAAAATGCACGGACCGCCACTGCATTTACTTAAGTAGCAAAGATTAACTCATTCACCGTCGGGCTGCCTCAGTAGTAGGAAAGATTTCAAGTAATTATTGATACAATTATTACATTCATTAACCTGCAGCAATTACTGTTTATTTCACAGCCATTTTTTGGAGGGTAGCTAAACCCATAGTTGTCGATTTCATGAAAGTGTCTTTTATATATTATATTGTCGTGTATGTATTTTAGAGGCTTTTTCTATTTGACTCATCACAAACTATTCTTAATATGTACAAAGTGTGAAGCGGCACTTCAAAAAGCGAAAGATACGAGTCCCGAGGTGAGGACAGCTTAGAATTTATAGCCTCATTGACAAACTTATAGTCACCACAAAAGCCCCATGACAATGATCAATCATCATTATACATAATGGCAAGTCTTAAAGGGTCGAGCGCAGAAAGAAAGGCAGGGTTGATCTTCGTCTTTGTAATTGCTCAATTTCACTGGTGTGTGTCTCATATCCTCGCTGACTGACAGGTGCTGCTCGTATCTGTCGAGGCATCGTCCTCCCGCCATTGCGCCGCGGTACGAGCCATGTGATGGAGAGCGAGTTTGGAATGTAGAGATAACATCTGAAACCTCCATACGGTCCCACTGTCACATGCTCTCGGACACCAGCCCAGGTGAAATATTTCAAGGTGACTTTGTATCATTTTTACATCTATTAGAATGAATAGTTTGCATTCCCGCTGAGGCCCTCCCTTTTGTACACTCACTTCACCTTAATTCTTATGAATTTATGCTACCTACAGTATATAGAGTGTTGTCTTTTCAATGGCAATTTCATTCAATAGGTATTGTTTTAGCGCTATTATAACTGTTGAAAGTTGGGTGTCATGCTTGTACAAATTTGTCAACGCGAGGAAACGATCAAGATATAATAATTTCTAGACGTGGGCTTCAATTATGTTTTTTGTTTGTTTGTTGAACTCATTGGCTTCCAATCCATTTTGACTGGGGGGTTGAATGAATGATCGTTTGTTTTTATTTATTTTATGAAGGATTTTAAACAAAGTAATTTTATTTGAAATAATTTATATAGTATATATTACTCATGGCTTTTTGTTATTTATTTTTTACTAAATGATATATATATATATATATATATATATATATATATATATACATATACATATATATATATATATATATACATATATATATATATACATATACATATATATATATATATATATATATATATATATATATATATATATATATATATATAATGTCTCTTCAGAGGCGCATTATATATTATGTAATGAGACACCACTAAAACCACTTATAGGAAGCAGATATGATCTGGAATGTTCTTAATTTCACAAAAACACCAGGTTCCCTAACATGTGACAAAGTCTTTTGAGATAATCTCCAGATCGCGATGGTGTCAGAAAGCTTTTTTTTTCTGGTCTTGGTGCCACAATTGCTGTCAGTAGACACGTGAATGGGCTCCTTATACAATATTCTATTCCCCTATCCTCTTAAACACGTGCCTGATCTTAGGACCAAAACGTGACAATTTTAACCTTTATCAATTCAGGTGAGGCAACTGAGAAAAGATTTTTACTTGCAAATTTACAAAGAAAGTCAAAATAAAAGTAAATACTTTACTTAAAACATTACGGCACCAGCCTCAAATTTGAATAAAATGAGGCTGCAATTATCACAATGCATAATAATTCATTCACTCATTCATTTTTTGGAACCGCTTATCCTTGCATAACATTTTGAAAATAACAATTTTGTTGTTTTAAGTAATGCCAGATGTTTTAACAATTTTTGTTTACAAAACTCCGATCACAACTTTTCTTTCTCCCGTCAAGTTTTTCTTCATATCTTACTTATTATGTCATTATTTTGATATTTCAATTTGTAATTTTATCTAACCATTTTTATAAACAAATCACTTATGTTAAGTAGAGCCACAGTCAAACATTTTGAGTCAATTTCTGAGTGTCAACATTTTTGACCAAATGTGTGTGTTCTTTTTTTTGGTCTATTTAAAAAATGACCTTGTGCTTAAAAAAATATTACTTGATAGAGAAAAATGTAGGGATTCCCACTCAAAAAAAGAATTAAAAATAGCTGTCAGACCTCAAAGAGCAACAATTTTGTCTCCCAGTTGCAAAAAAAATCTCCAAAAATATAGATTTAAAACTACGAGTATTTTTTAGCTGTCACACTCAAACAAAGATTTAATAGAAATAGCACATGATTGTTTTAAATAGATATAATATATGTACCTTTCACTTCATTAATGTTACCCACAAGGGCAACTGATATTTAAACACAAACAAAACTTATCTCAAGACACAACGCAAATAATCAAATTGTACAATGTCTTGCATCACACAACAAAACATCAATTAACTCATTGGCTGCCAATCAGTCACTCATTGGATGCCATCATTCCATCCTTGCCAACTTGGATCGGACGTCTCGTGCTGAATATGTTTTATGACCACGTGAATCATTTATTATGACTTTTCATGCAAATTCATGAAATACCTAGCCTCTATAAACCTTCACACTCTCAAGGTAACAAGTGTGCACTGCTTATGCAAATTTGATATCACTGCCATTAATTATAGGAATGTCTGTGTAGTCCAAGTTTAGACTCTCCACAGTTTAATTCTCTGTGTGGTAAGGAATGTAGATTCATCGAGAGATGTTGCAGGTAAAGGAGTGGTGTACCTCCTCTCAGTCAGGTGGAGAGTGTATGCTATCCATGTGCTTTGGAGTTCATGAAAACATGAAGCGCGACACGCCTCCCCGTCCTCAGGTCTTTATAAAAAGCAGGTGTGATGCTGCGGTAGACAGAGAGCGAGCTGAGCATCACTGAGTCCACTCACCATGGGGAGCTGCTGCCAGGCCATGTGCAACGTTCAAAAGAACACCAATGTGAGGGTCAGTCTGCCCGTGGTCTGCTTCGTGTGGCAGATCGCCATGGTCATCCTCTTTGGGGTCTTCATCCGCTACGACGACGAGTCGGACGCTCACTGGGAGGAATACAAAGCGGAGAACAACATTACCAGCGATATTGAAAATGACTTCTACTTCAGATATCCCAGTTAGTATTTTTGTTCATTCTTATTTTTACATGTTTTTTATTAATTGTGGCTAAAATGTCCTTTTTTATTTTTCTTGGGACATTGCATTTCTTTAAATAGTTGTTATATTTACTGGATCATGAAAAAAGGCCAAGATATGAGACACCTATGATTGTTTTAAAAAAAAATATTGTAAGAATATATCATTTGAGTCTTTCATGTAAAAATTCTGACTTTTTTACACGGCTATAGTTTAACTTTTGGCTATTTTGACTAGGGGGAGGTTGATAATTACTTACAACTATTATAAATCCATTCATTCCTTTCAATTTAGTTAATTTAGTCTTGTTTTATTTTTTACATTGTTAGAATTCATATATTTTTATAATTACAGAACATTATTATAAAAGCATATAATGATTAATAATAATGAAAATCATTCATTCTAATAATCTTTTTTTTAATAACCAAAAATAGTCAGTTTGTAATGGGTCAGAGATCCTTGGTGGTTATTGACCATGAAAGGGTTAAATCTTTTTTTTTGGGATCGTGAAGATCATAAATTTAGAGAGAGTACATATGTACATTTAGTTAAAACATTGACATTTTGAATAAATGTCTCCTGTACAATTTCTGTCATTAACATATGTATGTATGCCTTGATTTACACTATTACACCCATGAAAAAAAAGCATTCAGATTTTATTTGATCACCCAATTCCTTCATTTGTATCTACATATACTTGAACGATAGTAATTATTGCTTGTAAATCCTCTTTGTGACAACAAAATTTAATCTGAACAACGTGTCTATATTTCTAGGTTTCCAGGACGTCCATGTCATGATCTTTGTTGGATTTGGTTTCCTGATGACCTTCCTGAAACGCTACAGCTTTAGTGGAGTTGGCTTCAACTTCCTGATCGCCGCCTTCGGTCTGCAGTGGGCTCTTCTCATGCAGGGTTGGTTCCACGCCCTTGACCCCAACACTGGAAAAATCACCATCGGAGTCGAAAGGTGAGAGGAAGTCTTCATTCTATTAAGCTAGTATAGTAGTTGTTTTACTTTGAACTGGAGTTTCCACTTTCTAGCAAATTATAATTGTTTTATTGGATTGGATTGGATTGGATAACTTTATTCATCCCGTATTCGGGAAATTTTGTTGTCACCGTAGCAAGAGGGTGAGGATGCAGGAATAGGAAAGGCATTTTAGACATAAATAGATAGGTAAAAGTAAGTTAATAAATAAATACATGAATAAATATATAAATAAATAAGCATGTTGCTTAGCACACTTAGTTTAGGCTTCTGTCATGTGATGTCTCGGAGTCTAACCCTGAGTGGAATGGAAAAAGCTGGACCTTCAAGTCTGGCAAGATGAGGAATTGCAAAAATGAACTGACTCTCTCAATTTCAATCTCTCTTGCAGTTTGATCAACGCTGACTTTTGCTGCGCCGGCTCTCTGATTGCTTACGGTGCCCTGCTGGGGAAGGTCAGCCCAGTCCAGACGTTGGTTTTCACCCTGTTTGGAGTTACCCTCTTCGCTGTGGAAGAATACATCATCCTCGACCTCCTACATGTGAGTCAATTAAATTGACTTGAATTGAATGCCTTTATTGTCATTATACAAGTTCAATGAGATTTAAAGATTCGCCATAAAGTGCACACATAAATAAGTAGTCCTAAAAAAATGTATGTACAATAAAGAATGAAGTGAGGTTTGAGATTTAAAAAAAATAATGCTACTTAATTTAGTCTAGATTAGGCCCTAAGTGCAAAAGTCGAGTTGGTTTTCTTTTTTGCTGTCGCATGCAGCATTCAGCATTAATGACAGAACAAGAAAATCTCCATACATTAGAGATGACAAGATAAACACCTCTCATTATGCCGCATTACTGTCACACATCAATGCGGATTACCACCACAATAATGAAACAATGATATCTGTCAATCAAAGTTAAGCCCTGATATCTTTGTTCAAGGTAATGCTTTGGATTTACTCATTCAACATATGATGAGTGCACCCAGGTATATTTTTGAAACATGGGGGATCTAGAATTTTGCAGATACGAATCATTAGTTAAGTCACTGGTTCCCATTGACGGCGCCATACGTCCAATCCATTTTGACTGGGAGGGACCAATTAATTGTTTTAAATAAATTGGACACTTATCTCCATTTATACCTACATTGAGTTACATACTATGAAAAAAAAATAAACTTGTGTGTCTATTCAATTGTGCATGAGCACAAAGGAAAGGTAGAACTCACTTGACTTTAATGAGGAGAGACGATTGGAAATTCACGTCATTTCCATCTATAACACGGATACAAATTTTTCAACAGTGCAGAGATGCCGGTGGCTCCATGGTCATCCACGCCTTTGGGGGATATTACGGTCTGGCTATCTCCTGGGTTCTCTACCGACCAAAACTTAAACTAAGCAAACGCCTGAATGGATCCGTGTACCACTCGGATTTGTTCGCCATGATCGGTACTCGTCTTCCTCCCCTAGAAACTGCTTGCAAGTCGCGCCAAGCCACATCTGACTCTCCCCGTTTCACAGGCACGTTGTTCCTGTGGATGTTCTGGCCCAGTTTCAACTCCGCCATCACAGACCACGGCGCCGGCCAACACCGAACGGCCATCAACACCTACATCGCCCTGTCATCATCCGTCCTCACCGCGGTGGCCATTTCCAGCCTGTCCCAAAAGAGAGGCAAACTGGACATGGTGAGCGAAAGGTGGAAAGCACCCCGCCAGGAAACGTTCACTAACGTGACTTGTCACCTGATAGGTTCACATCCAGAACGCCACCTTGGCCGGCGGCGTTGCCATGGGAACTGCGGCCGAGTTCATGATCATGCCCTACGGCGCGCTCATTGTGGGCTTCCTCACGGGCATCATCTCCACTTTTGGCTATCTTTTTGTCACGGTGAGCAGAAGGATAAAACAAAACAAAACAAAAAAACATTTTTGCTAATGCCTAAACTGATTAAATTTCCATTATCTTAGCAGTTAACTAATTCAAAGTCTTTAACGGCAATAGACATTCAGTCCATTTGACTTTGCTGTGATTTTTTTGTTCCCGTTTCCTAGCCATTTTTGGAAAAATACCTGAAACTGCAGGATACATGCGGTGTCCACAACCTACATGCCGTGCCGGGAATGCTTGGCGGCTTTACTGGCGCAATTGTGGCCGCGGCTGCCACTGAATCGGTCTACAGCAAACAGGGGTAAGCAGCTTCCATGCTCACACGATTAGAAAAGAGTACCATTGTTGATTGTTTTCGAGCATTTTATTGCAATCCAGTTGAAGTAAACCGTAACACTAAGCACAGTTAACTAATAAAATTGCACATTGCTCAGGTTGCTCATTAAAATTGAGTTTTTAGTATGTGATTTTGCAACAATAGCCAAGGTTGGTAGACATGCTTCTGAACATCAATTTGTGTTCCTCCAGACTAATCGACACCTTTGACCTTGAAGGAAAGTTTGAGAACAGGTCTGTCGGCACGCAGGGAGGCTTTCAGGCCGCTGGCACGTGTGTGGCCATTGCCTTTGGCCTGGTGGGAGGAGCTCTTGTCGGTGAGTCCCACTTTCTTTAGATTTGTTCAAATACTTCACCGTCATTGTTAAAGTGAAAATACAGAAGGGTAGATAGAACATTGACATTTCAACTGGAAAGGTGGTCAGTGAATAATCATCTTTAGTGCCACGGATGACAATAGACAGTTGGATGTTGTTTTCTTTTTATTGTTATTTTTTTTCTTTTTTCAGTCCATTTTGATTGTCTATCGCCATCAATTATTTTTTTTAAATTATTTTCATTTTTTATTATATTATACTTATTTATTGATTGATTTATATATTTATTATTATATTATACTTATTTATTTATTGATTGATTTATATATTTATTATTATATTATACTTATTTATTTATTGATTGATTTATATATTTATTATTATATTATACTTATTTATTTATTTATATATTTATTATTATATTATAATTATTTATTGATTGATTTATGTATTTATTGTTATATTCTACTTATTTATTTATTTATTTGTATATTTATTATCATCATTTATTTATTTATTCATTAATTTACTTATTTATTTATTCATTAATTTACTTATTTATTTATTTATTAACTTACTTCTTACCTATCTATTTAAGTCTAAAATGCCTTTCCTGTATCTGCATTCTCACCCTCTTTCTACTGTGACAATGAAATTTCCCAAATACGGGATGAATAAAGTTATCCAAGCCAATCCAGTGCCAATGCCAGTGGTTAGAAAGTTTTTAAGTTGACCACACAAAACATTTTGACAATTAAAGTGACTTTGGCCCTTTAAGATTGGAAGCTTAAAAAAAGTTCAATGAAATCCAGAACTGCAATACTTGATTTTGAACACTTTTTTTCTTTTTGGTTTTTGCAGGTCTCATCCTCAGGATCCCCATCTGGGGAGACCCCGCCGACGACAACTGCTTCGATGATGAAGTCTACTGGGAGGTGAGTGTTTTCTTGCCACTAGGTGACGCAGTTTCTCTATGGATAGACTGAAGATGCTGGTGTGATGAGCAATTGGAAATGATGCTCAAATTGTGTCTTGCAGGTCCCCGAGGAAGAGGAGAGCATCCCCCCAGTGTTGGAGTATAACAACCACATGATTAACAAGCACCACGAGCTGTAAAGTCACACATATTTTGAGCTACTTTATTTTAAAAAAAAATCTTTTCAGAAAATCTCATCAGAAATCTCTTTTTTTCCCTCCTCCTTCCAGATCGGAGTCCAACTTCTCTGTGGAGCAAAGCTAGTCAAGAGAATCAACCTAACCCTCCGCCATGAACTTGACCGAACGAGAAAGAGATAGTATATGAAAAAAAAGAAAAAGAAAAGATGGATACTAACAGATGTTTCAGACTAAGAAACATCTGACAGGGGAATGCTTAACGTGAAAGTTTCAATGTAAGTGTGTTGCAAACACATCTCTTTGCATTGATGACCCGGTGAAAAGGTCTAAAATATTCGTCGTGCGTTTATCAAAAGGCATTTGTTAAGAACATTATTAGCCTCGTTAATCGTAACCCTTTTAAAATGAACTGAAGATGCTGGTAAGAAGCGTGTAAATACTCTTAGAGTCAAATTGTTTATTTTCCAAAGATGACTTAAGTTTTAATGATGATATGTGACATTTTGTGTACTCTTTTAATGTAATAATGATATTTTATTGTTGCTCTTCTTGTTTTTTATGTAAATGCTAATTAAAGACTAATTATTCTTATTTTCATTATTGTTCGCCATTGGCATTGTTTGTGATGGATTCCTGGTCAAAATGAAGTCATAACTCAAACTCAATGCTTTGCTCTCCCATGGGTCACTTCTTACTAAGCTTACACACTTTACAAAGATATAAAAGTTCAATTCATTTCCCGTGGCAAAAACATTTCATTAACATAAGCATCATCCCAAAAAATAATAATGATAACTCTAGAGACCAAGACCATAATGTTGTATACAATTTTTGGAGTGATGAAATGAGTTTCACCAAATTTTGATAAAGATATCCCCATGTATATTTCCAATTGCCCCGATTTAAAAAATAAATACATAAATATAAAGATATATCATCAGGAACTGGCCTGAAAAAAGCTACTAAATCTACAGGCAGTAGCACAGAAATGCCCTCCAATCAATAGGAAATGATCCCAAATATGCAGGAAGTGACCTCAGGTTGCTCCAAAAAGTGCAGGAAGTGACCAGTGAGCAAAGTGACCTGCAAGTAACCTGAAATGAACAAGTAAGTCGTCCAGAATTATCTCATTGCCCAACATAGACAATACATGAACGCATTAATGCTACTAAGGTGCTCTTTACATTGTAAACAGTTGAAGTGCAAAGTAGTAAATCCAAATCTTAAAATGTTTAAGAAAAAGAGAGCATTTTTACAGGAATTGCATTTCTACTGATTACAATATTTACTTGAATTTATTTATCAAATACAATGTTCGCAACGCAAATGAGTAACGTGGGAATATCAATATATCGATGAGCTGATTTATTTTTATTTCCATAAGCAAACTGTTAATTTTGGGTTACATTTATTGAGAGGGGGAAAGTGGACACCAGGAGTTTATGGCTTGCGTTTTTTGTTGCTGCATATTATTGTGATGGTAACAAAGTGTGGAGGGGTCAGTCAGTGGGGTCGTTTCCTGACCAATGGACTGTGACTTGATGAACTCTTAATGCGCAGGGAAAACATATGCTTTCTGTCACATGAACATCTCGATCAAGTCAACCTTATTATCTAGCTGGTTCTTATAAAAGGTCTACACAGTGTAACATTTTACTGTCCTGTATATTTATCATTACGGTGTTCAATACTAAGCTTTATTTTTATCCTTTTCAGGGACAATGGACAACTATTCAAAAGTCTACAGTAAGTGACTATTTTACACGTTTAAAAAAATGTTTAACTTTTTATGAGCAAGACACTAAATTTGGTCATTGGAAAAAAACAATTCAGTAAATAATATTATTTTAGTTTTTTTTAGTTATTAGTTATTATTATCCTAAAATAAAGCATATGAAGTCCAAATCCATGCAGGAAATGGTTGATATAACTTTGAAATGTTCTTACTTTACTCAAGTATGAATTCAAATCAAAATAAAATTTAAAAAAACATGTCCATTCAATAAAGATTACATTAGTAACCCCTGTAGAGAAATGAATATGTTAGAAAATAATCCCATAATTTTGGGGAGCAAATTTAATCCCATTCTGCAAAAAAATAAACGTAATCAGCCACATAAATCAACAATATGGGCCGGCAAGCACTAGGTGTTTCTCTTTGGCGATCTTCAACGAGAGGACCTTTTGAAATGAGCTTGGCCTGCCGAGAATGTTTGTGAAAGCGCTCGCTCCGCTATTGTCCTCCTGGCTCCGGCCTCCTCTGGAAGGCTGCGCAAGGCCTGTAATCAGATTAAAGGCTGCCGGGGAGGGGAGGGGGGGGGACGCGGAGGAATGGCCGAGATGCTGTGGAAGTCCTCCGAGCGCTACCCGCCATTGAAGTGCGGGAGAAGAGCTAAATAACGCAGCGGGGGAGAGGCGGGAGCCAAGCCGGAGGGACAAATTGGCCTCTTGTTGCTGGGGGATAATGGAACAATGAGGGAGGGGAGTATAATCAGGGAGTATAGATTTGGAGAGAATAGGTGCAATGGGAAAAGGAGGAGAGTGAAGAACTCCAAAGGCTGAGGCTTCATCCCACCCTGCCCCGGCAATTATATCACCTTTGTGAGCTGATTGACGCCATCCATCTGGCCTCAACGTGGATTTTTCTCCTGGTTGAAGTCTTTAAAATGGGATTTCATCCCATCATTTTTTTTCAGGGAATATTTAGAGGGTACGGTAAAAGTTCAGGGAACCAATAATTGCATAGCATTCAATTGAATTGTGGGTTGAACTTTTCAAAGTGAAGAGTCAAAATGAATAATAGCAGTAATGACCATGTATACGCACCATTGGGGAAAAAAATTCCTACTTTGTGTCCATAATTCCCTAAAATTATGTTTGGCCTCAGCCTGTTTGGCTATTAAGATGACCTACAGTTTTTCTCCACAACTTTTAGTCATTTGCGCACATTAAAATAGCCGTTTCTCTTCGGAACATATTGAAAATGCTTCAGACATGTTTCTGTTGCATTTATACAATTGTCTGCTGTTTTCTTTAAAAAATACAATTTGCAGGGTGAATATAAAACAGAGGTTATTCTTTTACAGTATTTTTTTATGCAGTACCTTTAGCCCATTTCTAAGTTTAATTATTGAAATTCTCGTTCAAGCTTGATGACATTGGGTGGGGTCAAAGGAGAAAATCTCAGGGGGTTTGAACCTCTGTGAGGTGGAGTGCCATCAAAATCACTATTCATACACCAGCAGCACTTGTATGGGTCCATAAAGGCCGTTTTAGTTCCCGCCCTGTTTTCAAAAGATGCCGACCAGCTTTAAAAGTGTGCAATATCAACTGGTTGCTTGAACTAATTGGCAACGCCACCTGCTCCTGGTCATCAATTAGTAAATGTTCTAAATGTATTTGATGACTTTGTTAAATCAACTCATTTCTTTATGCCAATTTTTTTCTTTCCTCATAGTACAAAGTTTACATGAAATAATAATACATTGTCTTTAAACAATTTGCTAAGATTCATAAACTGTTTTAAAGCTTTCAATTTTTAAAAGACAGCATTTTAGTAACTCATTACCTGTCACCGATAGCAATGGGTGACCTATCCCTGACTGGCGACCAGTCTAGGGTGTCGTCCGCCTTTCTCCCCAAGACAGCTGGGTTAGGCTCCAGCAACCCCCGCAACCCTTTCGAGGATGGGCGGTATGGAAGATGAATGAATGAACGATAGCAATGGTCGTCCAATCCATTCTAACTGAGTAAAATGGCTTGCCTAAATTGGACGTCTACCACTGTCAATGGCACTGAAACCTGGGTCCTCCCATTTCAAATGAACGCACATTTTATAGTTACCTGAGAGAGAGCAAAATAAAATTCAACTAGGTCACACCAGGCTGACTGAGAGATGGCGGTAAATTCTCACTCAACATTACAACAACCGCCAATAAACGCCATGAAGACATTTGGGTTAAAGGCGGGGTGATGGGGCTGATGATTCTCATGGGGGTGTTTGGGTGAAAAGCAACAGCATACGTATTGTTGGAGGCCCTGACTCGCTACCCTGGAGAGCTCCCCGTTCCCACGGTTTGCTCAACAAACAAATGTACCCCCGCTCACCCCCCTAACACACACACACACACATGCACACCACCGTGCACCGCACGCAGGATGATGTCATTAATTACCATCAAAATGAGCATGACAGCAAGCAAGTGTGCATGTGTCTACTAGCGAGGTTTTGTGTACTTGTGTGTGTCGGTGTGAGTGTGGCTAAAAGAGTGAGAGGGAGAAAGAGAGAGAGATATGGGGGGGTGAACCCAGAGAATGAAAAAGAAAGACACCATTGTCCTTTTTTGGAAATAAAGAAATGTCCAGTGAAGCAAAAATGGAACAAATTTGTGCAACTGGAAGGGCGAGCTGGCTTGTCACGTCTCGTCAGAGGCTCACAAAACATGACGAGGGGCCGGCAGTGACATCACTCAGGGTTACCTCTCACACACCACTGTAATGCACTGTAATACACACACTGTACTACACGCTTCTGAACAGCTTTCCCACTTACTGAAGGATGTTATGTCATATTGTCATATGTTTGAGATGAACAAGGTGACACGGCTCCATTGGATTGAAAGATTTTCTGGCCCTCAGCAGAAAATGTGAAACATCTTCAAACTGGTGTGCCAACAATATATTTAAAATTCGATCATTGACCATGTAGGACACCGAAAGATGATTCGTAGCCTGGAAATTCAGAGTGACAGCATAGACAAGTGACAGATTCAGCCTTAGAATGAGCCTTAAAAACCATGGTCGACGTGTCTGGGTTGTTCAATTGGCCAATTCTGTAGAGCAGTGTCTGTGTGTGAACACAACTGGACCGAGTGACGATTATTGTCCAACGTATGAATAGAATGCATGAGATGGGACGCCGTCTCATCAACGTTTGCGCTGATAATTGTGTGTATTTGATCTCCAAAAAGTGGAAAGAAATGGTCTTAATTAGAAGCTTTGATTAGGAAGCCAATGCAAAGAGAAACAAATGCGTGCTTTGTTTCTTTGAACAAATATCTCCTCACAGAGATTTTCTATGGTAGCAGCAGGGATGTTGTTTTGTGTGTGTGTATGTGTTTCCCAAATGTTGGGAAAGTATTCACGAGTGCCTCTTCCTGCCAGTTCTTTGGGCACTTTTGTTTTGCTTCTCTTTTTATTGGGCTAAACTCGAAGACCTGAAACTTCTCTTTCTCTCTTGATTGAAGCTAGAAATTTGCATCTAGGTAGCAAAAACACACATTTCATTTTTTCAAATGAGTTGGATGTCACTCTCCGTCAACGCCAACTGATTTATAAATATCAATTAATGCAATTTCTTGATATGTAATAATGCGATAAACATAATTCCGTTCTCTCTCCCTTCTATACAAGCGATCTAAGCCAATCTCGTTAGTTCCGTTTTTTACATGCCCAATCAAAAGACCCAATGCAAAACAAACAAAAATGTAAAGCGTCACAACAACGGGACAAAAACGTACTCTAATTATACAGAATATGTGGTTTATTACGCCGCTGAAAGGTTGTTCTTGTCCGGCCGCGTAGCCCCTTAATTTCGCCAAATAAGGCAACGCTATGATAAGGTGGGAACGGGCGAATGCCTAAAACAAACTGCGGAGGGGCTCTGGCTCAGCAGCCGGGGGCTCAAGATATATTAAATTACCATGATTGGGACTTAAAGGCTGTTTGAGAGGCTGAGGAGCGTCAAAGCGCGGCTATTCATGTCTGGGGATCCGGGTCAATAGGTTGGGGAAGTTCACAGGGCCTGAGGGCATTCTTATGCAAATCAACAATACAACAGCTAAAGCTCAGTGAGTTGGAAGATATAAATGACCGTGCACTCATCTACTGCCTTACGCGCACACAAACGTGCCGTCTTCTCGCCACTGTTTGATTGGGATTTGCCGCTCTAGACGGCGATAGACGTCCTATCCATTGGAACGGCAAGGGAGGCCATACCTCCAAGTTCAACTGAGTTGGACTGAAGTGAAAAAGTTCATGGGATGATTTAAAGATGATTCAGTTTGAAGTATTATCACATTTTCAGTATATGGATGTGTCTTAGGCCCCCAAGTGGGTAAATACGACCCCATTACTACCATGTGGTACTGATATTAATTCATTTTCTGAACCGCTTATCATCACAAGGATCGGGGTAGGCCGGTGACAGAGTGGTTTGAACGTGGGCCTCACAGGTCTGGGGTCGAGGGTTCAATCCCAGGTGGGGCCCCACTGTGTGGAGTGTACGTGTTCAAGGTGGGCTTGCGTGGGTTTTCTCCGGGTACTCTGGTTTCTCCCGCATCCCAAAAACATGGACGCTAGGCTTGTTGAAGACTCTAAATTGTCCTCATTTGTGAATGGTCATTTGTCTTGTTGTGCCCTGCAATTGGCTGCCAACCAATTTAGGGTGTCTCCCGCCTGTTGCCCCTAGTTAGGTATCCAATCCAATAGTCTCCAGCACCCCCTGTGACCCTTGTGTGGATAAGTAGTTCAGAAAATGAATGAATAAACAGTTATAACTGTTCTTTCATATTTTCAAATGTTTAAAGATAAGTGAATTTTTATTTTAAGAAAATAGGGCTTTGATAGTTTAAAAACTTTTGCACCCCAAAAATGGCCTAAAGCATTTTTTTTACAGTAAATAAGAAAAAATGAGTGGTTTTTTTTTCTGACCCAGCGATGTCGTGTCTGTGGACCTAAAATTAATGCGCTGTTATTACCGCCACATCAACTCTAGTTTGCAATTTCCAAATGTAGTTTCATAATTTCCAGCTTCCAACCATTGGCGAGTACTGAACGTGACATTTGACCGACCATCTATATTTCTACTGGATGCTTGGATAATTGGGGCTTTTTAATGGACAAAACAATAATGAGCTGTGACATAATGCTAATGAATTTACCAAGTCTTTAATTTGAGCTCCACACAATTGCTTTGGTCAATCGGAGAGAGGGTCAATTGAAAGAGGACCCCTGTGATGAAGCGGCACGCGTGTGCCGACTCGTGTCAAGCTGCGTCCCTGGAGAGCGAGAGGTCGCGACCCTTCTGTCCGACTCACTATGGACATCGCGTGGATTTTTGTTGATCTGTTGTCTTACATTGTCACGCTCACTCGTGGAAAAGAATGACGCTGATTCAAATAGAACTTGCTGGTTCCTCCCTAAAGCAAAAAGTTGTGTGGCTACTTCCTTTAGAGCTGCAGAAACGTTCACTCTCAAACACTTTAATACCAACATACGTTAAGTTAAAAACACACAGTAATTGAAAATGGGCGTTTATTTGAATGACCTTTCAATACATTGGCCTCAATGGAACAACTGACAATTCTATTAAAATTGATGTATTAGATTCGAATTTGCAGTGATGGAAACTTGGAGGATGTTCATCGCCATGTTGGCATCATTACATCTCCTTTTTCTGAAAAGACAAAAAAATAAGAAATGTTAATAGTTAGTATATACAATAAAACTGAGCGTTCTATCAAGTTATTAGATTCTTTCACATGGCCGAATCCATGTGCGTGTCAATTTTCATTTCCAAAGTGATTTGTTGAATGTTTTGACGTCAATATCCTGAATTTAAAATGTTGAAATAAGGCATGGTTTTTCTTCTTTATGATTTAACGTCTTAAGTTTAAATTAAAAACAATGTTAAACCATAAACAGGTTTTTTTGCTTTTTGACATTTTGTGAAAAATAATCTTTATTATGATATGATTTTTCGTGCTAGCTGAGTTTGACTTTCGAACATTCTTTTTTTTTTTGAGAAAGAGAGAATGGCAGTATGGAAGATGAATGTATTTTCAGAAAAAGAAAAAAGTAAACGTCTTGAATTTAAACTCGGTTGTCTCACTCAAATATCCCAAAATATTTATCACACTTTTTAAATATGTAAAAGAAAGGTGTTCCAGTGCGGCATGAAAAAAACTTGTAACACGGATCTTTTTTTCAAAAATTCAAACCCCATACATGAACGCTTTCCCTCCATGAACGTTCCTCCTTTTTTTGACCTTTGCCCCATGTCTGGCATTCACGGCTGGTCTTTGGAGCTGCCAATCCTCAGCGCGCCACCGTGCTTCGTCCCCGAGTGGATGAACGAGCCTCCCACCTCCGAGCCCCCAGACAGCATGCAGTTTATGCAAATGAGCTTCTTTTCATGTGCCACTTGAATGTAAACTCGACAAAACAAAGAAAAATCTCTCACACAACCATCCCCCCCATGCAGACTTGCCATTTCCGTTTTTCATTTGCCATTGATTTGAAATGATTTTAATCCTGGAAAGACAAAGACCAGATTAGCTGAGTGTGCCGGACTGTGAGTTTGTGTCATGACGAACGATGCAAAGACCGACGCCAGGTTTCTTTGAAAGAGCCATGCCAAAGTGATGAATGTGACATTCCCGGTGTTCCCAGGCTCCTGGTGCTTTCTGAAAGGGCTGACGGGTGGGAAGGGGTAGGCGAGTTGGCGGGCGCTTTCGGGGTACTCGCCGGTCGGCTGAGGGGGGGTGGGGGGCTGTCGTTCGGACCCAGCTGTTGGGGGAGCCTTCGTCTCCCCTCTCTCTCTCTCCATCCTTATGTGTGTGTGACAGGCTGTTCTTTTTCAAGGACCACGACCCCCTCTGTCGTCTTAACTCCAAGAGGGGGCGGGCTTGACTCAAATGAAGAGTCCAGAGTCCAGACATTTCTATCCTGTGAACTTGAACTTGACTGCCAGTCTGGGAGCTCGGCGGGAGGGAATGGAAATGCGGCCCCGGATGCTTTTTTTTTGCATATCGTCACCTTTTTAGAAGAATTGCCTCAGTCATTTGAGGGTTAGGCTTATTTGAATTGTTGTTCAAATTGGCAGTAGATTTAAAAAATTCAACACATGGTTCGGTGTTTTGTGTTTCCTGGGAAAATTCCCAAGCCATTATTTTAAGATGCTGTCAATAAGCGTTAAACGTTGGTTTTTAAGTGAAACTATTAGATGGTGTAATACAAAAATACTAAAATATGAAGTCATTGGCTACGATTAATAGCATTGGACGTCCAAATCATTTGGAATGGGGGGGGGGGCTGGCAGTGATTATTTCAAGAAGGCGTGTTATGTTGTATGTGTTCATTTTTTTATTTGACTTAGAAATGAATGGGCCACTTATTGTATTGAATTCAACTGTGTTAAGACAAATTTCAACCCTAATGCAAAATTAGGAAGTCATTGGCTGCTATTGATGAGAATAGGTGTACAAACCGGTTTTACTGAGAACCCGATCAAGTCAACATGGATTTGGTGTCTATCTGGTGACAAGATCATTTAAATTCTAGCAGTTTATAGTTCATTATTATTCATTATTGACTTGAACTTTAACAGCCATCTAAAGTTTATCACTAAATATACCGATTATCACCTAAAAATAATCAGAATGAGGGGGATTCTGTCCAAAATTGTAATCATTTTTAGTCGATTGGATTCTTGCAACTGTTTTTATAAGTCCACAAATGGATGCTGCAGCTAGGAAGGTGTGATGGTGTGCACAGTGTATTCGTAACTGTGTTTATATTTTTATTTCTCATTCCTGTTGCAGTTTTTTGTCATTAACTGTCTTGTTAATTTTTTTTGTTTCTTTATTTCATTTTTTCACATGTTGAGTTGATTAGGTTAATTTGATGTAAAGTTTAACATTAAATTACCTTGCCTAAGAGATCAACAAAAGCATTCTCAGATAGTATAATTTTATCAAGTCTTTGACTACATTTGGCAGCGAGCAAATGGATTGGACATCTCGAGTTCATTTAGTTTTAAGAGCCACATTTTTGGACGTCTCTCAGCGTCAAAGGCACTGAAAGCTAATTTAAATATTGGTTCGATTGCACATTTATCTCCTGTTATTAGTGACATGCCGTAGTTAAAAGCAATGAATGGTGAACACACGTTGCCTTTGGGGGTCTTAACACCGCCAACCCACTCGACCATGGGAAGAAGAAAAAAAGGTGTGAAAGGTCCCCTGTCACTGTTACAAAGCCAAGAGCAAGCCCGAGTGGGATAATCAGGTTTATCCCTGGATTAAGATGGGAGTGGCAGCTGGGGTGACCTAGTGGGGGGACTCAGAGATCAGTGGTTCCCGTTCAGGTCCCTTAAATTTGGACCAGACGGCCATCGCGCTTCTGACAGTGAAAAACAGAAGTGCCACGAGGAGACCCTTTGATCTATTCGGTTGGATTTATGGTCATTTGCGTACTCAGTGTATGAATTTGGATTTCACAAATGAATGTATTAAATTAAGTTCTTAACAGTGGTTCAATAATATTATGTTATAAGTAGCCCAGAATTTAGGTGAGATTGTTTTTACTTTAGAATAATATGATATGAAAAAGGTAAAATTCAACATCATTCCCAAAAATATATCCATAATCTTCACTACAAAAAAAGTCCTGAGTACCGTAATTAATGAAGAAATTTAATTTTCTATTTTCTTTTACTATTTACTGATTTTTCATCAGAACATGAATAGGCAAATTACAAGAAATTGCAAGAAACTGTCAAATTTTACTCAACAATATGACTTCAACTTCAATGTTAATGAATTCTATCTCTTATTATGGAGTTCCTAAAACAACATCAAATTTATGGAGGTAGATTTGTTGCATAAGTAAAAGTACAAAATAAGTTTGGCAGGAAGAGAGAAAGTTGTAGTTCAAAAAATAATTAGCAGTTGCAAAATAACTCGAACTAATGGAGAAAATATTTTGTAGTAAAAAAAAACTTATATTTGCAGAATGTGAAACTTTTGATCGTCATAACAAGGGCTATAATAACATTTAGTATATTTCCTCCATCACACTTTTCCCTTTTTAATCACTCATTTATACGTCTCTTTTTATTTTAGCCTATCAAAAATACCGTCACATGAGTCTCATACGTATTTAAAGAATCTAGTGGTTAAAAAGTCAAACTCTACTGAATTCATGTACACCCATCTCCATTCTAATGTGCCGGACGTTTCAACTACAAATGTTAGTTGTCGTATATTCATTAAAACATTTAGGCACAGCTATTAAAAGCCCGCGTACCACACGTTGAACATCTAACACTAGAGGATGTGTGGCGTATTCAGTACGCTATAATGCAGGCGAGTACGGTTTAAAAGTGTCGCTCAGACATAAAGAGTCAGTAAGACAAAAGGCGACTTTTCAGGAGACGTCTGCGGCCGTCTGGATGCTTGGTTCCCACCTATTTAAGCGCCCTGTCCTTCCCTGTCTCACAGGCACCCGCACATGCACGCACTAGCACAGACGTAACGCAGACTGGCCTTTGTCAAGCGGCCCGCGCACAAAGCCGCCATTGTGGAGAGAGCGAGGCCCCGTTCAGAATGATAATGTGTCCGACGACGGCGAGAGTTTACCAACAGGCGGAAAGTGAGAGGGAGGCCCAAAGTGGGCAAGATTTGATGAGGGAGGTGAAGTCCTTTAAGCTGTGTTCTTTCTGGCTCTGATTCAGGGGGCTGGTTAATGCCAAGTGAAACTTCTGTAATATCAAACTTGGTCTAATAACTTTTAGTCGTACAATATGTTGTAATTATTCATTCATTCACCGCCATCGACCGCGATAGACATCCAATCTGTTTGAATTGGGAGTTTTCGCAGGGAATGAATATAGTCCAATCCTGTCAATATGATTTTTAGATACTGATTATAGATTTCACACAATAATCATAAATAATTTAACACTTTGTTCCTATTAATCTCTGCATGTTTTTATTTTCAAATGATCCACTCAACAACATTCCTAAGAAATCACAGTTTCTCCTCACATCTGATTTAGATTAGATCATATTAGATTAGTAGATTAAATCTCGTAGTACTCGGGAAATTCACTTGAAGTCTCCTCATGTTATATTATCATGTCTGTTATTAATGTTATTTTTTGTGCTGTATATTCCATTCAATGTTACACTTTCTCAAAAGACAAACACTATTGATTGTAACAGATATGATTTCAATTTATGAACATGGTCATGATTTATGGTAAGTGCATTAAATACATACAGGTAAGCAAAAATGAGAAACAATGTAACAACATTCTTCAAAATATACCAAATGAATGTTAGAATTACACAAATTGTACACGATAAAGTGTGTTTAGGAGTGGGAGTCTGTAAGAATCCAATTGGGTACAATTTACTTCTCGTTTAAATTTCCATTTTTAAGATATTTTTCGTGCACTCTACAGTTTATGATGTCGTCTAATGCTTGAATATGTACTACACTTGTTTAGTAAATACTACCACAATGTCTTCAAGAGAAAGTATTATTATTAATCTTGTAGTAATTGTGAATGTTGTTGAAAATTGTTACTGCGCCTTTAAGATGGCAGCTTCCCTCGTTTCTATGCAATTATGTTAATAAGCTCTGTGACACGCTCTCTTTTTTATCTTGTAAAGTCCTGAAAAAAATATTTCCTTGTAGTACAAAAGACCAATGTGAATTCATTCAGTGACGCCTATTTTTTTACATTAATATTAGAATTTATGTAAACAAAAATCAACAGACTCTCATCCATATTTGATATGAATTGATAAATCATGTCTTTTCTGATGCATGGCTTAGCTTTTATCAACATTTTTATCTTTTTATTAGAATCCACTTCATTTAGTAATTTTTGAAAAACAGGAGAGAAAATATATACTGAGCCTTTTTTAAGCACTAATTTCAAAACAATACTCCAATGTTCCAATTATCATAATTTTGCTCAAAACCATGCCTTTGCCATTGATTTTTTTTAAAATACATCACTTAAAATAACCTTCAATAGTATAATTTAAAAAAAAAGATTTGCACTCAAGAAAATTTACAGTAAAGTCAATGTCATTATGAAAGGCATTCATCAGTAAAAAATAAAAATAAAAAAAATAAGACGCTATATTATGTTTATTATTACTATTGAAAATACTAGTAAGTTTTAGCCATAAACCTTGGATAAATGAAGTCTAAAAATGTGCATGTGGCAAATAATAATAATTCCATAAAATCCAATAATGATATAATAATTTGGGCAATCAAGGCAGAATTGAGAGAGAGAGAGCTCAACGTGAATGATGATATTTGATCGGTAACATTGACGGTTTGAGCTCATGTCAATAATAAAGCAATTCATATTAGTTTGTAACTCATAGTATGCTATGCTTTACTTACATATGCTAACCTCTTAAAATTCCTCATAATCACACCCATTTCTCATTGACTTTCTTGACTGACAGCGCACGTTCTAATGACTAAATATGCTCCCTTGCCCTCTAAAGAGTTAAAGAAAAAGCGTGACCTGTGAGAGGCCTCAAAAAGGTGACCTGATCACGAATCTCCACTTAGTGAGCTCGCACTAGACCTTAATGACTGCACGCTGGTGCTGCCTTTCTTTTTCATGATCGCAACCCGCATTTTCCAATGCGCAGAGAAGACGAGAAGTCAAAATGGCTCCCATGGATACAACATCATGTTCGCAGTGAGCACACATCCGGTACAGGCCACGAGGCCTTTATTTATGGTCGCAGCTTCACTTTTTTTTACTAGAAGGATGAATGACAATAACCTCGTGTTTGAACATGGTTCATCCTATACAAAATGTCTGATTTTGATACGAATTCTTACAGTCACTTTTCATCATTTATCATATTAGAAAAAGAAGCAAATGTGTGAAATGTATTGGTTGATGTGTTTTTTACTACACGATAATGAGTTATGTACTTTTAAAAGTACCCTATAACTTAGAGTTTATTTTAGATTACATTTATTGTATAATTTAAGTATTTTTGTACTACGGTCGATAATATAAATCACAAATTGCAGCTTTGTGATTGCAGCCAGTGATAGAAACCTATGAACGTCTTGAGAAAAGCAGTAAAAAATACGGCTTGGCGTGGCTAATGAAGTTATTTGATCATGTCCTAAAATGATTAAATCTATCCTCAAAATATAAAGTCATAAACTAAACCTACCAAAAGAGTTCACTCATCTTCTTGTGTTTCTTGCGGCTTCTTTTTCTTTCCCGTAGGTGTGAAGGACATTCCTACTTTCGGTTATCTAGCTTTATGATGGATGATTAACACTCATACAGCTAGATAACCAAAGACAGGAACAGGCTCTGCGTGGTCTCCGCCATAAGAGCACAAGAGTGCATGTGTGCGTCAGCATGTTTGCTAGGGAGACAGATACAGCACAGGAACAACATTAAGGTGCATTTCATCACGTGTGCATGTCATGAGCAGAATTGACAGGCTAAAACTTTCAACATCCAGATTTCTTGCATTTCTTAGTCTTTTTTTCAAGCATTTGGGATGCACATTGATTCATAGTGTAGTTTCTTGGCTGGCAATTATATCAAAAATTAATATTGGACAGACACTTTTTGGTCTCATTCATGTTGCCATCTCGACGTGCTTTATTGAATGCCCTTACCAAAATATACTGGAATTAGGCCCGAGTGCATTCAAAAATAGTTTATCCACCGAACACATGGACAAAGACTATGATTGAATTGTGTGTTTCTTGTTATCATTATTTTTTAGATATTAATGATCATAATAATTCTAAAATGTAATCACATCCTACTCAGGCAATCATCCACAAAAATCGTTGACGCCTGCCCACGTTTGGGAAAGTAGGGCAGGACCAGAAGGACGGAATTCAGGATATTATCAGCACGTTAAATCATTCATTAATGAACTATTCGAAAATGAATAAAATGAAGTGTTTTTTTGCTTGACATGTTGAGGAACATGACCACATGGGATGGAAACGACGGCATTATGTTATTCCCGTGTGACTATACATGCACCGAGAAGAGATGGAACTTACAGGCAGGCGTCTGTACAAGATGTCCATCTGCCGCATGGGTAGAGCCCCGCACGACCACCACCATGTGCTCGTAGATTTAGAGCATCCTTCCGGTTCCAGGTGTGACTAACAGGTGATCGGCTCAATACGCGGGACCACCTGCCTTTGGTGGGCCGTGGGCAGAAGCTCCAACTATTTTGATCTGTCTCCTAAGCTCCTCCAGGCCCAAAAGGGGGGGCGAGAAGGACCTGTTCAGTGGCCGAGAAGGCGCGCTGTCTCCCGGGTGCGGAGGCTGCGCAGTGGCTGCCTGATGATGGAGCCTTCCAATGCCGCTTCTCGGCTCCTCTCGTTCTTTTTCCCCCCCGAACTCCTCCCCCTCATGATCGTGACGTCATTCGGAGCAAGTTACGGACTAGCCTATCAGATCATTGTTTGCCTATTTTCTATATTTCAGATTTTTTCCACATTTCAATTTGGAGCTTGATCATTTGACCACTCAAATTCAGTTGATCAAGATCATTGAAATAGCTCAATTAGTAAAATGTTTGCATGACAACAATAATAATAAATAAGGGAGTGGACTGGTAGAAAAACTCTTCTTTGACTACTAGGGTTTTTTTCCAACTACTAATGCCAATTAAACTCCGACAGGCAAGAGTTGACTAACAGGTAAAACGCCCACATTTCCCTCTGCTGTTCAGATTGTGGTACTGCAGCCTTCATGTATATCTTTTTGACCAGGTGCGTCGTAGGTTCTGAAGAATGGGGAGCCTTAGCCCCCTGAAGGAGAAAGGGATGGCCATTAATGTAGTAGACTTACTGTACATGGTCTTTTTTTTTTTGAATTCAATGACCATGTATAGTAGGGCATTTTTTCTTTAAAAATGCCTATGTATAGTAAGGCTTTTTTTCTTTAAAAAACGACCATGTAAAGTAAGGCTTTTTTCTTTTAAAAAAATGACCATGTATAGTAAGGCTTTTTTTCAAACGTTTTTGGGGAAAAAACAACATAGGTACCTATATCGTTTTTTTTCTGAAAAAAGACTTATGTTCCTATGTCTTTTTTTCTAAAAAAAAAACGACATAGGTACCTATGTAGTTTAAAAAAAAGAACGACATAGGTACCTATGTGTTTTTTTCCACAAAAAAAAGACTCCTATTCCTATTTTTAAAAAGTCTTTTTTTAAATAGAAAACGACATAGGTACCTATGTCGTTTTTTTAAAAAAAACGACATAGGTACTTATGTCGTTTTTTTTTTAGAAAAAAAAAGACATAAGAACATAAGTCTTTTTTAAAATAGAAAACGACATAGGTACCTATGTCGTTTTTTGGGAAAAAAAGACATAGGTCTTTTTTTTCTTCTCGAAAAAAACACATAGGTACCTATGTCGTTTTTTTTAAACTACATAGGTACCTATATCGTTTTTTTTAACTACATAAGTACCTATGTCGTTTTTTTTTTATAGAAAAAAAGACAGGAACGGAAGTCTTTTAAAAAAAACCTTATGTTCCTATATCGTTTTTTCCAAAACCTAAACCTAAACGACTTAGGTTTTGGAAAAAACGATATAGGAACATAAGACTTTTTAAAAATAGAAAACGACATAGCAGTGACGGTCCGTGCATTTTCTCGTAGCGCCTTCAACGTATCAATCCAACCCTCAAAAACTATTTTATGGCTATAAAACCTCTACTGCAGCTACAGCTGCGACACATAAAAAATAATCAATAAATCTGCACAAAAATGTGGTAAAATCAACTTCCTAGCAGCATTTCATGATTAAATACAAATACTGGAGCTTTTCAGACATTACAACCGGGCCGGGGGGTGATTTTCCCGGGAAAAGACAGCAATGAACGTCAATGGCGTACGGGCAAACATTGCCCGAAAATGGGGTAAAATCCAGCCGAAAACAGCATTTATTGATTAAATACAAATACTGGAGCTTTTTAGACATTATAACTGGGCCCGGAGTATCATTTCCCCGGTAAAAAGACAGCGATGAACGTCGATACGTCCATATACGTCCATACGTGAAACGGCAAAAAAAAATGCACTGCCACTGTTTAAATGTCTAGAAGTAAAAAACAAACACTAAAGTGCATGTCATCACAATGTTCATAATGAGCAATACTGTATTTTAAAGGATTAAAGCCCAACCAAAAAATATTTACAGCTCCCCCCACTTACTAATGCACGTTATGATGAAAACAATGTGTTTTTTTAAGTATGAATGCCCAATCAACACGTATTTACAGCCCCGCCCCCGCCCCACCCACTGACTAATGCATGTTATTATGAAAACAATGTATTTTTTAAAAGTATTAAAGTCCAACCCAAAAGCATTTACCCCCCACACACACACTGACTAATGTACGTTATTATGAAAACAATTTATATTTTTTGTGTGTCTATTTTTAATAGGCGTGGCCGAGGTCAGAGTTTAAATAGCCGACGTCAAACCCCAAAATGGCTGATGAGCCAGGAGGCAACACGGGCGTATGCAGAGGAGCTCAAAAGTGACGCTTTGCCGAAGAAAGCCTGACAAACTTCTCACAGGACGATGCAGCACATTCGGTACGTTGTCATTTGGGGATTTCGAAGCCCCATTTCTCGTCTTAAGAGTGATAAGAGCATGATTCGTTGACGTGATGTAGCCCCATGTGTGTGCAGACAGCAAAATGTTTGCAAACAAATTGGCTACATTGCGTTACCGATCGCTCTTTGTTTAAAAAGAAATCATTCCATTGTGTTTCAGTCCCTCAACGAGCACAGACTGCTGGGAAACATCAAGAATGTGGCCAAAACGACCAGAAAGGGGCATCTTGTCGACGGCATAACAAAGTGAGTCATTTTTAAATAGTTCCGATTTTCTCTATCCGTGTAATATTTAAACGTCAGCGTTCAGTATTCAAGGCTTTGCGCAATTGGATCGTTTTTCATCATGATACATCCAACTTTTGAATGAAAACACTAACTAGCTTGGTGTTTTTTTTTAATAGCAAAAACCTGTGGATAGTCTCCCACACAAATGCCATTAGTGGACGTGTAAGGAATAAACAGTAATCCCTCGATTATCGCGGTTAATGTAGACAAGACATGGCTGCGATAAATAAACTGTAAAGTAGGGTCATCCCTATTGATTTTTTTTTTAAATACTATAGTGGCAAGTGTAGGAGTAGCTTCCGCTTGTGAGTTTCACATCTTTCTGAACTTACAAATAATAATTGACCATAGGCTTTGTCATTATCATTGACTCGACAAAAGCCTAATTGTCATCATACCCAGATAACTGCGTATGACAATTGGTAATTGGTACAAAAAATTCAGCCATGTAGTGGAACTGTGCACTCGACTAGATTATATACTTTTACCCCGTTAACTTTCTTAAAGACCTCAGGACCATTTCATTTTTAGTTTTAAATGTGGTTTTGACAAAACATAAGTGAGACATTTATTCAACAATAATGCAGGTGTCATTTTTGACTCATTTCAAAAACATTCCTCGGCATAAGAAGAGAAAAATGGAAGGCTTTTGGATATTTATTTTTTAAAGAATGAATTGATTTGAAATAATTGACTGAAAACCTCAAGGCAGAAATAGGATTTATTTTATTAATTATTTTCATGTAATTTGTACCTTGTGGGCCCCTGTCCAGTGTGTTTTCTATATTTCCCACCACATCAAGATCCTGATTATTTGTTTGTGGACAAAAACATGAAAAATAGACTGGATAGGGGCCTTTAAAGACAAAAAGAAAACCAGACCATCAGGAGTATGTCTATTGCCTTTTGCAGTGTCTGAATAATGGGTACCCTTTTGATGTTTTAGAGTTTTTTAGTTAAATTTGACTTAATTAGGCCCGAGTCTGTATTTCTTTTTTATGTAACGTAATCTAATGTGCCTTGACCCCTTTTTGTTTTCCAGAATTCCACAAGGGGGACAAGGTTTCCTGCCTATGTACAGATAGGCTGACGCACCCCCTCATTTTTCGGTGCAGGGGGTTACGTGAGAACCTATCTCCAAACTTTTTCAAAATAAAAGGTAAGACCTTGCGAATGGTTTTTTACTTAACTTTGTGTATTGACCCCTTTTTTTTGTTTTCCAGAATTCCACAAGGGGGACAAGGTTTCCTGCCTATGTACAGATAGGCTGACGCACCCCCCCATTTTTCGGTGCTGGGGGTTACGCGAGAACCTATCTCCAAACTTTTTCAAAATAAAAGGTAAGACCTTGCGAATGGTTTTTTACTTAACTTTGTGTATTGACCCCTTTTTTTTTGTTTTCCAGAATTCCACAAGGGGGACAAGGTTTCCTGCCTATGTACAGATAGGCTGACGCACCCCCCCATTTTTCGGTGCTGGGGGTTACGCGAGAACCTATCTCCAAACTTTTTCAAAATAAAAGGTAAGACCTTGCGAATGGTTTTTTACTTAACTTTGTGTATTGACCCCTTTTTTTTTGTTTTCCAGAATTCCACAAGGGGGACAAGGTTTCCTGCCTATGTGCAGATAGGCTGACGCACCCCCCCATTTTTCGGTGCTGGGGGTTACGCGAGAACCTATCTCCAAACTTTTTCAAAATAAAAGGTAAGACCTTGTGAATGGTTTTTTACTTAACTTTGTGTATTGACCCCTTTTTTTTCCTTCCAGAATTCAACCTGGTGCCAAGGGGAGTGTCTTTGTCCATTTGAAAATGGATGAAGGCAAAACTGAATTTTTCAAAATGCTGGAGGGCCTGGGCGAACCAATCTATGGATTTTTTCAAAATAAAAGATATTGCAAAGTATATGGGTGTTTTGCCAGAATTTATCTCCAAACTTTCAAAATAAAAGTTTTTAAATGTATGCATGTGTTTGTCTTTATCTAACAAAATGCAAGTAACAATACAAGTTCAAAAATTTATTTACAGAAACATTTCAACTTTAACATACAAGTGTTGATTGGTGTAGCCAGTTTTTTCTCTTTTTTTCCACCTGTAAACATAAGACAAGACATTTTAGTTAAAAGTTCACAAAACAATTTTACACTTACAATTGATTTTTGTAAAATACACTTAAACAAAATAAAATACACTTAAAAGGAAAAATGGGGGGAATAAACACTTAGAAAATAAAATTAGAAAAAAATGGTGGGAATAAACACTTAGGGGAAAAAAGTGGGGGGGAAAATACCTGGAAAATAAAATTTGAAAACAAAACTGGGGGTATATACACTTAGGAAAAAAAATAAAAATGGGGGCATAAACACTTAGAAAATAAAATTAGATAAAAATGGGGCATAAACACTTAGAAAATAAAATTAGATAAAAATGGGGCATAAACACTTAGAAAATAAAATTAGATAAAAATGGGGCATAAACACTTAGAAAATAAAATTAGATAAAAATGGGGCATAAACACTTAGAAAATAAAATTTGAAAAAAAAAGTGGAGGTACATACACTCGGAAAATAAAATTTGAAAAAAAAATGGGGGTATATACACTTAGAAAATAAAATTAGGGAGAAAAACTGGGGGTTTATACACTTAGAAAATAAAATTTGAAAATAAAATTAGAAAAAAAGCTGGGGGAATAAACATTTGCAAAATAAAATTAAGGAATAAACACGCAAAATAAAATGGGAATAAATACTTAGAATTCCTGCTCTAACATTAACTGAGATCCTTCTTACCTTAAAGATTTAGTCAAAGAGCTGTGGAAATGAATGGCCAGTGAAACATCACCATGATGATTTAGGCTTTTATTTAATTTGGATTTTCAGAAGTACAAAGACACCATATGATTCAAGTGGGCAACTTGTGAGGAAGATCTCTCAGGCCTGTTGCATGCAAAAAAAATAGCAAAAGTTATAATATATAGAATGGAGATTCAACTTTTGTTCTGGGGGGGGGGTAGTTTTACCTTGATCTGCTGGCCCAGTCTCCTCTTCTATAACCTCAATAGTGCTCTAGGCATGCTAGAAGAGCTGCATCTTGGTGCTAAACAGGGAACATTTGCACAAAAAAAAGCATAAGTTAGCATATATAGAGCCTGGAGATTCAACAGATAGGCTTAGTTGTTTTTTGGGGGAAGTAGTTTTATCTTGATGCTAAACAGGGAAAACTTGATTCAACCAAGGTATTTGGGGGTCGCCAAACAATTACGGGATAGAGAAATCTTACAAGAAATTTAATAAACGATCAAGATAAAAAATGAAAATTAGTTAGCGAGTGCCAAGTGCTATTTTTCCTTTTCCAGACAAGGCGATTAAATATACAGACTGACGTTAATAGCTAGGACAAGGGTGTCAAACTCGGGTTGGTTCGCGGGTCGCAATAACGTCAACTCGATTTCACGTGGGCCGGACCATTTTTGAAATAATATTTTGATATTTTTTTCTATTTAAATTGGATTCAAAATAACTATCAAACGCCCAAAATATTCAGTTTTTAAAGGTCTAAAAAATGTTTGTTTGAGCTTTTTTTTTTCCTTCATGAGGGAAAATATCTTATAATAATTTGTTTTTGATTTCAAAAGGAAACAAAATATTTTTGGGAATATGTTCAATATTAGAGTGGAAAACAGAATTTTTATAAATATATTTATTTTTAGATTTTACTAAATGCTTTTTGAACTAAAAACACAAAAAGGAAAATGGATTAAAAAAACTACAATTATTGATTTAAAAAGGGGAAAATGAGGAAATATATACATGAATAGTCTTCATTTGAATTTGATCCTAACAGAAAGTCAGCACTCATGATTTACTTTCTTGGGCCGCACAAAATGACACGGCGGGCCAGATTAGGCCCCCGGGCCGCCACTTTGACACCAGTGAGCTAGGAGAAAGTTGGCTTAATAGTTTTGTATACGGCGATTAAATATACAGACTAACGTTAACAGCTAGGAGAAAGTTGGCTTAACAGTTTTGTATAAGTGATTTTTTTTGTAAAAACAGAACAATTACAAATCGGCAACGGGTGTTTAACACTCGCAATGAAAACTATCATTACATCCAACAAACACACCAGGAACTAAGAAGTGCCTTTGGATGTCATTCTAGAGTGAGCATTTACCCAGCAAACTGTCGGTTGATGTCTCGGCGTTGTTTGATTAAATTTAAAGTCTTGCTACACGACTCAATAATGGAGAAAACGGATAACATAGTTTTTAAGTCAAATCGTGATGCTAATGCTAACTAGTAACATACGGCACAAAGCCCAAACTTAAATGGTCGACGATGTGTTAAACCTGGCATTAAACTAAGAGATTTGTTGGCATTTTGGGCTCAATTGATTGCTGAAAAGTCTCCCGATAGCGTGATAAAAACGCATTTAGGCCAGTGAATTGCTCTAAACCTTACCTCGTTGGCGTGCTGGTTAGCATAGGAAGGATTTCCAAAAGGAAAGGTTACTGCACATGCGCTTAAATCAACTCAGCTGCTTCGACAATAGGCGTAACCACGCCCATATTGTCCCCCCACATTGAAAGCGGAAAAGATGATGGCTTGATTACCGCACTCCAAGGTGGTTTGTCCTCTATGTTTTGAAGATGACGTAGATTAGTCGTGAGTTTTGTGGCCTTGATGCTATAAAACAGTACGTAATAGCACTGGCCATTTTCACTTCAATTAGGCGCTTTTGGTAGCCATCCACAAGCTTCTGGTTGAATCTTTGACCACTCCTCTTGACAGAATTGGTGCAGTTCAGTTAAATTTGATGGCTTTCTGACATGGACTTGTTTCTTCAGCATTTTCCACAAGTTCTCAATGGGGTTTAAGTCAGGACTTTGGGAAGGCCATTGGAAAACCTTAATTCTAGCCTGATTTAGCCATTCCATTACCACTTTTGATGTGTGTTTGGGGTCATTGTCCTGTTGGAACACCCTACTGCGCCCAAGACCCAATCTTCGGGCTGGTGACTTTAGGTTATATTGAAGAATTTGAAGGTAATCCTCCTTCTTCATTATCCCATTTACTCTCTGTAAAGCACCGGTTCCATTGGGTAGCAAAACAGCCCCACAGCATAATACTACTACCTCCACCGTTCTTGACGGTAGGCATGGCGTACTTGGGTTAAAGGCCTCACCTTTTCTCCTTTTCTCCCTAACTGGAAACTAAAGAGAGCCATGACATTATGTTCTTCACAAGTGTATGTAAACTTTTGACCACAACTGTATGTCATTTTTTTTTAAATAGAAAAAAAACGACTCTT
Organism: Stigmatopora argus; assembly: GCF_051989625.1. Taxonomy (NCBI): domain Eukaryota; kingdom Metazoa; phylum Chordata; class Actinopteri; order Syngnathiformes; family Syngnathidae; genus Stigmatopora; species Stigmatopora argus. The sequence continues at coordinate 9,924,015 of NC_135388.1, read as the reverse complement.
TTTTAAAAAAATAAAAAACGACATAGGTACCTAAGTCGTTTTTTTTTTCTATTAAAATAAACGACTTCGGTACCTATGTCGTTTTCTATTTAAAAAAAGACATATTCCTGTCTTTTTTAAAAGAAAACGACATAGGTACCTATGTCGTTTTTTCTAACAAAAAAAAGACTTCCTGTTCCTGTCTTTTTTTTTCCAAAAAAACCAACATAGACACATTCTAGCTTCACAAAACTGTTTTCTGTACCTATGTTGCTAGTTTTGCCACCACTGCTGTCAACCTTTAAACCAAATGATAAATAAGCTCATTTTGTATCAACTAACTTTTATAAGGCATTTTATGAGACGCAGAAACTAGCATAGTCAAAGTGCTTTGTATAAAAATCAGTCCATTACAAAATTAAATACAAATATATAAAAATACCGAGAAAAATATCAAAGCTATAATAATTACTAAAACAAACACTTGTTTCTGTTTTTTTTTCCTCAGGCAAGATTTTTCCTCAAGTCTATCAAAGTATTGTTCGAATTGATCGGTCCGACGTTGAGGCTGCTGCGGCGGGACTCCCTCCGAGACCGCATGGCCGGCAGTGACGTCGGAAGGCTGGACGTGCTCGGTCCGCTCTGGACCACTCGGTTGACGGGACCGTCGGAGCCCGTCCGAAGCCACAGCTCCTCCATGACGGCCGGCTCCTCGGTGGGGAGAGAAGAGCGCCTCCAAATGGACGGCAGAGGGGCGTTGACCAGCTCTCGCATTTCCTCTCTGGATTTGGGAGATTTTTCACTTACTGGCGTCCCCCTACCCCCGTGACTGTCCATGGTGGCGACACCTAGTGCTTTGCCATTACAAGGCAGGGCTAAACACAACAAGAGAACGGTTTGAACAAAACTTTCCCGTTGTTTAAGGACGAAGCTCACGGGTGACACGTACCTTTGACCTGCTCTTTTGGTTGGCTGACCGAGCCACAGAGCTCCCTTAGTTTGTTGCTCAGTTCCAGATTTGCCGCCTTATAGTGGTTGAGCTCCTTACTGAGGCCGTGGATCCACGCCTCAAACTGCCGCTGCCTCCCTGCCAGGCCCTCGTCCATTTGCTCTGCACAGAAAACAGGTTTGCGAAGCTAGAATGTGTCTTCATTTCCACATCAGACGGACGCACACCTCGACACTGCTTCAGCAAGAGCTGGACACTCCTCTCGTGCTCCTTCTGCTGTTGCGTGAGCCTCCGGTCCGTGTCGAGCTGCGCGCGGTCAAGCGCATTCTCCAGCCACTGAACAAGCCGCTGCTGCTCGTCCAGTTGCATTTCCAGCTCGGCCAGCGCCAGTTGCAGCTTCCGCTCTTCCTCGCGCAGAGACACCACCTGCAGGAATAGTGCATCAGAAAAGGGTAATAGTTGGAGTGCGGTGCGAAATCAAAAGTTTAAAATTAATTCCTCTTCCGTACCGCTTATCCTCCCTCACAAGGATGCAGCCCCCCATAACCCCTTGTGTAGTTCATAAGATACTGCTTACTTCTAAAACTACAACACTAAGACTGCTATTTGTTATGGGATAGCTATGGGCATCCTTCTCCTGGAGTGTGTTCTTAACCTGCTCCATACAAGAAGGGATACTTGATAGCACATTCTTTTCCGAAAAAATAAATCAGGCTCTTGCATTCAAAAACTCTCCCAGTGAGAATGTTCCAACCACGCGTAGGCAAATTTGGCCCCAACAAACAAACCTTGTCAAAATACTTGCACAGCAGAGCTCTTGTTTCAGAGGCCGACAAGTAGCTGAGTTTGGCCATGAGATTCATCTCCCATTGGGACAACATGCTAGCAGACGCCCTGAGCTGTCTCTGTCGCTGGGTGATTGCTTCATTCTTGTACTCGATGGCTGCATCCAGAGCTTCAATGGCCTCATCCAGCTGAAAGAGGGTTCGCTCCTCCTGCTTTCAAACACGAAGAAAAGCTTGAGATTTAATCCTCGTGCAAAACGTCGGTTCTGCAGTCTGACCTCTGGCGAGAGCAGGTTTCCCTGGCGCAGTTTGTCGTCCAGCTCCTCTCTCTGTTTAAGCAAGGAATCTTTCTCTTGACGTAGGTTAGAGATCTCTTGTCGGATTTGTTGGGAGTCCTGAGCGCTGCCGCTGCGCAGGAGGCCATTCCTTTCGCTCAGTTCCTGCTCCAGTGTCTCGATGCGCCCCGTGAGAGTCACCAGATCTTTGCTCAGTGCCTGGGGAGTTAAACAAACCCTGTCAAAAAGTCAGAGTTTTTCCATATCAACTCACAGGCTACAGAAATACCTGACTGGACCGGAGCCTCTTGGTTTCAAGGCCACTGCGCTCTTGTAACAGGGCTTCTTTCTTGGCCAGGATTTCCTCTCGTTTAGTGAGTTCGCCTTCCAGATCCTCCAGCCCTCGTCTTTGGTCCAGCACACGCTCCATTTCCTCATCCAGCCAGCGCTTCTGCTCCTCTATCTTCTGCTCAAACAAGATTGACGTCATGAGCCAGTGTGGATTTGAAACCACAAGATGGCCAGTCCGCAATACCTGTTGCTCCTCAAGCGAGATGACAGAGCCGTTGCTGCCACTACGTCTCTGCCTCTGGAAGGCGGCTATCTCCTCAGTCTTGATCTTTAGAATTTTTTGCTGTTGCTCATTTTTTATCTCAAGTTCCTAATAAAATAAAAACGTGGTCTGAATACCTCATTTCTGTAATAATCAACAACAACAACAACAAAAAAGGCACAAACAATGACCTTGACTCTGTGAGTTCTGCGTTGCATCTCCGTCTCTAGACGACGTTTCTGCTGACTTTCCTCCCGTAGTCGCTTCTGCAGAAGTTCCTGCTGTTGCCTCATCGACTGAACACTGCGTTCCAGCTCGAGCACCCGACGCTCACTTTGCGCGGGCAAATTAGCGAGATGGGCCGTATCCCTCTGGCGTTGACTAAGCACCTTGAAGTTCAAAGACATATGTTCAAATGCTAGTAAAATATTAAAACGACAACGACACATCGTCTCTTTGGACAAACCTGAACTTTGCTCTGAGCGGCCGCAATCTTTCGTCGACATTCCTGTGCTCTAGTCTTGTCTGAAGCGCTAATGCCTCTCTCCTGTCTCTCCAGCTCCTGAAGTTGCCTTTGAGCTTCGTGCAGCTCCTGCCGCGCCTGCGCCGCCTCACTTTCCAGAGCTGTGATCTTGTGACTGTACTGCTTGTTTAGGGACTGAGCATCCTTGCCTGGAAAAGGCAGCCGCGTAAAGCACACTTCAAATCTGTAGAGACCATTCTGTTAAATGCAAACCTGTTTTGACTAGCTCCTTGATGAGTTCTTCTTTCATGCGGATAGTTACTGACAACTCTCTTATCTTCTGCTGGGCCTGAAGAAGATCCGCCTCTGAAACTCCTTCGAAGCCTCTTAGAGCATCGCGTAGAGATGCCTCACCCATACTGGAGTTGGCTGAAAATCGTACCAGGGATGAATTTGAACTTCTATAAAGCAATCTGCTTGGTGTTGATGTGACCTGCCTTACACTAGATTATTTATTACACTTACATGCTTTTCTGCTTAAAAGTGGATGTTGCTCAGGATCAACTGGATGAGACCCTCTTCCACCCATTGTTCGTCCACCTAAGACCATGTCTTTCTTGGAACAGGTTTGGTTCACCAGCCTGTCATTAAATATGTTTTATATGAGAAAAATAAATCATGCAAATATGGCAACACAGTTAGGTCATGAATGGTATGAGCTTCCTGCAATGTTGTAAACTCTTTACAAACCTTTGTGTCACTCTGTAATGGTTATACTGAGCGCCCTCGTCTTTGATCCCCAAAATTTCTGCTCCACCTGAGGTCAACCGGTCTTCACAGAGAGAGAAATCTTGATCATCACCCTGTCGCGACAAAGACACTATTTAAATTACCTTTGTAAAAGACCTCTTGTTAGTTACACCTCCAATCTTTAACAGGGGTCTCAAACTCTCAGCCCAGGACAATGGTTCGTTACCTGCGAACTTCCATTTTGGTTGAGTTGCATAGAGCTAATGGGGGCGGTGTGCGGCCGTGAGTACAAATTAAGCCCCAAGCTACGCACATTTGGACCGGCTAGCAGACACTGCAAATCTGCAATTAGATCCTGTTGCTCCTGCAGCTTATCACTCTGAAAGAGACAACAAACTAAGTTGTCATACAAGTCACAAGAAAAACAAAAACTGAAAAAACTCTGCATTTAAGAAAATTCTTTTTAATCAAATCACTGTACATCTGTCTTGACAATGTTAATCTAAACCACAACTACACACCACCATGCTCATGAAAGGGGAAAATTGAGACCTGCAACTTGTATTGCTCCATGGCGTCTTCCAGAGCTGCCAGAAAGTCTGTATTCTCCCTCTCCAGACGCTGGACTTGCGATTGAAGCTTTGCTACCGTCTCATTCTTCTCGCCATCTTTCACACTGTCATGCTCATAGCCCCATCTTTCCTCTGAAGAATCTGAATCCTGCATTCACATAACATGAACAGAGAATAAAAAAAAAGGAACTAGCCCCACTCACCGCTAATGATGGGGCTGGTTGAAAACATCAATGGTTGTCCAAAAAAATCAGTCCAAGAGACCCACCTGGTTATTAACAGAAGGCCTCTCCCTCCGTAAAGCGACACTTTCCTCTGTAGAACCGTTGTCAATACCGCTGTCTGGTCCAGATGCGGTTGTCAGTCGACTCCGTTCCTCCTCCACAGAGCAGAGCCACTCCTTTACTCTCAGACTCTGTTCTGATGTCAAAACTCCTTCATTCTGGAGCTCACGTAGCAATCTAATCAAGTGTTAAAAAGGGAATTCTAGTATTGGGGGTCATTTGAAGTCCAGGCCTTCAAATTCTAAATAATTCCCATGCAAAACACTAAAATATGCAGTTCAGATTCAATTTACTTCTTCAGAGTTCAACTCTTAAAAAATAAAAATATTGAAAAAAAAAAAAAAAACCTATGAAAAGATTCTTTGAATGACAGTAAAAAGTGAAGGTTAATTTTTAAAGAATTTTGAGGTCCAATTCTGGAATTGCCCATCATAACCAAGAAAAGTGAAAAAGCAATGTAACAGGAAAGTAATAATAACCTGTAAGCGGTGTCGGTGCAGGTTCGGTAGTGGGCCCCCTGAACTTGGAGCCTGCTAATCTCTCCTTCGCCAAGTCGCGGCCTCCTGTTGGGATCGGCGTGAGAAATGATGCGGGTCTCGGAACGATGGCGGTTTTCCAGGGCTCTTCGGAGGGCCTTGATTTGTTGTTCCAGTCCCTCTATCCTGTCCGGTTCCCGCTTGCAGTTGACTGTGGCCCGATTCTGAATATTGCGGGCCCTTGTGGCGTAGTTCAGTGTATTCAGGCTTTCGTCAAAGTCTGACGAAGATGGGCTGATGCAGGCGATCATCAGGGTTTTTGAATTTCCTCCCAAAGAGTCTTTTAGGATCCTGTGTGAAAACAGTGATGAAAAAAAGAAATGAAACCAAATTGTAGATGTCATATTGATAGACCATAAAGATAACAATAATATAACAATCACCTTGTAATCTTTGAATCTCTGTATGGTATGTGAGAGCCTTTCCTTTTGGGGTCCCCGAGGGCTCCGATAACGTTTCCAAGGGCAAGTAGACCACTGTTAATCTGTATGCTCTCCTTAAGTCGTTCGCCAGTGTTGCCCGTTTTCAATATGCGCTCTGAGCCGGCCAAGTCCACAAAATGGAACTTGGAAGACAACATTTGGGGACCGCCACCTGAGCCGCTCCCGTAGAGACGCAAACTCCCCCGTCGTTGATCCATGTATAAGGTGAAAATGGTGTGGGAACGGCTGGAGTTTGGATTCATTTGGGTTGCACCGGTGTGTCTGGCTGTGTTTCCTGATTCCAGTAAACTCAAAACCTCATCAAGACCTTCTACTACACATTCTTTTACACCGCACAGGACTACAAAAAAAACATGACAACAAATACAGGAGTCATACACGAGAAATTCACAATGTATAAACAAGCCGCAAAAGACAGAAAATGCCATACCAATGGTTCCCTTATCCTCCCGAATGTGAATGTCCTTGCTTGCAGTTTCCACCTCCAACAAGTCCTTGAATTCCTCTTTGTAAACTTCCAAATAGGAAACTCGGACCGAGAAATCTGAGAGGTCGTTTTCATCCAGAAGCTTGAAGACATCCGCGACAGCCCTTGGAATGATGCCTTGCTCTTCATCACGAAATGACGCTAAACAAAAAATCAGGCCAAGAGAGAGTAGAAGTTCAGAGCTAAACAAACTGTTAAATTCATTTTGTGATGCCATGTATTAATAGTTTTACCTGCATGCAGAAAAAGGGACATACTACTTGTCATCGGTATGTTGGTATATTGTGATATGAAGTTATGTAATACTCATTGCAACAAGAAGTTAAGTTTTCAATACCTTGTGCAATTACCATTTTGAAAGAATGTTTTAGAAATATCAATATATTCGCTTGGTCAAATTTTCGCCTTAACCGTAGACAATGGATTCTCATTTAATAGGACACGTTAGATGCAACTAAAGTCATCACAATATCACAATTAATAAAAAAACAAAAAACTTTTAATATAGTTGTTGTGAATCTCAAATATGTAGCCAAATGCATATTATTAAATCCAACAAGCTATAATTACTGAAAATGATTTGCATGTTATAAATCAAATTAGTTACACAATGTTATCTGTTTTTTCTTTCCTTTGTATAAATAAAACATGCACGCATCAACATGTACAACTTACATATATTAGCTTCTCCAATGGTATACGTCTTGCCTGAACCTGTCTGTCCATAAGCAAAGACCGTTGCATTGAAACCTTGAAAGAAGGCATCAATAAGAGACTGGACTGATGCAGAATAAACCTCCTCTTGGCAGCAGGTTTCTTCGAAAAGGAAGTCGCATAGGAAATGCCTGTCGTGTCCAAGGGTAACCCGCTGGAGTTCTGGGTCTACCGTGATGCAGCTCTCGTGACAGTGGAGAAGTTCTTTAGGAAGCAACGGGCGCACTCGCACCGCAACCTGGACTGATGAATATTCCCCTTTGCCTTGGCCACCTGGAACTTTGGGAGACATTTTTGCTACAATGTCACAACTATGACTGGATCATCTTGGAGGCCATCACGGAGCATCCGGCTGTAAGAACACAAAGTTAAAACCATAATAAAAAAAGGAAATAAAGAGGTTATCAGATTCATATTAAAGTCAAACTGTTATAAATGGCTTCTAATAGCCAACGTGTATAAAAATGTGATAATGCAAAATTTCCGTAACCAATTTCAAGGAATCAAATCATGATGGAAGCAGTTGCAGTTAAAAAAAATGCAGTACTGAATCCGATTTTTTAACATATCAAGATTTAGGTGGCCTATTTCCATCATAAAGAGTTTATTTTGCATGTAATGATAGTACTTTGGAAAAAAATAGCTACTAACCTACTTAGTGACATGTGGTCATGGGCTGACAATGACGGCCATAGACGTCAAATTTACAGGAACTGGGAAGGCTAGCTATGAATGATCATGTGTCATTGCAATTGACGGCGATAGATGTCCAACCTATTTGAACCGGGGATAGGTTGGCAGCGAAAATGTCTACAATGCCGATATTTCAAAGCCTACGGCATTATCCATAGAATTCCACGAGTAGCTAACTTCACCAGTCGACTCAACTAGTGGAAATGAGTTACATAAAGTCGACATTTTCCCCTCTTTTGTCGCCATTCGAGATCTTGTAGTTCACGCGCTCGTCGTGTTTATTAAAAAGCTAAGCTAACATTCACGGCTACTTTGCAGCAATCGGAACAAAAACAAGAGAAACCTGAGAGTTTCCGAGAAGTTTGACAAAATGTTCTAATGGATGTCGTACAACGTGCAGTGTTGATAATCACGCGATCATTTCGTTTAGTTAAGATGATCCTTTAAAGGTTACTTACTTGGATGTTGCTCAAGATAATAACGGTAAAAAAAGGATACTATAAGCCTTTTCCTTGGGAAAATGGAAGTGTGGGGGAAGTCATTGGGAGGAGCCAGGAAAGTTGGCTATTGTCTTTTATTTCATTTTCATTTTTTAATAGCTTCATAATTGAGTCGGTGGTGAGCAGCCTGCACATTACGCACTTTTAAAAACAAAAACATACAGATTAAGCACCATCGGAAAAAAAAATAAACACTTGCGACTTCACAACAGCCAAATTTCCGCAAATTTGTTTTACTGTTCTTTACGTAATTGTTTGAAAACCGGACTTTAATGCAGTTCGCCTTTATATTGTGTCCGTTTTAAAGTCCTTGGTACAGTAAAGAATAAATTCTGTACCACGCCTACCCATGTAAGATGTTTTGTCAAATTAGTCCATTTTTTTTAAAGAAACACCATTAAATGACTGAATCTTGTCATTATTCAATTTTGAGTTTGGTAACTGTTTTTAACAATATTAATTTTCGAGTCGTCGGTTGAACTACAATGAAAATACTTTGAGTGTGTGCCCTTATGAATCCGAACAGAAGGTGGCGGTGTTTCTTCGTATTTGAAAAAGCAAAGAAGCTATAAATTAATTAATTAAGTCGTTGCCTGCCATTCACAACGGCAGACATCAAATCGATTTAAACTGGGACTGTCTGGGATGTTTAATCTATTTTGACTGGGAGACCTGCTAGCAACATTATACCGCCGGCCCCTCCCACTCGAAATGGATTGGACATCTAGCCCTGGCAATGGCAGCCAATAAGTAAAATGAATATGCTATAAAAGGTTAAAGGAATTGTGCACAGGAATGGGTTTGCTGTGCAGTAGGCATCTTCCCTTGCATGAATACAGTGCAGCCATACTTTTCAAAGGCAAATCATATTTTTTAAGGTTTAAACAAATAACCAAAAGGCTGGAGAAGACAAACAGGCCGGTGTATGAGCGCTTGAGGGAGACTATTAGTATCTTGTTAAGAAGCAGTAAGCAAATATTTGCAAATAAATGGGAAAGGACACCAGGCCAATCGCTAAAGATTGGCAGGCACTGTTTTTGCCATAGGCAAAGTGAGCGACCGCCCGGGGCGCTATCTGTTTGGGGGTGCACGAGAGCCCACTTTTTTTCTTCAAAATTATACTGCCAGGTGTCTAAACAACACGCCGGGAACCTTTTTGATAAATAGAGCTAAATATTATCCCAAGTATTATATTGTGATTCCACAAGAGAAATGAAGTGTTTTTATGGTTCTGTTGCCAGCCTTTCTGAGTCTGTTTTGTAAGCACTGTTTTTTTTTCTTCCATGAATGAATCACACGGGAGCAAAAGGGAGGTCACACTTGCCTTTCAACTGCAATCGGTGAGTTGTGATTGGAATCCACCGAGAAGGTTATCCGCCCAGGTCGCAAAATTAGCGAAGGGGAAGGAGAGTGAGAGAATTATTTTCAATGTAAATCAAACGTTTAATTCAGTCACTATTTCGCAAGTGGTGAAGAATTATTGTGACTGCTCATCTATAAGAGGTTTTCTTTTGAGCCATCACTCTCCATCTGCCTCTTTTCATAGCTTTTCTAAGGATGACTAACCCTCCGTTCACCAGTGTTGTCATGAGTCAGAGTCAGTCACAGCACGGGGCACCATCAGCACCTGAACACATCTTGTTTGGTGGCAACATTCCCTCACTAACTACTACATACCTTACAGTACTTGTCCTTGACAGTTCTTGATTGAATTATTACACAACATTCACAAACCATTCATGAGGATACTTACAGTATATGTTTTCCAAGACACAAACATACCCTGTTTTACATGAACGGAACCATGAAGGTTATTTTGGCAAATTTGAGCAATACGTTTATTCATGCACTGTTAGAGCATAGTGGCTCTTTGAGGAGTCTGTATTTGGTTGTGTGTTTGGAGAACAGCCCTGCACTGTGGGCTCTTTCGGCACAGAAAGTGTTGCGACAGCCCACACACACTTCTCAGTTCCACCAAAACCAAATATACAAAGGACCTGCGTGAATATTATACATTCTTTTCCAACATAAAAATCAACACAATATTTGTTCACGCAATTTAGTTTTTTTGTATTCATCCATTTTGTAAACTAGCAAGTTGAAAAAGGCTCACATGTTATTGCATACAAGAAAATTTAGGACAAGTGCTTTCATTAGTTAACACTTTTATGTCAAGGTAACCATTTTACATTTGAAAAACTCACACCAACAAACAAAAATGTCACGGAAATTGAATACTAAAAAATAATAATCTCATTTCAATTCACGCTCAAAATTGACTGACATACTGCAGTTGTTGGAAATCTGATCCCATTTAATTGCACTTAGCTAGCAATGTTTTGGGCTGGTGCAGGAACAAAAACTTTTTTATAGGTTTATTGTATATGAAAATAATGGTTATTAGAACAAAAAAAAATTGATCAGTTTGAAGTTTCTATTACTTGGGTAAAAGATGTGTCTGGTGACAGATTTTTTTTACTGAACATAATACATAATATTTTACGTATAGCTGTTTTAACAAAAAAATAAAAAAAATAATTAAATAAACAAAACAGTTCTGATGAACAGAATGTTTCAGTGCCATTGATAGGGATAGATGCCCCATGCATTTGAACTAAGAGGGCTGGTCCTAGTTCAAATACACTGGACATCTATCGCCGTCAATGGCAACCCATGTGCTAATTATTATGGGATAGACATAAATACACAATGAATATTTTTCACTGAATCCATAAAAAGATTGCATTACATTATCATTTCTGTAACAATGTATTATTATTTCATGATAAAGCCCTCTATTACATCCAGCAGTGCAAGAACAGCTATAATGATCACTACATTAAATGCAGTTTTCTGTTTAACCCATAAACCCATAAAGCTACAATTTATTGGTGCAAGTACTGCATATGCTCCTCCCCATCCGTCTTTGTTTCAGAACTCATACGGGGAAACAAACATGGTGACTTTGGTGATGTACCTGCCAAGCTGAACCCGTCTTTCCAGCTCACTCATCTCTACTTCAGCTTCCAGAGTGGCGGGGCCTTGCACAGGGCTGCTCAGCATCAGCTGACCTGTCAGGCGATCCGAACGCTGGACGGTGAAGTGACGTCGAGCTTGCCTTCCACCCAGAAGGGAGAAGCGAAGCGCGTCGCCTATTGGACGCAACGCCGAAACCCGAAACATGACACGGGGAGCCGACAGGTTGGATACAACTGCCAGGTAGTGGTAGGAGTAGGAATTTGGAGCCTGAGAACAAAGCTTGTTATCCACGGGGCAGGGATTACGCTCACAGCGCCTTGAAAGAAAGGATCACAAGCGTTAGTGACATGGCAAAGCTGAAATTGAAACAATGCGAGAGCTGTATCCAATTTTTGTTGTTGTCGGAGAGATAGTTTTACATGGTATTTTATTGCAGTTTTAGTTGACAGCTTCAGTAAAAGTAGAAACTTTATCTTCAAGGATTAAAAAAAATACACAGTTTTTTGTATTGTATCGCCAATAATTTTAAAGTTGTAGGAAAGCGGTCCTCAGAATGTGGTCCAAATAATATCAGTGGTACGTACCTCACAATAGTGTTTCGCAAAAGATTGACTGATTTACATGAGCTACTTTTTAAATGCACCATAGTAAATAATCATGTACAGTACTATTGAATTCCACTTAAGCTACAAAAGATTTGCATTTAATGTCGAACATTCATTGATTCATTTTCTGTACCGTGTATCCTCGTAATGGTTGCCGGAGCCTATCCCAGCTGACTTTGGGCGAAAGGCAGACTACACACTAGGACTGGTCGTCAGTCAGCCATAGGGCGCACCAAGATAGACAATCATCCCCACTCACAATCTCACTTACATTGGTGATGTTTTGACATAAGAAGCGTGAGGGTTTTTCGGACAGTCGACACGAACACACTGGAAACCGCCATATGTGTTGATGCACGTTTGTTCCCTAGTGCAGTTGTTTTGTCTGCTGGCGCACTCATCGATGTCTGCAAAGAGGCAGGAGCCACACAGCGGGCACAAATGTATCATTCATCACCTCTTGTGCGAGGAATCAATTTAGAGGAGTGAACAAATGGACGTGGCGCGCTGCGAGATGCACTCAGGAAAAGAGGCTGTTACCTTTTTGACCCTTTCACGTTAAGGTTACAAGTTCTTTTCGGTGGCAAGGGGTCAGTTGACATCACTAGTAAGTAAGCCATTAATTGTGTTAAATAAAAGACAGCACACCCACCCCTATGCTTTGTTTCATTACTGTTTACCTTTCTGAATATGCAGCCATAGCTTTCTGATGGATTAACTTTTTCTTTAAATACCTATTGGCTGCCATTGTTGCCATCACTCATCAAAAAATATGGCTTCTAACCACTCCCAGGTTAAATGGATTGGACCTCTATTGCCGCCAACAGTAGTGAATAAGATTAAGCAATCGAAAAACCAATAAATATTTTGTGAGGATATGACAAGGTAACCTAAGCAGAACACACTTCAGCTCAAGCGATTGTAGAGAATCTGTATTATCAATTGGAAGGAAATGACTTGATTTAATTTGAAAAATGAAGAAACAGTTCCCATTACCACTAACAGATCCAAATATTCTCTTCCAGGAGCAACAAATTGCAGCTTTCCAAAAAGTTTGGTGCATACCGATATGTGAAAAATATCAACATTCTACAAGACGTAAAATAATCACAACAGAAATGCACCTTTACAGCTGCGTCCATCGCGAGTCACGTTATATCCAGCAGGACAAGTGCAGCGGTAACCACCAGCGGTGTTCACGCACGTGTGTAAACAGAGTTTCCCAGCTTGCCCGTTATGAAACAGCTCACATTCATCAATGTCTGTAACGCATAACGCATTTATCCAATGTAAAAACACCTTGCTTGAGGGTTTAGCTTTGACATGGCTGATTAGTCATACCGGTGCAAGTAGTGCTGTCTCTGCCGGAGATGGTATATCCTGGCTCGCAGGTGCAGTGGGTGGTCCCCTGCACGGTGCTGCACCGTGATGGGCGCACAAAGGAGCCAGCTGTGTCAGCTGCTAGTGTAGCAGCCGAGGCTGGGGATGTAGCAGCCGAGGTGTTTGTAATGGTGGCAAAGACTGAGGAGGAAGTCAGAAAAGGTCATTGGAAGTTGGTGTTAGATTTCACACACTAGCCAAGGACTGATTACACCTTTAAATGGCAAAAAGGGGGAAAAGGCAATATAAAACTAGGCTTCAGAGATCAAGTCTCTTTGTATTCCACAGCTGTGCGCTGGGCAGAAGACAGCCACTCACCCGGAAACTGCCTAGGACTTCAGGCATAAATTCAATAAATCCGACGTTGTGGCTTGTAGTATTGGCTTGTATTGGCAAACTGAACCACTGAGCAGAGTAATCTCCTTTAGTGGACCAGGGAATGTCTGGATTAAAAAGTGTTGTCTCTGGATTTACATAAATCTGTGCTGGACTTTACACTTACACTTCTTCAAGGTGGAACTGTACAATTTAACTGTGGCAGAAGTGTTCCTCTGCTAATAATTGACAGTAACTTATGTCGTGTTTTTCTGTCTCATTTTTACGAATTAAGAAAGAAAATTCATTTGTATTTATTGCCCTGGTTCTGTTTTAGTACCAGTATGAAGGTACTTTAGGCAGGTACCCAATTGAAGACAAGAATAATGATATCGTGACAACACTACTATACATACATGTTGGTACAGGACTTTGGCAGGTTTCTCCTGTCCAACCTTTGGGGCAGAGGCAGTTAAACTGGTTAACGTCATCCAAACATGTTCCACCATTCAAGCATGGGATGGATGCACATTCGTTGACTTCTGTGTGAAGAAAGATACAGACAGAGGTTTGTGGGGGGATGCCACTGTATTTTAAACGGTTGAATTTAGAAAAGTATAATGATGAGAGAAGGGGTAACTGACTAGATCAAATCAGCGGAATTCAATGTTGTCACGTCCTTCTCAGTGAAACTGTTTTAACCCATTTACTGTTCATTATTTCTTTAATATATCAACGTTTACTGTTTAATAACTGGTATTTGTCTGTGAAGACCTCTAGCCTTATTTCCATTTGGGACGATGACTTTGAAAAATGCCAAGACATGAAAGGTAACTATGATCGTTTGTAACCCACATGATGCTTTTGGACAAATATTGGTCGCTCTCACCTTTGCATATCGACTGCTGGCCACTCCAGCTCAGATTTTCCTGACAGATTCTGCTTTCTGAACCCACGAGCTCATAGCCTGGCTCACACAAAAAGTGAACCTCGTGGCCCACACTATGCGATTTGCCCAGTTTTCTGCCATTTGGGGGCACATCAGGTTTTGGGCAGGTGCCTGATAGGAATGATCAATCAGAACATGAACATTATACACAAACAGTATTGTTTTAAGACAGTGTTTCTCTTACTATTGATGGTTCTTGTAGAGTGCTTCCCTGTGCTACTCTGCAGTAGGTTGATTTTCTTTCTTAGGTTGCGTATACTTTGCAAGTAAGAGGCTTCATGAGCCGAGAGAAGTTTCTGGATCTGCTTCAGGGATCCTTGGACTTCCAGTCTGCTTGGACAGTCCTGGAATCCAAATATGAGACCGCAGCAAGTTTAGCCATATATCACTCACTTTAGAAAAAAAGCCTTCACAGCTTATGGTTAGGGTATTTATAGTGCATATATCTATATATATGCACTATATATATCTACATATATACATCAAGAACTGTGAAAAAATATCTGTAAACAAGATCAGTCGCACAAAGACAAATATCACAGGATAGTCCATGATAGGCAGTGAGTGGGTCTGACCAAAAGTGCAGAGTCAATGTTAGGACTAAATCCTTCAAATCAACTGTTGGAAATGCGAGACTATTGAGTGTCAGCGGAGTACAGGCGTGTGCTGTTTGATAATGAAGTAAACATACTTGGATCAAAGTATGTTTGTCCAACTTAAGCATTTGCATGATGAAATGTCTCCTTTCACAAGCGTCTTACTGTAACTCGGAGACTGAATGTTCCCTGTTGTCAGATGTGGTGTGGTGTGGTTCGGTCAAAGATGGCGAGGAAAAACTTATGTAACTAGATGGTATCATGGAAAATAAGAAGATTCAGCAAAACCGATAAAAGTTGAAAATTGAACGTACTGACGTATGCTAGGTCACTCCTCACTTGCTCAATCAAGAGCTGGAACAAAATGTATCGTTTATAAGACTTTTAGGACTTGATCCATGGAAGATTTGCACTCAATTGTGCATGCAAAGAGATGTGATAAATGAGATAATGATAAATGAATTGCTACTTGACTACAGACTACGTATGTGCTAATGTAGGAGTTTGTCTGGAAAATTTCAAACTGTTAATCCCCATTCTTCATGTGCACGTTGCCCTGTCACCTCACGCATGTTTTCAGGCAAACTAAAAATGTGTTTTCCTGCAACAGTTACATAAGAAGAGTCAATATTTGTTGGAAACACATTTCTGATGTGGACAGCAGCGAGGTTTGGAGAAGCTTTGGTCATTAGGGACTTGGCTGGTGTTTATAGCATATTTGTCAAAGGCCTCTTTCTACCACATTTCACATGTACGGTTGACGTTAGCTCAGCGCCTAGGAGGCATGCAGGTATGCGGTACAAAGTCGGTGTAAAGGCCCCCGTCTTGGTCTCTTTTTCCGATGCACAAAAACTAATCTTATACTGTACGGATTTCCTTACAGAGACACACACTGTATATTGAAAGGCACACGGTTGGAATTCACAAGTAAAAGTAGGCCAAAAAAACATTGTCATTTCTGTCAGTTGCAATTAAACTCAGAAGCTTAAAGGCATATTAAAGAGTGACAACTATGTAAATTTTGGTGTATTTATAGGCTGGTGCTAATTTTCTGTGTCTAATTTGTAACCAAAAGCTCTTTCCAAGTTTTCTCTTTCGTTTGTGATGCCAGGCACAAGGCTTCCCTGTACAACTCGCTGAGCAAGGATTAAAATATATAATCTTGAGACTACTATTTTTTTCCATCATTTTCTTCCTAGTGCACGTACCTGTCCAGAGGTTGGATGTAGTGAAATGAAGCCAAGCAGAGAGAAAACCGTTGTGAGTGATACAAACATGTTTCGGCCAAAATCTCAGTCCAGCGTAGAGCCCGCGATGAGATCAGTGATGCCTGAGGAAGCGTGAACTTGGAGTGGGCAGCTCGACAGAGTGCAGGGAGCCCAGGTGAGTGAGACACCACACTTGGCCAGTGGGGAAGTTACTGTGGAATGTTGGCTTTAAGAGCTGAGAGCCAATCAGAGAACCAAGATATGTTCCCTTCGGCTCAACAAACAAATATGGCGTGTACATGTTCAGCGTAGGTTTATTTACACTTTCCTTATGAATAGATGTGCTAGTTCTGGATGGAACATACTGTATATGTAATCTTTAACCTCTCCGAGCCATGCAAATATGCAACTGCTAACACTCCTAAAATACATAAAGCAATGTTTTTCAGGTGATGGGTACACTATGTCGAGATCAAACACCAATTGGACAATCCATCACATACACGCATTATGCTATGACATGTATCGTGATTTTAATACATTATTATCAAGTTTGAAGTGTTAAAAATAAGTACTGTAATTGTAAATCAAAAAAAGAAAATTTGCCATGGCATGGTAACTTCTCACAAAATTATTTTGTTTGTGTTTTTTCTAGGAAAAAAAGCGTTCAACTAGCCTATGCTTGTTTTTGAGATGTGGGAGGAAACCGGAGTACCACTGCAGATTACATGGCTCAAAACATATGCTGCCTGGGTTTGATTGCCACTCGGTGGTGGCGTGGTTTGAGTGCAAATAGTTGTCTGTCTCTGTGTGTGCCCTATGACTGACTGGCGACCAGTCTAAGTCTGCCATTCACCTGAAGTCATCTGAGATGGACTCACATGACCCTGACAAGGATAAGCAGTCTTGAAAATGAATGAATGAGTTACTAGTACTTGCTTAATATAGGGTTAAATACTTGACTATTTAAACACATTACTTTAACTGCCTTTGGTTACTTGTCGTGAAAATAAGAGAAATAAACAAAGTATCACGAGATGGAATTACAAATGTATTCATCACATTGAGAATATATATTTCAATAAATCAATGCCAGTGCTTAGCATTTTTCTATGTTCATAAAAATGGCATTCTGAGTCAAAGAGATAAAAAGAGAGACATAATCCAAGGCAGTCAAATCATATTATTCTTTAAAGTAGAATAACTGGAATATTTTTTCGTTTTGATCATATGGCAGATTAAATGAGTTTTTGCTGTGTTGTTGTTTGCGCGAATAAATTTGGAATTGAGCAATAAAATCAGTTTCCCTACCTTGTGCCTTTTTAACTGCAGATTAAAACTAAATTTTATCTGACAGGTAACAAGAGCACAGTTGTTACAATCAGCGTGATGCTCTTTTTTTCCAGTTCTTGTAACAGCTTGTCTGGAATTGTGCTTAAATTTGCCAGTGATATTTTTTGCACGGGCCATGATGCCTTTTTTCAGGCACATGGCAGGAGTTCAATTCACAGGCAGTGTGAAAATGAGTGGATTGTAACAAGAAGGGGCATATGTGCTGGACAAAATCAGTGAGTTATTACCATTCAAAAGAAGTCAATGTGAAATAATAATATGTATTTTTTTTACATTATAGTAGTTGTTAAATTTTTTGGTTTCTTATTTTTTCTGTTGCCTGAGTTTGAGGTTAAATTGATATTTCTGTATAAATTGTGCGGGAATCAATTATGAAAATCTCAAAGTTGGAGATGTCAATACTATCATCGTGCTACTAAAATTAAATCAGTTCTGAGAAACTCTTACTTAGGTAGAGAAGCAAAATTCATTTCATCAGAATCCAATCGCTCCATCAGAACTGCTACTTTCACGAGTGCTTTCGATTGGCGGCAAAATGTTTGCTTTTATAATCAGAATGAAAATGCAGATAAAGGAATTAATTTTCTCTCATCTCTATTTTCTCTCAATGGACTGTCAAGGCAGTTTCATGCGTGTGAAATGATGTTAGTGCAAACCTTTGCTCAGTTTGTTCTGCATTGCTGCAGGCGAGGTGATAGTGGGGATAGTTCAAATGAAGCTGAAATCAATTATGCTGGCGTGAAGCCTTGTGAGGGTCACAAAATGAATTAATGCCGTTTGATCCTAACGCTTTTTTTTTAAATGGACAAACCATTTGTTTCTTGATTAATGTAAAAGTTGCAGGGCATTCTGTTATACACCTATTTAACTGGCAAACACAATTTGTTTTACCTCATTTTGAGTGTGCAATCCATAACTAGTCTCCATTTTTTACATCATCTTTACTCTAATTGGCCACTTCACTACTTGTTAACAGAAATTTCCAATCGGCCAATCACATGGGAGCAACTCAATGCATTTAGGCATGCAGACAGGGTAAAGCTAATCTGCTGCTCTTCAAATTGAGCATTAGGATGTTGATGTTGACATTCAACTTATCTTAACATAGTGCAAACACTGAAAAACAGATTTATAAAACACTAATGCACATATGGAGAAAACTGTCAGATGAGATTAGAAAATCTATGTTGTTTTGGAAATAGTGAACACAAACTGAGCAGAAACAGTGCAGTGGATAAAACATGCGGACATAATAAAGTGTTTGCGTCCTTTATCCTACCTTGACACTGATGTTGTGTGTCTACATTGCATATTTATATATGACATCGGTGGAATTGTACAGACACTAACGGGTGCTCATTTGAGTGCTAAGTGGTCTTTCACTCATTTCGCTCCCATCATGGTGTTGCATCATGCTAAGTACAAATATTCATTTTATCTCAGGTCTTTCTAATCCTATTTGCGCTCAATAAGGAGAGATAAATCGCTTGGTTATTATCGAATGTAATCTATTACTTCGTTTCACTATCTGAACAACTGTCCACAATGCAAGTGACTGCATGTGGCCATGAATTAACAATGGATTAGCAAATTTGCAAAGCAATGTTTATCCTCTGAGCTTAATATGAATTTTTGTGGCCGAGCCAGCTGTCACTTAGTCATAGATTACATCCTCAAAGCCACCCGTAGAGACTGAGAGCCTTTCTTCGAATGCTCCTCAGCCTCAGAGAACTGTTCTCAACTGATAAGGCAGTAATGAGAAAAGAGGACGTGGATAACCATTCAGCTTTCACAACTGGGCTATTGCAGGTAATTTCTCTTTGAAAACCCTCAGAGGCTGCGTTGGCAGGCTGAAGAGGCATATTAAGGAGCGTTGCTGATAAACACTAAAAAGCTCAAGGTTTTGTGTTGTCTTTGTAAATATGCAGTTTACATTCACGTAACGACAAGAAGAGATTATTGTGTGCAGGAAATTTGAATGTCTTCATTCACTTTCCGCATGAACCAAAAAATTCCAACATTTTTAAAAATGAAAAAATACAACGTTCCTCTTTTTGGACTTATAATTCCCCTGTTTGTGTCTTTCAGAAGCATGTTGAGGTCATACCATCACTCACAGAGACAGGCACTCAAGTTCACTATATCAGCTTTGATATGCAAATCACGCTGGCTGTTGAGAGATTTTATCTTATTAATCTCTTCCCTACTTCCCAAAGCTCCAACGCTTCATTATGAAGTAGAGTGGGCGAGGGGGGAAAAAAGCGTATCTTTAGTGCTTCAGGGCAAAAAAGCCTTTATTAGTCAATTTGCTCATTTAATGGAAAAGTTGAACAGTCGTTGATGAGACCTTGGAGAAGCCAAACAAAGAATAAATACTCTCTCCTTGGCTTTAGTTAAATGCTCATAACCCCACAGGTAATATTTGTCATGCTTTATAATTACATAACTGAGAGGATATAGTATTGTCTATCTGTGATGGGAATTCCACTAATTATACCCAAAAGAAATTCAATATCTCACTGTAGTCCCTAAAATTGTGTGACCATAATGACAACTTTCAAACAACGTTCATGTATTTTGACTTAACGATCTGTGTTACAAAATGTTGACGGATGGCAGTTCGATAACAGACATCTATGTATGTCCGTCAAAGGGAACCAATTAGCTAATTTCCCCAGTGCCAACTCTCTGTTTTAGAGGATTTGATGGATTCTTCAAGGCCCCCCAAATACTATATTTGCTATCGCAGTAGCTGGACACAAAGATGCAATAGGTATTTGAATGAAGACATTTGCACAACACATGTAAACAGACGACCAATATTATTTTGATTTATGGAGTTTGGAATAGGAGCGTGACTACATATGGATTTGTCAAATGCATTGATGTTTATCGTGAGTAATGGTATTGAAACTTGATTATTTGCTACCAGTTTAAATATGGCAGTCATAGTTTAAATTGACATTGAAATGTCCATAATATGTCCTAGCCACATAGAAAAATACTAACATCCATTCTAATTTTGTTTCATTAAACACATTTAGGACTGACCTCATGTAATTAAATAAAATGTAAATAATGAAATTAATTTCCTCTTTTTGGCTGCTTCTTTCAGACATTGTGCTCAACAGTCTGCCTGATTATTAGGCCCTACAAAAAGACTGAGTCTCATAGTATCGAGCACAATGGGGCTTGAGAGAGAGAGTAGTAAAGCAAAGAATGAAGTTATTTAGACTGCTATCAGCACAGAACTGCTGTGGTACAAATTATCAAATGAAAAATTCAATATGTTTTGGACTTGGCCTGTTAGTTGAATCCTAATTTGTCATCTTTGCAAAACATTTTTGCCAATGCTATACGAGATCAAATGCAAAGTGAAGGAAAGAATAGGATTTCGGGAGGAAAATAAGACGTTATTGATCACAATTGACAGGCACAAGAAGAGTGATGGTAAACCATAAAATGGTTTCAAACATAAATAGAGTCAGACGGAATGCTTTATAGAACATTGGGGCATCTTTAAATAGTTTGATTTTATTTAATAAAACAATATTTCTCATAGAGCTTTTTCCATATACGTATCTCAAATCTCATATTTTGTCTATTCACCCAACTGTGGATGATCATTGAACCAGTCTGATTAGTATTCAGATGCGCTATTCAACATCACATCCGGATAATGTCAAAACGTTCAGGTAATGCCTTCGATGCACCCTTCAAGTTAAAGGCGATCAATCCCCAAGCACTTGGACATGAGAAAATTAATCGATCATACGATGTGGAGCCAGTGTGGAGAATGATTTCTGCTGTTCGTGCTTTGCTGTGGCATAAACTGGTAATTCCGACACTGGATTGTGTTTATTTCCTAAAGAAAGTGTAATATGTGGAGTTTATAAACCAATGCACGGTATATTAGCAAGGCAGATGAATCTGAGATCAAAAAATCATGCATTTGAACTCATGAAAACTTGAAGAATATTTCCTTAAATTTGTCATTGGACTGGGTAATGTTGTTTTACCTCAGGAAAACAAAGAATTTTCGATTGTATTTGAAGGCTATGCCATAGAACGGTGTCACCCTGCCGACTGCCCGTATGACTCCCTGCTTCCTGCGACCTCTGGAAGGATTACTTGGGCAGAGAAAATCACTCCAAAGAAATTTTCTTTCATTCTGTTTTAATCAGCCTCAGCTAAAGGACAACATGACCTTTACTTTAGGGCTAAACAGCTGCACCACTTTCAAAAGCCCAATTGTGTCTTTGTAAATGAAACAAATATGGAATGTATTATTGGATTTTCTTTCTCATTTATTCAGCATTAAATGACAGTGTTGTTTCGTGTTGTCCTGTCCTTGGCATACAATGGGAATACACACCTTTGTGTTTAGAAAGAAAAATACTTTCTTCCCTTTGAATATTAAAACTCCTACTGCACCAAGGCTCTTGATCCTAACTTTTAGCAAGGGTTGAGTAGAATATTTGATAGAGAATTGGGCCAATGAAAACCACATATAGTACTTTATGAAGCATTTGAAGGCAAACTGTTACATCTTAAGTTTACAGTCAGTTACTAAAGACAATAACAGTTAAAATCTCAAAGTTGTGGTATTAGTATTCATACTTTGAAGGATAAGAACCACTATTGGACTGATCAATCTTGTAAAATATCAAATTGATACACATCGCAGTATGGAGACCATCAACCTGCAACTAGTGACGGCAGAAACATGCACGTATCTTGCCAGTTAATGTAATGTTAAAATCTTATATATTGTATATATATTCCCCCAGCGCAAATGAACAAAATCGAATGAACAATACCAACAAATAATCTATCTTGATTTGAAAACAAATTATGAGGATGTCATGAACAGCCAGTAGGTACTTTTATGAGTTTGCAATTACTTTTTTTAACTGCAGTTCTGTGTGTAAATTAGTCATTCTATCTAAAAAAAGGTTTTAAGAGTTACTTTAATGGCTCTCATTGAAGCAATGTGCGGACAGAAGTCTAATTTCATGCAGTTGTACAAGCGTAGAGAAGCTTTATTGAAAAGTTGTTGTTTTTTTAAGTAGTAAGTTGACATTCACTGAGGGAAGACACACTCATTGTGTCAATGTGTAACACTGCTAGCTGGTGTTTTTATATCATGTCACCAACCAGTATAAAGCCAAATCAAAGATTTGTTTCAAACCAAAAGTCTAAAGGTTGAAAGATAAACACTGGAAAAATCTTCAGTATACCATCTGAGATTTTGCATCAGTCAGATTTAAAGCATTTTTACAGTAATACGCTGTCACTTTTTGATTCATCATCAGCCTGACACACTGAATGGGTTGGCAGCCAATCACAGGGCAGCATGTCATTTTTGAAAAGTACTATTGAAAATTCCATCGCTTTTTAAATGACATATTTGTTTGCTGGTAAGCACCTGCCATGTGCCAAAAAAACCCTACAACAACAATCCATACGCCTCGATAGCATAATTGAGTTTTTTAGCTGCAAAATGGCCAATTTTCTTTGTTTTGACATACACAATTGGCTTATTGCTATCCTCAATGCCTGTTTCATAGTCCCTGTCACAGATAATGACAGCAGGGGAGGTGTAAAAAACAAAACCGAAAAAAATATCCAAAATATTCACTCTATTTATTACCAATGTGCTTACACTGCTCAAATCTCTGTACACCAGTTGAATCTCTGTGGAGCCAAGGCAACTCATTTAAACATGGCAGTCAGTCTAAATCAATGGCACTCATTGCTGGCTATCAACAGCCTCAGAGGAATCAATACACATCACCCCCACAAAGGCACAGTGTTCAGAAACACACACACATGTAGCACTTATATGTAACCGCCGCAATTGAGGTGGTGGCAGATGTTTGGTTTTGTCCACTTAAGTGTGTCATTGCAAGTGGATGGTGTCTACACTGCTATTGACAAGTCTTAAAGCAGTCTGCTTTTAATGGCCCTCTGATGCTTTGTTCTATTTCTATTCTATTTGTATGATTTCAAACCACAATGGAAAAACAAACTAATTACAGCAACACTAAAAAACAGCATGCCCGGCATGACAAAAATGTCCCTTAAGTTATGTAATTGTGTTTTTTCAATGCACTCTATCACACTGCAATTAACAAGAATCTGTCATATATATATATATATATATATATATATATATATATATATATATATATATATATATATATATATATATATATATATATATATATATATATATATATATATATATATATATATATATATATATATATATATGCATACGGGCCTGCGTGGGTTTTCTCCGGTTTGCTCCCACATTCCAAAGACATGTATGGTAGGTTGATTGGACACTCTAAATTGCCCCTAGGTATGGGTGTGAGTGTGCATGGTTGACCCTGATAAGAAAATGAGATGAGATGAGATGAGATTCTGAAGGGCTGAAATGGATTCAATGGGTTTTTAATTGTCACTTTACTACACCTTGACATTGTTATCGAATAAAAGTAAGATGACCTTTTATATACATAATAGCTGGAAGTTTTAGGACAATTGTAAGAAGTTGTGGTGAGAAGACAAGAAAACTAGGTAAAGAGTGGCCTTAAATATACCCCCGAGTAGCACCGATATCCGTTAGCGCATAGAACAATAATCAGATGAATACTTCTTTGTGTAGAGGGCTGACAAGAAGCTACTAAGGATGAGAGCTGAGTCCTATCAAGTCCTGTCACTTCACAATGTCACTTTAAATGTGAGGTCATGCTATTGACCGTTTAATCGCGGCTTGAGCTCCTCCTGTGTGTGGAAGATCCAACCGGAGGGTATATGGTTTAGCAGCCGGTGGGAAGCGATGGATAAGGGCTCCCGTAATGAGCTTTGACCATCCTGCAGAGCTGCTGGGAAATGGTACAAGTGAACCAAAGCGTGATGAGGTCACAGGCCTTAAACAGCTTGAAGCAATAGAAGCTAAGCGACATTTAAAGCTGTGAATCCACAGAACATTGAACTTGAGTTTGGAATAGATTGTGCATCAACTGCAGAAATTCCAAGATGAGATGCTCACTTGTGGCATCAAGCTACTGCTTTGGAATACTGGCATTTTGCACCCCATCTTGGTCCTACCCTAGGTCCTTACTATCAAAGTATGAATTTAAATCTATTCTACATAAATGGAAAAAAATGTCAAACTTTCACTATAATGAAACATTTCCTAGTGATAACTCAATCACTTCTACAAACACTACTGATCACTATACATCAAAATATTCTCCATTAGCAATTAAGTACTTTGAATTTGAGTGTACATTTTTTCAAGTAACATCTGGTCTATTGTTTTTTTTGCCTGTCTTAAAATACACAGTGAGTGCTCAAATATTGAAATCTGTGGTCTTGCCTGAGATCAAATTTGGAGTACATTTTTGTCCGAATGTGAGCAAGAATCAAATGCACACTCGCTTCAAAAATTCCCAAATCTCTAAACAAAGTCTGGTACTAGCTTCTTAGGAATGTGTACAAGCATAATTTAAAACATGGTCATTAATTTCTGGAATGTATAATAGATTTAAATCCAAAAAGAGGCCATAAACCTAGCTCTTTGGCAGAAATATTGCTAATTGCATGTCACTCCCAAAGCCTGCTCCTTGGAGTCCTCTATGTCTGCTTCTGTTTTTTTTAGTTTTATGCCTACTTGTTGGCAAATGAGGGATGGGCTTTTTTCTTCTTCTGGTAATGCTCCTGAAGCCCAAAGGAATAGGTCAGTCTCAGATGCATGCATCATGAAGTAGTTCCTTGCAAATTAAGTTTGAGAGAGTTACTCTCATTTTGTATAGTGACATTTTTAAATGCATATGTATAACCTAGAAATTCCATTAGCAAACATTGCTAAGGACGACAAATTAGTCCAAAATTCATTAATACTGTGTTATCATCAAGCGGTTGATAAGGATTGCCGCTGCGTGACTTTCGCTGTCGAAAATCCACGTTTTTGCTGATCTGTTAATTGGCTGCCATGCCAACATCTTTAAGCTGCAAATGAATTCTGAATGCATATGTGGAGGTTTGCTCAACCCTCTGCAGTTCTCATGGTGCTCCCAGATAAGCTGGTGCAGCAAATGGCTTCAAGATGGCGCTGGGGGCAGTGGAATTAGCTTCCATTGTCATGATAATGACAATGATACTCCTCCCTCATCCAAGTCCGACCGGCCATTGTATGGAAACAGGAAGGCAATTTCTCCAGCGGCAGCGCCCAAAAATCCTCAGTGGGAGTGAAAAGTCCTTAAACGACTCTCCATTCAGGCGAGGCCGAGGGGCTCGAAGCCAATTAAAGTGGGAGTTGCAGAACAGTGCCATCCCATAGACCTCGAGCTGCCTCTAAACAGACACATTAAGTAATACCCTCACCACGAGCACACTATTTGTCGCAAAGAAACGGCTAATCCTTTTACCACATTTTCTTTCACCAAAAAAAACGAGGAGCACATATTGAACGTTCGTTGGGAAAAGTGTTTTAACCGAGTCCGTATAAACACAGTAATGTGAATTATTGATTTGGAAATTCTTTTTTTATTGGACTTGAGGGATAAATATTGTCCTCCTCCATTCATCATGGTTGAATTCCTTTGAGGTCCCCCTAAGGTTCAGAGAGGAGCTGTGCTATTTACGCTGTGAAGCGTTACGAGGCAGGAAAAATCCCAGAGAGCCGTGTACATTTGTTTTTAAGCATTACTACTTAGAAGGGGCTACCACAGTGCTGATGTTTACAAGGAACATCTCCTCAGTTAAAATGCCCTTCTGGAATACTTCATTTATTATGTGGCCATGTTTCCATTTCCTTCTCATTTCTGTTAGTTTGCAGGCTACCTGATGCACACGTTATTTATTTTTTATAGCATTTTAACAGACAAAAATGCAAAGACACAGATTCCATCCGTCCTCGTTTAAATCGAGGCTTCAATAACGGTTTTTGTCTTTTGTGTGAATCATCTCGATGTGCAGAGACCTAAAGCTAGGTACATGTTTTTAGACTAAAAAATGCTTGTTTTTTGATTTTGTAATCATTAGGACAGTTTATACTCATTCATTTTCTTGGTATGTCCAAGGTATTTTCATTCATTCTGTAGTTCCAGCTTAAAATGTACCTAAATGAATTTGTGATTGTTTTCCATACAACTTAAAGCATACATCCAGAGATCAGCATTAATATACACATGTTTTATAAAACAAAATGAATGGATGAAAAAATAACAATTCCCTGCACTGCCCATGGTTAGCTCCAGAAACTACTATTTGCCACTATTAAATCAAGAACATACCACAATATATCTTACACACTTACACACACATAACACAAATAATAGGTGTTGTTAACCAGCAACATCATGTCATCCGCTTCATGATATTGGGATATTTTCAGCCTGCTGCTGTCGAAAGAAAAATATAAGTGCCAAGCTGAAAAATAAGGGCCATTAATCCATCCCAACATGTGTAAGTGGAACAGACAGACAAGAGTTAGTGTCCATGCCATTTACACTAGATGCTACCACTTACAGCAGCATGCATCAATTATCATATACTTATAAAGTATTTGGCCCAATGAAGTAACATTTCATCGGCTAGCAGCTTGATTTTATTTTAGATAGGCTCTTGTACGTTTAAGCATCATGTCTCATATAGTCACTGAAAGCCGCAATCACGCCCCAATTATTGCTCTTTACATGTCATTGAGGATCCAACACTAGTAATAACGTAGGAGGGGAGGCAAGCCTGCATGTTTACCGAGAGTGCTGAGCACCTCTTTGAGAGAGAATTACAGGGTCTTTTCTCATCAGCAGAGAAAATCGGCAATAGACAATTTAAGCACTCAGTTCACATCTCAACTCAAATGTGCCGTTTGTTCTGCTTGACAAATAGGTTTTTCATGCTTCCAAGATTGGACATGTACCATCGTTTGTTTTTTAATGCAAGACAAAAAAAATAGTGCTTTTTTTGTTGAGTTACGGGTCTGACTCAGTTGTTTGACCGAGATGTAAATACACTTTTAACAGGCAGGACGATACAATATTGGTTTATTAAAAAACATCATTTCAGATATGAGCTTTCCTTAGGTTCATATTTATTCTGCTTCTGTGCTCGCCGGCCATTAAACCATTATTTCTCAGTTCTTTATCGACAGGAGACTTCCTCTCTGTGTGCATACGGCTGGGTTTGTCTTTTTCATTTTCTCCTTTCGGCACAATCATAGCGGCGCGGCCCATAGCATTTGGATGCAAGATGAACTTTGATAAGACTTAATGAGAACACGCCATTGTGTGGGCAAAAAAATGGCCCGGGCTACACTCAAGAGTCTCCTCACCAGGAAATGGAGCGTAAAGAGACGTAGTGACCCACTGGACGAGGACGAAAAGGAGAGTAGGAGGAGGACAGGTGCGAAAAGGGGCAGACAATTTCATGTGAAATGAAAAGAGATAAGCAGAAGACATGGAAAAGAAGTAACAGTTTCTTCGGCAGCCGTACAATGCTGCATATATTTGAATAGAAAAATACATTCCCAAATTGGCAGCTTTATTTAGAACAGAATTTTGACAGACTGTTTGTCTTTGGAGTTCCTGTGTACACATCCAACTGAATTTGAAATTAAAAAAACAAATTACAGTGTCTCCCTGTTTCGAAAAAAAAGGGTCTGCAAGTGAGCGGTGGTAGAGCTGTGTCTAAAACAGTACAATCTAAAATGTAAGTGATATCATGAATTAGCTAATGCAACAGCTTTTGATCATCTGCACATGTAAAGTTGTCAAAGGGGCTTGCAGTGTCATGCCACACTGCCCGCGGCTACGCTAAAATTGGCAACAGTACTTTGATCCATTGGGGATGAAATGGCAGCTTCTCGAGTGAGAATGTGACAGAATGTCTAATCTCGCTGTGCACTTTTGTGTACAGCGCAGCTCTATAACCTTTGATCATGAACTGCCATCGACACCGCGACACGTCCAAACCGTCAGGTCTCGTTAGCAAGTAAGGCAATGTTTTTTCACACACACACCGCTCTAAAACTGCATTTTTATGCAATGTCTATGCAGATGATGAATTCCTCATTTACAGACTATTAAAAATGTTCCGTGATAGTAAAATAAATTATATTCTCCAAGACTCCAGATATATTCTATAGTTTAATATCAGTAAGAGGTGATGATTCTCCACTAAATGTTCTCCAGTTCCACCCTTTTACTTAGAAGTTTGCAACCAGCCTCTCAAAGGAGCTAAATACAGATGCAAAATCAGCCAATGAAACTCATCTCAGATTTGATTAATCACATTATGCTAAATTAATCAATTTGCATTTAATCTTCCCACAACTAAGTGACAATTTAACTCGCTCTGCAGTCACTATTTGAGTTTTGCACCTGTTTTACATGTGCAAATTTGTATTAAATCAGGCCCTTAGTGTATGGAAAAATGATGTAATGTCAGGAAGCATGAAAAGAATTAGAAATAAACATGGAGTTAAACATTAAAGTAGTGTACACAAGACAAATGGAATGTTTTCAAATGACAAGAGGGATAGAAGATATATGATAGATATAAGAGTGACGAAGGAGGGGGGCTGATGAGTAAATAAATAAAGAGAAACGTGTGTGCGTGTTTTTGTGGGGTGGAGAGGTGGTTTTCTCCAGGAAGTCACATATTAATTGAAAACGACAGTTTCAATTAAAAATGTAATCATTCTGTCCGCTTTCTAATTAAAAGCGAAGTGGTTGATGGTTTTGACTCATTAACTTCAAAGAGTGATGCAGCCTGACAGAGGTGGAAAGTAGGAGAGTGGCTAGTGGGGGGAGGCGTGTCATTCCAATGAAAGGAGAGGGACCTGGAGAGTGATGGCGAGTGAGTCAAGTGATTCTCGCCTGTCACAATTGCTTCCTGTAAAAGACATGAAGCTCTTCAAGATGATGAGTGCTCCAATGATAATTAAATAGCAATGTAGAAATAGGCTGTAACCTTGCACACAGCCAACACGTTGGTGACTCACTGCAACCTTCAAATATTGGGTCATGCCTCTTCAAGGGATAACGTATGACTAATACTGTATTAAGTCATTCAGTCGTATCATTTTTTTCTTCTCGCTGAATTCTGTATTTTTTGAGGACCGACCTGGGTTCAAACCCTCGACCCTAAAACTGTGAGGCAGACTTGCTAACCATTCTTCCACTAGGTTGCCGGTGTGTGTGTGTGTGTGTGTGTGTGTGTATGTATATATATATATATATATATATATATATATATATATATATATATATATATATATATATATATATATATATATATATATATATATATATGTATATATACATATATATATATATATACATATATATACACATATATAGGTATATATATACACACATATATACACCTATATAGGTATATATATATATATATATATATGTATATATATATATATATATATATGTATATATACGCAGAGTTGAATTCCTTTTATATTTTCAAGAGTATATTTTACATGCTTGTGAGGTGTAAGATTTGATGTGATACTAGCAGTGCTCAGCACTACCACCTTTTGAGATAAATCAGATTGCTCGTTCATTCAAAATGGTTCTTTTCAGTGCGCCAACACAGCTGAGTAACCCTGAGAAAGGTTGATGGCAAAAGATGAATGACTCTGCTTCTGAGTTTGCTCTCACTTTCTAATATGTCTAATTGGACCACATGCAAGAAAGGAAGTATTATGTCAAAACGTTACTTTCAATATGACTTGAATATGAGATTTAATCCTTCTAATTACTTTGTCAGAGGGTGTCAGCATGTTTTCCCCCCCAGAGAAAACGGCTATGCTCTCAGCCAAATCATTATTCCTTTGAACACAACATCACAAGTCTGAAAACAGTGTGTGGCTTCTGCATTTTTGGAATTGATCAAACCCAAGAGGACATTGGACTTAACATCAAGCCAATCATTTGAATAGCTAATCAGTACCACAGAGATGTAAAGTAAATGTCAGCATTTTCCACTATCAAGCTTCATTTTTCACCCTGTATTC
Organism: Stigmatopora argus; assembly: GCF_051989625.1. NCBI lineage: Eukaryota > Metazoa > Chordata > Actinopteri > Syngnathiformes > Syngnathidae > Stigmatopora > Stigmatopora argus. The sequence goes on along the minus strand of NC_135388.1, from coordinate 9,893,599 downwards.
AATCAGATTCTCAATATTTTTTGCCTCAACTTTAAGATTTGCAAAGGTTTCCAGCCAGCCTGTATCATGCAAAGTGCCCACAAGCTCGGTTTCACAGCATTTATTGTTGCTAGGTTACCAAAAAAGTGTTCCAACGCACCATAATCATGCTAAATCCTTCCATGGCTAGAATTAAATAAATGGGATGTCAGTCAGGGCTTCTACTATCAGTTTCTCAATCACCGCTCTTTTTAACAGCGCTGATATTGTAAATTTTGATTGGTCGCGTCAGAGGAATGACATTTTTCAGCCAGGCTGGATGTTAAAAAAATGGTTATTTATGAGAGTACTACTGCAGGAAAAAAGACCAGATGCACACTATGGATGTGTGTGGTGTGTGTGTGTGTGTGTGTGTTTTACTTTGTACAGAGCAGGTTGAATGCTGTCAAAGCCGAACTTCATAAGAATTGTGAAGAAGATAGATGCAGCCGGTGAAAACAAGTTTAGCAGAATCTGGGCAGCGACATAGTAGAGTGAATGGTAATTAAAGTCTGGTACGTGCATGTGTGCCAGTGTGAAGCTGTGTGCATCTTATCATTAGGCCAAAATGCACATCTGCTACCTAATGCTTGAAAAATGCCGGGGCATAAATTTCACCACCTGGGTTCCAGCACACTGATGAAGCACTTAACAATCACAAATGAGGCACCTTCAAACAAACTCCCATGTATGGATCAAGGGTAGTGAAACACACTTGCATTCTTAATTAATTAAGTAAACCAAAATTGATCTGGACCCACTGGTTGCTCCTGAAATATATTAATTCTTCATCACTTCATGACATGTTTATGCCACCCTAGAATCGATATAGTGGGGTTCTGGAAAATACTTAGTTGTGGTCGTGAAGTCTCCGGTATATTAATGCAATAAGTTCAATAAGTATTCAAACACCTCAACTGCTATTGCAAGTTCTCCCACTTGGCAGGGTGGCGCTATGATTGTGAGTGAGGAGGGAATGTGAATAAATGAATGAATATCTTTGAAAATTGTATTAGTCTTTTGTGGACACAATAATGTTAATATTATATAATTCATTGAGGTTTGGGGCAAAGTGTTCATTCTTGAGTATTAGCAAAAACAAAAATATGGATGCGACTTCAGCAGGCTAGTTTGAAGTTGGCTTGTTTGGTTGAAGGAATTGAGAACCAAAAAATTCCAAACTGTTGCTGTTGACTATGTCAGGTATGAATTTGACTAGTTCCAATACTTTTACATGTGCAAATAGGTACAATGGTAAACCATAAAGGTGCAGATCAGGACACCTCATCGAGCTCTCTGTCCAGTTCATTTTGCAACTCTTGTGAAAGAACATAATGAGGTTTTCACATAGAGCGGCTCTAGCAAGAGGAGCTCGGGTGGAAGCCGATTTGAAGCAGAGCGTGTGTGTCTGTGTTGGAGGGGGGTGAGTTCTGGTGGTAGACACAGACAGAGCAGGGGACGCAAAAGAGAAAAGGCACTCAATGATAATGTATGAGCTGTCTGCGATGCTCTGTGGAAAAGGAAGAAAGTGCAGTGGTCCATTTAAAAAGAAGATTATCATGTCAAGATACAGTAATACCTCAGTGAACACACAATTTCAATGGATGCAGGAACCGGTCTGCATGTCTGTCTGTATTGTGGGGGGCATTCGTGACTGAGTAGAAGAGAGGGATCCTTTACAGGAAGTTATGAAAGTCCCAATGTATTTAGTGTTACAGATTTTTGGTCATTATTTTGAACAATTATCTTTGCTAATTGGATGGGATGAAGTGAATGGATCTTTTTTCAATCACAAAATATGATCTCGTACAACCCGGGGGCTACTTTACATGTATTCCTCTGAACCCTGCTTTTTTTTCATAAACAGAAACATTTTTTTTCCAGGTTGTTTTGTTCAATACATGAATTCCACTTTCTGAAATGACTTAAACAAAATATGCAACTTTTTCCCCGATACACTAAGAACAGTATGCACACTTTATATGAAATGAATATGAACTAGTTCATCCAAATGAATGTTTCATTGTTTTCCAAGGTGTGTTTACTGAAAACCTTTTGCGTTGGGCTGAGTGCAAAAACTCATTGCAGCTTTCCTCCCTGTGTGAGTTCATCAGAAGAACATTGCCCATAGCCCTCATCCATTGCCGCGGTCAATTTGTCAGCTGGCTAAGCACAGCATGAGTTTCACTGGGCCTGGAGCCTAGTTTCAACATAAGTGTATACATAAATTAAGACCATTTTTCATGATTAAGGAAACACTTTCGCGTTAATTCAAGGGGGTTGCAGGATACTTGTGAAAAATTGAAGCAAATCGCAGAGAAGGGATTTTATTCGGGAGCTTGTTCTGATCCACATTTTATAATCTGATTGATTTATACGAAATGTACCTCTGCATTGCAGGGTTTATATTTTTCTTGGGACTATTATAAAAGGTGCTTGTTTGGACAAAACTTTCATTTCCTGAGTTGTCTCCGTCTTTAGACTCTCATTTGTGTGGGGATGCGTCAGACCACAAGGCAACATCAGGCTCGTTCTGCATCACTAACCTCTTTTCCTGCATTCTGTTGTCATTTCCCTGCACTTTTCACTTTGCTGTTTCACCTATAATGGATGTAATACCTGAGAGCAAAAGGTCCAGACGGAATTCAAAGCTTTAAACCTGTCTTAAAATAGCCAAATTGTGATTCCCGTTCAGGTGGGCGTGTGCCCTTACATTTAACCAGTAACGGCTCCCTCTGCATTGTTCAGGCCTGTGTGGCTATTCTAGCGTAGAGAAAACAATTCAACCTCAAGGTCGAGCGGTACACACATGCTAGAAGTATTTTTGTCACATGCAAGCTGTAAAAACAGAAACCTTTTTGGAATAACGTCAATTTAAATCCCTACTGTGTAGAGACTGTGAAGGTACGTCTACATGAGTGCCATTTTATTTTGGCATGTGAGCATCACTAAGCATAAACAGCAGGTAAAGCTGGTGAGATTAGTGACATTTTGTCCCAATGATGGCACCAGAGGAAAAGCCAGGGGATTTCTAAATGTCAGGACGATTTATTTCACAGATAACATTGTCATGCCATATCACTACAATGTATGACGTGTATTAAAAAATAAAGAGTTTACCTCTCACCACTGTCCACTGAGTAATGGAAATTAAAACAAGTCTCCTATACAGACTGTGCAATAGTGATTTCGTATGCAAATCGACTGATGACAAGGATGATTTATTTAACTTCATCTTTGTATTTTTGTGGTCTGCATGGGTATTCATCAAAATTGGACAAAAGAAATTGTAATACTAGAGCGCCTACCCACAGAGTTGCAGTAGTAAAGAAAGCAATCTGCACTGCGAGGGTTCCTTATACTATGCAAAATGGATACCGCATAAATGCTCTGTTGCTTTTCCTTGGCAAGCTGTGATATTTTATGGATTTGGATTCATTCAGGTCTACCTCTTAATTCCATTTTCGAATATTAAGTACTTATTTCAGTTAACGGGGACCAATTGGTTCCCATTGCATTTGTGACCTCTGGTGGTTGCGATAAAAGTAATTGTATCTATTGATATCAGATGTAATTTCTTCGACAATGGTTAAAATATATAAGTTGTTCCTCTGCCCAATATACAACATCACAAGGACTTTAATGAATTTGAAATGTATAGCATCTAAATAAAGCCAATCAGGCAGATTCTGGTAAATGATGGTACGATTGTAACAACCTAACCTTATACTAAATGCTCATTGCCTTGGTGGTTTGTTTATTCACCAATTCACAAGTTTGCGAGGACCCTTTATTTGAACAAATGCTTGTGTGGAGTTAGACATGCTTATGTCTGTTGCATGGTCCATGAAGAATTGTCAGGTATGTGTTATAACAAGAGTGGAATGTGCAAGCTCTTCCACCTCCTCATTTTATGTTTTTTTAATTTTTATTCTTTGTTTGTAACAGTAATCCCCTGCTACTGGAGGAAGATATACGTGGAGGTAGTTATGGCTATAGAAAGCTTTAAGCTTGCATTGCTGTTTTCTGGAGAGGCAGGTTCAAATGTTATTCTTAAACCATTTGACTTTTTTGCTCACACAGTTCATGGCCAAGTGATGAGCTACTACTCATTTCTGCTTGGAAACTACTGAGCCTTTCGAAAATGCTACTTTATATGCAATTATGACACTCATCAGTCTGCAATTAACATATTTAGCTGTGGATTTTTTTAAGCTTTCCAAGTTTTTTGGGGGGGCAGCTTTGTGGAAATTGTTACAGACACTGGATTAGTTAAAATGTGTCGTATTGTTTGGTTGGCCTAAAGACCTGCACCCGCTTTCTGGACTAATTGCCCACAGCTGGCATAAACAGTTTGGACAAACATCATGTTATATTAAGGTGGTAAGATAATTCTGTTTCCAAACATACAATATGAGGAGCATTCATTATTAATTCTTTCCTTATCCGAGCCACTTATCCTTACAAGGGTCGCGTGGGGTCTGGAGCCTATTTTTTAAAGTAAAGCAATTGTTGCATTTTAAACTCTATACTTGTGTCATGGCTTTTGTCAAAGCAGAACCAGGGAATGGATGGCAACAGAATGGCATAAAAACCCGGCGTCTAAAAGTGCTGCCGGCTGCAACAGAGACGGGATTTAAAGACATTTGTGTGTGTCTCGCGCTCTTCTCCGTTGACATCACAGGCGAGTTACACGCTGTCCCGCTGCTTTGATGTCACACTATTTACTGAGCTCATGCAGCTATCTGCCATGCTGCATAAGCTACAGTACACACCAGAGGTGGAACTGCTAACCAAATCAGTGTGGAGAGTACCAAACTGTGCTATGTGAACTGATCATAGAAATACGTATAGGGGCTATCTAAGTAAAATGTACCGTATTTATATTTCATCACACACAGTATATATGAGGGTATATGGCCATATCATATATAATGTTGAATTGAATTTTATCAATAGGAGATAAACTTTTCTTTTATTGTATCTTTTCAGCTTACTCAAGTATAGCAACATTTTGGCCACAATTTGACAATTGAGATTTCTATAGATGATGACAAAGAGAAAAATAATTCCGCTATTGATAATACAATAGAATTAGCTGCAAACTGTAACCTAGAATATGTCTCTGCCGTAAACCTAAGCTCTACAGTCAATAAGCGTGTCGCGATAATAATAAGTCAATAAATTGCACGGTAAATTAAAAAAAAGGTCGCTAATTTTCCTGGCTGCAATTTATCGCTGCTCGTGTAACGTGCACTTCACCCCTTGATTGGATATGGGACTCTTTAAAAAGTAAAATAAGTTGTCATGTGTAAAAAATGTATTTGCTTGTTTTCTCTAATCTAATTTTTAACTGTACAGGTTATTGCTGACATTTTGTTTTGAATAAGTTTTCACAAAATGTACACTGATCTGAGTTTTGGACAGCTATTTTAATAAAAGTGTGCTCACCTTCTATGATTGGTAAGTTGATCTTGTTTCGCATTTTGGAATTTTGATAGAGTGGGCCTGCCTACAAATTAAGTGAACGCAAATTAGCATTCCGAGGGGAAGTTTGCTAGAGAGGGGCTAACGACCTTCTGGTTGTGTTGTGGTGATTGACACCAAACTGTGCATGCAGTGCAAAATGGACTTTATAATTTACGCATGCCATCAGAGGCCAGCTGTAATGGACTCTGGCTCCCTAGTAGCCTGCACTGGATCAGCATTATTAAAAAATGGATGCATGGACTGTGTTGGAAGTTATAATATTGACAATAAAGTTTCTTTTTTTACCTTAACACAATCTGGTACTATGTAAATGTGCAATACAAGTAATAAAATATGGTTAAAAAACCTCTATCTATGCTGTCTTTCTATGCAATGTATTCGTTTCTCTACAGTTTGTGCTATATAGTTTTATATTGGGTGTCTGTGTGTGTGTCTGTGTGTGTGTGTCTGCGTATGTATGTGCGTGTGTGCATGTGTGGGGGTGTATAAGTAATTTGAATCTGCTAATGTATATTACAGGCCTAGGGCCAAGTGGACAGCATGTGTGTAAGTGGCTCAAGACCCATCAGTTCAATAAGGCAATACTAGTGACAGGGCTAAGTGCAGTGTGGAACAAGGTAATAATCATTTTGGAGTAGTCTCAGATTAAAGTTGGTATTAGCCTGTTCTAGGAAGTTAAATAAGCTAATTAAACATGAAAGCTCCACATGAGTGATTCAAGGCCTCTGGTGTCCTCTAGGCCAACTAAACAGAGCCAGTACATGTAGCAGTTATTCCACTGGTTTGGATTACAGATTGAATTTGTTCTATGACAATACTCTGCATGCAGATGCGTTAGATCAAATTGCTTGGAAATGATCAAAATACAAGATGTCTTTATAGAGGTCCAATTGATTTTGACTGGGAGGGATGGCAGCAGTTATTCAGATTGAATATCGATCACCACCAATGGCAGTCAATGAGGCAGACAGTGACCTAGGCTATACGCTTTCCCCGCTTCAATGGATTTAAAATGTATCTTCGTAAATGGCAGTAATTTGTTAATTCCTTTTATCTTAGTTTGACCGTTTCTTCTACTAGTCATTGTGTGAAAGCTGAATAACAAGCAATGTTCATTCATTTATGCATTTTCCTCGCTCCTTCCTTGTTCTTCTTTTTGGTTAGGACACTACTAAAATTGCTATTCCTCTGTTATTCATGGACAAATTGGAATTCAATTTGTTCGCTTATCCTTACAAGGGTCCCGGGTGCTGGAGCCTATCCCAAGATTAATTAATTGCAAATTTGTCCCCATCATTGCTTTTCTTAACCTGAATATTTCGTAAGTAGAAGCATTTGTAAGTAGAGGTAGCACTGTATGTAAAAGATTAATGATGGCAACAGCTGAACCATGAAATGAATGGACCCCATTTGCATTTTTGCTTATTTGAAAAATTGATTTGACCTTCCAAGTACTTTAAATGAAACATCAAACGCCCTCCACCAACAGACCACATCTGAACTTTTAGTTTATATAAATATATATATATATATATATATATATATATATATATATATATATATATATATATATATGTATATAAGATCCAAGCTACAAAATCCCCAAAACGTCCTTATACTTATGTACTTGCACAAATAGAACATGTTTTTTCACGTTTGTTATTCATTTTAATACATTAAATCATTTTCTTATCATGTTCTCTCTTTGTGTGTGTTCTCATCGGTTTTGTCCAAAATTGGGACGCAAAATACTGCTCTAATTACGAAAAAACAAGTTACAAAACAAGTTCTGCAACCAATTAAGTAGAGGTTCTACTGTCCATGTATGTATATGACTTCAGCAGAAGTTAATAGTGTTCTCATCCATGCTCCTGTTGCTTAAAAACAAGCCGTACAACCTCAGCACTCCAGCCAGTACTCCCTAATGGAGAAACCTAGTTTACCCCTGTCCACCCCTGCCAGAGTCAAACATTTGGTACATCCCAGTGGTGCCTCTGTGGCTGGCTTGATACTGACTCAGTAGTATCTCAGCAGTCAGTCAGCATCACAAGCAAGCGGTCCTCAGTGAGCATCCTTTACCTTAGTTTCCCGCTTGTTTCGCATCTCTGTTATGACCCTGTTCAGCCCGAGATGTGAGTATATCTTTATCCTTTTTGTGTCTTGCATGTCCTTTCCTGTGTTCCTGAATGTTTGCATGTATTGCTGTATCAGAGAGGAGGGGGGAGTGAGGGGGGTAGAGTAGATAGCTCTTATCTGAATCTCATTTTTTGTTTTCTGCCCCTAGTTTCATGCTCTAAAACCATTATACCTTTTTTTTTTTTTTTTTTTTAATCTCTCTTTGAATTGCTCATACTATACCTGGAGATTTAATTTGACTGGGATTTGACACTTCATCAGTTAAGATTTGGAGTTTGATGGTAAATATGAGGTGGTTCTGCAAGCCAACCTGTGTCTAACATTGGCAAGGTCAGCAGGCTTTCGGTGCTTAAAGGCTCATTGCAATGTTAATTACGTAGATTATGTACCAGAACTGCTCAAGGGAGGAATCAAAGCTTTTTGTTCGAAAAATCATCACAATAAAGAGTGAGTGAGTGGCAATTGCGAGCACATTTTTAGAGCACGACTACAACTTTTGCTTTGATTGAAAAACAGCGCTCTCCTCACAAAGCGAGTAACAAATAACGCAGGACGTCAGGTTAAGTCTTGAATCTTTAGGATGCATTCTTTTGTGTTTACAGTGCTTTTCTGACTAGGGTCTTTTTATTTGAAAGAATTATTTACAATAAACCCTAAAATCAAATTGAATTGATGTTATTACATTTCTAGTAAGGCAATTAGGATTTTTTTTATAAAAAGGTTTTTAACAGGTTAAAGGGAACATGTCTAGATAGTTTTTTAATAATTATATCTAATTGAATGCTTGGACACTCTAAATTGCCCCTAGGCATGAGTTTGAGAGTGAATGGTTGTTCGTCTTCTCGTGCCATGCGATTCGTGCCGTGCGTTTGATTGGCTGGCCACTGATTCAGGGTGTCCCCCACCTCTGGCCCGAAGTCAGCTGGAATAGGCTCCAGCACCCCCCGTGACCCTAGTGAGGATAAAGCGATTCAAAAAAAATAAATGAATGAATGAATGTATTTGAATGCATTAAAGTAGTAGTATAGTAGTGATAGTATCCATAGTGATTTGGAGTTTTAGCAAATTTACGGTAATTGTGATGCGGAGCTAAAGGTAAAAGTGATTTTTTTCATCTTTATTAAGTCGATTCCAAAGCTAATTTATGAGGCTGTTTATTTTGCTTTTTTGAGGGGGTACAAGCTGTAATGAATAGTAGAACTTTGTATACACAATGAATGTGTAAGTGGGACTACTAAACAATATTTGGGTCAGTCAGAACAAATGCTATTTCTATCCTCCTTTTATAAAAGAAGATAATTGGGAATTATGTAAATGATTAAATAAAAGCATTCTAACCAATGCATGAAACATGAAGCAAGGAAGATAATTATGATGGTAACATAAGTCTAATTTTTTTCATCTGATCATATTATTATTTAATCTCCCAAACATCAGTGACTTCAAAGTGCAAAAATTAATAAGCATGCAGCAGCATTTTTAGCTTTTCATGGATTAGTGCATATGTGATTGAGTGTGTAAGTTTTTTTTTACCATAAATTAAAAAAAAAGAAAAAACATTTAAATGTAAAGGGAAATCAAATGAAGGCTACTATTGAAAAAATTCCCTGACTAGATTTTTTGCTCAAGAATCAGTCCCAGTCACTCATAAATATAAGATATATATACAAAGTAGGGAACTAAATTAAGGGTTAGTTAACCAACCAGGACAGTGAAGGTATCTAAGGTAAAACAAATAAAAATAAAACTGCTTCTAAACTTGGTATCTAATGGTATTATTAAGAAATTGCTGTTTTAAAACCTTCATATGTACATTGCAGAAATAGACAATGTACTGATAGAAAACTAATGTTATGGCACAATTTCCACCCATTCATATTGACATATAATGAGCCATTATGAGAACATTTGTTATTTAAAGACAAGAGTAGAAAACACACATAATTGTGAATTGATACTACCATCGTAAACTGACTTAATTTTAGTGCGGTTCTAACAGCAAAAGCAACACTGCATTATCACCATGATTGATTAAAAAAAATGTTTATAGGCCTTGCAGAACAAGCAGTCTGGAGTTTATGGGTCTCAATTAAGTATGGAGAGAGACATGGAGTGTTGTTTTATCTAGAAAGACATAACTCAGGCAAAAACTAACATCTCAGCATGTTAACTCATAAACCAAATCTAATTACTAGATCTAATCTAATATTACCTAATTACCAAAGTGTCAACATTGCTCCAAATTGCTTGTGTGTCCTTATCAGAATAACGCCAACAAATCGTTCCAAAATAATGAAACTGACATCTTTTTATAAGTGGTTTAACATTGGAGTAAAAAATGTTTTACTTGTTCTCCCCATTGGCATATGTGATTTTGGGCTGTCCCACATACTGCTCTGTTAATGACTGTGTGCGTGTGTGTGATAATTTGTTTAAAGATAATAAATCATTGCCTACTTGATTTTATTGTTGGGTTATGTATATTCTAATTTCATCATCATATTTAGCAACATTTTATGTATATAAGTCCCTTAGACTGCTGTCTACCCACTCAATATGGGATAACCTATGACCAATTTTATACAAGTCTTTTTGTCAAAGGATGTTGAAACTGTGGGCTTGATGCGAAGTAAATATTTCCACTTATGATTAATAATTTAAATTATATCACTTGAGAAATGTAATGTTGCAGAGTCTAACGTTTCCACTCCATCTTCGTGAACAAGCAAGTGATATCACTTTTTTTTCATTCATTCATTTTATGTACCGCTTATCCTCACAAGGGTCGCCTATCCCAGCTGACTTCGTAGACCAGTCGGGGGGCACCTTAAATTGGTGGCCAGCCAATTGCAGGGCAGAAGGAGACGGACTACCATTCACACTCACACTCATAACTAGGGGCAATTTAGAGTGACTGATATAACAACTTTCAGAAATCGGAAATATAATTTTTTAAGCAGTGCTTACTCAGTCACCATGCTAAGAGGAATATGAGGTTTCTGTAACGAAAGCTTTGAACACAACATCATAAAAAGCTAGGAACAAGGTCTATCCTGCAGCAACCTCATAAATGCACTGTTCGCACATATTGTAATTGTCTCTTTGGATTAATTCGACACGCCGGCCCCGAGTTTACAGAGAGGGCAGCTCAGACGCGTGATTACCAATAAAGGGCACCAAAATGAAGCTGTTCAACATCAAAGGGAAGCCTTAACAAGTAGATGTGACAGTTCGTTTCTATTAGCTGAGGCTGTCTGCACCACACTTAGATCCTGACGAGACCTTAACGATTGTTAATTGAGTCAGATATAAATGTTCAAACAAAGTCGGAGTGTTGCGGTGGACACATTGCGATGTTGCGGTACAAACAAGACATTGTTCATGCCCAAAGTACACTAACAGACTGGATCAAACCCTAGTCTGAGGTGAGTTGTTGTTTTTATAAATACATACATCATGTTTGGTTTCTTGGGTTTCACTTTTTTACTTACTACTTTGACCTTGGTAGGTAGATTGGTGTTTTGCATTAGCAATGCCATACTTGTTGTTTATTTGCTGTTGACCTCTTTAAAGCAAGAGTCATCTCCATACACCTCTGACTCAGATGTCAGCAAAGCTTATTCTCCATAAAAGAAAAATCGAAGCCGCCCAGCAAGTCACCTGCTTAAAGCCTCATGTGGTACTAAATGTAAATGCTGCTGTGCTGGGTAAAGGCACAGACATGTGTTTTTGTACACACTTTTGCAAACCACACTTAATTAATTGTAGCTCGCAGCCATTTGAGTGTTGCACACTATGAGCGTATGTGCAGTTGGCCTAGTCACACTCCATTCAGCACCCATCGGTCCATGTCTTCCTCTCCTCTCATCATCCCGTTTTCTAAAGTCTTTTAGAAAATCCAGACAAAGCTAGAAACAGCAGAGAGCATCATGTGCCATGTGATGTCAACACTGGCTTTGTTGGCATGCTATCAACTGAAAAAGGCTCTTTGTTACTTAGATTATGTTATCGTTCTCAAAAGTGTATTTGTTAATGAAAAGGCAGACAATGATCAAAGATGGATTGCAATGATGTGAATGGCAGGAGGCGAAAACAAAAGATGAACAGCTGGCTCACGATTGCAGGCCTAATCAATGGTAAGTGGTATGAGGTGAATGTGAAGGACAACCCTTGACAGACTTAACAACCGCTTTTATCATTACCCTGTTAAATGATGGCTAAGAGTGTTGTTATTTACATCATTTAAAAAAAAACACCTATAATATTGATGGACATACTAGGAGACCCCTGATATTGTGACACACATCAGACAGTAATGTCTCTTTGGGTGTATGATATATATACACTGATTCCTATCTATCTTTACCAAATTTTAGGGTGCCTCACATTCATCGGAAAAAAACTCAGAAAACAATATTTCTTTGAAGAGAGAAAATCTTAGCACAAACCAAATAGTGGAATTTTGGCTTATTCCCTGAAGAGTCGCCATGGCAAAATCGCCCAATATTTTGACATTTGTATTCTGTACAATTTCCAACTACAATGTGCTATGTGATGTCTTTTTTAAGTGTGTCAGTATGAAGTTAATGGATTGTTCATGTTTGCAGACACGAACATGAGTGGAGACCTCAAGTCAAGTCGCTCCAGGGCAGCAAGTAAACGGGCTAGCAACACCACTTACGGGTGAGTGTCAACCATGCACGCATATACACTTGTACACTTACCGGTACAGATCTTTATCAGCAATTCAATGGCTGCACCACCTGCATTCCAATCAATGCAGTATTATTTCTTAATGTTTTATATCAGCTGAGTATGTAGTATCCTATTGATTTTAGCCAAAGGTGCTGTCCACACCATTGAGGGTTTTAATTTAGCTGCTGATGCTGTGAACCGTATGATAAAGCCTGATTACACATTATTGTTGCTCGTTGAATACAGTGAGAAAGAAGACAGGATAACTGTGCACACTGGCCAGTAAATAGAACAGCTTAGGCCGGTTTTGTGTACTGGTGAATGTGAGTCCGCATGCGTGTGTGTACAAGTCTGGCATCTCCAGTGGAAAGTCAATTTTGTTTTTCTGGAAATCCAAAGACTTGCAGGTAAAAACTCAAAGGAGGGTAAAAAACATGTCTACTTCTACTAAATAAATAAATAAATAAGATTGCAGCCCTATCAAGCTCATTTAGTTCAGCAGTATGGGAGTGTTCTGGTTACCTTGTGTATAACCCAGTTGAAAACCATGACCGTTGACAAAACTGACTTTTTGCTGTAAGTGCTTTAAAAAACTTACCCAAGTCATGTTTAACAAGCTAATGCACCTTCAAAGACCACATCCCCAAATTAATTTAAGTGGGGCACAAAAGAAAATACAGATATGGTCTGCCTTGACAAATGTAATAATCATAATAACAAATGTACTTTATGTAATAAAATAGGATGAACTTTTTTTCCTTTTCTTTTACATAGCCGCGCCTTGAAATACAAAAGACCCGTCCAAGTTTTTGAAGTATGAGCTGAAAGTGGGCTATTTTTTTGCGCTGACTTGGGAGTGCTGTATGCTGGAGGTGAACTCAATTAAACACAATTCAGTTAATAAGAAAATTCTGGCAAATTTTCAACCTATTTATAATTGCACTCAGTTCAAGTTTACTGTCATGTAAAACTAAATGAATGCAATTAATTAATGTAATTAATGAGCCCCAAGAGATTAAGAAGAAAAATGGTTCTGAACATCTATGCATTGAAATCCTTATTACCAAATTTCATCACTGTCCATCCAAAAGGTTTAGTAATTTTTAACTAATAATTAAGCCCCGAGACAAAATATCAAAAATCCATCTCCAAACATCAATGTGTATCCATCCCTCACACTTACAAAATGCAAAATACAATGCAAATGTTAGATTGTTTCAGATTTTGGAAGCTACACATTGAAACAGATGAATATGTACAGGCATATATTCTTCATCCTCTTCAAAAATATCTAATTTTTACCTTTTTAAAATTTGCTTTTCACCGAGTCAATCAGTTGCAGTAGAAGTCTATTCTTGTTTATATTCACAATTGTAGCATATTATACTGGTGATAACCATTGGAATACACTGCATTTACCATTTGTCTGTAGTAATATTCTCACATACCTCTTAACTTTATTCTTGACCTCCAGTGTTCACGAGCCAGGCACATATTCAAAATACATTGTAGGACATTCACCCCTGAGTCAAAGAAGATCAGAAAAAACAAACATTAAAGGGGAAATAATATTAGCCTATGTAAGAAATTGTTTGCCCGAAGCCTAATGAACAGATTTCATTAGCATTTCTGTGCTTCCACTGGACTGGGACTCAGCATATGTTTGCTATTTGGTACTCCCCACCCCCAAAAAAAACTAAAGACAGTTCGGCATCCCCGTCAGCACAATTCCATGCTGCTTTGATAGGCTGGCATCACCTATCAGCTCATCCACTGTAAATAATGCAGGGGGGACATGCTACACTATATCCCAAACATGTAATTTTGAGCCGTTAATCCAGCCAGGCTGCTACCTCATCTGTCACCCAGTCTCAGCCCATCCTTAACACCCCCAACCAACTCAATTTGCCCATTCCTGCATGTAGTTATTCAACGGTGCGCGGCCATGCATTAATGGGGTTAGTCACACGACACACACACAATGAACAGTCACAACCGAAACACACCTGAGGTCTAAGCCGTGATATAGCCCGAGTCTGATAATTTACTGAAATGCCACAGAGTTAAACCAAAACAGGTCAGCTTTCTGGATGTTTTAGCTTAACCGCAGTGCTTAGCAACCATTCCAATTGCATTCTTGTAGGCCCCTATATCACATTTTATGGGATATAAATATTTTAAGCAGTTCCAGAACTTAGAAGTCATCCAATTTCCAAGTCTTTTGAAATTCAAACTTTGATTTGTAAGCAAAGTTTTGAAGTATCTTAAAATATAATATAAACAAACTATACATGCTACCTTGAAAATGATCAAATTTAATTTCCAGATATATAGCCTGTGTTAATGGTGGCATCCACTTGGCCTCACTGAATGATGAAAATATTTTTAGTTTTTAGAAGAAAAAAAATCTGCTAAAAATTATTCCCAACATGAAAATTCTGTTGGGAAAGTGAAGAAGAGCTTTTCTATTTCAGTTAGGAAATTGCATCAAAAGTCACATAGAATTCTTTGGGACATCAAGAACTACAAAGTGTGCCGTCTTTCTGTTTCTGAACACATAGACATACAGGTAGATACCACAGCATGTGGCCTAGATTATCCTGTCAACAAACAGCACCTCACACTCTAGTACTGCAGCATCCTGTTGTGACTCCAAACTGCAAGCTAGTTAAAGATCACAATGATCACTTAACCTTTATTTTAATCATATCTTTTTATTTTCCCCAATTTTCCCCTCATTGCCACTTTTCCAAATGTCTCCCCACTGGCCATTTTCACTAGCCTAAGTGACAATATAAAATTTTTGTCTTTGTTTATTGTCCATGTGTCCTCACTGTCAGTCACTCAAACAGTGCACACACTCTCCATGGCACCCTCGGGTCACCAGGACCCAGCTGTGGAAGTAGTGATGAGCAGAGCCAATGTTTCACAGGCCAGATGCTGTTGCAGCCTCAGTGAGCTCCATTGCACCACTACAAAAAGCTAAGTCTAGTATTGTATAGGTAGGCTCAGCTGCCAGAAGTGTGTGTGTGCGTGTGTGCGTGTGTGTGTGTGTGTGTGTGTGTGTGTGTGTGTGTACGTCAAAGGCATCTCGCTGTACCTAAAGTATGTGAAGTACCTGAAAGTTAAAAGGAGAAAATGTACAACGTCTATTGTTTTCTCAGGTTTTGACCCCTGAGCTATTCGAAAGGCACTGTTAAAAACTAGCTTCATGTAGTGGAAACTGAGAAGTGCAACAAATTGTGAGCTGAATTTAAGCTTCTTGTGTGGGCCTTCATTCAGTCATTTTCCGTACTGCTTATCCTCACAAGGGTTGCTGGGAGTTGGAGCCTATCCCAGCCAACTATGGGCACCAGTTGGGGGGACAACCTGAATTGGTGGCCAGCCAATCGCAGGTCATAAGGAGACACAACCATTCACACACACACACACTGATGCCTAGGGACAATTTAGAGTGTTCCACCAGCTTAGGGAGAGAACATACAAACTCCACACAGGAAGGTCCGAACCTGGCATTGAGCCTTCGTTCTCTGAACTGTGAGGCTGTGAGGGCCATATTAAATAATACTATCACCATTTGTTGCAAACCAATAAAAACTGGGCAGTGGGCTGCAGTTGGCCAGCAGGCCGTAGTTTGCAGACCCCGGAGTTAAATATCTGTGTGCTGGGTATGCCTGGCTATAGGACCTAGGTGATATTTGTTTTGCATCCACACTTTAAGGATAATGAATGCCATTCCTCCTTTTACAATGAGGAAACACGTGGACCAGCATTCCACTGTATTTTTATTTAAATGATGGACAAGAACAGGAGAGGATTCTGCTGTTCAGAATTTGGCTTAGCTTATTGTTTTCTGGGTTATTTGAGACGTTTATGAAGGGCTGTAAATTAGGATGGAAAACATGCCGCAGGCCCATCTGCTGTAAAGTTTAGAGAGGTTAAGGAGGGGGCCCGGCGGCTGAGTGGTTAGCGCGTCGGCCTCACAGTGGGGGTCCTGGGTTCAAATCCAGGTCGGTCCACCTTTGTGGAGTTTGCATGTTCTCCCCGGGCCTGCGTGGGTTTTCTCCGGGTACTCCGGTTTCCTCCCACATTCCAAAGACATGCATGGTAAGCTGATTGGACACTCTAAATTGCCCCTAGGTATGAGTGTGAGCGTGAATGGCTGTTTGTCTCCTTGTACCCTGCGATTGGCTGGCCACCAATTCATGAGGATAAAGCGGTTCAGAAAATTAGATGAAATGAGAGTTTAAGGAGAGTAGGATGGGTGAATCATCGTGCATGTTCCCTATGAGAGGGTCACAAATCCCAGGCTAATATAATGGCAGACATTACGTACTGTTACTGTATAAAAAAGACATAAGATCATACAGCTTTAAAAGTAATAATTCTCCTCCTGCCTGATACAAAACAGGGAGTGAATGTGCAATGACACTTCATTCTAGTCTGGCAAAAAGTCTGTTTTTTAAGTCACAAGCTCCCAGCTATCACTTTGCGTCGCCATACTATATGAGAAGCCCTGTTTTAAGAGTTTATGTTAGCTTAACCCCATGTAGCTATATGGGCACCACTACTAAGAGAAAAAAAGGTGGCTCATAATAAAAATAAATGACAGTCATAGTTAAGTATGCGCACCAATTGTTTGAAGTGTAATATGTATCTCTTTGCAGCTCAAGAGTCACATTTCTTCTTTATTCCGCGTGTTCCGTGTAATGCTTGCCACTTATTTTGAATTTTGACAAATTACTTGTATTCAACACATCAAGTCGATGACTGGGCTGACTGACATCTATAAAATCGACAGAGATGGCAAACAGTACAAAGAGCGGCAATTGGGAAAATCAAAGAGGAAAGACTGATGTTAATCCGTTGGTCTGGACAACAATCAATCAATCTGCCGCCGCATATTTTGGTGACATTACTTTGATTGTCACACAACAGCTGAGACTGCCATGTGTTCTGACAGAACTAAAAAAGAATTCATATGAAAGGAGAGAGCTGAGCTTGAGTTTTCTGTTTTATGTTTTTAAATAGGAAAATGAAATGTGCTGTTGCTTGCAACAACAACAAAAACAATTTATATGCAAAATGATGTGATTGATTCTTTGAGCAAAAAGCACATTTGCATGATTACTAAGTGAAAAATGAACAAATAGGAGAAAAATATCATAAGCGTCCATCAACATCAATCACGCATTAGGTTGGATGTCCTGCTGTTTTGAACCGTTTGTTTGCATTTTAGTTAACAAGACAACTCGCTCCTCATTTCATATCCCTACAGAAGCAGCTACGCTTTTAGTTGTTTTCTGCATCTTGATCAAATTATGTTAAATGATGTGGATCAGACGTATTCCCAAAAGATATCAGCAAGAAATGAGGGAAACAATGAGAAGCACTGGTTATATTCTTAAAGATGATTCTAAAGATGATTTTTGTTCCGCAACATAAACGCCACGCATATTTCTCAAAATTTTAAAGGCATTAATGCATATTGCTTTCCAGAGATAATTAAATAAACACTTTAATCTGTTTTAAATATTTTTGTAATCTGTTCATTGGAAGTTAGATACATATACCGCAACTTGTAATAAGCTATCTCAATATAAATAGACTATTTAAGTAGCATAGAGTAAAATGCTTTTGTTGTTACTCGACAGTTTAGGGCAAAAATATAGAAATTGCTGAAACAATTCTGAATCCGAATGTAAAATATATGCATTATTTTAAAACCCTTTTTGCCTATTTATGACATATATATAACCTGAAAAACTCAACCAATGAGCAGATGCCAGAAGGATTTAAGCAATTACCTAGTTTAAAGAATGAGTGAAAGGAAAAGAAATGAGCTAGAATAAATTACCATTTTGTAAAAGATGGTTGTTCAAAAAATCCAAGTCTGTAAATCACTAAATCCTTTGAACTATGATGACGGAGAAAAAAAATAGTGTTTAAACAGTTTTTAAAATGTCACTCCTTGTAAGGACTATCATTGAATATCACATCCGTGCTCATTCTCAAAACAGGTAAAATGTAGCTAAGAAAATAGGCCCACCTCACACTCTTGAGATACTCGCATTTGATTGGTCGTAATATAACTGGAACTTCAAATTTCTTACAATGGCTGTTCTGCCTAATCCCAGGACATACTGGCTATTAGTAGCTAAAATGTTCACTACTATTGCATGTTGTACAATCATGACCCAAAACAGACTTTTTTTTAGACACATCGCACAAAGCAAAGCCCAGGAGAAACAATTTGTAGCAGACACATAAAAAATGGCAAAGGCCACCCCTGCGAATTAAAGTGAAATGTATTGCCCATTGTCCTTACTGTACAAAGAGTCTTGGGAGGTTTGTGTCATTGTGAGGGTGGAGGGATTTGGCTGAATAGTGCAGTACAAAATTGCTCTCCTTGGATAGGGTTTTGTCCCAGTTTTTATGGCCTTACCTATAGTACCAAGGCCAGTATATTTGTGCTTTCATTTTGAACATGCTGAATTCCATTTACCTAACTATGCAGTAGCTCATGTCCTGAATCAGGTTTGAAGCCCATCACATTTTCGACATCAGTGACAAAGTAAAAAAAAACAACAACAAATGACTCTTGGCTTTAAGTTTGCGCAGAATAAAATGTCTTCATATATAACTGCAAGTGCATATTGCGCTCAATCTGTTGGGGAAAATAGTGTGCTGCTGCGCTCACATGCAGTCAATCACAAGCTCGTTTGTCTGAAAAAAAGTTTCCATTAAGATAACAAGCACGATTCTGAGAGAAAACATCGACCAAGTGAAGACCAACTTGATGAGGTAAGACATTATTATGCGTCAAAATGCCAAAGAGGCACTGCAAGCCTCACAAATAACACCAATTATAATTAGCCAATGCAACAGTAGTCAAACCTTTTACACAAGTAACACCGAAAAGAATCCTTTGCTCTCCAATTGCCACCATCAGAACCAAGATTTTTTCTTTATATACTGATGCACAGGAGAATCAAGTGTTCAATTATATTAACAGTCAAGGTACATGCATTTACATCGCCCTTGTTCATGTCTCAACGGGCTTTACCGATTTATTTATTTTTTGCCTCAAGGAATTTAGATAAAGTTCCCAAGAAAGGGCTAAGAAAACCAAAAACGTGTTATTAAAAATCATATCCAAATTAAATGTTCTACAACAAACAGTTCTTCAAAGGAAACAAATTATTCAATAATGTTGTTGCATGAGTTACGGAAGACGAATGAATGAACGAACGAAAGATCCTTAGGTGGTGATTTCCTTTTCTTTTTTTCTGCATAACACACCAAGAAAATCATATCACTGGCATCAATGGTGTAATGAATCCACATTATACAAACCTTACTTTTGCACTTTAAAAGTACAATATATTTGCTCAGGATTTAATGCATCTCTCACTCCTACATACTTGTTTTGAAGTAGCTTTGAACAACCATGGCAATTCAGGTCTCTACAGCGAACAGATGCCTGTGGGCTTCTCAGGCACCCTCTTTAAGAGGATGACAAGAAGCATTTCATATTTTCTTTGCTTGCGAAGAGGGAAAAAATAACAACAAATGAGCTGTCAAACCAAAGCCAACTCTACACTTTCTTTAAATTTCAGCATTCAACTCCTCCCCGTCTTTTTAGTTGCCATCCCTCTCCGCACAAACACTATGACATTCTGCCCGTGGTCCTTTCCCGGCTAGAGACAACGTGTGGGCTGTAGTGAAGGTAAAGGTCAGCTCAGTCACAGGTGGATGTTCTGCTGCAGAAAAGGTCAACGGGGCAGAGGGAAATATAGGTAGAGGTGTGCATCTGCTGTTTATACTGAGCCGCAAAGATGGCAACAGTGAGGGAGCTCATAGAAGATGAAGAAGCCATTGATATGACGTAGAAGTGATGTGCGGCAGAAATAAGGTCAAAACTCAGTTTGGAGCTTAGCGAAGGTGATATGGAGGGGAAGCTATTCCACCTGGAGAAACGTAACATTTTCTGATTTGTCATAGCCTTATTGTTGCCAATGCATTCATTTTATGAAGTAACAAAGTGTGTCATACGATGCCACAACATGCAAACAACCTTTAAATCCAGACATGATTTTTATGCTAATTAAACAAGTGTTACAGTAAGAAGGTCACATACCCAGTTGCGCCTTGAGACACGAGTGACTGAATTTAAGTTTATTGCGGATTCGGGTCACTACCCAGCCATTTATTTTACTTTGATGAGTGAACATAAATTTGAGATACAAGAGTTGTGCATTGCAAATTACTTAATCACCACTACTTTAAAAAAAAGAGGCTTCATTGCCATTCAGCTTACATTTTGTCAAATTGAATATTAAAAATATGGAAATTTACAGTTTTATATATATATATATATATATATATATATATATATATATATATATATATATATATAATGAACTAGTATAAAACAGTGTTGTCATTTGTAAATGTCTTCAAGCAAATAATAGGCAATGCAAAACTTTATAAATAGGCTAATTAATAGCATGATGTCATGTCACATTATGGTGATATAACCCTGTAAGCAACATGGTATTTGAACGTAAACAGGCACACAAACAACATACAGTAATCCCTCGAGTATCGCGGTTAATGTAAACCAGACATGGCCAGGGTCACCCCTATTATAACTACCTTTTTTCTCCTTCAGTGCTGAGTCCTAGTAGCATGAGTGGCTTTCGCTTACGAGTTTCAGCGTGGCTTTTCACATTTTTATGAACAAAAAAATAATAATTTTTAAATAATTAATAACAGAAAAAAAACCAAAGAAGTGAATTCACCATAAGTGAGGTAACGATAATCGAGAGAAGTCTGTAAATATATTCTTTGTGGAAAAATGATTCATATTAACACCATTTAGTGCAAAAGACATTTTTGATTGTGTATCTTCATCTGTATTTATAGCCCACAGGTGAATTCATTACATTCTATTCTTTCTTTAGATTCCATTTAAATGTCATTACAGCATTCTTTTATAAAGCCCAACATCATGTGCCATTGTTCTTATTAAACTCTAATGCTTCCAAAGTTAAAGCTGTCAAAGTTTTAACTCTGCAGATGTTTTAAAATTTTTTTAAATATTAATTGCTTCTTTGTTAGCCTACTATAATTTAAATGCATCTCTATCTAGTTTGATGATGACGGATGATTTTGAAATATGAGTGTTTTGGAATTATGAGCACCACTGTAAATTCATAATCCCACCTATTTTTCGTTTGAAAAAAACTATACCGTCAATAAACTTGAATTACCGTAATTACTCGAATATAACACGCATATTTTTGCTATATAATTAATTCCAATAGTTGGGGGTGCGTGTTATAATCAATAACTAATTTTTTTTTTTTTTTTTTTTTTTTTGTCTTGTTACATGGCCCTTAGCCTGGTGCTTTTTCTTGCCAAATACATTGAATTGAAATTGAATTGAATAAAATAAATTACAAATTTTCGATCGAAAAAAGCATTGTCAAACTCACTTTGACGCACGGATTTTACGTCATCACGGAGAGCCGACGCACGGATTTTACGTCATCTCGTGAAGCCGACGCACGGATTTTACGTCATCTCGTAAAGCCGAGACCACCACTGCCCCCCTCTAGCCTCGTACCCGTCTCAGTTCACCCTCTCTCAGTTCAGTGTTATAATCAATAACTAAAATAAATCACAAATTTTCGATCGAAAAAAGCATTGTCAAACTCACTTTGACGCACGGATTTTACGTCATCTCGTAAAGCCAATCGGATGATGTGTTGTGGGAGGAAGAGGAAGTGGATGAAGGAAGCGTGGACGTTGATAGGATTCTCAACGAAGAGATGTATGAGAGGACAGACAAAGAGAGAGAGGAACTCTTCATTTGAAGGATTCTAATGAATAAATTTGTTTGAACAAAACAATCGTGAAACGAAGAAAAAAAGGTAAGATTTCTGATTTTCGTCAGCGGGAAATTTTAGGTGCGCACTATATTCGAGTACTGCGTTTTTCCAGATTTTTTTGGCCCAAAATTACCTGCGTGTTATTTTCGAGTGCGCGTTATATTCGAGTAATTACGGTAACCTTATATTATAAGGTATTTCTGCATCCATTCAGATGAGCTAGCAACACTATCCTACCGGCTTATCACTAGACTCCTTTTCCTTCTAATGAAGTCATCTCTTTCCCAACTGATTAGCCCACAAGGGAGGCAAAAAAGACAAGAGAATCAGGTGTTAGAAAGTGTAAGGGCGGCAGCATAAATAAAAGAGCGGTGTCAGGCGTAAAAGATAGATGGAGTGCAGTGCAGAGGGCAAGTGTGAAACAATTGAAAGGAGTAGATATGGGAGGAAAAAATGAAGTGAGCAATACAAATAACAGTCATGGAAATTGAGGGGTGAGAAAAGCAAAAGGGGGGGGGCAAGTGAGCAGTACACAGCGTGTCATCAGCACCCCTGGCGGGAACAATCCATCTCAAATTGATCTTCCAGCTTGGCCCAGCAGGGCATTCCGAATCAATCTTAAATTGATCTCTGTGCCAGAGGTCGGGAAAACTAGCAGTGGAGCTTATCAGAAATATAGTGGTGCTGGGAGGATCTGACAGGGAAACTTATCACACCGCACAACAGGAAATGGGCTCAGAGCCCCCGGGGTAGCAAGAGGGTGAGCCTGCACCCTATACGCACATGCACCCGCAAACACATGCACAAAGATTGATTGTACCCAACGAAAATGTACATGAACCCCCGTGTTCAGTACCACAGAGATGCAGCGCTGTGCACACATTCATCAACACTCATTACGCCGACGCTCATTTAAAAAAAAGAGTGAGAGTGAGAGAGAGACGTTTACCAGACCTAAAGACATGTCCATTTCCCCTATATTGCCATTAGAGCCCTCAGGCGTTTAATGACTTCTAACACATCCAATGTGTCCTCGCTAAGTCTGTGTGTGGGACTTAAGAAAAGACAATCAATACTTTGCATTTAAATGGTGAGTCAGCTTTGGGGAACGCTGTTTCTTCAGGCTTAATAAAAAGTAAACGACATAAGCCACAGTTCAAAAGTGCTTTCAAACAAAACAATATCAGAAAGAATACCCGTTAAGAACTCAACGCATACACATTACATTTCAGGCTTGCATCAACAGTGATATAATTCTTTTCGTTCTCAAATTATTCAAGTTACATTCTTCAGGTTCTTTAGAAATGTTTAGGATTTGATCTTTCTAAATTGAAGTCAAAATGCCAGCTTTCCTATTTACTTTGCCACTTTTCAGTTATTGCAGCCAGCAGCATGTGTGAATAGAGGACAGCTGAATCAGGGCATGCAGAAAAATAATTTATTTTGATGGCAGAATGCAGAAGTGAATGTTTGAAGGTGTCTAGAATGCTAAGGGAGGCTTTTTCATGGCCCAGAATGGCAAAAGCGCTGTCATCATTGAAGGAGGTTAACAAAAGGGAGTGTGTGACTATCGAAGTGAGTTTCGGGTTTTGGTGAATTAATATTCATGTCACACTAAAAAGGCAATCTTTTCACAAAAGCGGTAAATATCACAATAACAAACATGTTGTATGCATATCCCTTGTGACAAATCCAAGCACAATTGCATTATTCTCGTGATTAGTCCAAACCAGTTTTAATTTTGGGTTTGCTATGTTTGTTAGTTTTGTTTTGTTTACTGTACTGCTTTTCCCATCGCATTTGCCTCCCTCTTTATGACGAATCTCTTAAACCTTCCTTTTACACTATTTACATTTGTCTATATTTCAAGTCTCAGTCTGTCAATATTTCTTCTCATTATCTACCTTCCAGTATGGAGTCCCTTAGGGTTCTAGCAGGTGCAGAAGCAAATAATTTTATCATATCACATATTTGCCCTTCTAGATTCTGCCAGATTCTGGATGGTTGTTGAGTGAGGAAGCTAATATTAGCTGAGATTAATGAATGTTTTTCGGTTGTTTCAAAAAGGCAGCTCATCAGTTGCCCAATCATATCTCAAATGGTGCCTAATGGTCTCATTTTATACTGTTGGATATAGTTTCGTTATCAGCGAAGAAAATGCCTGGTTAGGAAACCTGTCGCATAGTTCTGAGGTTTAAGGTGGCTTCTTATGTGTCCTGTTAGAGTTTCTGACCTTTTCAGGATGTATTCCGTGATATTAATAAGGATAAGCACTATGGAAAATGTAAGGGGATGCAGGATCCTCACATTTCCTACGTTGCTGACAGTGTTCCATGATGTTTTAGCAAAACATTTTAGCCTGGTGTCATAACGTTGTTTGGTACTTCACACTGCCAAATATAAATTTACACTTTATCATTCTCCAATAATGTTACGACACCAGCGGATTTGATCAAAGCTGCAACATCAGCTAAAATAGCGCAACAGATTAATTACTCAGGTCAGCTGCCAGTAACCTTCTAACTTTGTGCTACCAGTTGGTTTTGACAGGAAGCCATCGCCTGATGATAGCAACATCACCTTAGCCGTCCGCTATTTGCTTGCAGTTAATGTGTGACAGGCGGGAAAGGGGTTGCTGGGAGCCCTGTGGATGTCACATGTCACATCCCTGCTGTCTAATCCAGCTAATTAGCCCTAAATATCCCCAAACCTAAAATTTTCCAATTACTGCTCCCTGTGAGACCTTCAGTATCTTTTCTTTGATGAATGACAGAGAACTGCATCAAAAACATGCATATGTTAAGCATCCTCCATTTTACAGATTTACCATATGGCAAAAAGAATATAAATTTATGTCTCGATCAGATTATAAAATTAGTTTTAGTTACAAATGAATCAACCAATTTGGAGAGGGCTCCTATATCAATGATCTCTTACCTAACAACCGGGGATGTTTTTGTGGCATAAAGGGCAAAGAATCCCACAGACACATGCCAAAATCTCAAAGTCTTCACAGTGGAGTGAAAGGTGTTTTGTTGCAAAGGAGGCCACACTTCCATTCTGTATGCTTTTTCTTCTTGCATGTGTCTTGGCAATTTGCCTCAACACTTTAGTGTATATAGTGAGGAAATAGTTGTGCGCAATGGAGCGAATGTAGCAGGTATGTGATAGACAGACAATCTGGCCCTGCAGACACCATAAAGCCATTTTTATTGATTTGTTAAGTTTCCCTGAGAATTCAAGAGATCTCTCATCTCATCTCATCTCATTTTCTGAACCGCTTTATCCGCATTAAGGTCAGAGAGGGGGGGGGGGGGGGGGTGCTGTAGCCTATCCCAGCTGACTCCGGGCCAGAGGCGGGGACACCCTGAATCGGTGGCCAGCCAATCGTAAGGCACAAGGAGACTGACTACCATGCACACTCACATCCATACTTAGGGGCAATTTAGAGTGTCCAATCAGCCTACTATGTATTTTTTGGAATGTGGGAGGAAACCAGAGTACCCAGAGGAAACCCACACAGGCCGGGGGAGAACATGCAAACTCCACACAGGTGGACCGACCTGGATTTAAACCAAGGACCCTCAGAGCTGCGAGGCGGATTTGCCAACCACTCGCTCCACCAGGCCGCCCTTCGAGAGATCGTAATACTATACAAATCTCGCTTTCAAAACTGTCTGTCTGAATTAAAAGGGATCACATTCAGTAATTATTTGGTAATGAGTGACTGTGACAAATCTCAGCTTTTGAAAAACCTTTTACTCAGACAATGGTAGACGTCCAATATTTTTTTACTGGAAGTGGCCCAGAACCTGAAGCCCTAACATTGTACATAGATGCTAGCTCTTTGTTGTATTTATTTATTTATTGGAAACAACTGATCATGTCAAGTATATTGACATTATGAGCCCAACACACAGATTTATTCAAAATAACTTAAGTTCCTGATCTAACCCTGACGTTAAATGACATCGTCACATTCATGCAGCCTGAATCCCCTGATGAAGTTACTACCTCCTTTCTTAACAATGAGCATTTCTGACAGGACTGAGTCAAGAAGGCCTTGATTCACTCCTGTCATTTAGTAGCTCTTTATTGATGCCCTTGTACTTGACTTTGTTGTGCTTTTACATTAAGTGTCCTGGAAGATCTTTGCATAGAGATAGACAGCCAGATACGACCTTTGAGCCTTGTAAATTCCAAAACCAGGCCTCTTCCCACATGCTCCACATTTTAAAAATGCCGTTTCAAATAGCCTTTAAGTCGCTCGCTTGGTAGTCTCAACAGGGCTGACTGTCAAATGTCCAATTACTGTAGTATGTTTGTTTTTTCATCAGCATGGTTCATCATTAGCATCTAAATGAAGTAACGTCTCTGGCATTGTTGCCAATTCAGCTGCCTGGCCTACTGTGTGAGGTTTAACGTTATACAAGATTGGTAGCGTAAAATGACTCCAATGTCTTTTCCAATTATCTTAACATAATATTTGAACTCCTGAAGCGCAGTGTAGCGTCTTCTTGCCTTTTAATTTAATACTTGTGTGTGTTTTTATGATGCAAGGCTTCTCCTATACTCAGACCAGACTGGATCTAGTCACACTCAATATTCGCTTGGCAGTGGTCTTTTCCACATGTGCAGAAGGAGCAGTTTATATAAAGGATTTTTGCTTTGTAATCACTGCAAACACCTGTCAGATTTGAAAGGTGGATTATGTTAATCTTTTGTTTGGACAATCCATAGCCATTAACAGTCTCCTCTCTCAATGCCATTTGTTATCTTCCATTTTGCAACAATACTTTGTTTCCTGTCAATGAACTAGTAAGTAGCTCTAGAATTTTGGAAACTTGGTGCCTTAAAGCTGCAAATTAGGAACTAGTGCATGTCCTTATGTTATATCTTTTTGGGGAAGTGGAATATACACTCGTACGATTAATTTGTGCCAAGGATTTGAGTGTTCCGGATTTTGATAAAAACACAGGTACACTCATGTTTTCCAGCACAGACATTCTCTAACTATAAGACCAGTGATGCAGGAATTATACCAGGCTGTGCCACGCCTAAGCTTCACCATACTGATGCTGGATGTATCAGTGGAGAATGGCAACGCCCCAACAGCTGTGGGAGAATCTGACTCACCCAGCCCATTGTGCTCATCATCCTTATGTTCCTATGGAAGCCCTTTTCCATCCACCAGTAATTTCTCATTTGAGCGTGTCAATGTGTGAATAGGCTCAATTAAAAATCACCACATCAAAAGATAAAAGACAAATAAGAGCCCCTAACGTTTTGAAAGAATATGTAGCAAGTGCCAGCACTAGTCAAAACACAGAATTTTCATTAATGCTATGTGGAATACACGTTATACAGAATAAATAATCAATCTGAAATGGCAGCCAGGTTAAATGACCCTCAGAAAATGACAGAAATTATAACATTACTTCAACACTGTCAAGTGGTACTTGAGGACATTTGGCACTGGTTGCTAAACTACCAAGCACATAATAGCCTGGTAACATTTCTGTCGGTTTGATTTAGCGCTGGGAAATTCTTAGTTGAATCCCAAAGTACCCGTAGCAAAACTCTGAAATAAAACATCATACATTAAAGTAATTCTTAGGCTGGATGATTTTGTGGACTTTGCCAAACTTTTCTAAATCTGAGCTTCTTTGGTGCTTCACTGGTGATGGGTGATTTCAATCAATCAAGCAAACTAATCAAACCCCTTTTGGGTTCACGCCATCATCATAATATCGGGTCGATGCGCAGCTCCTGCACAAATTTAGATTTAAGAAAGAAAAACATGATGTGGCCTTTACTGCCCTTTACATGAATACAAAGGTAGGTAACAGTGAGCTATAGACTTCTTGCTTAAATGGCACATTCATCCTTTCTCACTCTGTCAACTCTACTATTATCCACCTGCCAATGGAGTGTGGCTTTACCATCAAGTGAACACACCCACTGGCATCAAAGGAGACAAGCCAGATACAGTGTGTTGTGTGGTGGGCAACGAGAGGAGCAATCACTCTCAAGCCCGCCACTTTTTATTGAGTCTCCCCGCACTCTGATGTATCGTGTGTTGTCTGACGCGTTCGTTCTGTCGCTCCATCTTTCCTCGCTCAACCTTTCAATGCCTTTTTGACACACTCCATCAGAGTAAAGTTCCCCGGCTCCTCTTTTACGATAACACGGGGGTCGCAATCAAACCTAATGTGCTGTCCGACATTGAATGCAACATAAACTAAAAACAGGAGAAATGATTACAATCGGAAGTGCAGTGCTTATCTCAAGATGGATGAATGGCTTGCAGCCCGTAATCCAAGTTTGATGCATTTATGAGCTCCTCTCGTTGACTTCAATGGCCTTGCAGTGGTAAATCACCACATGGACCTCTTACAGCACAACCACACGACGCATTGTGGTGAGCTGAACAAAAATTGAACATTGAGGAGAAGATTACATGCTGCTGTTATACAGTATTGATTACAGTCAATGATTAAAGGAGCAGCAAAGGTGATTGCCGTCTTTAAAAATAGACCCTTGGGAAATAATAAGCATGTATCTTGGAAAAAAAATTGATTTGAAATAAAAGTGTTTAGTTTTACCACCATTTCCACAGAAAGAATTGGACTCTTAACGCTCGGCAGCACTGTATTTACAAGTCTATAATACATTTTCTGGGTAACTGAAAATGGAGTGCGATACATTATGATTTTTTTAACATGGTCATCACTGCAAATGTAAACGGGAGTGAGTAAACAAATTTTAAAATGTATTTAGACCATTTTAAATTGTGATCTGATTTTAAAGTTATGTTTGAATTAAAAGCACTGGGACTTCAATAAAAAGTCAGATGTGGGATTGCTTATCATTTGATTAAAGCTACTGGTTCACTAATTTAAGCCAGCTTGCTTGGACTGAGAAATAAACTAGTTTTCCGTGTGTAAAATGTCATATTTTCAAAAATGGTTATTCACAGCAAACTAGCAACGTCTAGAACATTTGTGCTCTCTACGGTCGAGTAGTTTCCCCATTTGGCTTTTGGTCATGCTTTAGTGCCCAACACATTTACCAAGGCAATGAAACAATTGTTTTTGACTTCTTTTTTTTTAAAGGAAACTGTTGGAATTCA
Source organism: Stigmatopora argus (assembly GCF_051989625.1). Taxonomy (NCBI): domain Eukaryota; kingdom Metazoa; phylum Chordata; class Actinopteri; order Syngnathiformes; family Syngnathidae; genus Stigmatopora; species Stigmatopora argus. The sequence goes on along the minus strand of NC_135388.1, from coordinate 9,864,232 downwards.
GTTAAAGCAAGCATAAACTCCTTGGGTGATTGTGACAGTTCACAATTGCCAGTTGCATCTTGGATTGACTAAAATTGGTCTCAACATTGACCCAACAACTGCTGCCGATTAAAGTTGCTTTCAAATTGACCATATTGTTAAAAAGTAGGATGTTTAATGTGGATATACAGTTGTCTATTTTGTGTGCATTGATAGCTATTATATATGCAGAGTCCACAATCATGATAATTTTCGTCTAATTGTAAGTCACTTTGATTCATTTTGGTAATTGTTGATCACATATGGAAATGCAGTGCATCAACAGTTTAAACTATTTTCACAGATTTACTTGCTGTGTTTTAGTTGTAAAGACACACATGTACCACACACAAGTCTGTGTGCACATGCACACACTGGAGCAGATGATTTATAGCCAGCCTTGTCTAATGGATTGCTTTGGCACTTGAGAAATTATGAAAAGAAATTAATTAGCCTTTAGTGACCCTGCCTCCATCTCTTTTTGTCTGTTCCTCTCTCTCTCACACCACACACACACCCACTCAAACAAACACCCGTTAACCCAAACACCAAAGTGCTCACTTCAGAGGTAATTACACTCTAAATAGGCTAACTGCAAAGAATTTGTCTTCATTGAATTCCACCAAAATACTTGTTAGTTGTCATGTCGTTATTTTAACCCAATGACATGTCTTATCGACCTCAAATTAATGATGAATCCTCTTTTTTTTAATATTCAGGCTTTCACAACTAATTATGTCATATACTGTAAGTAAGCCAATCATTTGTGTCATCAGTCGAATTTGCTTAATTTTACACAATTATTCAGGGCGACATTGCAGAGTACTAATTGTTCATATTTCTACATTATTTGGTATTAATCTTAGTGCAAGACACTAGATTTCTACATGCTTAAATAAGCAGTGGACTTCATAAACCATTCAATAACTTTAATTTAGCTTTCTAGTTAAAGTATTATTGTGAGGGCTAAATAAATATTTAAATTGCTATACTTAATACCCAATGAAAGAAATTAATTATTGCTGCAAATATGAATGTAAACAAGCATATGGAAAAATATGATATAAATGTCAAGCTGGAGAAGTAGCTTCCTCCGACTCAGAGAGTGTGAATACTTGTTATTTTCTATTTTACCTGTCTGGATTTATTTATTCTGCAAAGTGGTAATGACTTTAGTTTGTTTGTACATTGTGTGTGATTAGCCAAAACACATCTAAAGATTTTAACAAAACGCTGTACAAGTCTAGGATGGGCTAAACGCTCGCTCTGTTTATTATTGATTCAGACATTACTATTTTATTTTTCCCCCTTCTGAGGGTGTGTTACAGTCCTAACATTTTCTAGATATTACATCTCAAATATTATCCATCTGTATCTTAGAACCAAACTCTTTTTTTTTCTTTTATCCTCACAGTTAGGCTGGAAGGCGACTAATCAAGAGCTGCTAATGTTCTATGTTCTATGGCGAGCCAAATTTAGTTGGAAGAAAACTGGTGTGTAGACTGCCATCTCAGACAACGTGCTCTCAAACAGCATGACATGGTCTTTATGTTGGCAAGTGCACAGCTTCGCCACAAGCACTCATTCTGAATTATTTTGTGGCTGCCTCTCTCCAGAGCATAGGAAGCCATCTGCTGTGAGACAGACAAATGCCACTGTGAGTGGAGAACATAATTAAAGTGCAATTTCCAAATGCACATGAGCGCAACTAGGATGTTACTACTAACGTAAAAGCTCAAGTGTAATTGTGATGGCATGCCCTTCTTATTCTAACATTAAAATTGACATCTTGCTTGTCTTCCACCGAGAGTCCGTTCTCCCTAAGCCTCCCACAAGCAGATGGCAAAAACTGGGAGTGTATTACTTTCCCAAAATATGTTGAGGCATTCTAGAAAAATAACACAATTTTACCAATTTACTTTTGTAGCATGTGTTGCCATTTTGATGAGTGGCAATGGGATCCTCCGGAATGTGTCAGATGTCGAGACTATTAAAATGTTATTTACATCCATTCAATATGTACTGTTTCTCCCTGTCATAGTCAAGGGAAAATAATAACCCATCTGAGAGCATTCACCAAATGTTTCTTATTTTATGAGTGCAAATCTGTTTTCTCTCATGAATATTTCTAACATGTATGGCATATTTATTTAAATGAATTAAATAAAGTTAAGACTGGCGGGGTACTATTCTTACATCAGCTCATCCTGTCAGCTATATTTCCTAACAAAATCAGACAGATTTGGTTAATATTTAGTAATGACAACATGATCAATATTTGTATGACTAGCTGGCTAATCCATGTAACTCAGTTGACTCACAAAAACTGTCCCCGCCTCGGTCAAATTGGAGGCTGATCTTCTATTTCCATCATATATGTAGTGTTACATTGCATACTGTTGCTATCATGTTCAATTGCGTATTTAAAGGGACAGAAAATACCAATTATGAATGAACTTCATCTCAAATATGGGTTCTCTAAGTAAAAAAAAACATAACTACAAATATGAAAACATTTTTAGTACTGTAATATACACTACTATATACTGTACTACACTTCTGCTGTTCTATTATGAAGTCGTTTTTCAACACATACTTAAGGAAACACATTTTGGGCCATGCAAAGGTAACAAACAAATGTAGGCATATGCAATAAACAATTTGGAGCTCATTCAATTTAGGGTTGTGGAAGATGATCTGAATTTCAATTTCGTGTTGGAATAAATCCGAAAAAAGCATTGAGAATGGATTAAGGAATGGAACCGATGAGTAATAGAGAATGATGGTGGGTATGTACAAGAAGAAAGCACCTTGGTTGAATGAAAGGACAAAGAGTCAGCGAGGTAGCGACATGAGGGATTATTAGCAGCGATGTGCAGGCATTAGGGACGAATGCTGAGGTCTGACACGTCACAATGTAATCTCACTCAGGCTTAGTGTCACTTTTCTCTCTGCCTCGTAGCTTCCCTCATCACGCATGGAGGTGATGCGTGCGTTCAGAGCGACAGTATATATGGATTTTTCACCTTGGATGCTGCAGCAGAACAAATCCACTGCATTTTTTTTCTCTCGGCTGGAGATCATGAACACTATAATCTTTCCAGATGAAGTGATTGTAACTGCAGCAAGTTGACATACTGGAACCATAGTGTGCAGTTTTGACAAATATTTTACTAACCCTTCCCTCTCTTCTCCTATTTTTTTCATCTTGCAGCAATGAGCTGGACTTGGAAGACAGCTATGAGGATTACTATGACAGGTACTGCCAAAAAAAACAAAAAAAACAGGACACACTCCTGACTATTTATGGAAAACAAGTGTGTGTTGAAGTGGGTTAAGAATATGCTTTCCTTATTTATGCAACTTTTGTTGACACTGCTTTAATGAACACCCTACAATTCAGGTAAAAACAAAAACTCAACCTGTATATGCAGAGTAAGTAAGCTCATTAGCCATGATTGAAAGATGCCATATCTGTAAGCAATGTATGTCGTTTTAGGGGAATAGTTTCTAAATGATTCCGAAGACTCAAAAACGGTCACCGAAAGATTTGCATTTTCTAGTTGTGGCTTAGCAGAAGAAAAATAAATAAAGTTGCCCATTTTTGTACCTCATTGAACATGTGCACAATATTCTCGTTGTGACTTTGACTACCTACTTATATTAAACCCTATAACCTGATTGAACTTCTGTTTACTGCCTATTGGTAGAGTTTGTTCATTTTTACCACATTACAGCGTAACATTTTGTAGTGTCGCATTCAGTTTGAAAGACTGCAGCTCAGAGTGACTTTGTATTATTGGTCCAGGACTGAAATTGCTCAGAGACCTTCACATATCCCCTAGGCTTACACGCACAAACACACACATTGATGCTCTGTTGCTTTGTGTATTAACTGTCATACTTTCTCGATGCTGTTTTCCTTGCTCTGCATTTTTCTGCCTTTGCTCAGGGGGGCAACACTTGCCACTGATTTTCAATTTGTTTTAACACAGTGCATGATTACCCCATACTGCTAGCTGGCATAAGTGACAGCTGTGTGTGTGTGTGTGTGTTTTGTTTTGAGCATCTACTGTGTATGCACATTTTACATGCAAGCGCTGCAGGAACTGCACTGCCTTTGTGTTTGTGCACTTGCCTTTCCCATTAGGTCACATCAGAGTGTATGCTACAGATTGAGGTAATTTATTGCACACTATCACCTTGTATCAACATAAAGGAAAAGTTCCGACAAAAAAGATAAATGCTCAAATTGACAAAGCAGCTTTCCATGGCGTCTAATCCATGCAGACAAAAACACATACACAAACACACACTTTTCTGTAATCCTCTTTCATCTTCTGCGCTTCCATTTTCTGGGATGACACTTCAGAGCCAGCATAACAACACATTGTCTGTGTGCCCCCTGCAAACTGCTCAGAGGGACTTTAAACTCCCATGAGCCATTCGGTCCCTATGTCTCCCCACACGGACAATACTCTAAAGCTTCTAATCTCACACATTTTTGTCAGCCTAATACACTTCATCCTGATGTGACACAGTGAAGTGTGTCCGTGTGCGCGCCCCGTTGATGAGCACAGTTTGTTAGAGCTCTCGGCTCAGCAGAGAGGCTTCAGAGGACATCAGAGTGGAAAACCTAAGAAAACACTTCTCCAAGCTGTGACTGACTGACTGGCTAACAGCTCAATCAGCAAACCTGCATTAAGTGCTCAGTATCGACAGCTTGCGTCGCTCTTGTTGTTGGCTTTGCTCAAACTGCTGGCATCACGCAATTCCATTCTTATCACATAATTTACTTGGAAACGTCTTGGGAAACAGTCTTGATCATGAATTTATGAAACGGCTATTTTAAAAATTTTGAGAAGGACCTTTTTTATGTTTCCAGTGCATGGTCCAAAAAAAAAATCCATGTGAAGTGCCCCAAAGAGATTCCTCTCAAAATCTTTATAAGGAATTACAGAGAACATTGTGACTCGTCATCAGACGGCTGACCTCACAAATGCGGTTTAATGAAAAAAAAAGTTCTATTGCGTGTAAATACCAGAAATAAAGAACGTTTTCAGGCTTATTAACATGATTCAAAAGCAGTGACTGTGAATATAACGTACTATCTCGGTATTCACTGCATTGCAACAGCAAGCAGCTGTAAAATTCAAAAGCATTCTGAACTTATTTTTCTGTATGAATGGACAAATATTGTAACACATACTCAAACATATTGACAAAAGTATTATCAGATGACCAGGCAATGTAAGATCAAGCATCGTCATGTTACAATTTTCATTATTTTTTTCCTGTAAGTGTAACGGTGATCTTATCTTACTAAGATTTGTTGAGTTCGTACAATTGTTTTTTTTTTCATTAGCTTTTATTTTGCAGTCAGTTCTTACCGTTTCACATCTTTTGGAATATTTTGCAGCCAAAGTTCATGATTCAATGCTGAAAACAAAGTTCAAACATTAAATGGCATGTATTTGTAGTGAATTTAATTATATATAGGTTGAACCTTATTTGCAAATTATTATATTCTGCTTCTACTTATGTTAAACTGAACTCCTCAACTTCATGGGAAACAGATTTTAGTTTTCTTTTTTTATGTTCATTTAATTTTGTGTCTTTTTCCCTCCCAGGGTATACGACTACCAGCGTGTTCCAGCCTCCCTATCTCCCCTGCCATTAATTGGACCGAGTCTGCCTAAAAGATCCCGCTCTTCTTCCTACTCTTCCAAACACAGATGCAGTCGAGACAGAAGCCGCTCTAAAGGCTCCAGAACCCACTCCACTAGTTCCGCCACTGCTAAGTGTGAGTAGCATCAATGTGTTCCAGATCAGAGAGGACAAACAAAACAATATCGAGTACTATAGCTATACCATTTTACATATACGCACATAATCATTTAGGGTGTTTCAAAAGTCACAGAACCTTCATTTCAATTTCATTTCGGGAATCATTTGGACAGACAAAAGGAATTTAGCTAAAGTTTTGTCATTATCTTCACATAATACTAGAGCAAAATGAATTAACTTTTAAAAAGGACATGTTTGAGTGGTTCAGGTGTTTATGTATAGAGGTGATTCACAAATTGGTACTCCCTCTAACCCTGCAGTGGACATGGAGGAGTTGCAGGTGATTAAAAAGGAGCTGACTATGATAAAGACACAGATCGATGGGCTTCTTGACAGTCTTGACAGGATGGACACACACACGAGCAACCACAAAGGTGAGGTGCTCACCCGGAAAGACTGAGATGGCAAAAGGGCGCATGAGGTGTCAAACAATGCATCGTCTATTTTCTCGTCGCCAAACATTGTATATGGCTGACGCCAGTGAAACGCTGGATTCGTGATTCCTGCTCAATTTGTCCAAGAGTCAAACGTGTGATCAAAATCATTCAAGGCTCTGTATTGTTGAGTGACTAGGAGATGGGAGTGGTGTTTTTCCCTGACCAATCCATTATTTTTTCCTTTACTAAGGAATTTTGAAATGTTGAACAAGGTCGATATCAATCGGAGTGGGGAGTTGGGGACTAATGGCAGTTTAATAACATGCCGAACAAACAGTATTGTTGGAAGTAGTGTGACAGATGATGCCTACAAAATTGAATAATGCAAAATTGGAGCTACACGATAGGTAAGAGCGATTGCTGCCTCCTTGTGGTCATCTGAATACATTCAAGTCACAAGTACAACCCGCGATCAAAAGTTGTGAGACTCTCATCCTACTGAGTATGAAGGTGTCTCAAAAATGTTTGGCCAGGTGTGTGGGAATTTTGTCTCGTAGTGGACGCGAACGGGAGTCTGAGATGGTGTGGGGACAACTGCAATAATATGTTTCACAGTATTCCCCCGTTTTTCGCGGTGTACCGCAAAAAACGCGAAAAACAGGGGAATGCAGTAATGAACGAATGTTTATCACGCACCTCATCTACTGCATGTAATAAGCTTAGATAGGCTCCAGCACCCCTGTGACTCTTGTGAGGATAAGGGATGAATGAATGAATCAATGTTCTCCAAGGTTGTGGACTCATGATGTATTTGGATGAGGGTCTTTGCTTCAGTAAAAAAAAAAAAAAAGAAGGAACGCTTGGAGTTTATTTTATTCATACGTTCATAATTATGGTGTAAACAAATGATAAGCTGATAAACTACAATTTACAATCAAAAGTGTGAGCTTACTAATTGGCAAATTTAAGCTATTACTGCAACTTTGACTTTAAAACTACAAGCTGTTACTAGTGATAGCAAGACAGGCATTTTTATTATATTAGCAATTCTCCCTGTTCTTAGATATTGAATTACAGCTATCTATACAAACGTTATAAAATCTGAATCTTGATCTTGATTAGGTAATGTTTATTTTAAAATGTAAGCAGCCTAGATATATAATATCGCATTTGACATTTCCTTTTACTGCTGTGAATTTATATCTCGAAAACATAGTTTAAAAGCAGACTACACTGCAAATTGTTTGGGTCGGCGCGAGAGAACAACAGCAATCAACTTTAATTTACAATCTGTCATTCTTCCTGTCTCCTGGTGCAACTACAATAAACAAACAAGACAGAAAGCCGAACACAAAAAAGCAGTAACTCGTTCAGACTACTACATCCGATCCATCTAAATTTCTGTTTTAACTGTTCTTTTGCAGGCTCCCCTTTGAGGGAGGGTAGTCCAGCTTGCTCGCTGTACAGCAGCAGTCCAGACCACTCCCTCTCTTCCCTCTCACCACCCTGCTCCCGCCATCGAATCTACAGGGAGACCTCTGTGCCGAGAGGGCCTAACGATGACTATCACATGGTAAATGAAAACAATTCCAATGAGACACACTGTCTTTTTTTGTTTATTGATATCATTCAACACCTTCAATTTAATAGGTTCATAAGCCATTTTGTTTTCACTAAACTAATGGATATTAAGTTATGCTATGCCACCTATTCAGTACATCAGTTTTTCTAATATTCAGGTTTTTAGGCTTATTAAGTTAATGACTGATATTTAATAACAACAATTTACTTCTCTCAGTGTGACTGTGATTAGATGTATGTCTCATTATTTGCCTCGTGATCAAAGAGTAAATATAGAAAATAGATGAATGGATGAAAACCTGTCAAATTCTATTATGTACTGACTAGAAGAGAATTCAGGAAAAAAATGCAGAATTTTGGTACCACTGCGGAATCAATTTGCAGAGAAATACTGAGTCGTTCTGAGCTTTGCTTTCATTACGTCTGCTCTTGTTTTATGTGACAGATGAACAATCACAGCTCAGACCTTGAAGAGGAGATATGAGGCCTGAACAAGACAGCAGAGAAGACAAGGATGAAGTGACAAATGTCGTGGAAGAGAACTTCAAACGATCAAGCCAATTTCTCTATTTCAAACTCCACCGGGAGTACACATATCAAACAATATTTGACAGGTAGCTGCAGCTGTATCTGAATTATAGTGCAAAAAAAGAAAAGCAACACAAAGTAAAATATAAACCAAGTACTCATCTGTGCAAAAAAGAAAATGTTCAGGGGATGGAATGGGCAGGAAGGAGTTCAATCTTATTAATTCCAGAGCAGTTGAGAAGAGCAGCTGGAGTCAGAATTCTGCATCTGTATGCATTCCTATTGTGTTGTACCAGTGTATTTGCATGAACACAATGGCTCCAGCAATAATCCAAATACAGTTTTGCAGTGTTAATCCAAATGAAGAATTGGAATCCCAGGTGCGATCATAATAGAATCTGGTACTTATTTCTGATTATTACAATCATTGAATCCTTCTTCTGGAGTTGCAAATGTCAGACGAGATGGTACATGGTCATTTACGTATGTATTTCCAAAAGGACAAGAATGTTTCAGCGGCCACGTGGATTTTACTTGAGCACGGACAAGAGAAAACGGTTTAAAATGATCCCTAGTTTAGACTTTCATAGTCCATTAAAACAGAATGAAAAATCTTAAATAAGCACATGCTATTAAAACAATGTGTGTACCTCACATAAAGTAAACCTTAGTATTTTCAGATTGCAGTCTGAATGTACTGTTTACATCGAAACTACTTTGTTGTCACTGAACTCACGCTCCATACATTTACGGTGTCAGAGCTTACTGAATGAGTACATTATAGAAAATAGACAGGCATCTACTTAATGAAGAGGGAAATTATCTTATGCTATATGTATTGGTATGCCATTTTGGAGTTATTTTGGTACTTTTAAAGAATTAGAATGATACAAATCTGACGCAAATCTCTTCCACTCTGACTTTGGCACAGAGCTGTGTCAAAGTGTTGTGAGCCAGGTCAATGTGTAATATTGTGCATTAATGTAAACTTAATTGTAAGTGTTCATATGTGTAGCTTTACTTTTGCTTTATTTTGTACAAAAAAATCTGGGTAAAAAAACAATGATGTTATTATGGATCATATCGTGGTATATGTTTTTGTTGCCATTCTTGAGCCAAGTGGAAAATACTCATTCTCATTAGTAAAGGTATTTTCATATTGACTACACATGTCCTGGGAGAGTGTTTTTAATTTATTAAAGTGAAAAGTTTATGGAATGAATTGCAATGGTGTCTTGAGATATGAGTTTAATTTGATTCGTATGCATGCTCATAACTCCTCTTATCCAAATGAATGGAAATGCAAAAAACATTTTTGTAAGTAGATTTAAAAAAGAACTCAATTACTGTTAATATAGTTGAGAAAAAGTTCCGAGCAATCATGTAGACAGAAAATAACATTTTACAGACATCTATCATCTGAGAAAAAAAATGTCTATAAATCTATTCAAAGAGGACACAATCAATAATTAAATATTACACGAGGGTTTCAGTTAACCCCATCACTAACTAAAGAAAATAATGCGGCAATAAAACCAAGAATCTTGAAGATATTTGTATGATAACCGTTTGTCCTCCGTGATGACAAAATAATGATGTGAAAACGGTGAGAAGAAAGAAATGTTCCTGACTTGTACTCTTGTTGTTGACTTGTATCCTGGAAGCGATGCACACTAGTGTACTCCTAGTAGTTTTAGACATTACTCTGGGTAAAAGTAAATAAATAAATAAATAAGACAGAGAGACACAGAGATTAGAAGATTTTCTTCTGTAAAGCATTTTTTCACATTAAATAGAGGATAGTCAATGCATATTAAACTACATAATGGCAGCACATCTGCAAACAAGTACACAAGTCAATCATTTCAGTAGGAATATGGTTAACAATCACCATTGTGTAATCTTTATAATGAAACTAAAGGCAATTCCTCTCTTTCGGAAGAATATGTTGTATGTGGTACCCTGCTCTGGGCTGGCCACTAATTCAGGGTGTCCCTCGATTGTATAAAGAATTAAGAGTCTAGGACAGTGGTTGTTAACCTGGGTTCGATCGAACCCTAGGGGTTCGGTGAGTTGGTCTCAGGGGTTCGGTCGGTGAAGCCTCTGCCACGGAGGTCAAGACACATCGACTCATCATGTCTATTCACATTAACATGCCCCACTTGACCATTATTGGCTGCAGATGATCATGTGACATTGCTTGGCCAAACAGTGACGCGAGGAATTTACTATATGTATCTTGAATTTGAAAAAATCATATTTTCTTTCACACTAAAGTAGGGTTCAGTGAATGCGCATATGAAACTGGTGGGGTTTGGTGAATGCACATATGAAACTGGGGGGTTTCAGTAGCTCCAACAAGGTTAAGAACCACTGGTCTAGGATAACATCATTGTCCTCATCTCTGCATAGTATAAGACACAGGACCGCCCACTGTGACAGCTTCCCTCAAAGTATAAAGTGCTCCAAGCAAAGATGGGGAGGAGCTTAGTTCTTGCACAACCAGTTTGCTCCTGACAAAAAGAATTTAGTGTTGTTTTCAACAATCCACGAGTACAAGAAGGCTGTATGAGCAATACTTGGCCTGAAAATAAGGTAAGCATTGTCTGTCATTTTTAACACTTTTCAAAGTTCTTACAGTACTTATTTCAAAAATGTGCTGCCTAACATTCTCTATGAAAAGCCTAAACTACTACAGCAGTAGATCAGAGCAATGACGAGCCCTCTGACTACACATGTGCTGAACACTGCCAAGGGTATCCCTGGTGCCAATATAGCCATCAGCCTACATCGACTGGATCGTGCATCTGAGACTTGGCTGTTGATTAATGCTGGGTAATATATCCATCCATTTGTTAAATGTCTAATGCTCTGTAGTGTTGCAGATGGGCTGGTGCTTGCATGTAAAATTGAAAAAAAATAAAGTCTAATGATATCGAGTAAAAAAGAAATTAAAATTCGGGACTTCAAATTTTTTTCGCCCAATAGAAAAGTCAAAGGGTCATCTTAACCATGTGTAAAATACATAATTTTGAAATATTGTCTCCACAGGCACACAAATGCTGATGGCCGTTTCCCAGCACTTATCACACAACAGGAGTTTCTGCGTGGGGTGTATAAATTGCGATTTGAAACTGCTCAGTACTGGGAAAAGACTGGGGAGACTTCCTTTTATCCATATGCAGAGGTGAGACTTTGTTCCAAATATTTCTCTCTTTACTTTTCCATTCTGACACTTTTTATTGATGATAGAGATTCTATTCACTTGTTGTCGTAGTTTTGCCACATTTCCGCTGCAGTTGACTTGTATTGTTTAACACATTTGCTGATCTGTGTTTTGTTTCAGATTGTCTTCACTGTAAGCGACCCAGAGCAAAAGTACCACATACCTCTGCTTATTAGTCCTTTCTCATATAGTACATACAGAGGTAATTAAAGATCAACTGTGTAGTGGCATTTAGGGACTGGCACTCTTTCTTGGAAAACATCCTTGTCCAGGATAATGGGTCAAAATAGTCTTTTAGAGATTTCTACAATAAAGCTGTTTTTGACTTAAGTGTTATTTATTATTACTTGTGTTTAACAGCAGTTTTTAAACTGTGATAATAATGTGTGCTTTGATTTACAATTGAATTGTTAGTGATTGAAAACGTAAATTAAAATAGGATCAACAAAAGACCTTACATTGTCACTTCATTTTATTTAATCCTGCTGTCTTGAATTTTTTTTATCGATTTCTTGCATTTTTAAAAATATTCTTCTATTGTATTTATTGTCTCTTTGAATAGCTCCTACATTTTATACAGGCTGAAGGAATGTCAAGGTGCCACTCAGGTTGTTGCTGTTGTTGTTTTTCTTGTGGACACAAACTATATATTGGTCTGCAATAAATAATTGAGGCCAATAAATAAACAGCTGCTTGAGTGGGGCTGTTAAAAAATATTTTAAATATCAGTTCTGCATGACTACGGTCAAGTGTTGTACTCATGAACATTTTGTCAGATACCAAGACTGGGCTGAGATCAGAACTTACCTGGACCAAGACAAGTCCAAGATTAAGGCAAGCCGAGAGAGTGATCCAACCAGGACCAGGACCATGAAAATCTGTTTAAGTTTACATTTTTAACATTGCAGACATTTGCACGCGTAATGGAAGATTAGAAACACAAGAATTGAAAGGTATTTGTTGTTTTACCTGCTGTTTCTCTTTATCACACTTGATGAAGGTGAAGATTAGCAGATTGGTGCTGCTCTTGACAAGAAATCTTTAGTCTAGTACAGTCCAAGAATAAGACAAGGCTTTATAGAGGAGACCAAAAAGTTGAACATTTGTACCCTAAACTATACCTTAATGTTGCTCTTTGGGTAATAGATTTACTTACTTAAAAAGTTGTATCTGACTGCTCTACCCATTATCATGCTCTTCGATGGAGTTCATCTGGAAAAAAAAAGAGGGATTTGTTGAGTTCTCTTTGCTCCTCTTTTAAAAATGTGTTATTCACAATTACTTCTTTGTTGTTCTTTCTATTTTGTGGTTCGTACGAATGAATGAGTTCCCCACGATGATGAGTGAGTGTCGCTCTGTGTTCGATAGCTTTAGCCTGCCTGCCTGTGTTTGCTAGCTTCTGGGTTTAGTTTGAATACACTCCCCTGAGCTACAAAGGGCCTTAGCTGCCATGCAATTTTAGCCTTCTTAAATACAATTTCTCATCACCTTAATCCATAATCGCAATAGCAATGGCGGACGACGAGTTAGAAGCAATCAGACAGCAACGAATGGCTGAACTCCGGGCAAAGCACGGGGTAAGGACAAATAGTGAATGTTTTGGAAGCATGTTTGCTAGCACTCAGCGACCCAAAAAAGGAGATGCTAACCAGCATGTGTGAGTAAGACTGTTGTTGATAGTGTATACTTGTTTTTAATCGGTCACGTTGTCAATGTGTTTCGCTAAAACGTGTCACGTCTAATGTGCGTGAACGTTAATATGCTAAGGTTTAGCAGTAATTACGGAATCATTGGAAAGTTACTGTCTAGGTTTCTGCTTTCATGACAGTCACACCCACACATCACGTAGTCATATGATATACTGACAGAGGATATTACTATTGTGCATTTTACCAGATAAATTCATTGTGCCTCAACTTGACGCAAAGTAAAACATATAATACATGAATTGAACATACCTATACTGTGTGGAGTTTGCATGTTTTCCACGGGCTTGCGTGGGTTTTCTCCGGGTACTCCGGTTTCCTCCCACTTCCCAAAAACATGCAGAGTAGGCTGGTTGAACAATCTAAATTGCCCCTAGGTATAAGTGTGAGCGTGAATGGTTGTTCGTCTCCTTGTGCCCTGCAATTGGTGCCCGTAGTTATCTGGGATAGGCTCCAGCACCCTCCGTGACCCTTGTGAGGATAAGCAGTTCAGAAAATGAATGAATGTTTGACTGCATTTCTGCGTTCTAATCTGAACCTAATTAATAACTATGTTGCTCTAGGATTCCTCCAAGAGTCAGCAAGGAGAGGAGGCCAAACAAAGGTAAAATCCTCAAGATGCATATTCTATCCATTTAATAACACCTGCAAATGATGAAAAACTAACATGACGTACTGAAGAGGAAAAAAATCAAGTGTAATGTTATTTTTAAACAATTGTTTTGATTTGGGTAGCTGCTTGAACAAACCTGACAAAAGTGGGGAATTAAATAAAATTGTGTCATTCATGTAATTCTCATATTTTTGTGTATGCTAGTTTATCACTGCTAAATTATCCTCAGAGTTAAGATGTTATTTTTTGTTATTAGGAAATAGTAATTTCTGGAAAGGTAATATTCTTTTTAACATTTTAAAATGGAATTATTGTTTCAATAGTTAACTAATTGAGTGTTGTTTTTCCCACACAGAGAGGCTGATATGAGGAATTCCATTCTGTCCCAAATTCTAGACCAGTCGGCTCGAGCCAGATGTAAGTCATACTATCAATCAATTAATAGCTCTTTAAAAATCGCACTCTGTGGCATCAATTAAGAGACAGACACCTTAGGGAAATGTTCAATATCAGCAAAGAGGCTATACAAAATGACCTTAAAATAAAATCTAAGATCCCTCATTTTAACACATGAAGCATGTAATTATTTCAAACTGTATGATCACAGTAGCTTTTAAACATATTTTGCCAGGACTGTTTTTGCTATTGTCTGATTGTGCAAACATCCACCAATTACAAATTAATGGCTTTAATGTGTGCATGTGTGTGTATTTTTTGCCTAGCCCTGAAATATCAAAGATATTGAGTATGTATACAGTTTAGACAATACACACTCATAAAAAAAAATAATAGAACAATTTAAGAGAGTTGAGATGTTTGTATTATTCCTTCTACAGTGAACAGTCTTGCTTTAGTGAAGCCGGAGAAGGCTGGTCTGGTTGAGAATTATCTCATTCAAATGGCTCAGTGTGGATCCTTAGCAGGAAAGGTACACAAATTATCTTTTATCTGTTATTACTATATTTATTGCAATTGTTTTGTTAATGTCAGGCATAAACCTTTTTTTTAAATTAAACTCACATAAATATTTTTGGGTGAATTATTTAACAATCCTTGGTATTTCAAATATTTTGAAAAATGCAATGATACAATGTTTGATATTTATGAAACCCAAAAATAAAATATTTATTAATATTATTTCTTTTGATCAGGCTTTTTTCCCCTTTTTTGTTATTTTTAATTTCATTTAAACCTGTTTTATTTATTTATTTTTGGAGAGTTATTTTTACACTGAACAGAATATACTGTATGTTTTTGGGTGGGGACCTTTTTTCAGAATGGGTCAACCTAGTGCTATAACCACTGTGTTGCCCCACACCCCTTTTGCTAGATTTCCGATTCAGGTTTGGTCGAGATCCTAGAAAAAGTGAGAAAGCAAACAGAGAAAACAACAACAGTCAAAGTCTGTTCCTCATATCCTTCATAGATTACTCTCAATAACTAGGTCGTTACTTATCTAAACGCTTTTCTTTTCTTCAGTTCAACAGGCGGATGGTGATGGACTCAGATGAAGAAGAGGATTAGCACCTGAGCAAGAAAAACTAAATACAGGAAATGTAGGGGATATATTTCACTGGCAACATTTGACCAGTGTGCTGTTGCCAGCGTTCCGGAATGCCACACTTGTTTCTGCGTGCCTCTGGAGAAGAAACACCTGAAGGGAAGCATGATGAGATGGAATTCATAAATTGGTTAAAGTGACAGTGTCCAATATGTATACCTGCAGTTTCATTTGAAATGTATCCTACCATCATTGAATTACTGACAACACAAGGTTTTTTTTTCATATTCACTCAAGAAGCTGGGCAAGGGAAAGATGGGGTGGAGTAGTTGATACATTATGTTACTCATTGTTCTCCATTCTGTGCCAGCACCATTTGGATGTTGCACTTGAACATCTTTTTGCATAAATACTACACTGTAAATGTTTACAAATAATAAATTAAAAAAATGGCCTTGAGTTTGGATGTCTTTCTGCTAAAAAATGTCTTATTCCTACATCATTATATAACAATTCAGTTCACTGGTTATATTTAAATTTCGGTGAATATAGCTACCATTGGTTACAATTTCCATCTGAAAATATATAAAGGTCAGTGCAGACGTTCAAATTTCTGGAGTAGAATGCTCAAAGCTAAGTTAAAATTGGATCTGGTCACTGATAAAATAACTTGTAATCTACATTTAAAAAACATTCTGATATATGAGGATAATAGAGTAAATATAAATTGATATTTTTGCATTTCTATTTGGGGTGGTCTGATGGTCCTACGCACCAGTGTGGTCAGATAACCTCTCATTGGCTACTATAAATGTTGCACAAAAAGTCACCAATCTGATTGGTTAATGCTTTCACCATGTGTTCAACACTAGCCAATCATGAACCTGACAGTCCTGACAGTAATGCTAACAAACATAGCTGCCTGATCGCAAGATCTTATTCTGCGAATTTCGAACGAATATTTCAAGCATTGATTCCCAAAAATAGTAAAATGCCAGAGGACAGCATGGAGAAGACATACACCTGCACCGCTCCTGTGAATATAGCGGTCATTAAATACTGTAAGTATTATTTTGCCTCAGTAGTTGCATTTCTATGAAACCTTCACAACAGGTTAAGTGCTTATATTGAATTGAATACCTTTTGTTGTCATTATATCGCAGTATAATGAATCAAAAATAAAATCTAAGTTTTTTGCATTTTTTTTCAATTGTATTTACAGGGGGAAAGAGAGACGAAGACTTAATACTACCTATTAACTCATCATTGAGTGTCACACTTCATCAAGATCAGGTATTAGGGATAGGGTATTATAACATACAATGTATGTTATAATACTATTATAACATACAATGTATGTTATAATACTATTATAACATACATTGTGACATATGTCTTTTATCCCTCCCTATATTTAAATGACCGAAGATGTCCTTACAGTTCTTAATAAATTTATTAAAAAGACCATCCACAATAAAATGTATATAGACAATTTCAATTTTATTTAGATTCTGTGTTTCACTATTTGGACATAAAAAAGACAGATTTTACTTACTAGCTCGCTGAACTAGTCTGAGATGTTACAAATCAATAGACCTTTGATCACAGGATAATTGGCATTGCTGTTACTTCTGAGCAGTTGTGAGATTAACCTTAATTAAATGGTGGTCAAATGTTTTTTATTTCTCTGTTCAGCTAAAAACAACCACAACAGTGGCCACCAGTAAATATTTCCAAGAAGATCGGCTTTGGCTCAACGGGAAGGAGGAGGATATCAACCATCCAAGACTGCAGTCCTGTCTGAAAGAAAGTAAGACTTTTAAATGGTTTAACCTTGTAATAAAAAGGCAGCAAAGCAAATGAAGCATTCTCATTTCTCCATCTCTCATGTCCATAGTTCGACGTCTTGCTAGGAAAAGGCGGAATGATGAAGACCCTGGTTTGAATTCAACTTGTTTGACACACAAAGTTCACATCTGTTCTATCAACAATTTCCCCACTGCTGCTGGACTTGCATCCTCTGCAGCAGGATTTGCTTGTTTGGGTGAGCTCTTGTGTTGCATTAAATGTAAATATTATTTGAAATCTCTTACACGCTGCTTCTTCATAGTATACACACTTGCCCAGGCGTTCGGTGTGGAGGGGGAATTGTCTGCAGTGGCTCGCCAAGGCTCTGGTAGTGCATGCAGAAGTATGTATGGAGGATTTGTCCAGTGGCTTATTGGGCATCAGTGTGACGGCAAGGATAGTCTTGCTCAGCAGGTGGAGCCAGAGACCCATTGGCCTGAGATGAGAATACTTGTGCTCGTGGTATGTTTGGCATCTTGAATTTTTGTGTATGAAGTTGAACCAGGAAGTTGCTTTAAACAATACAAGTTATGAAAGTTGATTTTATTTGACTAATTTCTTTTTCCCAGGCAAGCGCCGAGCGGAAACACGTGGGCAGCACCTCTGGAATGCAAACTAGTGTACAAACAAGCAGTCTCCTAAAGGTCTGGTTAACATCACACCCTTTTTCCTATACTGAAACTTGTTTCTTAACCGAGCAGGAAATGATCTAGTTAGATACAGTACTCATAGTTAACAATGTAAACAACCATCTCATGAATTTCACCAATCTTGACAAACTGTGTTCCAATTTAAAAGATTAGTAAATTTGCCATATATTTTACAGATACAACACTGTGTTTTCATGCAAAATTGAACGACTCCAACAAAAAACAAATTTGTGTTTTGTAGCATCGGGCTGAGTCGGTTGTCCCAGGTCGCATGGTTGAAATGATTAAAGCAGTGCGCCGGAAAGATTTTCCGGCATTTGCTGAACTCACCATGAAGGACAGTAACCAGTTTCATGCCACCTGCCTGGACACATACCCTCCCATTTTCTACTTAAACAGTGTATCTCATCAAGTCATCAAGCTGGTTCACCGATACAACCATCACTATGGCGAAACAAGGGTGAGGAACACTATGGTCATATTTGCTCCAGAAAAATGTTCTATTTCAAACAAAAAAACGAATTAGGCTTAAACACAGTGCAGTATTATATCCTTTATTAGAGCATTTGGTAAAACTGAAATAGGATCCAATAAAAATAACATAAATCAAATGTGATTTGAATAGTCTACTTGTCTTCCTTAACGCTGCTGGACATGATGTAACAGGGATGGAAAATTGTGACGTGCTTTTCAAATTATTTGGGGAAGATGAACATATTTACATGTTATCTAATAGAGTGTGTTTTCTTGCAGGTAGCCTACACGTTTGATGCAGGACCCAATGCTGTCATATTCACTTTAGAGCAGCACATTCCTGATTTTGTTCAAGCAGTCCGACATTTCTTCCCTCCAGAAACTAATGGTGGCGAGTGAGTGAAAAATGTAACATTTTTATCGCCTAATTCAATTATTTTGCTTTTATAGCCCTATGTGACTTGCTTTGAACCCCATTCATTTGTGTCCTCAAATGTAACTTCCTTTTGTTTAGGTTTATCAAAGGTCTTCCAGTTCCTCATGCAGATCTTTCTGAGGGGTTGAGATCGGCTATTGGTTTGGAGCCCATGCCTAAAGGAATTAGCTACATTATCAGCACTAAGGTACCTATATATATGCATTTACACAAACACGTTGTCTCATCCATGTCAAGAGTTCCATAGTTATTCTGGGTAATAATTTCTAACCAAACATGAAACCAGAAACAACCAAGTCTTTTAAGAAGACATGAACATTTATATTTTAGACTCTATCTTTCAAAGTATCATTTATTTTCTTGTTTCAAAGGCTGGCCCAGGTCCTAGAGTTGTCAAGGATCCCACGCATCATCTGCTTGGCCCTGATGGACTACCGAAGAACACTGTTATCATTCACCAGAAACGGACACTGGAGTAAAACATAATAGTAGTTACGAAATATCTCCATTTATAGGATTGATGTCAGCTGACCATTTTTAGTCGTGCCTTCCTTTAGCAGTCAGATTATTTAACATTTTAAAAATTATGTGAAATTCTCCGTTTACATAAATTTGCATCTTTATTTTGAGTACATAATGATAATGAAGATCATATTACGATATCCTAACTAAAGATTATTTTACACTGAAAATGAATGCTGGACAAATGTGATCCTCACACTTTGTTTTCTTTTGCACAGACACTGTTGTATAGCTTAACAGGTTTAGTTGCCCCAAAGTCATACACACTATTTTATTAGTATTTTAAAGTCGAAGATAGTTCGAAATTGGACTATGCCCTGGTTGAAATGTGTCATCTGTAGATTTTTTTTTTCATTGCAATAATGTTTAGAAGCTAAATCATCATGCGAACGATATATCTTGGAAAGTGTCATAATGTGACGTTACAACGTGCCTTATTATGCAAATACCTGCTCTCTTCAGTCTTCTTTCAGACCCTTCTATCTTTAGGAGTACTGCACACTGAAAAAAGCCATCTGGAATTTGCCAGTTGGTGGTTCCAAAATGTGCAGCATACAGCATATAAATAAAACATTTTTTTAAATCAATAGATTTACATTTGCTGAGCTTGGTGCTTGCTACCTGTAAAAAAAAGCCATTATCTATGTATTTTGAAGAAGCCTATCAATTAATTATTAGTTATTTGTGGTTTTGGTTGATTTAATTATCACTTGGTAGAAATTTATCAGTAGAATATGCAGGTTATGATCTTAAGTTATCATTCTGGGACTGGAAGTGGTGTAAAGGGGCGGGGCCCAGGTATTTGGCTTTTTGTCACACTGCCTTGCACGAGAGATATCACTTCTTCCTGGAGAGCGCACCGAGGAAGGACATCATGGGGAAGATTGAGTGGGCTATGTGGGCCAATGAGCAGGCTCTGGCTGCTGGACTCAGTAAGAGAAAATACTTTTACATCAAATTTGATGTTTTTAATTTGTATTGTTTTTTAAGGATAATATATGAGCTGCCACATTTTCTAAGTCAATATCATTCTGTTTCTCATGCAAGTGTTAGATACAAAGTGCTGAATGTTTTTATTTTGAGTCTATGATAGTCCAGTATTTGTTAGGTTTTTGAAGTTACTGAATGGCCTCGAATTTAATAAGCATCTTGTTTCCTTGTTACAGTTCTTCTTACTGGAGGCATTGTGGGGGTGGCAGGGCTCTTCAGAGGGTGGCAGTTTGCTGCCTATGCCATGTATCCTTTACAATTTCAAAAAGACATTTACCTTGAAGCAATTTAACCTGTGTTTTCTCTTTTGGTAAAATTTCAACTTAAGACACAGGAATGTTGCCATCACCATCATCTGTGATGCTCTTGCTGTTTGTGTAACCTTTGCATAGCTTTTTTTGTTCCCATAATATAATTAAACTATTCTTTTTTAAAGGCTGACAATTTAAAATAAGACAAAAACTAAATTCTACGCTATTGATGAAATGTGATATGGGAAAAAAAATGATGACAACCACTTTCTTCCCAAATTCTCATTATCAGGTGAATACAGTATCATTTGAGTCAGTCTTGGTAGGGTGCTTAAGTCTTGTTATTGTACATCTCGGCAAAATTGTCTGAAAGTAAGCCTTGACAGTATGGTGCAGTGCCGCCGGTGTGTTTGTGTGCCTCCTGGAGTACCCGAGAAGCAGAAGAGCAAAAGGCACCGGTGTGGAACGCAAGTATGTAATGCCGTCATTTGAGTCTAGCTTCAAATTTTCAATGTCAAAGTGATTAGTCAGTGCTCATTCTCTCCTAATTATCTATTCTAAGGGGACAGTACTGTTTCACCGTGTGTGTGAGAGCTTTTGGGCCTCTGACAAGGAACTACTACGTCAGAGCCTTTTTACATGCTGCGTGAGTTCAAAATGGGAGCTGCTGTCATATGCTCAACAACATTCCTTCCAATCAAATACTTCTCTATTGTGTTCTTGCACTGACTAAATGATGATGTATGTATGTTTCCCAGGCTCTGTGTTCCTGCTGGATTTATGCTCGCTACTGTCTTAGGATGTGTCTGCCTTGCTATCGCCAGCCTCATCTATCTTTCGGTAAGTTAGAAATCGCCTTCTTCTTGTTACTTTTTATTCAGCCAGTGCAGGAAATTGCTGAAAACAGTTACAAGGAAGTGATTGTTTCATGACTGGTACTCTTGAGCCATAGCTCGACAGTGGATTTCAGCATACCTGAAATCTGAGAAAGAGGTGTGGCTAAATCATTTGGTACTTGTGTCGTGTGCCAGCAAATTTCTCAACATTTCCTGGTGCCGTTGCGTTTTAAAAATAACCCAATGGAAGTGTTCTATAACATTCATAAATATGGAATGTATCTATGTGATGTGATGATTGACTGTAGACACGGTGGACTTTTTTTTTCGTTTACCTATTTTTACATTCTTAAGGCGGCCATCCATGGAGAACATTGGGAACCCATTGTTCCAAGGGTGCAAGTCAGGAGGCCAGCTCCAAGCATAAAGAATCCCCCACAGAATCCCCCGCCAAGACCTCCACCAGAGATGCGGCGGAAAAATATTGACGATTTGGAAGGTGCCTCTTATGATAACCCGATGGCTGTTTTTGATGAGAAGTAACCCAACTGGTTTCCCATTCTCAATGATGTGGTTGTGCTTAAATGCCAACAGTGATGCAAGGATCTGTGTGACTTTTGGAAAACCATTTTTAAAACGGCTACGCGAATGTCATTTTATTTGTGTATGTGAGGGGGCGTGGAGGGTGGTCTTAGTCACATTGCATACTTTGAGGCTGCTAAATTGAATCACATACAACAACTGCCAGCGACTTTGATATATTTTCTTGTTATTTTTACTTTTCTCTTCCTACTGTCTTATCGACCAGGTCATCCATTGTAATGCCACTGCACAAATGCAGTGTAATGCCCAAATGTTAGTTTGGCAATTCCTCCTGTATAACAGTTAAACACAGAAAAAAATACTTTAAGCTTCTTCACTTGATGTAAATAAATCGTTTTTTGTCACTGTTGCAGTTTAACGCCTTACTTCCCATATGAAAGAGGAATTTATTTGCAGTTTCCTCTTTTGCAAACCCCCTGAATTTCATCAAAATAGAAATCCCTCTTTCATGTGTTCTTTTCACACATCTGTGACATTACAAGGGACATTGATGGTGAATAAAATGTAAAATGAAAACTCTATTCTGTCAGCATAGGTTGCTGGACAAGTTAATTTCCCTAATGTTGCATCATCCCATTAGGTTGCTTTTTTGTTGTTGTCACATTTAGTGTCTGTGGAAATAAGAGAGAGCTGCCAAGCCTATTCTTGCACTTCCTCATTTCAGGTCTGCTCACCTTTTGTTCAAATGCCAGGCCTTTTCATTAAAAAAAGTGTTCAGAAAAAAAAGAAAAAACATTACCCCATACTATCATGACACACATTCTGAACAATTGACTAGATTTTTAATCTTTTCATCAGAGCAAAGTGCAAATAGGTTAAAGACAACAGTTCCAAAAGCATGAACACCCTTTTATCATTTGGATGCAGCTGAGATTAAATTTAAAACTCATTTTTAATGGAATGCAACCCGGCGGCTTGAGTGGTTAGCACATCGGCCTCACAGCTCTTGGGTCCTGGGTTCAAATCCAGGTTGGTCCACCTGTGTGCAGTTTGCATGTTTCCCCCTGGGCCTGCGTAGGTTTTCTCTGGGTACTCGGGTTTCCTCACACATTCCAAAGACATGCATGGTAGGCTGATTGGACACTAAATTTCCCCTAGGTGTGAGTGTGAGCGTGAATGGCTGTTTTTCTCCTTGTACCCTGCGATGGGCTGGCCACCAATTCAGGGTGTCCCCCGCCTCTGGCCCAAAGTCAGCTGGGATAGGCTCCAGCACCCCCCGCAACCCTAGTGAGAATAAAGCGGTTCAGAAAATGAATGAATGAATACATTTTTAATTGTAGTTGGGATGACTTTCCTCTATTTTAGATGCCAAATACATTCCAGATTTTCCAGTTTGATTTTCCTGTCATTTTGATCATGATGCTACCATCGTGTATCTAACAAAATGAATGACATGAAGATGAAGGGGTGCTGGAGCCTATCCCAGCCAACTACGGGCACTCTGAATTTGTGGCCAGCCAATTGCAAGGCACAGGAAAACGAACACACTTATATCTAAGTTATATCTTTGGGCTGTGGGAGAGAACCAGAGTACCCGGAGAAACCCCATGCAAGCCCAGGGAGAACACGCAAACTCCACATATCGGGGACCCACCTGGGATCGAAAACTCGAAATTTGAAACTGATATTTTCGGCATTTTTGTGCTGACAGCGAATTTCCCCCTTTCCTCCTGTTGGAAGCAGTAGAGAACGAATAAGCGCCTGGCGCTACCAAATAAGGAACCCCGAAGGAGAAAGTCCAAAGATATGGCTGACGGTTTGGTTTATTTTGCTTGCGTGCACACGTATACCAGACTTTAGTCGCCAGTATTTTTGTATCCGTGCGCAGGGGAACCGTGTAAAATGTCCACCCGGGCTTTACGGAGGTTAAAGGGCAAACAGCGGGGTCAAGAAGCGGTTGTCGTCGAGGAGCTAACTTGGCCAGATAACCCCGTTGAGCTTGCTGAAAGCGGGGAAGAGCAGCTGGACGCGGCCCCTGTCGACCCAGCGTCACGTCCGAATGGCAGTCACCGAAAGTCAAAGAAAAACAACGACCGTAAAGACATATGTGCCATTTTGGACATGGTATAAATACATTGTTGCTCATCTACCAGTTTTTCTGTGATTGTATAGTAATCTGTTAGCAGTGGGTAGCTAGTGGTTGTAAGCCATAACACATTAATTTTGAGGTTATGAAACGCCTTCTGTGAACATGTCACCAAATCATTTTTTATTATCTTCAATGACTAGACTGGCTGTGACTACTGGAATCATTTTTAACCTGTGTTTATAATAGACTCGGCCACTAACGACACCAGCACCAGCAAGACCAGTACTAAAACTTTTGCTAATGGACATGCAGGTTAAAAAAAACAGTATATATGCTGCATTTTGTAAAAGGGGGAATATGAGGTGTGCCAGAAAAGCTCCTGCTTAGAAAAACATTGTCGTGTTGGCGCAACCTGTGGCTGTGGCTGCCATAAAGATGGTCAAAATGTCAGAGTAGATCTGAATCCAGGAAGAATACTTTCAGAAGTGAAAAGGTTTGTGGAAAATCAGTGACATTTTTTTAGTCCGCGAACTGTCAAACACTACTTTAAGGACATCTTATGATGTAAAAGTTGTAGTTAGTATTTGTCAAATTTACAGATAAACACATTTAAATATGATTATGATTGGTTAAATAGTTTCTGATAGTCATGTCATATTGTGTGCTAATATTCTTTTTTTGTGAAATGCGCTTACTCTATTTTTTTATTAGATAAGTGATGCAGAAAAAGTCTCTGCCGATGAAGACTCAGAACAACCCGATGAAAACAAACAAAGTGACAAGGTAAACATTGACAATACGAATGAAGTAATTAGTGAAATGGTAAATTGGAATTTAAACATAGATTATACTCATGTACATTGTTTGTTATTTTCAGCCTTTGGATATCGGTAAGAAAAAGAAAAGGAAAAAGAAGACAAAGGTTAAATCCCAAAACACACAGGTAAAAATCACTGAAAAGGTTTTTCCTCAAACCTCACATAAAAAAACACTTGGTTTTCTCTCCAATCCCAGGAAACAAAAGCATCCGATGACAATATTGATTTATTGCTGGAAAATATAGAGCAGTCCAATGGTTTGACTTTGCAAAACGACTGTAGTGGCTGTGACAGAAGATCCGTCCTACATGTGGAACACAGGTGAGGAAAAAAGCATTACAAAGATAGACTATGCTTATTTACAAATTAGAGCACAGTGAGTCCTCAAGTTACAACCTTGATCCGTTCCTGAGGTGCAGTGTAACCTGAATTTCGTTTTAGGTCGACACTTCAAAATAAAATGTAAAATACACTTAGTACGCTGTGTGTATAGTGCTATACAGAAAGCACCCTGCATTATTATTTTACCTTGTAATTCATTATCCATGACTCAAATGTATATAATTGACAAGAAATATCAGTTAACCTAAGCCAGGGGTGCTCCAACATAACGTGATATACATTTTATTTCCAGGGCCTTGAAAAAGCAGTAATCGTGCTTAGCCTAACGATGGCGCTGTTTGACTGCGCAAGTGCCATATGCTGGCCTAAGTCTTTATATTTATTTATGTGGCCCACTAAGTGAAGTCCACAGCAAAATATAATTTCTCCATCAAGAAGTCAAGCAGCATGGTTTGTGACTGTGCACTGCATGTCGCTTTTCAAACAATGCCACAGAAGACGAGAAAGAGCAGCATTCAAAGTGTTGATAACTTTGCAACTGTGATATTCTTCATTACAAATGCTTGAAAATTATATACGTATTTTGCTATTTCCTCTGTTAATTGTTTTTTAATGCATTTTTTCTTGTGTGTGTGCTATCATCAGGAATTTGAACCCTGAGACGGAGCTAAAGAAATACTTTGGCACTCGAGCAGTTTTGGGGGATCAAAGGTAAAGGAATTGGTGTGAATTTTGTGAACAGAAAGATTGTAGCATTTTTGTCAATCATGTAATAACTTGGCATCCCTAACCAGACCGCGACAACGCAATAGACAGTATCATCGCACCACCTGGATGACCACCCCTAAGGAAAGCTGGCCTCGCTTCAGCCGCCCAGGTCAGACTTGCTTTTCACTCACTTAAAAATAAAGTTGCTAATACAATGGCTTCAAAAATAAAACTGTGTATTTGACACTGCTTAACTTGCGTTGTGTTATTTTGACTGTAACTAATAAAGAATGAGAATGGCGCAAATAAGCTTCCAATACCCTTGTCTGTAATAAGGTATAAAACATTTCATACATCTTTCGTTTTTTGCTCTCGACAGGAATCTCAATGACTTTACTTGAGTCAAAAGATGGCATTCAGTACTTCACCTTTGAGCATAGCCGTGACTACCAGCAAGTCCAATTCAAGTTCCTGGATGCTGTCGAGTCTTTGGACCCAAACAACATTGTGGTAAACGTGCAATCACACTGCTGTGAATAATAGTGAAGTGAAGTGAATGACCATGCCAGCTCTCTTAATGCAAATGGATTGAACATCTATACCTGTCAATGTCAGCCAATGAGTACTAAATATCATTTGTCCATTTCTCCTCTCAGGCTCTTATGCAACTGAATCCCTACCACATTGATTCTTTGCTACAGCTTTCCGATGTCTGCCGGGTACAAGAGGATCAGGAGATGGCCAGGGACCTTATCGGTTAGGGTGTTTAACTCAAAAACAAAAAAATGGTGTCTTTCGATGCATTCTTATCTTAATATAGTCCCCTAATATTCTGCCGTTTCCCCCCCAGAAAGAGCGCTATACAGCTTTGAGTGTGCGTTTCACCCCGTATTTAGTCTGACCTCTGGCACCTGCAGACTGGATTATCTCAGACCAGAAAATAGGTTGGTCGGACATCTACATTATTTTACCGTTCATCACTTTCACGTTGTCTTTGTCTTTATTTTAAATTCTTTTTGAAAAATTGTTGACTTGATACTATTTCAAAGTAGACATGTTTAGTTATATGCAAATTTGCTTTCAGGGCATTTTATTTGACTGTTTTCAAGCACATGATGTTCTTGGAAAAGAGAGGATGCCCCCGGACAGCTTTGGAGTACTGCAAATTGATCCTGAGGTGGGAGAAGACCACCACAAATATTTAAACAAAAACACAAAAATATTGGGTCATTTCAAATCCTTATTAAATGGTACTGTTTGTGTAGCGTGTCAAAGTGGCGGCCCAGGGGCCAAATCTGGCCCGCCGCATCATTTTGTGTGGCCCGGGAAAGTAAATCATGAGTGCCGACTTTCTGTTTTAGGATCAAATTAAAATGAAGAGTATAGATGTATATTCAATTTCCTAATTTTCCCCCTTTTAAATCAATAATTGTATTTTTTTAATCAATTATTTCTGTGTTTTTAGTTCAAAATCATTTTGTAAAATCTAAAAATATATTAACAAAAAGCTAAAATAAACATTGTTTTAGATCTATAAAAAAACCGAATATTCAGGGCTTTTAATCCAGTTCTTTTAATCCATTTATTAAAAAAAATCTAACTATATCTAAAATGGTCCGGCCCGCATGAAATCAAGTTGACGTTAATGTGGGCCGCGAACCAACCCGAGTTTGACACCCTTGGTCTCGAGTCAAGACTAACTTCTTGAAATGAAAATACAAACAACTTATTGAATGTCTGAAATGGGTTTGTCTATTTAATTTTGTGCCGTGAATTGTCGCGCATTCCGTTCAAAATGTTTTATAACGCTAAAGACAGTTGGCGGTGTGTTTTGTGAAATAACTGCTATTTTATGCCAGCATTAGTTATTTGCATGAAGTTAAACACAACTAAATCCATGATTGACAGTCACTTGAAATACTGCAAATTGCGCAGTCTGTGTTCAGCAAGGGCAAAGCACCAAATTAACACAAATAATTTGTAAACTTACTTGACTACATCGATAGACATGGAAACACACCACTATGACATCAATTTTTTCTTGTTGCTATGCAGTGTAACTTCATTGAAATAAGTTTGATTTCTGATTTCTTCCCACCCCCACTTATACACAGCTTGGACCCAGACTCTGACCCGCTTTGCATGTTGCTGCTGATGGACTTCCTGATGCTTCGTTCCAGACAGTACGACTCTCTTCTTCAGCTTTATGAGGACTGGGAGGTAGAGAATATCTTACATTTCACGTAGTCCTTTGGTATATACTAGTCTCACTCATTCATTGCAAGAAATGAATTATTTGTGTCTCAGGAGCACAGAAACCTGTCCCAGCTGCCCAACTTTGCATTCTCCACTGCGCTCTGCCATTTCCATCTCAGTCAGCAGGAAGAGCTCAGTCCTGAAGAAACTGATCAGGCAAAAGACAAAGCTGACCGAATGCTACAGGACGCTCTCATCATGTTTCCTGGAGGTCAGAATTAGTCACACTAACATTAGTGTGTGGGAAATATATATTTCTGTTTGCCTGCAGGTCTTTATTTTTAACTTGCCTATTACTAAACCACAAATCTCAGAATGTTCAGTATATATCATTTTCTAAAGCCCAAATTGGATCATTCAAATCAATACACGGTCCATGTTTCTGCCTGTAATAGTTATAAGATATTAAAACATGATGAGATAGTAGCGCATAATTAAATACCAATAATAAGAGTCATGAGATACTAGGTCATATTCACAAAATACTATCTCTTCTTTATAGATGTTATCTTTTATTTAGCACGTAGGTCAACCACTAATAAAGTGTGTGGTAGTTACGCTCCACGGTAATCTGAAAGGGACTTTTTTGAAAGTTCTATGAGCCACAATGGGGTTTGCAAATATGAATTTCTTCTCATTTTGCAAAAGAAGCTCCAATATTTTTTTCCATGCTACAAAAACAAATGGGCAATGAAGTCGTGATGTTATGAGAGAGGATAGAAATTCACCCTTAAAAGATGTAATAAGCGTTGTGAACGGGAATGTGTTTCCACAGTCTTGATGCCTTTATTGGATCTATGCTCTGTGCAGCCAGATGCCACAGTAACCTCACATGCATTCTTTGGCCCAAGCAGTCAGATTGGGTAAAATTCACTTGTCTGTCCAATCTTCTCACCTTTACCAACACTTATTCCCAGCCCTCGACCCTTTTTGAAACGAACATTTGGTCTCTTTAGACAGCTGCCAGCTTTGGCTGAATTGACTGCTCTGTATATTGGGAGGATGCACAGCCTTTGGAGAGAAGCAGCAGTAATGTTATGGTTGGAAGAGAGTGTGAAGGAGGTGCTGTGTCGAATTGATGCAAATGACCCACTGGTGGAGGAGTGCCGGAACAAGTAAGGTCAAAGCAGGGTTGCTCAAGTGACGGAAGCCTATCTTCATGACAAGCGGAAGTAATGTGTAACGCTTTTAGGAATTACACATTGAATCGTTGGAATTTCTGCTTTGTGATCCATGCATAAGTGACACAGTGACACAACAAATACGGATAATTAACAATAAGAGAGTAGAAATTTGAGGTCATACAATTATATCGTCCCATTTTAACAATTACCCAACTCATCATTTAATAATGTGCATGTATCTTCTGCTAATCAGATTCAACGTTGTATTTAATGCATTAACATAACAACATGCTACTCATTGGCTACCATTGATGGCGATGGACATCCAAGCCTTTTTGACTACAAGTGCCTGCAGCGAATCGTAGTCAATAGTAGTGAATGACTCACTGTTGATTTTACACTCTACAGTGCTAATCTAAGTAATTTAAGGAAATGCACCTCACTATTTTAGGCCCTACATTTTCCTGTCCAACTCTATTGTAGGAGAAAGCAGAGATATCAGAGTGCTCCATTAAACATCCATCGCCACGTTCTGCTTTCTGAAATCAAAGAAGCCACATCCAGTCTGCCTCTGGTAAGCTTTAAAGCCTTTTATTGAACTCAAATCTGCAACAATCACATTGAGAAGGCTAGCATTGAGTGTTCATGTTTTCCTGCCATTGACGTCGGTGGACGATAAAATCCAACATTACGGAGGGGCTGACAGTGTTTGGACGATTGGTCCCCTATCATCCAAAATGGATCAGATGTCTATTGCCGTCAATGGCAGCCAATGAGTTAAAACTTAAAATTTCAAAATTTTGTGGATCAAAATAATTTACATGTCTGACTTTAATTGTCTTAATGTTTTTTTTTCTTTTAAATTTTATTATTTTTAGATTTGTATGTCTCTAAGCAATAATTTGAATATTGTAAGGTAATTTATTTATTATTTATCCCACACTCTCAGGAGGTGACCACTCAGCCTGTGATGGGATTTGACCCTCTCCCGCCAGTGGAATCTGTGATCTCCTACACTAGACCAGCAAGGTAGAATTTTCTTTGTTTCTTTTTATTTTGTTTGAGAAGTTGTCGGGTTTTTTTCTTCAAATGTCAATTTTTAAGGCTATATATATAATATATAATTATGATTTGTTTAATGTATACCTATTGTGAAATAAATGGCTGAGTAGTGACTTTCGGTTTTTTTTTAGCTGTGTTTTGTAAATAAAAAATGTGTTTACAATTAATTTGGTTTGCAGAACAGCAAGTTGTTCAGTTTATGGTTATATTTTGTTTCTCTGTAGGCAGCCTGTTGGAGCTTCTAATGAGAGCACATTGTCGCTGTTTTTCCGCTCCTTGTTGCCGAACTTCAACTTGCAGGTAAATTGATGATAGGAATGTGTCAGTTTTTGCAAGGTGAAACCTAGCTACTTGAGTACATGTTCAATAAGGAAGGCAAGATCACCCAAAAAGAAAAAAAATCAGCATTTTAGTAGTCCGTTAAATTAATTTTGGATGCTGCATGATACTTCTTGGAAACCCTTGTCATTTAATTATGGTTCTTGTTTAGTTGTTTTTTTTCCCCATTCTTAATGGAATTTCTTTTACTTGTGAAATAAACTTAGCCAAATTAATGCACTAATGTAGTAAGTTAGTGGCACCATTTTTTTCTGTGTATATTAAGAATAACACATCCTCACTACACTCATAAGTCTCATGAGAAATGGATAAAAAAAACAATGAATGCAGGCATCTGACAAATAATTTCATACTGAAGGCTCAAACATTAAGAACTATGTTTTAATTTTAATACACAAGTGCCTGAGGTTTTTCATCTAAACAGTCATCTCAAATGGATTGATATGTGTAATGCATTTATGGGAAGGAAGAGAACATTGAATCGAGAAAATCTCATTACAACTGTAAGCTTTTGTCCTGTGCACAACATACTATAAAAAAACGACATGCTCTGTTATGAGAACAAAAAGACAATTGCAGTTGCTTTCCGCCCTATATAAAACTCATTAAGGTCACTGTTATAGCAGTCACAGACAGAAATGTCACATTGTTGGTGATTCTGTTTTAATGTCTTTCTTTCGATATAAAGGGTGGCCCAAGACTGGACGAGGGCGATTTGGAGGTGGCTCGTGCTGGACAAGAGCTGAACCAGGAAGTGAATCGACTTATGGTTGCAATGAGGGACATGCTGGCAAACATCAGGTTTCAAGAGCCACCACGAGAGGACCATCCTTTCAGAGATGAAGAAGAATGGGACTGAGCGGGACATACAGTATTTGAGACTTATTGACAAATACATGAGTAACAAAATGGCTACATTAAATTGCTATCAATAGAGCGCCAACAAATTGAGGTTTCTGTCAGTTATTTTAGTTTGAAACTTTAATTATCATTTTAGAATCAACCTCGCTCTCGCTTTTGCTTCAATTTTCTTTTCATGGTTATTCTATTAAATAAGAATTTGGGTCACAATCTAGTCTGGAAAGACATTTTTAACATGCATAACTTAAGTGGACGAGAGACTGTGCACAGTTAAAAGAATAAGACTGAAGAATACGGCCCAATTGACCACTGTGCTTTAGATTTGTTTTATCACCATTCAACATCAATTCTTTCTGCTTCAACCACTGTCATACAACAGAAGACTTATCTGACAGTTTCCAGTCATATGATCCATTATGCCAGTAAATCTTGTACAATGGCGGGAAAAATCTAATCACTTCTTTACTCTGCATTGGTTTTGTTATCCCTGGCAAATATACGACTGAAGGAAAGCAGGAGAATACTCACCTCTTATTCTTTAAGTGAAGTTTTTAGGCCTGTTCTCTTCCTTTCTGCCCACCACCCCCAATTATTTACATATTTAGAAAACAAAATCAGACTGGGGAAAAATGGCCACTAAAAAGCTGCCTAAAATGACCAATTGAATAGCAAATGTGTGCAATTATGATGCAGAAATTCTTGTCTTGCGCATAGTAACACTATTTTTTGCCACATTTTGTAGACCGCAAAATAGGCAATTCTATATAGTCCAGGAATTCCCTCTGTCT
Source organism: Stigmatopora argus (assembly GCF_051989625.1). NCBI lineage: Eukaryota > Metazoa > Chordata > Actinopteri > Syngnathiformes > Syngnathidae > Stigmatopora > Stigmatopora argus. The sequence continues at coordinate 9,831,898 of NC_135388.1, read as the reverse complement.
CCTCTGATGCTAAACTAGCCTGATGCAAATCACGAATCTGCTCCCGTGGTTTATATCTTGTCAAATGGAGACTGACATGGCCCTACTGTTCTGTAAAACATCTTGAGCCAACTTTATAATAACTACCTACATGATTCGACTTAAGGGCAATTCACTCGAATTCTGGCCTCTTCATAAACTTGATTAAAAGATCAGCTTCCAATGTATTATCTGTCTCAAGGCAAAGTTCGTATGGTAAAGAAGAGATACAGGATGCAAGACTATAAATGACATCAATGTTCTCCGCTCATCTGGAGCTATGGCTGGAGGCTTTGAGGACTGTTAATGTGATCTATATGCACTTTAGAAAGCTCTTGATAAGCAGTCATCAAAAGCAGCTGAGTGGGAAGGTTTTAGCACTAACGTCGCCAATGCTACCGTACAGCTTTATTGCAATCAATCCCTACTAATATCACAATTGCTATTGAATTAATCGCAACTGGACTATTCTGGTGGTCATGGAAGACTTCAACTCTCAATCAAGGAGATATCATTACTCCATCCTGCAAGGCATGTAGTAGTTAGTACAGCATTAGTCTTGGTTATTGGAACATTCGTTCTCTGCCACCCTCCCACTACAAATGGATTGGACGCCCACTTATGATAAACTAATTTCAATTCGCAACAAAACGATGTTATCGGGAAATTATGAAAAGTAATGGTGCGCAATGTGTACTCGTCAAAATCTATTTTCCAAGTATGCCGCCAGCTACCCCCTTCAAATGGAATTGACGTCCACTAGTGATAAACTCATTTAAATTCCCAGAAGAAAGATGCTTACACACAACTTAGATGTCTATCATCATGTGGAGACGTGTAGCAGACGATCCATGTTTAATGGCAGCATTCTTGTATTGAACAACGGGTTGTTGGAAACTAAATCTCGAAGATGTTCTGTGGCGTTAGTTTTCGTAGTACTCTGCGATACCAATGACATCCTTTTGGTTTTGTATGGGTACTGATATCAGTATTGTCTGTATCGGTGCAACACTAGTATATGTCAATATATACAAGACCATTTCTAAACATGTCATTGTGCTTATGACACAATTTAGAGTGCTCAACCAGCCTACAAGCATGTTTTGGGGATGTGGAAGGAAACCAGAGAACCCGAAGAAAAGCTCAGGGAAAACACGCAAACTCCACACAGTGAGGACCCACCTGCGATCGAACCCTCAACCCCAGAACTGTGAGGCCGACACTAAACACTCACCCACCGGGTTGCGCGTCAATGATTGTTGCTTACAATTTATATAGGCTGCAAAAACTTTCAAAACAAGCTATGAGCAAGTAGGTAATTTGTTATGAGCATGCTCTCGGAACCAATTAAAGGTGTATCTCATGGCACTGCTACTAGAGTTTTATTCTCAGCTAGGAGTCCAAAATGTAATTATTGCTTATCTACTACCCTTAAGTGTGTTCTGACACCGTCAATATTTTCCTTCTTCATCACCACTGCGGGGCCTGCTACTTACGTTGTTATACAAGGAGGAGCCAGTCGAGCCTGACATTTCTTCTCTCTCCAAGTACAGTACTCTTATCACAACACTCACATAACATCCATCCTGTAAAGAAGCTCTCTTGTTAGACGGGACAGGGGCCTTCAGCATGCCCAAGGCAAAAAACATGATTTGGGAAAAGAACATGTTCTGGATGTTGCTGTTTGTCTGCTTGCAACCATAAACAAGCCGAGGAGACGCAGTTTTCACCCAGATTGTGGTACGTTTATCTGCCTTTTATTTTCATACAATAGTGTAATGACTGTACATTCCTGTCTTAGGTAGATTTCAACATTTTTGCTTCCATGTTTGAAGAAAAAAAAAACCTTTTTTGTTCAATATTATTGCATTAACAAATTTATTATTTTGGTACTAACCCCTTATTGTTGTTTCACCATCCATCAAATTTGACTTTATAGGTGCTACTTTTGTAATTTAAACAGCCAACTCTTCCAAACATTTTAATTCTTGTTGTAGGCTAAATATTACACATTTTGTGCTGTAATTTGGGAGTCAAAGTTTCATTCAAAATATGCCAATATTTGTGACCATTTAAAACAAGGCAACACCCTATTTTAGTGTTATTTACGATAGATAGTCTGTCATGTGATTTTTTTTTCACCATCAAGTTTGCCTTTTTAGCTATCGCTTCATCTAGAAGATTTTCTCTTGCACCCAATTAGTTTGTACCTTGCAGGTGAGAGGGTTTTATTGTAGTTCTGAAACATGTTAACGTTATGTTTACACATGGTTAATTAGCCTATTGTGGTCCATTTTAGTATTGTTAGTTTGACATATGTTTGTTCTTGGTTTCTGATCAAATATTAAAAAAAACGCCCTCCCAAAAATGCGACTTATATTTCAGTGCGATATTTAGTCCAAAGAATGCGGTAATTATTAACGTTTCTAGCATTACTACAGTCATGGTAATGTTACGGCCCTATAGGATTTTATAGTGATAACATCACTGTCATCCGAAAAAAAAACACCAGAGACAATATGTGTAAATATTGATATTTATCTGGAGTGTTTGAAGGCTTGCACATCAGTTAATAACTTATAATGTGACTCCATTTATAATTATAAATTACATACAAACTCCTGTTAAATGGGAGTCACACCTGCCAACCTTTACGTACTCTTCATTTAATTCACACCTGTAGTCTAGTTTGGTGTATTTGCAATTGTTCTTTATTTCCGCTGTAAAAAGATGAAGAAAAACAACCAACCTAAGCAAGGATTTTGCGGTTCTACTTGGGCCTCATCAGACAATAACAGCTTTTTAAGTCAAATCTTTACCTTCCCAGAATATTTTGAGCAATTTGACTCTTAATATGTTTTTTTCCACTGTTACAATATTGACTTTAAGGGCTCTATATTCAGTGATTTACACAACACGTGCATGCACATTTGAAAGCGGGCGGTTTACATTGAGCACAGGAATTTAATTTGCTGCAAATCAAAGTGACTTCTCTCATTCCCTACAAATTTGCCACATTCACATGTCACATCACCATTGTTACTGCGCTTGGTTTGGCTTAGATGATGTTATCTGTTGGTCATGTCCGTGGCCATCCTTTGTACTTACTATCCATCCCTACCTCCCTTCATTCGTACTGCGTGTTGGCCCGTGGAATGTTTGGGATTAAAAAGCGCTATCATCTAATGAAAATGGGTTCAACACATTGACTCGTGATGATTAATGGCTGTTGTCATTATTTAGGAATTTAAAATCTTGAGACATCCACGCACTATCGATTAATCCTGACAGTCACTGTGTAATTAGATAAAGATTTCAATGATTATATTTATAATGGCTTTGCCAGCCAAAAGTAGACGGTCGCCAATTTCATGTTAATTCAATTTAACACAAAATATCATCAGTCTGATTTCATGAAGGATAAATAGCCATGGAATTATTATTGTTGACAGACAAATTCTAAGGACTTGGATTTTTTTTTCTGACCTCCATAAAACAAATCGCAAGCAATAATATTTTTTTTCCTGTTGTATCTTTTCCTTTCTTTGACGACGACTGTTTCCAACTTCAGGACCGATGGAGTTTTCCAACAGTTCCCAGTTCTTCATGCACCACGACTACTCGAGCGACTACCTGCAAGACAATGAGACCAACTCTAGCTTCAGCGAACCCAACTCGGTGGGTTGCTTCCAGCTGCGCATCCCGCAGGAGCTCTTCCTGTCACTGGGCCTCATCAGCCTGGTGGAGAACATCCTGGTCATCGTGGCCATCATCAAGAACCGCAACCTTCACTCGCCCATGTACTACTTCATCTGCTGCCTGGCCGCATCCGACATGCTGGTGAGCGTCAGCAACGTGGTGGAGACCATCGTCATGCTCCTGCACGACCACGGCCTGATGGACGTGCAACCGGGCATGCTGCGCCACCTGGACAACATCATCGACGTGATGATCTGCAGCTCGGTGGTGTCGTCGCTGTCCTTCCTCAGCACCATCGCGGCCGACCGCTACGTCACCATCTTCTACGCCTTGCGCTACCACAGCATCATGACCACGCAGCGCGCCGTGGGCATCATCGTGGCCGTGTGGCTGGCCAGCATCACATCCAGCATCTTCTTCATCGTCTATCACACGGACAACGCCGTCATCGTCTGCCTGGTCACCTTCTTCTGCTCCAGCCTGCTCTTCAACGCCGTCCTCTACCTGCACATGTTCCTGCTGGCGCACATCCACTCGCGCAGCATCGCCGTCAACTTTCGCAACAAGCGGCGCCCGTCCACCAGCAGGAAGGGCGCCATCACACTCACCATTCTGCTGGGCGTCTTCATCGTGTGCTGGGGACCCTTCTTCCTGCACCTGATTCTCATCCTCACCTGCCCCACCAGCCCCTTCTGCAACTGCTTTTTCCGGAACTTTAACCTCTTCCTCATCCTCATCATCTGCAACTCGCTCATAGACCCTCTCATCTACGCCTACAGGAGCCAGGAGCTGCGCAAAACTCTACAAGAGCTCCTCTTGTGCAGCTTCTTCTTCGGTGCGTGATGCCGAATTTGAAAGACGGGAAGACCTACCACCTCCCAGCCAACTGGTTGGATTCTGTTCGGAACAGGAAATCCTGATCTGGCTTGAGTAGCGGGGTCTACTATGCACTTATGCTCCCCAAATAAAATGCTGACTGGATATGTTTTAACACAACAATGCAGCACAAAATCTGTACTTAGATTGTATTTTGATCTTTAACTCACAAAACACAGGTTTCTGGACAACAAGTTGACAATATTTTCTGTATTTTATTTTTTTATTCTTATCAGGATGGCCGACTTGAACTCGCTGTGAATTCATCAAAGAATTCCTCAATTTATACAGTAAGGAATTCAAGTGATAGCCATTCTCATACTACTCTGTAATTTTTTACTACTTGACTGTTTGTTTATAGACCTACTATTTTTAAGCCAGAGTTAACAATTCTGGCAACCACTTAGCCCCACTTCCCATTGCCATACCTTTAATATGAAATACTGGCTTTTATTTACATTTTTCTACAGTTTCACACTTAAAAAAATATTAAATTTTGTTTTCTTTCAATTCATTAAACAAAATTGTTTCCCCAGGGATGCTTTTTATAAAGGTGTTTTCCAATCCCCTAAATTATGCTCCAATTCCCATTATTATACCCTAATTTGATACTACTATGACAAATAAATGGTTAAAGTAAAAAAAAAAAAACTTAAATTTAATCATACAAGCACTTATTGGGGAAATAAATAAGGTACTTCATTAGAAGCTCTTTTCACACTGTGCTATTTGTCCGCCACAAAAATAGCATTTGCTCAATTAGGGCTTCTTTTTGTCTCAACCAAATGCAATTTTGTGGAAAACTACCGGCATCAACTATTTTTAAACTCAACATTTCTTATAGTTATTGGCCTTTCAATTTGTGTTTGTTTCAGCAGAAGCTCAACTGTGTTTATTTAGTGATGCCCATGAAAAGCAATCTGATACACCCGTTTAGCCAAATGCACGTCTTTGTGACAAGTCACTTGGACGCACATGTTCAGGCAATGAGACTGATGGCACATGACTCGCAACTTTCATCTTTTATTGAATGGAAACTCCTCCATTCCACGTTGGTCACACAATGATTCCTACTACCCTAAAACAACAAAACATTGAACTGGGTTGAATTGAATTTGTTTGAGGAACATCATTATCAACAGTCATGTGCACATTTTTGACATTGATCACATTCATTCCTTTATCAATGGTCGAGGGGGTGCTGGAGCCTATCCCAGCAAACTCTGGGCAGTGGGCAAGGGTTGCCAGCCAATCGTAGGGCACATACAGATAATTCATTCGCACTTGGGGACAATTTGGAGTGTTCAACCAGCCTAGCATGCACGTTTTGGGGATGTAGGAGGAAACCAGAGTACCTGAAGAAAAACCATGCAAGCACGGGCAGAAGTTCAGAGCCCATCAGGGATTGAAACTTTGAAAAAAAACGGATTTATTTTGTTTGGTAATGAGAAAGCAAAGCATGGAGAGTCTCTGTTTCTGTAATGTAAGTTGAGTCAACCACTGGAACTTAATATCCGCGCAAATCTTCACAATCTCAACTTTATTTTGGTGCATGACGCATCCCTTAACTTTGTGTTGTTATGATGATTTACTTATACCTACCTCCAGATGATGCTTATTTGCTAGTCTGAAAGGCTTCACTTTCACGTATAGTAATTAATGTTTGGATTTAAAGATTTTATTTTAAGTTGACAAGTATTGTTCTAAATGTGCTATATGTTTTTCAATTCTTGAGTTCATTTGAGTTGAATTTAATGCAAGGAGGCTCGGAAAACGATATACATTTTTAAAAAATGTATAAATTGTCTGCATGATCAAATACAAGTACAATATTGATTTTTTTTCATTAATACTTAAATTTACACATGCAAATGATACATATCGTCAACCTTATTTTCTAGTTTCATTTTTTTTACACAGACACTTCTCTGAAAAAAGGCATGAAGAACTTAGCATACATTGGTCAAGAGATCAATTTATATTCAACATCTGTGTGCATGAACTCTGCTGAAATATGTCTTTATCGACTGTTTCATTGCTTCCATGTTAATACATACACTTCTCTGTCATGTGCCGAATTTAAGAGACTTTCATTTCTGCTTTACAGGGTCTTTAATGCACTCCTACGACTACTGGAAAGAAAGACGCAAGTGTATTTGCTGCTGAATACTTAGTTGCGTGCTGTTCAGCCACTATTTGTCTGTAGTGTTTTGTGAATATGTGTCAAGTACATAATTGTATTTATTTAAGATTACTATAATGTAGAGCCAACGCTATGTGAAAGCTGTGGTTATAATTAAGGACTTCAGTCAGTGTGTACATCTCATATGCCAAGCCAAACGTTTACATTGACTTTGTATGGATCAAATGTAATCCTGTTCTGAATGTAATCATTTGTATATTGTCACTTGGTCTCAAATAAAGAGACCACGTCATAAATTTCCTGTGTGTAAATTTCAGTCATTTGTCTAAAAAAAGGGTCCAACACAAGAGCAATTAGCTAATTAGTACATTTTTTGGAGGATCTTTAATTTAATATGAATTAAACCATCAAGCTATGCCTGGCAGCTGACCAGTTTAGGCTGTGGTCTGCCTTTCGCTCGAAATCAGCTAGGCTCCAGCACCCTTGAAAACTAATGAATGCATACATAAACAATTAAGAAGATGAGTGTGATGATAAGCTAAATTGAAAATTAATACATGAATGAAATCTTGTGTATAACTTTTTTTTATGCAATCTCTTATGATGACTTTTCATTGCACAACTTCAAATATTTCATTTGATTCGATACAAATCTGATCTACCGGTACATCTAAAATGACAAAGAAACCTATCCATTTTCATTTTTCAATATAAATTTACTATATTGTTCATTGTAATAGAACTCCAATCTCTTGAACTAACTGTTACTAAATCAACTTTGGACAAAACAGTTAATGTTGTTGCTATCTTCAAGAGCTTGTCGTAAACTAACTTCTTGGCTGCCACTGGTGGCGACAGACGTCCAAAACATTTGAATTTGTCACCACCAAGGGCTCTGAAACACGATATTTCCCTGCCAGGGCCCCCAGTTCAAAAATCACAGTCAGTAGATAGATGGGGGCACTTCTTGGCAAGGACAGCTTACGATCACACATTGACGTCTGGATCAAGAGGCTCTTGTTCCATCCATTTTGCCAGCAGCATTTCCTTAGAAAGGTTTGATTTTCTTCAAACCACGACCACCCTTTCACCCGAAGCAACGTGCCTCTTTTAACTCAAAGTACAATCGTGCTTTCAAGAAGCACTTCCACTTCGATCATGTGCTATGTGCCTTAAGCTTTTGTCTTGTTCTATTTTCATAGCAACTAACACAGCACTGTATATAGTCTTCATTTGCAGCCAGTGGTGATGCCCCAGGTGGAACTCAATGACTCCCAGACGTCAGTGGGCATCTCAGGATAAATTGAGCTGGAAACAGACCACGCTTAAAGACTTGCATACACTTTTCCTAACTGGCTGTCAGTATCGGCGACAGATGTCCATTTCAAAGCAAGCATTTTATTAGAAACGTGAAAAGAAAAATCCCCAAAACATAATAAGTGTCATCTGAGTATTTTTCAGGGCAGCCAAACCATGAAATAAACTGTGACTGTAAAAACAGTATTTGGGTGATGTTAATGCTGTAGGGCACGATGGCCAATTTATTATTATTATTTTTTGGTCCGCCTTTTGCCTGATGAGATTAAGCTCCAACAACCCTTTCGAGGATGGGCGGTATGGAAGATGAATGAATGAAAAAACGTCTGATCTTTTCGTGTTGTAGTTCACATTACACACAAAATAAAATGCATCTGCGGAGTGACGCGAAAAACAATGACGACCAAAGTGCGTAGGCAAAAAAAAATACAAGATACTATTTATAGGTATGGTTATGAAAATCTGAATTTACCTGTATTGTGAACTTTGCCTTATAAAGTCATTTGTCGACACATACTTGTTTTTCCATGTACAGGATAGATACACTGATCTAGTACATTATGTAGTATATTTGATTCATGAATTGTTGTCATTCATGACAGTAAAAGGCTTTTACTACTTATATGCTTGGAGCATTGACCTTTTCTCAAAAATATTACATACAGTTTGTACCTTAGATAATGGAACACACCCTCTTTTCTCATCAGATAGAGGCACCATTGATGTATGACACAAGTGAAGCGTTTCAAATTCTTTTTTTTTACAGAACCCATGATCAAATGCCGTGCCAGTTTTCAATACATGCTTTGAAAGGAAGGGAATTTCCATCGGATTAAATAAAAAAAATTGAAGCATTACTCCAATAAAATATTTGTTATAAATTATAATCTGACTAATACATTCAAATTTAAACCAGAGATGAACAATCAATGACATTATTGCAGTTTTATACAGTTCGACTAATAGCTCAGCCACTGATTTAAAGCTAACTTTATTTGTAAGTAACAAAAGAAAAAGCACATAGATTTGAAATTGAATCTTTTTGTAGTAATTTGACCTAGAGGAGCAGTACTGTGTTGTTCTTTTAGTCGCACAGAGCAGCTCTGTTGACTGCCAAGAAAATTATTCACAGTTTAACTATACAAATAATAACCTCACACAAGATCATGGTGATCCGTGACACAAAACAAAACAGTTATTTGTGTCCATCATCTTGGGTTAAAACTCCCCGGGGGGTTACGCAAATACCATGTAAAACAAAAGGCTATTTTAAAGCTAAGGAATAAAAAACGTGTGAGGAACAAATTAAAAAAACAGGTCCCCAGGCATGCCCTTGCCTTTTACCCAGCTGACATTAAGAAAGCCTGCACCCTGGATTGGTCATCAGTTGGACAAACTGACTGACTTGACAGTTCATCAAGAACATGCAAATGGGGCTAAAATTCCAAGGTTGAATCTCAGAACTGTGTCACAGACACACCAATACTTCATATCTAAAATATGCATTTCCCCGCGAGATACAATCATGCAAATCGATATAACAGCAGTGCAGAAGTCAAGCACAAGTGTATAAATTCAACTGTCAGGCTAATGCAACAGTTAAGAGGCACATATATTTTCTTTAATAGCCCATAACAACTGTGAGATCCTCTTAAGCAAGGGTATGCTATTGCATTATTTCCCATATTAAAACATGGTTTAGTCGATTAAGCCGTGGCACAGTGTGGTCGATGCTTGATTAAACTAGGTTTCTTTGCCTGGGGGACATTTGATGAAGAGAAGGGCCATGCTCTATCTACTGTCAGCAGTTGAACGCATGCTTTGGACCCAAAAACAGCATTTTGAAAGTCTCAGGCAACTTGAGACAGAGACTCTTTTCACTATGCGCCGTCATTGATGGGGGACAAAATGTCCTTTCATACAAACCAAGTGAAAAATCAAATACAAAGTTTTAACATTACTAATATAATCACACCGTCAACAGCTGGGAATCAAACCCATGCTGCCCTCACACAAGTCAGCCGAAAGAACAACTGCACCATTGGGTACCCAGTGATAGAGATCAAATGAAATCAAATTGAATTAGGAAGATTGCATTGAATAATCATGTTTTGGTGGCTAAACGTCCAATCCATTTCGATTGGGAGGGATGGCAGAGATCATTGATCAGACACAATGTCAATGCAATTTTGAAAATATTATCATCCCATTAACTCCATGTTCTACAATGTGGTAATGTCGCTCAATGTCCCCACTGTTCCCAGTTTCTATAAATTATAATTCGATTATTTTATCTATTGAGAGCTACTGTCGCGGAAGAAAAATGTATCAGTGGTCCAAATAAAGGAAACTGGCTGTTGGAAGGCAAAGTTTTTTTTCAAACTAAAACACCAACTACTACACTGAAGTGAAAAATGGTGCAAGAGATAGACATATTATCATATTGATTCAAAATTTAAATGTTGAATGTGTATTATAAGTATTTTCTTCCTCTCTTCTGTCTGTGATCACAAAGTAATTTTGTAATTAGTTAAGCTCTGAAAATATCCACCGGAAGTGTAGCTTGTTTTGCATGTCAATTTCATGAACTTCGTCGGGTTGTTGGTGATGAAGCCACAATAGACACAAGAAGAACTACTCATTAATTATCTCATGCGTTAACATATAACATAATTAGGAAGCGCCGACTCAATGACAAGTAAGACAAAAGCTATCTTAACTAACGATAGGCCACTGCGATCTTTTTACTGACCTAATAATGAAGCACCCAAACATGACTGTTAGCTATGTAGCCTTTCGTTTTTCTTGTTGACATGCGCCGCAAATTTCAATTCATTTCAACCAGTATTTCACCATGCATGCTAAAATTCAAATTCTTTGATTATGCAGCTGTACATTCTTTCTGTATATATAATTAGATTCAAAGCAAGAGCATTAGCAACTTAGTTAAGATAACGCAGAGTTTTGAGTGATATTGTCTTTTTTTGGTCATTTGTTGACCCAAACTGCAATGCCTTGTACTGCCATTGCTTTTGAACATTAAATTTTTAGGCTCCTTCTTCCCTTTCACATTCCAGAGGGTTAGCCAAATTTATATATAAATATATATATATTTTTTTCCATCATCACATTTCTAATGCACAACATGACACTCATGCTGTCCATGGTCTTCTGTTCTGTCTTTCTCAGATGTAGCCGATGAAATGGAGTATGATGAGAGAATGGCACAATTTCGCCAAACCCGCCTCAATCCCTTCGATCGTGGAGAGGAAGAGGAAGAGGATGGTCCTCAAAGGGGAAGGACACCCCTACAGCAGGGTAATATCTATCACCACTTGCTGTTCTCAGTTTGGGACCGCAATGTCATAGGCCTGGGCGATGTTACCCGATTATCGAATCTCACACATCACACACAAAAAAAAATTACGCCACCATCTCCTACTTTTTCTCTGGACACAGTAATAACAAAAGACAGGCAGCTCAAAGCAAGGTTAAACTTTCATAGACACATTCGCTGGCTCTGACGATGGTATCCTTTTTGACTTGCAGGGCTGGCATTATACATCAATGGCAAAATATGAGCATTTCGGGGGTAAAAAATTAAGGGTGGGATATAATAAAATTCAATTTGTGATCTCTGCGTTGTCTGCACGTAATAGATCGAGTTAATTGTTCACATCCTCCAAAGTTCCAGCAAAAAAAAACTTCAGGTGGAAACTTTAGGGGATCCTTGGTTCACTAACAATTCAATTTCACTTCAAATATTTTCATATTGCAAGTCATATTATACTTCCTATTTACAAAAAAACTGAAGCCAATGGTGGACATTATATGATGAGTGATTTCGTAACAGTTTTCAACCAAGCAAGTGTGAAAGGCACAAAGAGATGACAGTTTAAAGTCCAGAGACAGTTTGATGAGCGGTGTTTTTAATGACACGCCGCTAGAGTTTGTCACGCATTGTGCTTTTTTTGTTTAAGAATAGTAGCGAGGTGAGGCAGTGCGTGACGAATTTAATTGTGGGAAGTATGAAAGTAACATTTTCTATTTTGTTCTCCTTTGCAGAAACCAAGAAGGAGCTGTTTTCTGGGTGTCTAATCCAAAATTCAGACAGAACTATGGATCTTGGACTAGCTGAGGACCACTTTTCAAGACCAGTGGTAAGTAGTGGGTCTAGTTCAGGTTATTAGTTGGAGACAGTTGGAGAGGAATAATTCCTCTCCAGAAGTCTACTCCCAATTATTTAAGCAGACGTTTTTTTTGCAGAATCTACAGTTTTTTATGGTCAGCTCAGATAGCCCATCACATGACAAGCAGTTGACGTAGACTTACCTTTTAAAACGGCTTACATTTTTTAAAGGGTTATTATATGAGGTTTTCTAGCTCTGTGAGCTCATATGACTCTATTTGGATCGGAGGCAAAAATTCTGGAATTTATACAAAGGGCACGTTGTGGTTTTGCCATTTCAAACAGGACGCTAGTTTACGTCTTTTGGGTTTGTATTGTTCCCAGCGTATTAGTGACTCATCTTCAATCTGTTCTTTGGATACAGGGCTCATTTGTTGCCTCCGACATAGAGCAATTGAAATTGGCCATTGAGGAGTGCAAGAAGCTGATCCTGGAGCTGCCTGAACACTCTGAAAGACAGAAGGACACAGTTGTGAAACTAATCCACCTTAGGCTCAAACTGCAGGAGTTGAAGGTCTGTTCTTTCAATATCAAACATTTACATGATGAACTCTGATTGCCGTAGATTGTATACCTTTATGTATCTATTTATTTATTAGATGTCCTATTCATATTTTGCTAGAAATGCTTGGCTGTGCCACAGGGGAGTTTCAAAAATCAACTTTGGCGTAATTTATCATATTTAAAAATGCAGCTAGACAGAAAAGGGTTTGGGATGTGTGATAGGATGGTTAAACATAGAGAATAGGGACAGCGAAAAATGATTCAATACATATGTTATCTAACTATCAGCACTGTTACAAAGTAGTATCTTCATTTACCAAGAGGAGTTTGTGGGTTCTTAGGGATACACCAGTGAATCCAATAGGACGAGAAGAGGGAAGACAGGAACGACTAGGGTATGACAGGTTAGGAAGAGTGCACGGGCACTATTATTGATAATCCATATCAAAACCACTTTGAAAATGTGTGTTAATCCCAGATGTAGTATACATTGACATTCAATTCAATCACAAATCATACTTAAGACCCAAAAAGCTTGGGAAAAAAATGCAATGAAATGTGTGGGTTTGTTTGTTGTGACATGCTACAGTATAAACATTTAGAAAATGATCTATTTTATTAATATTTTCTTTTTGGGTGGACATTTCTCTATTTTGTATAACAAGAGTTTGTCAGCAACTTTTGCAGGATTTTACTAACACCAATGCCATTGCATTTGAGAAATCTACACATTTTCATTTTTAATGTGGCTGTTCAAACAATATTTTTCTTGGCCCTTTGTCTCAAAGGATCCCGATGAGGATGAGCCTAATTTACGAATGGTTCTAGAGCACCGATTTTCAAAGGAAAAGAGCAAGAGTGTCAAACAAACTTGTGACAAATGTAGCACTATCATCTGGGGACTCATTCAGACATGGTACACTTGCACAGGTGAGGCATAGTCAACTCATTTGCTATCATTGACGGCGACAGACGTCCAATCTGTTTTGGAGTGCTTCTAGTCAAAATGAATCGGACCTCTTGTCATCGTCAATGGCGTCTGCCTAATGAGTTAAAAGGGCTAGTGTCACTGCATGCATGCACTTGCTTTCTATTTCAGGTTGCTATTACCGATGCCATAGTAAATGCATGAACCTTATCACAAAGCCCTGTGTGAGGTCAAAGGTCAGCCATCAGTCCGAGTACGAGCTCAACATCTGCCCCGAGATTGGCCTGGACCGCCAAGACTACCGCTGTGCTGAATGTCGCTCACCTATTTCACTGAGTGAGTAGGCGTGTGCATGAAAACAATTCACAGATATGATACAAAGTGATATCAAACCACTACTTTTGGCTCTCTTTCATATTTTAGGACATTTTGGTCAGCGTCATAACATGTTGAAATTTAAGTTGTTTTTTTTCTCCACTCCGCTATGAAAACAGCAAGTTTCTTTTATTTGGTTTGTTTTTCTCTTGAAACAGTCAACTAAGGAAGTTTAATGCATTTATTGGACTTCTGATAGGGGGTGTGCCAAGTGAGGCCAGACAGTGTGACTACACTGGCCAGTATTTCTGCAGCACGTGTCACTGGAATGACACGGCCATCATCCCGGCAAGAGTCATCCACAACTGGGAGTTTGAAGCACGCAAGGTACACACCTGCACTTACTTTGCATTTCTTATCCAATCCACATAAGAGAGATTATATCATGAGGTTAGTTCTTCCGGGTAGAGAACGATTACGATCCAAATCGAGAGCATTTCTTTTTGTGTGACCAAAAGTAGGTCAAGTAGTTGTAACTTGGGATTTTGAATTCAATTACACAACCTTATCTGGTTGCCAAATTGGAGAGGTTATTCTCGAGTCAACAGATGGGTAAAATAAAGACGCACATGATGTTTTTTGGGGCGGTCAGGTGGTCCGGGTCAACAGATGGGTAAAATAAAGACGCACATGATGTGTTTTGGGGCGGCCAGGTGGTCCAAGTGATTAGTTCTGCGATCAAAGGTTTGAACCCAGGTCCAGACTTTCCTGTGTGTGTGGAGTTTGCGTGTTCTCCCGGGCTTGCGTGAGTTTTCTCCGGGTATTCCAGATTCCTCCCACATCCTCAAAAAACAATTCAGATTCCAAGTCTGACTCAGTTACTCCTTTAGGTTTGTCGATCCTCACTGCGTTACCTGGCACTGATGGTACCACGGCCTGTGCTGAAGCTGAAGGAAATCAACCCTCTGCTCTTTAACTTTGTGGAGGAACTGGTGGAGATCAGAGTGAGTGCGCATGTCTTTTATTCGAGAACTTTCAGATTTGATAAAAAAGATGTATGGCTGGCTCTCTTTCATATTTTAGGACATTTTGGTCAGCGTCATTACATGTTGAAATTTAGTTTTTTTTTCCTCTACAATAGTCATCTATTCAGACGTAATAATGCTGTGTAGAAATATTCATGATATTGTTGTTCTTTTAAGACTAATGACTTGTGTTAGTTTCTTTTCAGTCATTGACCCAGAACTAATTTTGTGTGTACAGAAACTTCGTCAAGATATTCTACTGATGAAACCGTATTTTATTACCTGCAAGGAGGCAATGGAAGCTCGACTTCTACTGCAGGTGGGCACCCCATCCAGTATCACGTCCAATACAGCAGCTCCATCTAGTGGTCATGGTCAACCATGGATCTAACTTTACAATTTGTGGCGAGAAGGCAGTGGCATCCCGGGGTTGCTGTGTGTACTGCAACCTTCATGCGCTAACCTAAATTTGGGGTTTCGGTTCTAGCTTCAGGACCGCCAGCATTTTGTGGAAAATGACGACATGTACTCGCTGCAAGATTTGATTGACATCTACAGTGGACGACTCAGCTGTTCTCTCACAGAAGTACACACTACATTTGCGAAACACATCAAGCTGGATTGCGACGTGAGTGCACAAAAAAAATGCTCGATCTATTTCCTACCTTAGGCTAATTTTTATTTAACAAAAATACAGTATTCCCCTGTTTTTCTCGTTTTTTTGCGGTACACAGCAAAACATGGGGGAATACTGTGAAAAATATTTCCCCAGTATTCCCCCATTTTTCGCAGTGTACCGCGAAAACGCAAAAAACGCGAAAAATGAAAACCGCAAAAAAACGAGGGAATACTGTAGTAGGCACGCCTAAAAACTCTTAATACAAAGCAGTTCCAAATTGTTTGGTCACATTTCTGTCGTACATGTATGTTCCTGCAGCGTTGCCAGGCCAAAGGGTTCGTGTGTGAGTTGTGTAAGGAGGGAGACATCCTCTTTCCTTTTGACAGTCACACCTCAGTTTGCCATGACTGCTCAGCTGTCTTTCACAGGTATGTCGAATGTTCTATCCAGGAAATTCTGCAGCTGATCACTTGGCCAATGCAGAATTAAGCATCAAATGGAATTTATGTATTTATCAAGTGGACATTGAATGAAATATCCCCAAAATATGATTTCAGATTAACATAGTACTTTTTTTGGGGGTGGTATAAGGATGCTAGGCCTGAGGTTATTGAGCCCGGATTCTATTATTTCTGTAACACCATCAATAAATTCAATCCATAAAGGCTCTTTTTTTTCTATGTAGGGATTGTTATTATGACAACTCAACAACGTGTCCACGTTGTGCCCGGATGACTGAGCGTAGACAGGACGAAGACACAAAAGATGCCTGAAGGACCATGTGAAGGAAGTGGAGTTCATGTTCATCCCTCTGGATTTTTGCTTTACACTGATTGGCGACAAAGAGGAGCAACAAATATTCTGTCATCTCCAGGTTTATTGTCTTTCTAATCTTGCATGTTACATGCAGGAGTTAGGAGACTTGCTTGTATTTTAAGTAGAGATGGCTACAATGGAAATCTGAAATGAAAAGAAGAAGATGCTACATATCAACTGCTGGTTCATCTGTTAAACATGAAGTAAGTGTACACAGTTTTGATATTTAGAGTTACAGGGTTTTCTGTCCATTTCTCAGTTTGTAATTTGTGTTTTAATCCATATATAGAAGGGTTAAATAACAAATGGGCCTGTTGTTGTGAGGATATAAGCTCCTTTGCATTTCATTCCAAATGGTGGACTAATTCTAGAGATGTTTGAAACCCAGTAGATGTGAACACTGTCTGATATAACCATGTTACAAGAAGCTGTTAACCAAACATCGTAATATACTTTTTTTTTTAAATCACATATGAAGCACATTTTATCCAAAATATGCTCAGAGGACACTTTTGTCAATGTGCAAATGTTGACCTAAAATATTTGTTTTCAAATAATTACTCTTTGCTGTGTTATTTTTCAGCATGATGCACTGTTTATTCCCCCGAAACAAAGGCCATTGGTGGTGTAACTGTTGTTTATATATATAAAAATATATACTTTAAAAAATCATGTTGAGTGATGCATGAAAAATATACTGTATAGTAAGGAAGGTATCTATACCTAACAGGGTGACCATTATTATCATACCTGACATTCTTTTGTAATGTTCTAATTTAAAGTATGCACATTGGTTCAATAAATGTTGGGGGAAAGTATACTTATATATTTCGGCTCACTGTTAAATCCCACAAGTACATTTGCGTTCATGCAAGTGGATTGTACGTCTATGGTTTGATGCTATGTAAATAATTTGCTTTTTTAATGGGGGAATTTTAACCTTCAAGTGAGATTAGATGCTGGATTTGTAGAAATTATGGGAAATGGTCTCCGGGGGCTAGTGTCCTTCAAACAGTGGACTGTGTGAACTTTTGACAGTTCACACAGTCAAGAGTGGAATGTTTGGGTTTGTGGGGGGGCCGACCCCGACCTCAGTAGTCTCGCATTTTGTTGTGTAACTTCATCTCGCGGGAGTTAGTGGACGTGCGCAAATGAGGCTGCACACGCACTGCAGTGTACTAGAAGGCGAGGACAAGATGTTTTGACAGTGTCCATCGAAGCCTGGACAAAGGAGCCAGACCATGGGGCTTCTTGTTGTCACTGCCGGTCACTTTCGGAACCGGGTCCGGGCGTGGAGTCGAGATTTCACGTCCGTTCCAGCAACTTTTGGCTGTGATGGTGTGCTGACGCTGGTATGTTGTTTGTTTATTTACACTGAGTGGGAACTTCCTTTGTTTGTTTGTACTTGGTGATGCTCGCTAAATTGGCATCAGTTAGTTACTTGTAAGCTATGTATTTCAAAGTTGCATGTCTCAGTCAATTATTAGGTGTTGATCAAAATTAACTTTACTTTTTAGATTTTTGCAGCAAAGGGGGCGTGGCAATTTG
This sequence comes from Stigmatopora argus, assembly GCF_051989625.1. Taxonomy (NCBI): domain Eukaryota; kingdom Metazoa; phylum Chordata; class Actinopteri; order Syngnathiformes; family Syngnathidae; genus Stigmatopora; species Stigmatopora argus. Next base: position 9,813,901 of record NC_135388.1, on the reverse strand, counting down.
GTGTCATCTCAATACTACATTGAGGCAAGCGGATGTTAATAACATTCGGATGTATAGGAGAATTCATAAAATAATGATTTAAAAAAAAAACTAATTTTACTTAATAAAATTAATTTTCAAACGTCTTTATGTCCCTCTAAAATGTTTTCTACTTGCTTCGAAATTATGGAAAATACAAACCCAATAAACTAATGATTGTGGACCACTACATTAAATTGTTCATTTTGTTGATTAAACTCGGTGTAAATCCCGTCACACTGTTTTAAGTGTACATTACTGACAGTATGTATGAGAACCACAGATTCACCCGTTCCACTTTTTTTCAGATAAAGTACTATCCAATAATCCAGATTGATGTCTCGTCACACCCCTATCTTTTTTTGGGCGTAAATCAGATTGATATAGATATAGAGAGACAGACAGCCCCATGGATAATACTAAACAAGCCCATCATGTTGTGTACAGATCGCCTTAATTAATCCGCTTCCATTAGACAGCGATAGAACTCCATTCCATTTGAAATGTATTTATTACAGAAGGCGTCATTGATCCAGAGGAAATCTGCTGGACTTCATCAAAACAGATTGCCTTTTGTTCGTTTACTCAACTCTGGCAAACCACCTAGAGGTGCTTCCCAGTTAACAAAATGCCAAAAAAAATGTTGTCAATAAGGACTTGCTTATTTTGTTTTTCATGTGTAATTATTACAGGGTTTGAGAAGTTCTTCCCAAAGAGCGGAGGGACCGCCGGTGCCAATAAACCAGCAGAGGGTAAGGAGGTTTCAAGTGAATTGGTGAATGGTTTGTGATTTTTATTCATTTGTGTGTGATCCTTTTTTATAACATTTATGGGACTAGATGTAAAAAGCAAAACGCAGGAACCGTTTCGGGGCCACCAGCGGCAGCTGAAAAACAAAAGCGATGAACGACAAAGAGGAGGGAAAAAGGAGGAAGAATCCGATTGGTGGACACGTTTTCAGGTGCTGATGAAAATTTGAAACCTCAATGATGTATATCACAAAGTAAAGCACCAGTTGAATTCTTGCATATAGCCAATTATTCTCATGTGTTTGTTTACGATAGGATCATTTTCCGCTGGATGAAAAAGCATTGCAAAACATTGCAATTGGTGTGGCAGGCATGGCCTCTGCATTTTTCTACTTTTACTTCCGGGAAACCGGCATTCAGATCTTCTGGAAGGACTTTGTACATCACTACTTGAAGAAAGGCTTAGTAAGACATTCATAATGTTGATGTTTTCCTCTTGTTGTTACGGCTTCAAACTGTTAGTACTTACTCCACACCTCTTTTCCTATGGCGTCTACACAGGTTGATCACCTGGAAGTTGTCAATAAGCAATACGTCAAAGTAATTCCTGCCCGTGGTGTGAACACCACATATGTGGTATGTTGAAGTAATACTGATTGTGTCATTTCTAAAAAAAACATTTCTTGCCTGTCTTGTTCAGCTGTTTTGACATAAAGTACATTGGATCAGAATTTCCTTAAATGCTGAAACAGTTTTAATTTACCACAAGGGACTTTGGATTGCTTCATATGCGGTTGGTTATATTGTGTTGTTTATTTTAAAAAAGGAACTGGACAGAAGAGGGTTTAAGGAGGGAGAGAAAGAAATAACAGGTGAAGCAGTAATCCAAAAACATGATTGAATATAGACAGTTTGCTTTCTAGTTAAGAGTAACATTGCAAACTCTTCATTTGCAAAGGGTAGACCAAGGGGAGAGGATTTCAACAAAAAGACAGGCCAGATTAGGGTATGGCAGGGCAGGAGGATTGTGGCAGCTTGAATTTTTCCATTTTGTACTAAATTAATATAGTTTTCTTACATTATTTCAGAATTATTTGTGGTTCAACATTGGCAGTGTGAACTCATTTGAACACAACCTGCAAGCAGCTCAACAGGAATTGGGTTTGGAGTCCACGTGCGGAGTCCCTGTCCTCTACACCAGTGAGAGTGAAGGGTAAAATTTAATCCCATGATTCTCAACTGTCATAGTGGATATGCTTCCATGAGCCTGTTATCTGGGCGTTCCATAGGAACCTCTTACTACATACCATTTTCCCAACCTTACTTCTGGTCGGCGTCCTGCTGCTGGGAACTCGGCCGAGGCCGACAGCGGGATTCCGTGGGGGTAGAGGAAGAACAGGCCTCTTTCGCTTGGGCCAATCCAAAGCCAAGATCATCAAAGGCGACGTCGACGTTCGCTTCAAGGATGTCGCAGGCTGCGAGGAAGCCAAACTGGAAATCTTAGAGTTTGTCAACTTCTTGAAGAACCCCCGGCAGTACGAGGAGCTCGGAGCCAAGATCCCTAAAGTAGGCTTATTATTTGAATGTTAAAGTTTAGCTTGTGTTCTCAGGAATGTGAGATGTGTTATCATGATGTTCTGCTGTAGGGTGCCATATTGACAGGCCCGCCTGGAACAGGGAAGACCTTGCTCGCTAAAGCCACTGCGGGAGAGGCTAATGTTCCTTTCATCACTGTCAGTGGCTCCGAGTTCCAGGAAATGTTTGTTGGCGTCGGCGCTGCAAGGGTTTGTGGTCATTTTATGTCCTCATGCTTTAGTTTTCAACATACTGGGCCTTATTCACTATTACAATGTAGTACATTGCATGTGTACTAGTATTTGCGCCTCGACGTCCATTTTTCAATGTCTTGCCCCATTTGCTCACAGTCGAATATTTGGCATGGTCCATAACACTACTATTTACAAAAAAAACAACAACACTATACCCGACACCTTTTTCAACAACTACAATTATTGTGTATACTAGATGTTGAAAAATGGGTGAGTTTTCCTTTTGATTTTCAAACCCCTTAAATCCATTTCAACTGGGAGGAAAAGCAGGTAACGATATTGTTTCAGTGCAGTTGATTAAGGAAGGATATGCGCCATTATAGTAAATGTCACAGCAAACATTATGACCCCATTTAAACAGAGGTGATCCCGTGTGCCTCTTGCAGTTTGCTGTGGAACATACAAAACATTCTATTTTCGGCCATACACGTCATGACTAATTAAATTGACTTGTTGTTGTGATGAATCAACAAAACGTCTCTTTGTTCCGTCCCATTTTAGATCCGTGACATGTTTGCGACAGCAAGAAAAAATGCCCCCTGTATCCTCTTCATTGATGAGATTGATGCACTCGGGAGAAAGCGGGGAGGAGGAAACTTGGGGAACCACAGCGAACAAGAAAACACACTCAACCAATTACTAGTTGAAATGGACGGTAGTAGCCATTATGCCATTCTTGACCTTTGGAGTCATCTCCCAAACTTTGTGCTGAACAAAATTATGAATTATTTTAGGCTTCAAGAGCAGCACCGATGTAGTTGTTTTGGCTGCTACCAATCGAGCCGATATTTTGGATCCGGCTCTGATGAGACCAGGCCGCTTCGATCGACATATATACGTTGGTACATTATGCACTTCTAATTTTGTTTCTATTCCAAGCCTCACTGTGTAACATTGACTATTTGAAATTCAGCACTTAATTTAATCTAAAATAATTTGATGGCTATTAAATTTGCCTGCTCTGTTCTGCACGTCTGCTTTTCATGTTCATGTGCACGGTCCTTTTATCCTTGCACTGTGCCTGTGTTTGATCTTTTTCTTTGCATCTTTAAATCTGATTTACACATGCATTTTGCTCAGTGGTGGGTGGCTATCAATTAGATAAGGATTGTTGTATTTTTGCTTTAGGTTCACCAGATATGAAAGGCAGAGCTTCAATCTTTAAGGTGCACCTGAGACCTTTAAAGTTGGACCCAAGTGTACAATTTGAGTCTTTAGCCAGAGACTTAGCTGCACTAACTCCAGGTTTAAATGGTAAGGGGTTATGTGAACACATTGTCTCACTCCATTTATAAATATATAGAAATAGAAAAGATTTAATCATTATTATGATTGCTTTTGTCTGTCGCAGGAGCTGATATTGCTAATATTAGCAATGAGGCTGCTCTGATAGCAGCACGCCATCTAGAGCAGTTTATCAGCACTAAGCACTTTGAACAGGCGGTAGATAGGGTCATTGGAGGTGAGTCAGAATTTTTCTCATTCGCTGCCGTTGACGGCGTTGGACGTCCAATCCATTTTGACTGGGAGAGGACAGCAGCGAATGATCCATGTCAGCGCTCTAAGTCAAAATGGATCGGACGTCTATCGGCCTCAATGGTTGCTAATGAGTTAATTGCATTTTTCTTGGGGCTGTCAGGTTTGGAGAAAAAATCTCAGGTTTTGCAGCTTCCAGAACGAACCACCGTGGCGTACCATGAAGCTGGGCATGCTGTTACTGGCTGGTTTCTAGAACATGCAGACCCTCTGTTGAAAGTAAATCACTTGTTGTCTTTATTTTGACACTTTTATTTTGTGATCATCTTCTCCTCTCTGTCAGTTATCTATTGTCCCTAGAGGAAAGGGCCTGGGTTACACTCAACATTTGCCAAAGGAGCAGCACCTCTTCACCCAAGAGCAGCTCTTTGACAGAATGTGCACGATGCTTGGAGGCCGAGTGGCCGAACAGGTTTTCTTTCATCGGATCACCACGAGGGCGCACGATGACCTCCGTAAGGTTACGCAGTCAGCTTATGCGCAGGTGATGTCGAACGATAAAAGCGCTGATTATTACCAACTAAGCGGTCATTAAGAATAAATGCTTTTAGATCTTTCCGCACCTGGTCATCAGGCTGTTTAACCTCATTCCTCAGGTGGTGCAGTTTGGAATGAGCGAGGCGGTGGGTCAGGTGTCTTTTGAGCTCCCGCAGCAAGGTCTTCTCGAGAAACCCTTCAGCGAGCCCACAGCCCAGCTCATCGACCAGGAAGTCCGTCTCCTCGTGGACTCCGCCTTTCAGCGAACGCTCCGGCTCATTAATGACAAACAGGCAATGGTGGACAAGGTGAGGATCATTTTTTTTCACTATCAAGGACCAGTGATGGCTTGAGTAGACATAGATTTAACTCCGGTCAGAGTACAGGGGTGAAAAGATACAGTGACTCGAGTCAATATATCTATTGGTTCATCAATGATCCAATCAAATGAATCCAAACGTGGAACACTGTTCAGCATCGTCATCTTTTAGGACATGCCATTTTGTAACCGATGTTGTTAATGGTGTTGGGGGACCCCTGACCGAGACCACTATTAATTGAATATTTAACTGGATTGATTAATAATATGGCCTACGTCACAGGTGGCAAAACGTCTACTGGAAAGAGAGATTCTTGTGAAATCCGACATGGTGGAGCTGCTGGGGCCGCGTCCCTTTCAAGAAAAATCCTCTTATGAGGAGTTTTTGGAAGAATTCGAGGAACCGGCCGGGGACACCTCCCTGCCCAAAGGCCTAAGGAACTGGAACAAAGTCACATGGGGCCAAAAACACTCACAGAATGAACAAAACAAATCAACTGCTTATTTGATGCAAGGAAGATAACCATGTGGATTTTTTGGTAAGGACTATGCTGATCATGTGTGTGTCATTTAATTATTTTTAATGAAGTCACAAAAATCTCAAGTGATTTTCAGATGACTTTAATTTCTCAAGTGCACGAAATAAGCCATTACCATAAACAGTATTAGGTCTTATTTGTGGGTTATTTAATGGCTTCATTTTATTTGAAATAATCATAACTCCTGCCTTTGATGGCAATAGACATCCAACCAATTTTGGGCATTACTTGCAAACAAAATAGATATACCTTGGAAGTATAACACTTATTTTTATAGTATTTTACAACTATTTTGCTTTAAGAAAATGATCAGTAGCACATTTTTATTTTACATAATTAGGGCCTGGTTTCCTAAAATCCCCAAATATAAGGTGCTGAATTTTCTGTTCACTTTCACAGATAGGGCCTGCACATATACTCCTTCTGTTATATTCTCACTAACTCGCTCAAATAGTTCACTAGAATCACACTACCTCACAATAAAGTATCCACCTACAGTATAACAAGTACTACATTTTTAAACCTGACTACTATGTACGTAGCGAATTGTTTATAATTTTTTTTTTTACAAATCTGCTGTAAAATAGGTTTCCTGTTGTTTTAAATTGAGTCTGTTCACTGTAAAGAGCATCACAGCTGTGCTCTATAAAAACACTTGGGGTCAAGAGTATTAACATGTTTGACCTCGTTGACTGCATCCAGTCAGCTTTAAGTTTGACAGAAAACATTTTAGCGTTGCAAAACATCCTCACAATGAGAAAGCATACAACAAAGCACAAGTTTCCAAAATGTTTAATTTATCCTCCCGCGGTCACTCACATCATTCGGGATGGTGATCAGTCCAGTCATAGATGAGCTAAATTGATTGAAAACTTGTCAATAACTAGACTGTCACATCTGTTCGTTGTTGCATATAACAAGCGTTGGCACTTGATTGTGTGTTTGGCATTCATGCATATTCACATTAAAATTTTCGTTCTTCCATCGTTTGGACTTGGAAGAGGGCGAACATGATTTCCTAACCCGCCCCCAAAAGGATGCTAGCAATCTATCATTTAGGCAATTGTCATAACAGCACACCACACCCTTGTCCTGCCTTGGCTCATGTTCTGGCATTTAGTAGGTTCTCTTACTACCCTGTCTGACACTCCAAAACAAAGCATTAATCTTCAGCGTGAAACAAGATAGGAGAAGGAAGGACCGCGTGACTGTGCATCTACTGTGTGTCCAGAGTTCAATGTGAACTTATTTGTTCCTCAGCACGGCCCGTGGTCCGGGTGGTACCGTATGCTCTATCTCTTGCTGGCCGTCCGCTCTGAGCTTCCTTCTGAGAGAGTTGCGCGCGCCGCCTCAAGGTTGCTTTGGCCTCTCCAGCTTCATTAAGGGCTCTGCGGTGGTGTCCGAGTCGCTGTGATGCTTTCTCTCTCGGGGGAGCTCCACCTTGCTGCAGCGTGTCCACGAGGGGGAGCGCATGTAGCCTCCTTTCACGAGCACGGCGTGCTGGGAACCTAGCACAAATGCATGCACTGATGGGTCATCAGAATTGAAAGCTGATTTCACTAACGTCCTTTCATCACTAAGACACCAACATCAATGGCCCCTCCTCTAAATTCACCGCTCACCCCATTGTTCTCTACAGGGTTTAGGTCGTGTACATTACGTAGATCACAAGTAACATTAAAAATAACAGAATACTAAAGCTAAACTTCTCAATAGCCATTTCCTTAAGGAGAGACACAACACTTAGTTTAAATGTTCTTAATGTGAAAGACCAGGATTGCACTTCTTGAAAACACTGTATCTTATTTACTTCATCATTTTTTTGAATTATCAATCAAGATTTTTATTCTGCTGGGTAGGACATGATAAAGATGTTTCCGTGCTACAACAGTGTAATGAAATTGCACAAGTATGGCCTGTGAAACCATTCTGAAAGGCTAACTGACAACAATCAATAACAATATGTCTTTTAAATGAAAACGTCCCAAGACTTTGTTACGGATCTTGTATTGGATCACACTATTGATCCACTAAAGAAATAGTGCTAACATAAACAACGGCATCGTAAAAAGGTCACAGTCAACGGCGATACGTTCCCCTTTTTCACCACTTGGCGGCAATGTGCAACTTCTGAGAAACGAGCACATTCATCGTGCAAAATTCTCAGCATGTCTGCCCATTGGAGTATTTTTCATGGCTCTCCTAAGTGCACAGAATTCCCACTGCCGCTTCATAAATTTCCCCAGAGCCGCGGCAATATCCTTTCACATTGGACACATGCCGGCTAAGGGAAAGGTTGATGGATGCCTATTGACTGAGGATTAATGGCTTCTCCACAGGATGTTAATTAGAGGGACATTGACCTGCAAGGCACAGGCTACTGAACCACAAACACTCTCCATCACATGGTTGTTGTTGTTGTTGTTAGGTCAGCAATGACAAAAAATGCATTCAATACCTCGAAGTACCCACAACCAACTATATAGCCCATCTACTCAATCATTTCCATTTTTGTGCCTAGTAATTTTGGTTTCTTGCGTGTAATTGCGCATTCATACAAAGCTTTGTCATTTTGCATTCAGAAAATATGGCAAACTCTGTTACAGTAAAATAGCTCTTTCAGTTGTTTTTGTCCCCCCAAGTACCGGCTTGTGGCCATCGGGGAAAACATAAATTATTTAAGGACACGCTTTTAAAATGAACTGCCTCACCCATCCACCTCTCTCTCCTTCATTAACATATCTCCCTCTAACGTCACCTGGCCTGCAGCAAAAAGTCTGAATTGTTCCATTTTAGTCTACGCTGAAATGTAAATTGGTACTAAACTGAGAGAAGCAGGAGAACAGAGTGGCTGGGTCATTTTCAATAAACAAAACCGAATATTTGGCTTTAATTTTTCTTCTTCTGATCCACAGTTAGAAATATTGTCTAACAATATAACTGTGGTTTACACGCAGGAGGAGACGAGAAGTTTGCACACCCCTGCTCAAATGCTAGTGTCGGCAGATTTAAAAAACAAACAAACGCAAAACACTACGAAGCTGACCGGAAAATTAACAAAGCAAATGTTGTGAATGTGCTTTTCACGCCTAAAAGCAATCTTCAGACTCCATTTCTCAGCCAATGACCAACTCTGACATTAAAGCAGAAGCACTATCAATGATGTTGATTAAACTTGTCGATAGTTGATTATTTATTTATTTTTTAATCATGATTAACAATTGTACCTCTTCATTTTGTCTAATGACACTTGGGTTGGATCATTATAAAAAGCCTGCTGGGTTTCAGGAGCCATAGTGAGTTCACCATCTGCATGCAGGATCATGCAGGATTCAGATCATGAATAAAACATGGGGAGCATTTTTTTCCTTTTTTTCCAAAATGTGGACGGCGCCTTCACACACCCGTTGCCTATGAAACACACGCAGGATACACTCTAGTGCCCTAGTCTTTCCCACCTGGGAGTATTTCAGTGTCACTAATGGCTGAAATAAAGCCATTTTGTTTCATAGTCTTAATAAATATTCAAGAGAAGCAAATACTCTGACTAGAGTCAAAGTGCCCTTGAGCTGGTCACCAGTGTTTAGTCAGCCTTTAAAATATTCTAAAAATGTCATCAGGTCGTGTCGTAAGGAATGTGCAATCGTGTCAGAATAACAAATATGGTCAACTTTTTTTCTTATTATGTTATAGTACTTTTAATGCTATTTTGTCCATTCTTTTGTGGCATGTCCTTTAAAAGGAAACTTCAGACAAATTTATTCTAGAGCGTAAAATATATTTAATGAAATATATAGTTTTAACACATCCAGGAATAACTCCACCTTTGACCTATTTTCCAATGTAATGGTTTGGGTTTTTAATGCTGGAACCATTTTTTTTTAACATCACAAAAACTGGCACTTGGTTATGCACATTGTTTTATACCTTCGGTCCTGTGGGACTCCATTTTTCTCCTTGGCACTACCACTGACAGTGATTTATTGCGTAGGGCTAATTAACTCATTGACTCTCACCGATGGTAATAGACGTCCAATCCATTTGGACTCCCAGTCAAAAGTGATTGGACTTCTATTACCATTAGTGGCACCGGACGTGTGACCCACCTGGCGGGCACTCATTGTGGTTCTCCTCATCAGAGTCAACAAAGACTTCGGCCAACTCCTGGTCCGACATGTCTGTGAGCTCGGTCAGATCGAGGAGGTCGAAGTGGACTTCCAAAGAGGAGACGCTGCTCAGAGGTTCTACAGGTGACAAACAAAACAGTTACCGGCATATTTTAAAATGAAAAGACACTCAAGAATCTGATTTAGAGAAAATTCTGGGGAAGAAATGTAGATCACAGACAAGAACAAAGCTTTCAAACTTAAGACCCCCAGTGTGTCAGCTATTATTCATTTGGAGACATTGTAAGCTTTTTCTTCTTGTCAGCCTTCTGATTTCATAACCAGATATCATTATTTTGTGTTTGTATGGGTTCGCTTCACGGTCGTGACGGCCCTTTGAGGGACATCCCAGCTAAAATGTGGCCTGTCATTTGACCTCACCTGGAAGCCAAAATAAGTGACCTGAACAGACCGAGTGTGTTTTAATCCACGTGTCCCAGAACTGATTTCAGTGTGAGTCGAGTGCTGATTAGCAGAGCTAGAGTGCAAAATGTCTGGAGGACATACATAGCGAGGCAGATGGAAGTCAGTCTGTGTTTCCATGTGACTCGGTCTGCTTGCCAAGTCTGGATTAAAAAGGCTGCGTGGGTGTTAAAAGAAGCTCCTACGACAAGGTGTTATCCTTCCCATTTCCACGCTATTTGTGGCTGCAGTAAAATACTAGAATGAAGAGTGTGGAATTTTAAAAACAGAAAGGGGTAGGGAGGGTTTCCCTTTCATTAGTCTTTTCAGTCTGCGTCAAGATGGACGAGGAGTTGTCTCCCGGGGAGTCCAATTATGACATTCTCGTCTATAGCCTGATAAAATAGAATGGCAGCGTTGAGCTTTGATCAGTCTGCAGCTTCTCAGCCTTGACATCAGAATGAGGAATGATGGGAACAATAAGGAAATGGGGGTGTAAAAAAAGGAATACAGATGGGGTTGAAAGGGTTGCAATGTTGGAGAAACAAAATTGGTGAAGTGAAGAAATGAGGATTTGACAGAGGAACGATGGATGAATTTTCCATCTGTCACTTCTTTTTGGGCAATGCTTTTTTCTATTCATTTATATATATAAAAATCCCTCCCATCTTTCTCTCCCACGCCTATTCTCCATAAATAATTGATCACAAAGCTTTCTCTTCCAGACAGAAAAATTGCTTCTTTTTGTATCATGTGTGTGTGTGTGTGCGTGCGTGCGTGTGTGTGTGTGCATGTGTGTGTGTGTGTGTGTGATCATTGACATGTATCCCCCACAAAGGGATGATGCATAAAGCTTTAGTAGCCTGCAGCCAAATGGGTGTGACCCTATGGTATACATTCGACTCACATTTCTACTATTGTCAGCCTGTCTTCATTTCAGCATTTCATTTTCGTGATTTGAATGTGTTTGAAATTAAGGCCCTTTCAATTAAAAAAAAATACTTCAAAAAGATGACTTCCAAACTAAATGTTAAACAAAGAGAATTACAAGTCATGTATTTAAAATAACCACATGATTCTTTGGACAGAGATAAGATACTACTAGCTAATATCACAAAGCCTGCCGTGGGTATTTTTACGTGTTTGATAACAAATTTTTATTAATTAAAACTAGGCGGCTGAATTGTGCTACATAGTAACCATATTTTAGTTGACATTTTCAAGGTCAAAGGTTAATTTGTTTGAAAGGAGTACCAGAGAAACATTTTATTTTGTTGTTAACAAGAAATCATTTTGATGTTGTATTGTTCATCATTTCAAGTGTTTTGTCAAAAATGTAGTTATGTTAGAGGAGTGCTTTTGAGTTTTTAATAGTGCCATTGTCAAATTTCTGAAGTGGAAAAACTAGATTAAAATCTGAATTATTTTAAAGAGGGTTTTGTTTGAAGGCATCACTTAGCTCTTTTGTGATTGGATAATAAGTGAAAAGAGGAAGAGGCAAATCTACAGATTTCGCATCATTTTTGCATCCTAAAAAATGGTAAAGAAGAATATCAGTGTTTATTTTCTCACCAGTAAACAACAGTTAGTGTGCTGGTGGAAACATATTTTCTGATTCTAGTTTTCTATGTAAGGAAGCATGCAAGATTTATTTTAATGGCTTTGTGTCTAATCTCTAATGGCTAGTCTACCATTTTTGGTTAGCGGCTACAATGCTCCTGGTAAAATAAGTCAATGCTATAGTTGACTTTATCATTAAATAAAGTGGCGTCCAGGCACACACGGCGAATTGTGCTGGCAGGACAGCCATTAGCCTCTGGATGAGCTGCCCCTCTGAAAAACTCTTTAGTTAGTGGAGCAGATAAAAGCTGCCTTGTCAAATGCAGCCCCAGTATTCAGCGCCGTGTTGCACTGATGTACAATGAGGCTTTTCAGCATTCTAGCTTCTTCAAGAATAGACGAGCAGAATATCTAAAAACTCCCTAATCATCGGTAGATAGGACTGGGAAAGATCTTTTGATAAAAGGGCTGAGATAACTTCTGCACTGACTGGACACTTTGTAGAATTCCATTCAGTTGGAGTGAACATCATCAGAACAATCAGACTTGCCTGCTGGAGTTTATTAAAGCTTTCATTCTCCTGAGCTTCTTAAAAGCATCTCTCCCCCCACTCACGTCTCTTCTCCGAGATGTGCAGCAGGCTCGCGGTGTGTCCCGTCCAGCCGCCCTCCTCCTCCTCATCCTGGCCCGCAGCGTGCTGCTGGAACGCCTCCTGGGAGAGGTTGCCTGAACCAGAGGGCTTTAGCAGCTTCTGGATGTCTTTACTGGGCTCTAATGGAGCACAATCACAGAGTGCAGGAGCAGGTTAGCATTATGTGAGTGCAAGCCCGAATGCACTTGGATGTAAATGCTCATGTATAGTCTTTGTGGAGTACATGTGTCAGTAGAAGAAAAAAAACCCATTAAAAACACACATTGACTTCCAATCCATTTTAACTGCGATTTAAAATGCGTTGAACGTCTATGGCCACGTGACCGGACGTTTCGTCGAAAGACGTTTGGTCCCCGGACGTTTGGTCCCCAGACGTTTTGTTGATCGTACGTTTGGTCCCCGGACGTTTGGTCGACCGGACGTTTGGTCAACCCGAGGTTTGGTAGAACGGATGTTTGGTAGAACAGACGTTTGGTAGAACGGATGTTTGGTCGCCGGGTTCGCTCGCTGTCAAATTATGACAGAGTTTACTGTTGATATTTTGATATTAGATATTTAGATATTAAACCCACTCTCTCTCTCTTATGATTATAATTTTGAGAGCTGGTTTCAACAGTAACAACCCGGCGACCAAATGTCCGTTCTACCAAACGTCCAGGGACCAAACGTCCGGGGACCAAACGTCTTTCGACGAAACATCCGAGTACCCTATGGCCGTCAATGGCAGTCATTGAGATATTATAACTGGGCTTTGAAGCACGAGCCTGTATTACGTCTGCTGAATGGTAGTGTCAGATGGGGACTACCATTATTTTTTTTTCCCTCCTTCTGATTAAAAATGTGAAGACCTGAAGAGGACATGATGAATTCTTAGCGTTGGTGGTAATTACTTCTCGATTTCCCCAGAGAGCTCCAACAATCTTGTGACCTTGGCAATGGGAGGAAAATGTTTGGTGGAGATGTTTAGAGCGCAAATTGGGATCGTAGGATATCAAATGAAAATGCAAATGGCTTTTTACATTGCCTGTAAATGCCACGCCACCTGCTGATTCTGCTTCTCGAGTGCGAGAAAACAACATCACAGCTTCTTAGCTGTCATGTCTGCTGTACAAGCAATTTTTGGATGGCGATTCAGACTTTCAGATGAGTAAATGAGAAAGCGAAGTACAATGATGTCCTGTATGCTTGCCAAAAGTCAAGCCAAATTTCTCTGCACCGTAAATCAATATATGTTTATTACACTCGTTGATAGCCATTAATATATGATTTTAAAGCCTTCATCTTTTTCAACACTACACTGCTGGGAAATCCCATACGTGCACCTGAGCTATCTAAGAAGTTCACATGATATAAGTTTCATTCTACTGAATGCTTTTCGCCACGAGTCAAAGCAAATCACACAGGTTCAGACAAAACTGCATAATGTAAATAGATTCATAGGATGCACATATTGGCTATTGCAGGTGTGCCTTGACAAATGATTTCAAGCTTTACAATGATTGTGAGGCTCCACTGCTTTCACAATGGAACTATTTGTGACCCTTTCCCCGACGGATCTTTTTTTTTCACTCTTATCGAATTTAATCTACATAAATGAATATCCCTTCATCATCAAGTACCAACATGAATGTAATGATAAGCAGAAGGAAACCTTGGCCGGCTGAATACAAGGATATGCTGACCAAACGGCTCAAAGGCTTGTTTCATGCAAATATATTCCAAAGTCAAAGAGAATTCTGACACTTTGATAAAACTCAGGATTTGAAGCCAACTATAGAGCCAAAACTCACTTTTTCACTACCTGATGCATATGGCAATATTATATACTATGCACTCCACTATTGAATTTGTGAGTCTTGTGGCAAAAAAATGAGGATCAGGTAAATCATTTTCTAATCTTTTCCATTATGGTGTTGCACAAGTATGCACACCCTCTTAGAAAAAGAACAAAAGTAGTTTTTTTCCGAATTAAATGATTACATCTAAACTTGTGTTAAATGGGACTCAGACACACTTACCAACTCCCACCATTAAAATAGTTTATGATTAACTCCAGATAAATTTAAACTGCTTTAGTAGTTTTATTGTGACTTTGTTTCCTTATCCTTTTTCTTTTTAGCAAAGTGCTTCATTCTGATGCCGACTGCTGTGTTGAGTAGAACTAAAATTCAACCTTGGTCCCCTGAAACAAAGGTTTTGAAATATTTGATTCCAAAGGTATGTTTGGCACAAACATGACACTGCTTATTTGCAAAAGAAACCCACACCAACAGTCAAGCATGGATGTAGGAGCAAATGAAGAAGTTTTTTTTTTTTGTAGAATGTGTGGGCTTAGACAAGATGGAAGGCAGTATGAACAGGTAAAAATAGCAGCTAGCACAAAAATTTTCTAGTTTCTGTGAGGTGGTAAAAATGTCAGGAGGACCTGTCTCGATTAGAATATACAAACTTTATTTGGGGTTAATTCTAACACCAAAGGTTGGAATGTTAGTGCTGACTCCCATTTAACACTAAGAAAAATGCCTTGAAATGAATTATGACAACATTCTGGCCATGAAAAAAAAAATCCCTTTGATTTATCACCTCTGCCAGGATAAGCGATACGGAAAATGAATTATATGAACGATTCATCACTACGACCACCATAGTCTGGCTTTAGCACGAAAGTTAGGCGACCCCATTTTCCTGTCAACAATGCAATGCAGCACAGGGTTATTGTGTGAGGCTTCCCCACAAGCGGCTTCTCTGGACGCCCTTCACACAATGCTTCCACTATTGTAACGCAATTTGTCTCTCATCAGTACACTTTCTGCATGGCTGACCTACAGTATGGTGTGTTTGCATAAAAGAGGCCCTCTTCTTCAGCGATGAGTTTGCAACTTGAGAGTGAAACCTTCACAGCGCAGAAACACAATGACCACGGTATTTCTTGCCCGACACGTGAACTAACTCTTGAAAAAGGAGCATCAAGTGCACGCTGGAGGATGCGCATCAGCAGGTTGGATGTTCCAAATGGACAAGAGAATCCGCAAATCATTGTACATTTTTAATTTTTTTTAAAAAGATGGTGAATAGGGCTCCTACCTGGGCTGGGAGCCCCTCCCTGTGCCTCCATGCGGCTTAGCCAAGAGTGTCCTGTTGTTCACCTCACCAGCATCCGACAGTGGAGGAGAGATGAGCAGGGGGGGAAGATGGGAGAGGCAAGTGTGTGTGTGTATGTGAGTACAAGTGAGAAAGGGAGAAGAGGGTGGGTGCTGAAAAGCTCTGTTCCCAAAGACCGTTCCCTTTTTCTGTCCTTTGCTGTCACAGATATCCCAAACAGGTGTGGCTTGCTCGCTCGGTCCACCTGCCAAGACGGTCCATCAAAGCCACAGACAAAAGGTCCGCCGCAGAGGGGCAAAGTGGAGTTCTGGGAACAGCCACATCACAGCAAATTCCTCAACTCACAGGTTTAGTGAGCGCAGCATTGTGAGGCTTTGCTTGACATGTATAGAATCCACTGAGATTCAAAGCCAGAGAAGGGAGAGGGAGGGGGAGGGAGGGTGTAGCTTGGCTCTCTGCCCAGAGCCCAGACGGGGGAGAGAAAGGCTAGGGGTGTCAAAGGGGCTCTCCCGTGGATGGCCATGAATGAGAATGTGATGCAAGTGCACATGATAGCTGCCAAAATAGCTTCAAAATGCAGATCTGCAAGTTTTTTCTTGACATAGATAACTCTTTATAGGGCATTCTTTTTACTCATTGGTTTCCATTGACGTTTTGGCCATAGAGCCAGGCATAGTATGTGTCTACCATTATTTACTGTTAGATCTGACAAGTGCAACAGAATGTAGGCTATATACGTATAAGCTTCTTGTGCGGACCATGTTCAATATTTGCATCATTTGCTGCAGGCTATTAAAAGTGAACAGTCTTGCTATCAGGGGTTAGATAAGCAATATCCATTGTTTTCTTAAAGTACTTATTTGGTCCAATAAAATGAAGATGGAAAATATGCCATTGGCATTTGAAATGTTAAGTAGGCGCCTAATGCCACACCTTTAACTAAACAAATCATGACCTGAAGGAGTTTCCTTGGTGAGGACTCCATCTTGTGGACAAATGGTGAGCTTGCAGGTTATTGTTTGCAACGTTGGTAAACGTTTTTGCACCGAATAAGCCCAGATTCTTATTACATTTTAGTTCGAATGTAAAAAAAAAACTTAAGTAAAGAGGGAAATTGTTAATATAATATTAAATCGAGTGTTATTTTCCTATTACCCTTGTGACTGCGCCTATTTTTAATTAAGTTTGGTCCTCCTGCTTTGCCGTACAAAGCATAAACATGCTCAAGCAGCTGTCCCTGTCCTTTTGCTTTAATTGCAGATCTCACGTTAAGTTCTCACTTTAAAAGATAGACTCAATACGAATTGTTTATGTTACATGAAATCATGGAGCCTGTCATTAAAATCAATCCAGGTAGGTTGGACACGAAAATGAATTCGACGCCATCGGTTGCTGGAATTTGTTAGCTCAATGCTCCCGTTATCTCAGCAGGAGCAACAAAATGGGACATCCGTCAAAAGATTTGGGACTACATCGAAGACAACGATCTGGCGAATTTTCCGAGGCCCGTTCACAATAGAATCCCCAATTTTAAGGCAAGTCCAAGGGAAAAACGTGTTACAGGCCTTTTGGTGTTCTTTTTTATTTATTTATTTATATTTTCTTGTCGAGACAACATGAAATGCATTGTTGCCCAATTTCTCTGTACGCTATTCCCTTAAAGGGCAAGTGACTGTTTTTACGGGGAAAAATAATTTAACCCCATTAAAAACTACGTGGACAACATTTTTTTAAAATACTATACAATTGCTTTACAAAAGTGGCCTAGATAACTCCAAATGTGCCACATACTATATTTAGATGTCAGTTTTCCAGGTTTCAATTTTAATAATTAATCATCCCAGTCAGTTTGTCCTTCCATGGTTCGCGGGGGGTGCTGGAGCCTATTCTTGCCAACTTTGGGCATGAAGTGGTTGACACCCTGAATAGGTTGCCAGCCAATCAGAGGGCACAATGAGACAAACAACCATTCACCCTCACATTCATATCAAAGGACAATTTGTGTGTTTAGCCCACAATGTGTGTATGTTTTTATATATGTGTATATATATGTATATATATTTATATATGTGTATATATATGAGTATGTATATGTATATGTATATATATATATATATATGAGTATGTATATGTATATGTATATATATATATATATATATATATATATATATATATATATATGTGTATGTATGTGTGTGTGTGTGTATATGTATGTATGTTCATTAAAACTACATTTTAATGAATAAAAAAGGTATTTTTTTATTATAGCCCCAAAAATCTTTCTCAAGAGGACAAAAAGTTTACTAATTGTATTTTACTGATGACATGCTTCCATCAGCTCAACACAGCTTAACTTTGCTATGCTACACTATTCTTTGCATTTCCTGGCCAGGGTGCCGTTGAAGCGTGTAACAGGCTGACAGCCCTGCAGGAATTCAAGTCCAGTCAAACCATCAAAATAAATCCAGACAGACCTCAGCAGCATGCTCGCTTTGTCACACTGGAAGTAAGTTGCTGATTTCTAAACATAAACACTCCTTGTTTTCTTTCCCAACCAGGGGGCTTTCACTGCTTGCCCCAAGTTGTCTGAACTGGAAGTGTTTACCCAGACTGCTGAGGTGAAGGTGGACCCCGATAAACCTCTTGAGGGGGCTCGACTAGCAGTGCTCCAGGTGGACGCTCGCACCAAGAAGCAGAAATTAATATCTGTCATTTTTGTTGGGTTTATGACAGATTTGTTCACATAAAGGATACAAATAATCAGCTAATTTCAATGCCAGCAAAAAAAAAGTACTATGAATGTCCTTGTTACAATTTAGTGTGTGAAATGTTCTTGATGTTCATTGAAAGTGACATGTCATTATTATTATTTTTTAATTATTGGTTATTATATACATATTTGCAGGCACATAAAACCTTGTTGGTCCCAACTCCTCGTCTTCGTTCCGGCCTTTTTAACAAGATAGTTCCCCCAGCGGGAGCCAACAAAGAAAAGCTGCGCATTTGCTCTTCTTCTCAGGTTTGAGCCTTATCACAAAAGGTTTCCTCATTGCAGCATCGCGCCAAAGTTGAAATTTCTCACTCGCAGGGTGTGAAAGAGTTCAGTGTGCCAATTGGCCTGGAGGACAAAGTCAAGGTGGACCTTGTGGTTGTTGGCTCGGTGGCTGTGTCAGAGAAAGGTGGGGAACTATGTTTTTATTTTGGTGTTTTGTATTTAAAGAGTGAAAGAAGCAAGCATAAACCTCCAAAAGTATAAAGCATTAATCAAGTAATTCAAATTTTGTTCCAAATTAATATTTAGATTTAGTTTTGACAGCCTCCGTTGGCTGACCCAAGATTATATGGACTGTTGGAGTATTTTTTTCTGTGATTCCCATTCTGCAAAAACAATCTAACGTGTCGGAATTTCCCAGGTTTCCGCATTGGAAAAGGAGAGGGCTTTGCTGACTTGGAGTATGCAATGATGGCCTCAATGGGAGCGGTGGATGAGTCCACAGTGGTGGTGACTGTAGTGCATGATTGTCAGGTTAGTTTCTTTGCTATTTTTGGGAAATTCTATAGAAATTTCTCAGTTGAGCTCTTAGAGCTATTCCAAATGATTTTACTATTTAAATTTATATTCTGGGGTGGCACGGGGAATGGCGTGGTTATCACGTCTGCCTCACAGTTTTAAGATCAAGGTTTCAATCCCAGGGCTCCACCCTTACTATGTGCAGTTTACATTTTTCTCTCTGTGAAAACAGCTATTTTGTCCACTTTCTGGAAATGATAGCTTTTGTAGGTCTCTTTTTCCCACTATTACATGTCATAAGAATGAAATGCAGTTGTTGTTGTTGTTTTTTTTAAACCAAATTCTTTTGTACTTTCTCTTTTGATCTTTAGGTGGTGGACATTCCCGAAGAACTTATGGAGGCACACGACCTGACAGTGGACTACATACTCACACCAAGCAGAGTTATTAAGACAAACTGCCTTCTTCCAAAACCGCAAGGAATCATCTGGACTAAGGTAAGGGGAACTTTGTCCCAAACCACAGTTGCACCGCTAATTTATTCACGTTCCCGTTTAGTATGGTAACCAAGTTAAACTGAAATAAGCGAAAACATCTTAATCACAAGTTGTGCCAAGAATGAATAGAACCTCTACCAGAGATTAAATAGGGTGATTTTTTTCTTATGATTTAATTGAGTTGTCCACATCAATCTTGACAAATGACTGAGGGCCACTTGAATTTTTGATTTTTTTTTACATTGGTCTCACGTGAGACACGATCGCCACGTTTGTCTTGTGCGCAAAACCTCTGTCCTCTTCAACCGCTGACCTCACTGGCAGGAAGGCCATGTGTGAAAATCAAAGCGGAGTCTGCGTGGGCTCCACAGAGGCAGGGGTTTGTGTATAGGGTTGAGGGAGTTGTCGGGTCAAACAGGCCACTGTAAAAACAATGGCCTCATATATTCTCGGGTCCGCATCAAAGGCAAACAAGCGGACACTCTAAGATGCAACAAATCAAGCCAGCGGTCTTATTTTTAACTGCTCAGGAAGTGAAATGTCCGGCTTCTATAAGAGGAAGGGATTGTTATTATGACACAGGCTTGAGCCCTATGAAATGGCACACATTAAATGATCATTTTCTCTACTTTTGTTATTTGCTGATGTGCTGCTTTGGATCAAACTATTCGCTTCTCAAACTAATGTTGTGAGGGCTCCCTCTAGTGGCACGTGACAGAATGAGTAGTGTTCAGTTGATGTTTGTTTTTCATTAACAGCCATTTGAGTCCAATCCATTTGACTATGGGCTTTACTGCATGCATGTATGTCAATGGCCCTGAAACATGATCATTCAGCCCTCAGAGTTTAAATGAATTTGGTAGCAGGCAATGAGTCACTTGCACTTTTAGACCGCCATGGTCTTTCAGCATGACTGAGTTTGCCCAGTTTTGTGCCCTCAGCTTTACCCCGAAAAGCTGGAGAAGATCCCCGTCCTGAAGAAACTCCTGGCCCTGGAGGAGCAGGCAGGGAAGGACGTCACCCTTGGGGAGGCGCCGCCTTCGTCCGAGCCTCTATCGCCAAGCGGTCCCCCCAAAAATCCCAGCCGACGCAGGCCGAGGCAGAAAGCGGCCCGTCAGGATGTCCGGGAAGAACCCAAGGAGGAGAAGGGTGCGGAAGCAGAACAGAGAGCCAGACAGCGTCCTGCTCGAGTAAGGAAGGAAAGTAGAGGAAGTGAGGGTGAGGGTGCCGAGTGGAGGAGAAGAAAGGGACAAAATGGAAAAAGTGCAAAGGAGAAGAGTTCAGAGGAGACTGGGAGGGAAGTTGTGAACCCCAGTAAGATCCCGCTCAGTGTCACCACAGTATATCTGGGCGGCATCCCCACCGGGTTACGCGTCAGCGAGCTGAAGATTTCCCTCCGGGAGAGAGATGCGGCGCCGCTGCGGCTCACCTGGCAGGGAGCTCAGCACCGCGCCTTCTTGGACTACAGCGACCCCCAGGCTGCCGAGAAAGCGCTGGAGGCGCTCCAGGGGCTCAACCTGAATGGGCACAGTGTGCAGGCCGAGCTGGCAAAGAACCAGCGCCGCAGCAAGAGACTCGGCCCTTCCAATCGCAAACCCGAACCTGCCCCCGCACCGGCTCCGACATCCGACAACACGGAAGTCGCCGAGTCCAAGGGTGAAGACCAAAAGCAGACGGAGCAATAAAATCTGAAGAATAACTCCACTAACCTTGAAATGCCTTATAACATTTTGGTTTGGTGACTGTAGAAGCGCAATTTTCTATTAAGAATTGTTGAAATAAAATGTGGAACAATAGTGCATGAAAAAGTGTGGATTCTCCTATTTTATCAGTCATTAGCGTGTCTGTATTTGGCGAATATTCTTCGCATGTTTTCAAAAACGTACACTCGCTGAACTGGATTTTCCTTTCAGTGAACTGTCAACTGGGCCTCGCAGGGACAACTAGCGCCATCGTGTGGCTACATTTGAAAAAACTTCGTTTTCTTAATGTATTCTAAAATTTTACCTTACATTCATTCATTCGTGGGGGTGCTGGAGTCTATCCCAGCTAACTACGGGCACCAGGCTAGGGATACCTGGAATCGGTGGCCAGCCAATTGCAGGGCACAAGGAGACAGACAACCAATCATAGCTAGGGGCAATTCAGAATGTTCAACCAG
Source organism: Stigmatopora argus (assembly GCF_051989625.1). Taxonomy (NCBI): domain Eukaryota; kingdom Metazoa; phylum Chordata; class Actinopteri; order Syngnathiformes; family Syngnathidae; genus Stigmatopora; species Stigmatopora argus. Next base: position 9,792,383 of record NC_135388.1, on the reverse strand, counting down.
CCTACCCTGCATGTTTTGAGATGTCCCCGGAGAAAACCCACGCAAGCCCGAGAAGACCATGCAAACTCTACACAGTACGGGCCAACCTGGGATCAAACCCTCGAGCCTGGAACTGCGAGACTGACCTGCTAACCATTTCCTTAGGGAATATTATTGGTTTGAGTTAAGACTAGGAAAGAAGTATCATATATTGTGATACATTATTATTATTTGACATGTATAATTTACAATAAAATATCCGAGTTATTCTTATCTCTCAAATTTGCAGCTCCTTATGTATTTTAATTATTATACTATCTCCTTTTAATATTGGATTTTACAGATTCCCTCAAAGGCCGTCGTTTGTGTCATTAACATTTATTGAACATGGTACAATATCATATTTCTCTATTGTAATTAACCTGAGCTCATGCAATATTCAATTAGGCCAACATTTTCCAAAGTGACCTAATAGTATTGCTATTTTGAAGAATTTGTGGCAGATGGCTTCAGGTGAGTTATTTTATCTTTTAAACAACACCACGAAGGCACTTTCCTGTTTTGGCACACACTTGAGCAACTTGCTGTTTGTGTACAAAATGTTCTCAGTTCAACAAGCCATGTCAGTCAGTCTCCATCCAGCCAGGCAACCAGCCAGCGGGAGCCTTCTTCGGCCTTTTTGTGGAGCTGGCATGCCGGTCAGGGGAGCAGCTGTGGTTAGTCATCTCGCCCCCTTTTCCTTGCCACACCTAAATCAATGTCATCAGTTCAATTGGGAGATTCCATTGCTGCTCTGCCATATGTTCTCTGTGAGTCTACACATGTATGGTGCTAAAATGCATTGCATTTTACTCGAGTGCAAAGCAAAGAAAGCACGATAACATATTCTATTCATCTTCTGTCCATGTTGGCTGACACCTGACATTTTCTTTGCTCATTCACCGGCAGTATGGACATCCATGGCATTTTAACTGGAATGATAAGGGAGTAAACGTGTTTCATTGCCATTGACGGCAACGGACGTCCAATCCAATTTGCCTAGCGATCGTTTTCCCAGTCGAAAGGGATTGGATATTATCGCCAATAGGTTGAACGTTTTTCCCCCCACTTTAAATGCTTCAATTCTCTTTATATATATAAAAACAAATATGCCAAAAGACGTTTCTTTTAGAGTCAACTCTTTTTTGTCCCATCATTCTGTACACCTGCTTATAAATAGAATGAGATATGTGAGATAATGCAATAATATCGAAATTTGTTTTCATTTTTGCTAAACATATTAGAAATTTTACACTGTATGCAACGTCAAAAACTATTGAAAACTTGTTTTAATCGAAATCTTTCAGAGATTGTCCTTTTTTTTTTTACATTTGAACAATCATAGTATTTGTATTTCACTATTTAAAGCTTCTACACAATTCAATTCAACACGACATAATTTGTTTTTGGAATTTGGAACTATTTCTTATTCTTTCTTTTCAACTTTCTCAATAATTGTAGTTCATGCTCCAATGCTTTTTTTTTTTTTAAATATAAACGTGTTTTCAAACGTATTCCTCACGTTCAAAAGGCGTTTAACACTAATTTAATTCATATATATGCTAGATAAAGAAAACATTTATTCATATTGTGTGAAAATGATATCAGATCGGTTCCATGTTTAAATGTATCCATTTTGAGAATTTATGTGTCAACAGCTCAACAAATATTTTATTTCTTTCAGATTTTAATAAAGATGACCCTCGCTAAATTCTCCAACAATATAGAACAGTATACAGTGCTGGCATTAATAAATGGCCTACTTATCCTAACGACAGACAGAAACGGTGCTTATAATATATCCTCATTTTCATTTTAAAACAAACAATAAGCGTTCTGACAAATATTGCCAATAAAGTATTTTTACGTCCTTGGCCAATTCGCCTGAAATTACAAATACGCAGGCCTTCAGAATAAATAAAAAAAAGTTGCGCTTATAGGCTATTCAAAAAGTGCCTTAATTATATTTATACAGCCTAAATGGACACCTAAAAATACAATGTCCACAATTCATGTCGCCAAAAGTCCAAAAAAGTGTATAATATGCCAAAAAAACGACAACACAAAAAATAGTGTGCTTTTTTTTTTTTGCTTTTTACAAGGATGACTTAGGAAAAAAATGACGAAAAGTGAGAAATTGTAGTCATCCGTGCTGCAGAACTTGGTACCAAAGGTCAGCAGACTCTCCCCTTCGCTGCTCCGTGATGACGACACGTAAAAGTTTGTATTATTATATATTATTATTATGATCACCAACCACTACAGACGCTCGCTCGGAAGAGGGGAGGGGAAAAAAAGTAGTCCGGCTTGTGTTTTGGAGAGAGGCCTTTCTTCGTACCCCCCTCAGTGGTTTTCTTTTCCTTTTCCTGCTCCTTCTCCTCAGCGGAATCGAACCTTCACATGACGCACGGTTTGATGTCCTGGTAGGAGACCTGCTGGTGGTGGTAGTAGGCGCTGCTGCTCGGTGAGTGCATGGCCGACGACGTCATGGCGTTGAAGGAGAAGACGAACTCCTTCCGGTCGCACATACTCGGGGACTGCGAATGGTACCGGGGGATGCCTAAAAAGAATTAAAAAAACCACGTTTATGCTCGGATAAATTTTTTTCATTTGCATTAAACCCAGGAATACACAAAATATACTATCAAGAATTGCCAGCCATTGACGGCGATAGACATTGGATTAGTTTTAATTTGGAGGGCAGGCAAATTAATCGTGTTTTCATTGCTACTGACCGACGAAAGAGTGTGTTTCAATTATTCAAATGAGGCAGCTAAAGAATTAAAAAATAGCATACACAAATCCTAAAAACAATAATTTGAATTTACGCATGTTTTTGGGGGTAATGTGAGGCGTATTCCCAATGAAAAATGCTCTTTATGAATTCAGTTAGAGTTTATGAGTTTCCAAAATAACCTTCATTTTGACTTCAGGTCTCACAGATTGAAATGTTCTCCTCGTATTTTTTTCCACGCGTTTTTGCTCCACTGAAATGCCCAAACCCACCCATCCTCTCCCCCCGAGGCCCTCGCTTGGCATAAGGTCAGTCCAGCGCTCCATCGCGGCCCAAAACTAATAATTACGCGGCTGCTCTTTGTTTTCATTTTTCCACTCCATCTGCTTCGCGTGTTATTGTTCTCACCGCGGTATTATTCGAAACCGGGGGTGTGTGGGGTGTGTGGGGTGTGTGGGGTGTGTGTGTGGGGCTCACCTTGTAAATCCGTGGCCGTGTGGCCGTTCTGGTGCAGGTAAGATTGCTCCAAGGAGTGCGTGGGTAGGCTGGGTTGCAGCGTGTTGGCCCCCGGGTTACACGGCGAGAGGGGCTGCTGTTTGATGTAAGAAACTCCGTTGTTGAGCGAGGCCGAGGCCGGAGCCGGAGCCCACGCCGACGCCGGGCTAGAGTAGACCGGGTGCGGCTCCATCACGCCGCCGCTGGTGAGCAGAGGCGAGGCGGAGCTGTCGTGGTGGGGATACCCCCCCTCGGCGGCGGAGCCAGCGCAGCTGCCCATGTACGGGTGGCCTCCGCCGTTGGCCGACAAGTGCGTCATGGAGTGGCCGGACAGAGCCATGGCGTCCATGTGTCCGTTCATCATTCCTATGCCGCTGTCCAGGGACAAGCCGTTGGGCGGACACGAGAGGCCGATGCCTCCGCCACCGCCGATGCATCCCCCGCCGCCGCCGCCGCCGATGCCTCCGCCGCCGCCGCCACCGATGCCGCCGCCGATGCCGCCCCCTTGGAAGTTATACGACTCTGGGATGTGGTTGAAGCCCAAGCCGTTCATCATGCTGTACATGGGCTTGAGCGCCTGGCACTTGCGGCGGAAGCCTCGCGGTCGCCTCCTGAAGGAACCCTCCTCGAACATGAACTCGCTGGCCGGGTCGATGGTCCAGTAGTGGCCCTTACCGGGGCGTCCCAGGCCCTTGGGTAGCTTGATGAAGCACTCGTTGAGGGACAAATTGTGGCGCACCGAGTTCTTCCAGCCCTGGTACGAGCCCCGGAAGAAGGGGAAGCGGCTCTGCAGGAACTGGTAGATCTCGCTGAGGGTCAGCCGCTTGGTGGGCGAGCTCTGGATGGCCATGACGATGAGGGCGATGTAGGAGTAAGGGGGCTTCTCCGGTCGGCGGATCCCCGCGTTGCTCTTCTTGGCTTTGGCCGTGGACGACGAGGACGACGATGACGAGGACGACGGGTCCATCACAGCGGTCTTGTCCGGAGCAGACATGGGGCTGCTCTGGGCAGGAGTCTGCGCTGGGGGCTGCTGGACCTCTGCCGTCATGAGTTAGGTTTCGATGTATTCCAGCTTCCTCACCTTCGAGAGCGGATCACAGGCATAAAGGGAAGTTTTTTTTTAGGACGGCTGTCTTCTCCGGGTTTTTAGGACGGCTTGTTTCTCCGGGAGCACTTTGTCGTTCCTCAGCTTTTCCGCAGTGGGATCACCAGTAGAACAGGAGCCGATGTCCACTTGACTTGCTGTGTGTTGTCCTGCTGACTTTTTTTACTTATCTGTTGCCATCACGAGTTGGAAGCTGCATGTCTTGGCCGGCCGAAAAAGGCTGGGGGGTCCCGCCCAGTTCCCCCTCCTACTCCAATGGTGGGCTGGAAGCACGCACATCTGGGTGCACTCACTCACTCACGCACTTTTTTTTTTTAACTTTCCTTTCGTTCTGAAATGTCCCCGTATCGTCAATATTTAATCACTTCTGTACTTTAATTAGACGAACATTAATTTCAACGCTTTCGTGAATTTCTACATTAATATTGGCTCTCACCCTTTCTTTTTAAAATGTTGATCTCAATTCAAGACTATTATAGTAATGCAATTAACCCTGATTAGGTAAGTGACTGTTTTTGTTATTAAAAAAAACAAAGATATCATACCGTGCAAATATATTTTAAAATTTGGCTTGATCTCATAATAGGTAATAATTTTTATATGAATTGGATGTCTATCGTTGTCATTTATAGGCAACAAGTTAAACAATGATAATTATGGGAAATAAATATATATATATATATATATATATATATATATATATATATATATATATATATATATATATTTATATATATATATATATATATATATATATATATATATATATATATATATATATATATATTTCCCATAATTATCATTGTATGTATATAAAGTTTAAACTGGAAAAACGGTTGTGAATTCTCATCTTTTAATGCTTTTAATGTCATTGACGGCAGTAGACGTCCAATCCCTTTTGCCTTTTCAACATCATTGCCAACCCTCTCAGTTAAAATGGAGTGGACGTCTCGTGCCCTCATTGACAGCTAATAAATAAAATTAGTTTATCGAGCTTGGCTCAATTTTTCATGTTAATGCACAGCCAATCTATATTTTTTTGTTCTTTTTAAAACATAATCTCTATTTAATGCCCACCCTCCACATTTCTGTAAACAGGCGAGTGGGCAGGATGTTTACACAGCAAAATGTAAACATGTTCACTTCTTAAAATAAGGGGGAAAAAATCTACAAAAAGCCCAGTTCGATCATCTTAATAGTCATTGTGATGTGCCCCGCTCATAGAAGACACGGCCTGTTTTGCATTCAGCAGAATATTGTTTGTAAAAGTCATAATATTTACGCAGAAAGGAGTCACCCAGGGAGTGAAGTGGGCGCTCTGCCGTGCTCTGAGCGCACAAGTGCGGCCGCGAGACCACGGATGGACGGACTTAGCTTCCAGACAAGTTCAAGTAAGTTACATTTGCATCACTTTAAACTGCTTTTCACTGTCCTTTGCCAAATGGTCATTCTCATTTGATCTGTTAAAAAGTTGGAATTCTTCACTGACATTTTTTTTGCAGCAGTGCATGCAAATCACACTGAAAGCTGATCAGTTTATAAGCTCAAACTGTTGACAGTAGCTTGCTTATTGTTCCCCGGAGAGCTCCATAACTGCAGTGCAACCTTTCCACCTCACACCGAGCTCAAATTTCCCTCTCCCAATACTTAAAATCACCCCCCCCCCAACTCATCTTTGTGTTTTGTTTCCATTTCAAAGAATGGTGCCTTTTTGCTTACATTCGGCAGCAGTCAAGTGGCATTTTGATCCAAAATTATTGTCATATTGGAAGGTGACATAGGTGCTTAATGAGAAGTGGACATGGATAAGTGAAGGTTCATATTATTCCAACCGACAAGTACGGTGACATTGCTTAAAAATTCATAAAAGGTGGGGGGTGGGATACTCATTTTATCAGCAAATGGACCACCCATGGAGTCCGCCCCACTGACTTAATTCCACCGTATCCTCTCAATGGAATCCCAAAATACAATAGCAAATTGATGCTATAGCTACTTTAAGGACTGCTGCCAAATAATTGCGATAAAAATAGTATGATTACCTTTGCAAATCTGTAAATGTATGATCAGCTGTCACAAACGTCGCTTTCATATGAATACATTTATTGCACTCTTGGTTTATTCGATGTTAGCAGCGTAAAGGAAATGCTTGTGAAATGGTGTCGCCGGCAGATTGTGTTCTTTTTTTCTCCCATTCTTCCATGACGTCCCAAGCAGCGTGAAATATTGGACAGCTCTGCATAGCCAGGAAAGCAGGGCCACTTAGGTGGAGGTAGACCGCAGAGTGCACAGTCCTGACAGGCCTTCCGGACAGTCATCTATACCTTATTTGCTACAATGAACCCAATATAGAACCCACTCCCAAAATACTTAATGTGTTTTCTTCTGTGCTCATTAAGTGCCCAAGAAACACACTCCGACACTGTCGCTTTATAAAAGGCCTTTAATTCAAATTTTTTGATTGGTCTTAAATTTGCAGGAGTCCTTTGCTCCTATAAATAGAAATGTTCATTTTCCTTAGTCAGTTGATAAACACAAACACTAAAAATACTTTAATGCTTTAGTTACAACAAAATCAAATAGGTTTTAAAAACAGTTCAGCAAAGTGTCAAGGATAATATGGAAAAAGTGACATGGAAGAAATATTTAATATAATAAACAAAAAATGAAAATATACTCTTGTTTGTAGTCTGAGAACACGTTGTAGAAGGAGGCAACTTGAAAGCATAACGTCAACTATTTTAGAAAGATATTAATAAGAATAACATTAGAAAAGTGGGTATATTAAATATTTGACAGTGACTGTACCTTTACAAAAAATATTGTTCAGTCATACGTGAAAAAGCCCTTGCAGCATTTTAAACTTGATGTAACAGAAATGTGAATTTTGGGGGCGTATGAGACAAAAATCCAACCAAGCTCGGATGCCAAATGTACATTTTGTGTTGTTTCAATATAAGGGACATTTTTTTCCATTCTAGAAATTCCAAATCCCAACATGGTAAAGTGAAACAAACCAAAAACATTCCCCATTTTCAAAGGATGAAGAATTTTGGAAGACATTTTTGAATGCGGGGGCTCATTTCTCAATGTATTTTGGACGAGCCAATGTCGCCTGCAGTTCATTGTCGCTTTAATTGAAAGCAGTGTGATGTGGAGCCCTCATCACTTTCCCTGCGCTGTAGGTGGCCATGTATATTTTCCTTTAAGTGCTGTTTATGTGAACGAGAAAGGACGGGCTGTCTCGCAGACCGCTGATTGCGCGCTTTTTGGGTCTCTTTGTGAACGCCAAGTGTGTTTGATGGCCTCTAACCATGCAGTTGTTGTACTATAAAGACTGAGCTTTGCACGCTTGCTCTTTCTTTTCATGGCCACAGCTAACAAAAAAAGTATACGCTTCTTATTCAGAGGACGTTAAGCACTGTAAGAGGCCATGAAACCAAAAACAGTTCAAGGTCATAACTTCAGATATACTGTATCTACTATTAGATCCATAATTCAATACTGTGGGGATAAAACACAACCACAAAAAGAACATCACAAGTGTTATTGTAGTTCTTTATGTCACGTTTTATGATGTTTGGGTAACATTTTAAAAACTATTTTATTACAGTTTAATTAATCCATGCAATTGGCAATATTCTATGAGCAATTTTGTGATTTGCACCAGACAATCAGATGACGTGTGAGATAAGTTACTTGATCATATTCTGTAAATGCACTTCATTGCATAGTGTATCGTTTTCAAATTCTTCAATTATTAATATTACCTTTCCCTAAAAAATAATGAACTCCAATTGTTTGAGCCATACATATTATCAGTTTTTTTGTCATTTTGCACTGTATATTCTTATTAGTGTTGGTATTGCACTGCTTTTGCACTTATAGGACACACACAATTCACACTATTTATTGTTCAAAGTTTTATTTAATTGCAACATGCTTTTTAAGATATTGCTGCACATTCCACAATCCATCATATTTAAATGACATCAAATTAACCAATAAGGTTAAGTGTTCTAAACTGAAAAAAAATGGTGTTTTTTTATTTTTTATTTCTCACAAAACAAAATTAACACAATGCAAAAACAATCAACACATCAATTCAGGTTTGAAAAAGAACAAGCATGCTAGATTTTAAATAGAAGAGCTTCCAAAACATGTTTAAAAAAACAAGCTTAAAATAAATGTATCAACATCAATTACAGCGTCAAATTACTTTTCTATTTGGATACAAGGGCAAATATGTTTGACTTAATCCATGTCAAATTAGTCCACAACAAAAAGAATCAAATTGATTATTTATTCTGTGTCCTCACGCTTCTATGTTATTTGACATTGAAAGACAGAATGTAGGATTTGGTGCAGCAGAAATGTTCAGTGTCCAAATGAGGTTCAAATTTTCAACAATAATAAGCTCTTAGATCATTGCAAAATTGGGCATCTCTTTTTCTATGCAAATTGATGTTAAAACCAAAATATTTATTTAACTCTTATAATACAAAAATAGGATAATTTATGTTCACACAAAGTTAACCTGACTAAAGGCGTTTATGAATTTAAAAAATCAGTTAACTTTGTAGGTAACTCAATGAATTGTATCGTTTTATACTGATATTTGTGTTCTGTATGCTTTTCAGACCAACACACTGTTCTATAGTGCTTTTAAACTTGTGAAAATATTAAAAAACGAACGCTTCTGTTAATAAAATGTAACAAAATAGAGAATACCAGACCTACAAATTATGTGTATCTTTTTTAATCTCTAACCATGATGGTGTTTTTATCCTTGTTTGTGTTTGTATATGTATATTGTAGTATATGATTATCTGATCTTTTTAAGAGAGTGAGAGAAAGATGTTTTGGTGAATTAGTTTTGTTTTGTATCGTACTATAGTAATTTATTCTTAACATCCGCTTCAAATCTGTTTTTAAATATTTGATGTATTAAACCAAATGTATTACATTCTGTACATGTCAGGAGAATTAACAATTCTCAACCCAAATTCGAAATTTCCATCCTCTACTGTGACTTTGATATATTCTTGTCACTATAGCATATAATACAAACTAGACTCTAAATAACACACATTGATTTGATGAATAAATTGTTCTTTGTCGAGGATGTGAGCCTAGTTGATGGTCTATAAATAAGATTACAATTTTCAAAGTCAGGTGACCCAATAAATCCTGTAAGGTTTTATTATTGTAACTCTTTAATGCACTTTCCCACACTCATTTTCAGCATTCAAAGCTAGTCTTCATGGTATAAATCAAATGTACGTCTATCGCCATAAATGGCATGCAATGAGTTTCTATAAAATACCGATACTGTGAAAAAACAAATTTAGAGTGTTTTAATTGAATTAACTTTGTTTTTATTAACACTGTATTTGATACTAGTAGAAATGAGGAAAAATACACTATTCATCCATTCATTTTCCATACTGCTTATCCTCACAAGAGTCTCGGGGGAGCTGGATCTCTGTGAGCAGTAGACGAGAGAAACCCTGAATTGGTTGCCAGCCAATTGCAGAAAAATATAATATTGATTATCAAATGAAAAAAAAACTATAATAATTGTAATATTAAAAAAAATAAAAACAATGACAGTCACCTGCTCTATAAAAGGTTAAATATCTTAAGTGCCAACTTATGGATAGCTGTCCACTGTCCCTGAAAAGGTTAATTTAACCATTGGAAAAAAAGAAAGAAAAATTATGCCTTTGCATCATGTCTCCTCTGCTTGCTTTTCTTCCAGGCAATATCTTCTCCTGTCCCACACCACGCATGGGAGCCAGTTAATGGCACTCCACCCTGCGGCTATGCACACCTCCCATGCAGCCAAACCCGGCACAATGCTTCTGATGAGCCGTCAATAATAGAAGATGAGACATAAACCACAGCGGCGAGGGCCCGAGCAGATGTTTCATAGCCGCCAATGCAGGTCAGTTGACCGCCATACCACCCCGATGGCGGTGGGCTCCTAAGCATGCGTTTACAAAATCTTCAGCGTTAACTTACTTGTTTTTTTTTTCTATTTCTTAAGCCGTTTTTTTCCTGTGGTAAGCTGATTCGGAAAAAGCAATCAAGAATTGCCAAACAGTCCCCTACAATTGGAGTTATCATCTCGGCAACCTGAGTTGGGTATTTTCAATCCGGCCGCCAATTCAAGCCACTTAATAATAAAGCAGGAATGAAACAAACACGGAGGAGGGGGGCCGCTCTAGCTTCCTGTCGTGCCGTTTGTACCACGGGGAGCTTTGGTAGCGTCTAACTTGATACTTTAGCCCCTTTGAAATGAGGGTACGTCTTCGCTGTCTGTGGGAAGGCAGCGGTCAGAATCAGTCAGGAATGTTTTGGGACGGTAACTGGATTCGGAGGGTAATGCCCGGCTCTCCACAGTGGAGCACGAGGGTGGGAAAAAGGCCGAAAGCATTTCCTGAGTGGAGGGGGGTCCCAGCGAAGCATCACAGGCGTGGGCATTGTGTGACAGCCACCCTGCCAGGTCTAGGCCTTCCATCCCACATGAAGAGAGTTGAGGACGGAAAGAAGGCAGAGAGAGGCTGCAATTAAAACATGTGGCAGCTTTGTGTCCAATGAAAACCTGTCAATGGGAGAAAGATCAAGAACATGATGTAAAATGGAGTGACACACTAAAAAAACCCTCACTAATTTCATTTTCACAGCACCAGAAGTCATTATAGGGGCATGCCAATAGTTTTGGCCTCCTCGTCAAAGTGTGAGGCGACATAACCTTTGAATTGGAAGAAATCATGGAAAGAGAATTAATACAGTTCATTTTCTTTCCTGATACCCTTTTTTATATTTAATTCCATTTGGCAGTGGTGTCTGCTTTGCCTTGTGAGCAAATATTTTACACACAAGTCGTACCTGGTTGCAAATTGAACCAACATAGACTAAAAGCAGCAGAAGTTAAATATTCTTTAAAAAATTGGGTTAAAGCTGTTTTTTTTTGCTACTGCCAATTGAAATTTACCATTAAACTAAACATACAACCAAGTTAATTTCACGCAAATGTCTTCTTGCTTAATGCTAACACAATAAAAACACCAGAGTTTCAACACATGTACACATGCAGTACAATATAACAGTACCCACAAGCTATTGTTTTTATATATATCAAAAACTAGCAATGTCCTTTACTTGGAAGCATTTCATGGTTTATGTCTGTTGTTCTTACTGCCTCCTGGTGGTCAAGACGTGCACACCAGGAGGATAGCACAATGTCCAATGAATGGGAGCAAAAAATGTACCTAAAATGATTCAATTCTGTGTTTTAAATTTCCGACCATATTAAAAGTTGTTAGTCCAAGCACCATTGTATCTGTCAAACATGGAAAACTGCATTTATTTGTATGCTAATGTGTGCAGTTGTGTAAATGTTGGGCTCATCCTGGGAATAATCTTTGTCCCAATGATGTAGTTGTTAGAGTACTTTTATTTCCACCTGCTACTGGCCTATTTCCTGCTTTATAACAATAGCGCTGGGGAAGCGGTGGAGTGCCAAGTGATTGATGTTGCGCTGTATTTGGCCCATTTTTCACATTTGGGCCCTGGCAGGAAGTGTCAATCCCTCACGTACTGCTACGCCAGCCTGCGGCAACGTTAGCCCGAAGAGACTTAATTTAGAAATCCATTTTTATGTTATTTTTCTGTAATTCGCGATGTCATTCTTCTCCAAAGACAAGCTGGCAGCTGCACATAAACACACTTTCCATGGCTTATAAATCAGTTTAAGAATGAAAGAAACTAATTCTCGCCACGCGATTGAACTTAGCCACATCCTGTCCTGCTTGCATCCGAGCCTCGCACTTTTAACACGTCTTTCCTCCATTATGAAACGTGAACAGCAATGCATCACATTGGCATTCTTTCCGTGCTGCACGGCAAAAGAAGCTAATCTGTCACTTGGATTTCAGCTCTTCTTTCTTTCTCCATTTCTAACTGTGTTTCTTTTTCTGCTTCCTCTAGACTGGAGTGGGCAGGCCTGTGGCTTTGGCCAAAGGAAGCTGTGAATTCTGGGGAGAATGGAAGATGTCTTCCACGGAGACACGCTAGACCCGCCCACGCTCGCTCATTACCCCTAAATGACCCCTGACCCATCCGTGTGTTTATATCAGAGCATGGAAATACGAAATAGTGATGAGTCACTCCGGCCGTGTGTTTACACTCTGGAGTCACGCAAGGAAGGAAATCAGCCACGGTCTGCTACAAGTGGCGAGCTAGAAGAGAGAATAGCTGCGGCCCCCTAAGCGCCGTGAAGGTGTGCCTCGTCCAGAACTGGATTTTACAGGATTTTCTTCTCCTGATCTCTACCAAACCGCTGTAAACTCTATTAAAATGGCAAATTAAGCAGGCAAAATGAATGGGCTTGTTTTCTTCTTAAGGATACCGCGAGGCAAAATCTTTTTCCTATTTCCTAGAAATACAAGTTACCAGGACATACAATTGTTGGAGATTAAAAATGTTAAGTGGACAATGTGTTATTTCTGTTTGTTTTTGCATCATCTTGCAAGAAAATATTGGAGGTGTCACTGTATATAGTAAAAGAAAACTAAATTCAAAATATTACTGCTGCTCCAGTTTAGCTTCAAACGAATAATATTGGTTCAATCATTCAATGGTCAATAGTTATTTGAATATGTGTCATTATTAAATATGCAAAATAGTAATAATGGACATTGCATTTTGTTTTTTAATATAATAAGTTTGCTTTTCTATTAAGATTGATTTCACTAATAAAAACATTGTTTTTCATTATATTATTTCTTTGCTTATTTTTAAAATATATATTTTTTTAATTTTACGTTCATCATCTCGCACGTGTTGATGATTTTTTTTGTATCTGTGATGTCCGGGTTGGTGGAAGTGGGCGTGGTCGCACCTGAAAGCTATTCGGGACCGAATAATTAGTTGTAGGATGTATTACTTTCAGCTCAAGATTAATACGTCGATCTGGTAAAATTAGTCCCTAAAATAAGTAGATCCAGAATAGCTTGGCTCTCCCGTTATGAAGACTTTGTCATCAGATGCATTGTGAGTATTTTATGTATATATTTTCGCTGTGCTCAGATGAAATGTTTGTCAAACAATAGACTGCTACTCGCAATTAGCGTTATAGTGGACTAACATTCGGGTTGGCGTTTTGCATGCTTCTTGTACAATATGGATGTTTATTTTAGCATGAAGACTAAAGGTTAACTTGTGTTGTGCAGCAGACCAGGATGGATTCTATGTTAGGAAACGGCTGAGGTTACAAAGTCATCTCGTGTTGATATTGACAACGTGTTGTCGCTGCTGCCATTAGTTGCGTCATCATCCCCTTCTACCATCGAACTCAGGATTTGTGAGTACCATTTCAACAAGTTGTACGTTCGTTTTGTATATAAAAACTTGCATTGCCCATGTCCCAAATACACCCAAACAACGTAACTTTTATGAAATATACTGTAAAATTTAAAGTGTCACTGTCATCATTTCCCCTCTTTTTCCTTTTCCTAAAGCTAATATTGTTTCAATTATAATGAGTGACTTTTATTATTGAATTGAATGCTTTTATTGTCATGATACAAGTATGATGAGATTAAAGCTTCACCACGAGCTGTACAAATAACAACAAACAGACAAATAAATAAGAAATAAATAATGAATAAATAATCAATAAATATGTTCAAAGGTTTTCATGACATTTAAGATAATTCATCATTTTTCATCCAAGTTGGAGACATCATTTGTTTTAATGTCTGAGGAATATTATTTTGTTGTATCCTCTCTTGACCAAAGAGATTGATTGGGTTTAAATGCCCTCTAATCACTAGTCAAATGTATCTGTTTTATTTGGAAATTCACTGAATTGGACGTCTGGCGCCGACATTGGCAGCCAACCAGCTTGAAATGGACTAAACCATTTCCTTTGATTTTACTGGGGAAAGATGATTTAAGTGACTTTTTGTTGTTGTTGTTGTTGTTGCAAGTATAGTTATGGTACCAGTTAAACTAATCTAAGCACAAATATGTTTCTTACTGTTATGTATTTGTTATGGAAACCTCAAACTCAACAAGCTCTAAAGACACATTGTGCTTTTAATTCTCCATATTTCAATTTCATCTGCGTAGAATTAACCCATTTTAATGCCACCTTGTTTCCTGGTAGAATTAGTGGGGCACTCACCTAGTTGCATAATCACTTTGTACAAAATTACAATATTGATGCTGTTCAATGAAAATATCACACTCCTAAAGTAACGTTACTTTAAATTAAGAAAAATGTTTTTTTTTCTTTCCCCCCCCCCCCCCTGCAAAGAGAGACTCAGTGCCAAATCTCCACTCTATCTTTTAAAAATATTTCTCACTCATGAATTCATAGAAATAGTCCCTCCTGGCCAATCTACTGAGTGACCAGTTGATTATAACTCTGCTATCAAGATAGGTCTGTACTGCACTTATCCTCTATAAATAAACATAACTAACACCTCATTGCTTTCCACGTACATAGTCACGCGCACACAAACACAAGCCACCTCAATAAGAACCAACGTTTTTGAGTTGGCCAAAATTCTCCTGACTTGTAACTCTTGTCAGAGGATTTGATTGATAGTTGTGCTTATCACCTATGATTAAGTAATCAGGCTTGCCACAGGAGATGGCCTCAAGCTTCTTGATTCCATTTCAGTGCAAATTAAAGGTCTTTTTCTTCATGTTTATTCTTGTGATTGGAAAAAAAAAAGTTGTATCTGAGCATTTTATAGGAGTCTCCTGATTACTCCAGACATTTGGTGGGATGCGTCCTCATATGCTATGAAGGACATTCAAAAGTCATGATGCAAAACTACATTCGGATTTTAAACATCCTGCATTTTAATACAGACGAGTTTACATTGTCGTAAAAATCGTGCAAAACCACTGCGATCAGCAAAGGTTTTGTGCTTGCTTTATTAATGTGTACGGGATGAGTAAACACAGTCACGAACAGGCTGTTGAGTGTGTCGTGAATGTCGACAGGAAGTATTGAGGCAAGGGGTTTGCTGGCCATTAGTCGATGGATGTTTGCTGGATCATTGGATGTGTTTTTGGGTTCATTGGCTACTGTAAAAAGAGCAAATAATGTGATGCGGTCAGTTTACAGTAAGATTAATTTTTATTTCCCCCCCTAATTTAAATTGATGTATTTTGCCTCAAAATACTGGTGCATGAATACTATATCAATATGATTTTGGGGGGAGATTTTTAGTAATAGCCCTTTTTTGTTTAAAGACATACAATAGTATGTCTAACTTGACAGTGTTAATATTGCTGTTCATACATACAAAGTGGCTTTGAAAAATACCATTAGCGCTATGGCATATGCTGTAATACTGGAGCTATGTTACTAGTGTGGTCCTCAATTGTCTTTGTGGTAGCATATGCACTTGTTCCAATAAACATGAAATAGCCCAAAAAGCAAAAGGATTTTGACAAAAGTTTGACATTTCCCTTAATTTAATAATGCACATGGATTCAGGCAGTCACATGACCACACAGTATTCATTCAAATGTCAACATTTCAATCAACAAAGACTTCTGTAGGAACTTGAAAAACCTATAATCCCGGAGGTGGTTTCGGCCTGCACAAGCAATATTTAATTTTTTGAGTTTAATAAATTCAGTAGGACTTTCACTGCATGTCAAATTGCAGAATTCCCATATGTTAATGTTCCCTCGTCCTCTTTGTAGAAAGGCTTGTGTGTATTCAAGCAGTAAGCATAGTAAATATTTGTTTTTTAACAGGAAATATCTGAATTTGCACATTCCTATTTATTTGTACATACACATTTCCGTCTCTTATGTTAATTTTACTAATTAGTCACTCACTAAATGAGTAATTTAACCACTGACTTTCTTTTGAGGTAAATTGTTTTTATTTGATAACTTTTTATATTTGAAAAGCTGTTATTATTGGAAGACTTGAATATAATTTCTGAATATTACATATAATTTATATAATAAATAATTATTGAATTGTTATATTTTCTTAAAAATCCTCAGCTAAATGTCAGTGTGCAAATAAATGTAAATAATTCAATTTACAGCATGATTTTGCTGCTACTGAGCTAAAATGAAAAAATGTCGAAGAAGCAACTTCTTGTTTCTTGTGTATAGTTATGGACTCTGTCGTGGGGAAAGACGGACAGATGGTCAGACCGACAGCCACATGGTTTCGTTTGACTTCTACTAATTCCAGGGAATCAATCCTAAATGACACCTACGGAATATGCAGAGCGGATTTTCCTCTGATGTAGATTGTGGTGGTTTGCAGATGAAAGACAGTCAAATAAATAAAGCTGTGGCAGGCAGGCAGGCAGGCAGAGTTCCTCTGTCCACGCAGCCCAACCATAATGGGAGACATACTGACACCCTAAGCCGGAATCCTACTCCTCCTTTCCCCACTGTTACTCGGAATACCCTAATAGTTTTGTAATTTATGTGTTACCTGATGAGATGACTAATTATCAGGAAGCCATTCTGTTCTTGTCACACTCGACTGATGCCATTTCAATCCCCAAACACTTCATTGAATGAACTCGACCGTATCAAATAGCGATTAACTTCCTCCAATCAATCTTTCCATCAGCTTTTGAGTCTGCGGGTTGCTTGGAGTAAGTATGCTAATTGTAAGACAATACTGGCTTGTCTCATCTTGGCTGGGATCCCCCGCGTGAGCCTCCTAAAGTAAGATCCTCTTCCTCACCGGGCTACCACCAAATCCAGAGCACAACAATGTTGTTGGCTCGTGGAAAAGCATACCGTGGCTTGAAGCGCGACAGGGGCTTAACATTTGGCTTGTTTTGTCTCTGGATAATTAATGGCTGTTTGTAAGTGCACGTAAAAATTGGGGTATTATCGACGTTGGTGCCACGAAGGTGATTGATTCCGATTGTGGTTGACTCCCGTCTCATGCACTTCAACAAATCACAGCCTGAGGTCTGGCCAGCCCCACACTGCACTTTGTCTGCGTCTCCCCCACATGACCCCCACAAAGATCCTGAGTGGACCCAGTGTAGGACGTCACTCAAGAGCTGCATTCACATGCAAATCATTTTACCTACATTTCTCGGGGAAACAAGATGATTTCTTCACACTTTGTTTCTTTTTCTGCCACTTTCTTGAAGTGCGCATGACAACAAATGCTGCAACTAAAGTCCAAGAGTGTGTTTTTGTGATAATCTCGTCGAACGTGGCCACCAGCAGTGCCGCCTGACCCAGGGGCTCAGGTGATAAGACCTCCATAACTCTACTTCATCCCTGCCGCTCATTATCTCCCTCCATCCCAGATTTACTTTGAGCCTAGAGGCTGTTTGCAAGACCGTCTTCCCCTCTCACATCCGCAGCCCTATTTGCCCCGGAGATTAGTTTGGAGACACGCAGGCTCAGTTGAACTAACCCCAGACACTTGACAACCTATTTCTGCGGGGGAAAGGGTTAAACATTTATTTTGACGTCACATAAATGAGAAAGAATTGAATTCGAACGTGTAATTGAGCGGTAAGTGACTTTTAATTCCAAAGTAATTTAAAAAGGAATTGAATCCGATTTTGAAACATAAACAGATGCTAGGCTATGTGTAGTTTCTTTAGCTGCGCTTGGGAAGTGAGGCTTTTTGGAGATCATCTTTGGAAAATATAGAATCACAAGTTTTCATCTTTCCTTGAGCTGATGACATTTTGCAGCATGTTGAAAGTAAAATGGGCAAATCTTGGTAGATTTGACTTGTTTTAAGGCAGTCGGTAACAAAGGTTTAAACCACTTCCTGACATTGTCTATTCATTTATTTTTCCGTGCCGCTTAACCTCAACAATGTGATGCATTTTTAAGTATCATATATGTTTTTATGGCTCTAATAGAATGTGGAATGTAAAAAAAAAAACACTGCTCTAAATTACACTGTTTCATAACTATCATTTTTTGTACGTCTCACAGTTACATTGTAATGTTGTTAATGCTTGATTTCTGAAAATCAATAGCCCTGCCAAAGGAGATGGACCCCACACAGCGTTGAGCTTTTCCTGTTAACCCCCCCCAGCCCACCCCCTTCTTAACCATCCACTGAATTACTGGCGAACCCCCAAAAGACAGCACTCAAAATCTTGGTTAAAACATAGACATCCTGTCATTTTTTCCCCCTTCCTGTTCAGCGAACACCAATGAGGGTCTCTCAGTACTAGTTATAAAATAAATTATAATCTCGCCAACAATTACCACATTTACTCATTTGTCCCAATTAATGATAGGCGGCAGGAGAGTGGGTGTAATGTGCATATTTCTTCTTTTAAATTCTCAACTGACTCTTAACTTTGGGGTCAAAGATCGGCTTAACACAACAGCTATGACAAGATAAGCACCTGTTTCTCTCTAGGAAAGTTATCCTATTACCTTCAATATGTAAACCTCTTAAAGGACCTGTACACATATGTGTAAACACTCACGTAAATACTGAAAAACACCCGGCCTGCTGCTGTCTCAGGGAAAACTCAAGCAAAGTCGACACAACCCGTCTTCGTAAGGTCGCGAGCCACTCCAAGTCACCTAAAAGTACGCTTCTCAATAAAGGCCACAGTTTGGAGCTTGATGGTTTGTTTGTGCGGAGACCTTTCCGTTGTCTATCATCGACTCGTTCAGGGTACTTACCGCACTTTGCTGGTCAAGTGAAGCATCTTATGTAAAAGATACTGGCATATCAGTTGAAGCATTTTTTTTCTGGATATGGCATTTTAAACTGAAGGGGAAAAAATCCCTTCCGACAAAACACAACAAATTTAGAACCTTGCCTGATTGGTTGTTTTGATATTGGTCCTATTGGCAGTGTAGCGTGTGATTGTGTGTTTGTGCCTCTGTTTCTCTTATGTAAGGTATTTAGACAACTGCAAACCATACTGGGCCTACAATCGCCAGAAAAAAAATTAGTCTGTTCAAGTGCTAACCAATTGCTAGTCAACTTATAATTTTTTTTTTAGGAAGGCAATCAGCTAGTTAGAGGCCTCACGTTCAACCCAGTTCTCTCGTCAGACTACTGCTCTGCTTTTTAAAAAAAAAATCACAATAGTATTTAACATACCTACCTTAAGAGCAATGTCACATTTGATAAAAATTTGGAAGAGTTTTCTGAGTGTGAGTCTTGGTGAAAGATTATTATATTTTTCTCAATTAAGTTTGCCAAAACCCCTAAAGCTAGATTCAAGAAAATGTCAAGCATGTCTTTGAAGCCATCTGTGGATCTTTTCAACTTTGATTGCTGTTTTTTTTTTGATTTTTTTTTTAATGACACCGATCATTTGATGCCACTGATTTCCTTTCCCAATCCTGGCTGTGACTTTCCCATACTTTTATTTGTCAACTTTCCACCTCGTATGGCATTTCTGCAAATAATTCTCATCCTCCTGTGGGATTTGCTACTGAGGCTCTGCTCCTCGTGTGCGGTATCCTCCTACGTGAGCAACTGTTTGCATCTCACAGGCATCGCTGCTAATCCATACATGAGTAAAAGGTCAGATTGCTCATGAGAGCATGCGTGCATGAGTCCCGCCACACCATTCGATGTTAATTAGGTCTGGAGATGTTGCAGGCGAGCATGTGATTAAACGCAGTAGCTTGAAAGTGAGGCTTCACAGAGACGTGAGGAAGCACTCGCGAAAGCCATGTGTGTGTGTGTGTGTGCGTGAGCCGTCACTCCTGGCCCGGGTGGAATGCTCCCCGCATGTTGTGGCCTTTCACTGAGCTTTATTAATCACCCTCCACAAGGCCTGATTTCTTGGCCTCCCGATCTGCAACCGTGGCCTTGACACAGGAGCGCGCTGTCCAAGAGCTCGGAGTCGGCACGCTTTTCTTTCCCACTGCATGTGGTTTCGCATGCGTGTCAGTGCAGGGGAAGGAAAAAAGAATTGACTGGTGCGGTTGATGGCAAGCGGGACCGAGGGGGAGGAGAGCGGGAGGGGTACCGAACTGGCAGAGCCGATAAGACGGGTCAGTCCAAATGAATGGGGGTCAGGGCTGGAGTGGTTTCAGACCCAGCCTGGCTAAGAAAGTCCCTGCAGGGCGCTCAGGGTCACTGAGTCACACAGACGGGGTGTGTGGACGTGCATTGTTTGGAGCTAGCCCGACCTGAAATGTGGCATCTCACACGGAAAGTATTTTCTCACAATTGTCCCTAAGAAAATGCCCATCCAGCTTTCATGGAACAACATTTTTAGCATGCAGGTTAGCTGTGGGTTTTAGGTGAATATGAAGATGGGCTTAATCAGGCAATTGATGCATATTGTGAAACGAATCATCATGCCTGTGAAGTAGTGCTAAGTGATAAATTTGTTAACTTTTTAATTTTTGGAATGTAAAAAATCAATAAGTTCTATACATTACTGTTAGGAAATGCGTATAATTTTTAACCTGAGCAATCCGGTCCGCATAATAAATATAACATAAATTTTCCTTCTATTACACTTAAGGGCTTTGTCGAAATTGACCTAAGAAGTTCAACTCCCGAGTGAATGTGGTTGTGGTAGGGCCCCTAAATGACGAGCCTTGAGCTGAGCCTTTCCCACCGGCTCGCTTGTCTGACATGAATGAACTGTAACTAGCGGCTTCGGCATTGATGAATAACTACGTGAACTTGCAAGACGCGTTGAATTTTGACGCTTCAAATGTACTAAGTCACAGTAATATGCTTCAATTTTGAGTCATTCGATGCATCAGTTGTTGTGGATTATTGAGTTGCGACTTTGCAATATCCGTAAAAAGAAAATTGTTATCCAACGAATCAATATCATATTATCATAATCAGTGATTTACACTCCTACCATTGCACTTATCTGCATCATACATGCTCCACAATGTGGGTGATCAATTTCATTTTCTTCAGGCAGGACTCTTTTCCCAGGCAAATTGTTCCTTGGAGAGCCACTGATTGTAGTTTCCACTTTCAGGACAGCTCAGCGACAAATACGTATGTTCATTGTCAGACCGTGTTTCTTTTTGCCTTTTACAAAGTGCTAAGTGTGCAGCTGGAACTCTAATCCTAAATGTCACACACTTAAAAATAAATAAAAAATCAAATTTCAACTTCATTTTTCCCCCTTCTTTGTATGTAAGTCAATGTTAATCGATAGTGGTAAGGTTGTAGTCCCAGTCATCGTGTCCGCAAAATCTGCACTCATGCGAAGTCTGTCAGAGCAATGAAATTTTGAAGCTTTAGTATAATATAAAATAAACGCGATAATCCTTTTTCCACATCAACGTTCAATGTTTTACCTATTTAATCGAGCTGATCTATTATTGTGCACAGGACTGTTGTCAATTTTCTCCTGTGAATAAACATTCATCAAGCCACTTTTCTGACTCGCAGGATTCCTGTAAATTTAGGAATGCTCACTTCTGACTTTCCAACTTGAATAGCATTGAATTGATTGGGGCACTTGTTCACATTTTGATTGGTAACGCTCCCTACTCCTCCACCGAGATTGCTCTTTTCGCCCAATCATAAATTGTGGCATAACAATGTCAGTTCAAGATTCTCAGTTTTCAGATGACGATATTTTGCAATTTTAGCAATGCATGTTTTGTTTTCTCTTACCAAGATTTTTGGCTGAGGATTCTTGTTATTGGCATTTGTGACCGTGTGATGTAGAAATGGTTTGTCTTGGCTGCTACTCTGCAGCTATTGGCGACAGATGTTCGCAGTGTGTGTTTCCCAATCAATTAAAGCATTAGTAATTCAAATCAATCCCAAATGATTGCACACGGTGCAGTGATGAACATACACGCGTTCACCTTTCTTTTCTTCTCACTTGAATTGTCTCTATCACCTCTTCACTCGTCCAGCGTTATCCGCATTGCTCCCTCCCGTTCATTGCGTTGATTACTCACTCCAGATTCCCCCGCCATGCATCAAACTGACGATGCATGTGTGAAATGTGGAAAAATTGACCATTCTGAGCAGCACGTTAAAATCCGATCCTCACTGACGGCCATTTGACGCTTGCAGCATTTCCAAGAGTTTTTTTTCTGGAGTGGGGTGTCCTTTTTTTCTTACAGCAGCTGCACTATACTGTATATTCCAAAGTCATTGAATACAAATACATATTTGGTGAGTGGTATGCCATTTATTGGGTTACAATCACATCTTCCAACCCCTTACGCAGCCCACCCACTCACACATGTTCAGGCCCCAAACATCCTGTTGGCGCGAATACTAACTCATCATGTGTACAAACAAATGTCTCAAAGAGGCAGCACATGCTTCGTCCAATGACACCCACCTGCATAGGTCTCTTCCTGACCTACTGAGATTTAGCTAATTTCAGTCTGCAGTGATGCAAGAGTCAATCTTAGCAAAATGCATGAAGGTCTAAAGTTTAGAACCTCAGCATTTTATCACGAACCTGAATTGCCTTCCTTCAATTGCAAGTATCTAACTGCATTTCTGTAAATTTTTGCACAACTTGCTCTTCACTAACAAAGCACTGATTGGAAAAATTAAAAACAGGTGTTTGATTCAGGAATCAACCCGTAAATTTCCTGCTTCATTTTGAGTTGTTCCGTCCTCTTCATCCACGCCTTACACATTTGGACACCAGGAGATCTAGATAAAACCTCATTTTCTCCATGCCAATAATTTTAATAAAAGAACCCCATGACGACAAACAGGCATCAAGATAAAACTTCATTTTCTCAATGCCAATCTTTTTAATTAAAGAACCCCATGACGACAAACCGGCATCAAATTAGGGTTGCTGTTGTGAAGCTCCAATAGGAAGTCAGTGAAGTGTCAAGCAGGATGCAGGAAAATTAAAAAAATAAATGAATAATGGACACAGGAAATCTATTTACGTTTTTAGGGGATTTTGTTACATGGATCCTGTTTTCGTATATTGGAACAGCCAAATGCATATCAGTGTTTTGTAACCTAAAATTTTTGTATTTGGAGGCATTTGTAACTGGTTGGACCCCACATTTGAACCCCCAACCTGAGAACTTCAAAGAAAATCTGCTAACCAAGTGCTGGGCTCCCTAATTCTTAACATCAAATTGTAAAAAGTGGTCATGAACTGAGAAATGCTTGCGTCCATTACAGCATTTTGTCTTGTGTTCTTTCTCTATATTTTATCAACTTTATTGTGAATCGCCTGTCGGTGGACAGGCTGAACTTGGCTGCCATATCATTGGACATTTTTCCGTGTCAGGCCACAGGAGTCAGTACAGCAGAGCCAGCTGCTGAGGCTCATAGCCCAGTCTCTAATTAAAACAGTGGAAAATGAGATAACTCGGCAGATCCATCACGGCCGCCGTTGGCTGTCAGAGCGCTCGGGGGCTGCCACCCACCGTATGTTTACATCAGGGCCACTCGGCCTCTATGCTCTCAGGGTGTTTTTAGAGTCCCGGCCTGATTTCTCTAATGGGCCGAGAGGTTTTTTTAGCCTCCTTCCACCCTTGCTTTGCTGCAAACCTCTCCTCGCTCCCACTACCCCCTCGCATTCAAGTGTTCTTGATGGAGTTGACAGAGCCATGAGGTGGCGGCACCCCCATCGCCTGCCTCTATTTCCCACCCACTCCGGCTAGTTAGGCCTTCATTTATTAGGCACTAATGGAAGCTGGGAGTGCTGTGATGTCATGCAATGGTGCATAGAGGACGTTTTTTTTCTTCATTTTTGTCCTCTTCCTTGTGTTAATCTGCAGCTTTTGCCAGCAGTTTTTTTGCTTCTGTTTATTGCGTTTGCTTAATGTTTGGCTTGAAGACTGGCCAGTTAGGTTGTTATTAACGTTTTGCGCTGAGCACAAAAGCCTGACTATCAAGCGGCCCCGTTGCAAGGTCGTCTGCAGAGTGCGATGGTGGCCATGGAGATCTTTAGCATACCAGGATCAGCAATCATATATGGACAGAGAATTGGAACATGTCTCTGCTGCCTTGCCGGTGTTATATGAACTATTTTGACAGCTGCCTTTTTCAAAAAAAGAGCATAAAACTGGCAGCGTGATTAGTTTCAGGGAAAAGCAGTGTTCATTTTTACTGGATAATAGTGGCATGTTCAGCAAATCTCTTTCGAGCACCCATGCCAGCCCCACTAATGATCTTAAGGCCTCTTCCACAACTTTTGCCAGGACAGGGGAGAGGAATCTGGCCTGTAGCTCCGTTTCCTCACCATTTTAAGAGAACAGAAGCTTTTATACTGGAAGGAATGTGGAGGTATAGAGTTGAAGGACTCTGCGGAGGAAAGTTGGCACTTTAAAACTTGGGGGTTCTTGCTCTTTCCCATTTTCAACAGGTACTTTTTAACTCATCCACCAGCTCTCCGGAAAGGGAGAAGGAAATTGTTGCTTTATTAACTGCTTCTAACAAACAAATGATCAAAAGCTCCATAGATTGAAGGTGCGGCCCGGTGAGGGGAGTGGGTCGAGGGTTCGAACCTCACTGTGTGGAGTTTGCATGTTCTTCCTGGGCTTGCGTGGGTTTTCTCTGGGTACTCTGGTTTCCTCCTCTATCCCCAAAACATGCAGGGTAGGCTGGTTGAACACTCTAAATTGCACTTGGGTTTGAGTGTAAGCGTGAATAGTTGTCCATCTCTTTGTGCCCTGCAATTGGCTGGCCACCAATTTAGGGTGTTCCGTGCCTGGTGCCCATAGTTAGCTGGGATAGGCTCCATATGTAAATGACAATGTATGTTTCAAAATATGTGTCTGTAGGGGTGTTTTAAAGGTGAATGTGTTTTTCTGCACATGCAGAAGAGTATGGGCCTTAGTGAATAGGGGGTATGCGTATGTGTGTGTATGTATGTGTGTCTGTTTGAGGTGTCCAGCAGGCCACCCAGCAGCAAAGCTCATTAGTTTCAGTAACACATGACTTCATGTTATCACCACACAAAGACCATTGATCAAACTGCAGCACACGCTGATGACAAAGACCACAAATGTGATACTTTGTTCTGTAATGGGATCCGTGTTTTTGTTCTCATTGCAGTGGCATGCACACCCAAAGCGTCATTTCAAAATCAAGCAGGGATCATTACAAGCGCCCTCTCGCCCATTCCGCTCTCCATTCCTCCCTCCCTCCCGCAGGGGTAGCTAATACATTTTCAGATGTCAGCAGATGTCAAATGACTCCACAATTAGGCCAATGAGCCTCACTTCACTACTACATGGTGGGCTTTTGCCAAATAAGAGACTGGTGGATCAAGCTTTTCATTCCTATTAAATGACTAGTCATCCATCACATTGAAAGCCCCCTCAGCCCTCCTCTCACTCCTTGTCGTAGGTGCTCTCCTTGCTGGCTCACTTTTGGGCTGACCTGATTTGCTCTTTTTCAGCACCCCGCCACTCCTTGATTCTATGCCCTCATCACTCAGGCAGCATAAAAAAAAGTCTGAATGAGAGCGAACAGGAGAGTAAACAGTGCATCGAGATCAAGAGCCTTTTACACCCGCTGTAAATATTTGCAAAAATGTGGTTGGAACACGTGGAACACACATGAAGAACATGAGTGACCCTGTCCAAATTTCTGCACATGTGGAGCCACACAAATATGTATCTATACACTAATCAGTGGCATTCATGTTGACTTTGGGGTGTTTTCTTTAGCAGTGTGGCCACACTCCCACCTCTAGTGTCAAAGTACTGGCTTCACTAACTTTCAGGTACAGTGGTTCTAAACACACCTTTTAGTAAGACTACTACAACATACTTATCTGGCATTAACGAGAGGCCATTAATATGGTCCCAGAAGTGTCTTGGCTTCTCGTAAGTTTAACGCACATCACTTGCGCGAAAATTTGTCAAAGATGCATGTATTTTGGTCTCCTTTTTTGTACCAGAATCCTATAATTTGCAAAGAAATGTGTGGACTAATAATATCAACTGGACATGTACACAAAAAGCTTCTGTTTTGCTGACACTTTCATTAAATAATAGATAATGCACTAATGCACACTGGAAACTTTAACGCAGTATAATGCCTCAATTTCACTTCCTATGCTATAACTTAAGGTCATTTGAGGTACACTGTTATAGTTAACCCGAACATGTTTACATTTGTGTCACAGTTCAATTTCTCACATTACCTTAACAATTATACACAGGTTAATAGTTTTATAGCTGTGACTGTTTGACCCTTGACTAGATTTCCCGTTTCCCTCCCCCATCAACTTAATCGGGGAAAATTGTTTCCAGTTTCCCATAATTTTTTTTGACCTTGGATGTTCTACTATACTTAATACCAAATGTAATGACAACTTGCCAATGAAAACATCCCAGTCTTTCTTTCTTTTTTTTAAATCAGACATTTCCAGAGGAAGAGATGATTTTACAATCCTCAATATATACGTATGTACGTACTGTACATATACTATGTACTGTATATATACATTTGGTAGTGAAGTAAGCTGTTATTCTTGAGGGGCTGCTTGAACAATGTCTTGATTATTGCATTACTGCCATATTTTTTGGACCAAAAAAACATCCAATGTGCATATCATATCATCTTTAGAGCTTACATCAGCTGGTCCAGTCTTGACTCAGCGCTCTAACACAGCTGGTTTCAGTCTGAACCCCCCTTACCCCCGCTGCCCTAATTGCTGATAAACACGTTGCGATACGTCTAGGTTGTGATGGATGGACAGGTGAGGAGATGCTGTCACCGAGGGTGTGATAGCTCTTGAAAGCAGTTGGGTGTTGACAGGGAGATAAAGTCTCCATGATGGATCACTTGACAATCTCGCCCAGTCTGACATGGGCTGTACATTTCTGCGAGTAGGAAGGTGATGAGGTCAACAAATCAATTTGTTTCAGCATAGAGCTCTTTTGCACCAAAGGTGGGGATGATATCTCAAGGTTTTTTTCTTCGTCGAATGGCTCTAGAGGAATGTGTGGCTTGATTCTGAAATCATAATTTCCAGGAAGGCTTTCTAAAGGCTTTGACCTAAGTGATGTTATAATGGACACCACAAGCAGTGGTGGCCTTTCTGAAACTCTTGCATATTATCGGGTAAAATACTTCTAGATTTAAAAAATGTCTCCTCACAGCAATTGTATCTACTTCTTGGAAATATAGCATTTTTGTGACTTTTCTCTGCTATTTCACATCATGAAAATGAAATGAAAGTTTTTTTTTTTTCAAGTTAGATTCTTTCTGGTGAAATGTGTTTTAGACAAAGCTTCCCTATTCCCTTAATGTGACATTGTTTCCTTTGTGTGAAATTATATAAGTCGTGAAACTCTGAGCTGTGCAATTCTACTAATTTGCCACAGCATCGGTGCAGAACAAAGCTCCCACACCAGTGTTGCCTTAAAAGGAGGGAACAAGAGACAGACAACATGTTCTCTTTGCTGTCCTCCCTGCCCCATCCACCGCAGTGGCACATTGTGATTTTAAATGGTCATGTATAATATCAAGCTGCATATTCTTGTCTTTTTAAAGTCCGTGAGAGCCTTCCTAAATGAGGGCCAGACAATATTTCTTACTAATAATGTATCTAACATCTGAGTAAATAATTCTTTCACATAATTTATTTCTGGCTAGCCTCAGAATAAAATTAAACCGGGTCACACTTGCTGTAACTCCACCACTAGCACAATATTTGTATTGAAATTACCTTTATTTTGCTAGGTAACCTGTTACTTATTTACTTGGAAAAAAAACTCAGTACTTTATAAAGGAAGAGGTTAAGACTACTCTAACAGGGTGCATTGTGGCCAAATG
Source organism: Stigmatopora argus (assembly GCF_051989625.1). Lineage (NCBI taxonomy): Eukaryota > Metazoa > Chordata > Actinopteri > Syngnathiformes > Syngnathidae > Stigmatopora > Stigmatopora argus. The sequence goes on along the minus strand of NC_135388.1, from coordinate 9,764,294 downwards.
TTAAGGGATTGACTTTCTGTCGTAGAGAAACATGATGAACATGAGTTGACTCTTGTTCAGAAACTAAAGGGATCTTGAAAGGGCCATCAATAGCCTCTCAGTTCAACCTCCCCACAGGCTGCGTGTTTGAGGCTTCCAATACGCACTGTAATGCAGGGTAATTGAGTGGAGACCAGATAAGGAAACTGGCTGATGCGCTGCCATGGACAGAGAGACGACGACGGGGGATTAGGGATGCTTGTTGTTGTCGGGGTCATTTTGACTGCTCTCCCTGGGTTGGCAAAGGAATGTCTGCAGCAACAAAACACAGTTTATTGCCTCCATTCGCTCAACTCAGACTTCCTTTAAATGAGCATAGTTTGCTGGTACAAAAAAAGTTTTCTTAGTTGTAAAATAAGATTTTAGAATGACATTGGCACAGTTTCTTGGTGGGCATATCAAGGCTTGTAACTTTGTGCACTTTTCGAAACGATCGAGAGATTTTTTTTCAATGGAAAAAAAGTTGTTGCTCTTTATAATTGTGTGTGGCCTTTTTGATATAATATTAGATTTATATTTTTTGCTGAGTGGTTCGTTGCAGTGGTCGCCAATATGAGTTGTTGCCTGAAATGGAAGTTATTGTTAATGTCAACAAATCCTCATCCCAGTTTTTGCTTTTTCCTCATTATTTGTCATTGCAGTCCTGTTATTACATTTTGCATGTGGGTTAAAAATAATCTGTTTTCCCTGTAAAAATGAATGGATTCGTTTCTAATCTGTGATTTGAACTATGACACACATTCACATTATTTATGGGCTATATATTTGAAAGCTATAAAGATCAACCTGATGTTGCCTAGACTTAAACAACGGGGTGAGACAGTAGCGGCATAGGTGTCGCTACGTTTGACAAATGTGCAGCAACGCTTCACGATGATTTAGCATCACGGCTCAGATGGACGGCAGACTTTGGCAACTGTATTTCTATTCTGAAAATGTGTTTCTTCCATGTGCCACTTAACTCCAAAGCAGAATTTTACTTTCTACTTAACACCAAATAATTGTCACATCAATTCCTGTTTCCCTAAGCTTGTCTGTACTCGGACGCTTAATAGCATTGAATTGTTGCTTTTGTATCCAGCTGCTCCTTTTATCAGCTGTCATCACTTTCGTGAGTGTCGCTGCCAAATAATTATTTGGCTCTGCTATTCCAGGGCCAGAACGCCGTGATTTTATGTACTATTCTTGGGAGCTTCATCAGTAGCGTTCAAGGCTGTGACGTCACCTTGTCGGCAGCTGTTGACATCCTTCCTCAGTTGTCACGCCCACTTGCTTTGCTTGGCAAAATGCTGAGTAATACCTTAATGCTGCTCAGGATTAAGTGCACGTTCAGCCTCCTCCATTCTTGTAAAATTGGAGAAAAATACTGCGAAACCACTAAGGTCAATGTATTTGAGGATGCCAGATGAATTTGTTGTGATTTTGAGTCACACTTTTCCATCAGAAAAGATTTTTTTTCTAGCATGACTGAAAATGCTAAAACTTTTTAAATATTTAATAGCACCTGTATTGTTTTTCTGATGATTCTTGCTACAAATGTTTTTTTTTTTTTTTAAACGGCAATACATTTTAGCCACTCGAATCTTTCGACTATCAAGCGCCAATACCCTCTTAATTAGATTTAACTAACTTTCACAATGTTGACTGAGCGTTTTTTGTTTTTTTGTCTGTTTAATGGAAGCTGGTTTACAAAATGTTTTATCCAGCATTTTATTGTTTATGCATTAACCACCAAAATGTCAGTATAACGGCACCAATGGTTGGTGGTCTACGTGGTTCCTATTCTTAGAGATTCTTTAATATTCCAAATGACCGATTAGTCGTAATTAATATAATAATAGGGCGTAACTGAAGCTATAAGGTCTTTGTTGTGATACAGTCACACGGTGAGATTGGAGGAAAGGGCTAATGAACCCTAGGGTCCAGTGCTGGCCAACTAATGGTCCAGTTTTATCATCGTACAACTTCCTGTAGCCTCCTCTCCTGGGAAGGCCTGCTGGAAGACTGCTGATAAAAACCCTGGCTGTGGTTCACATGCCTCTGGGAATGAGAAAGGGAGAGAGAGAGAGGGCAGGAACAATTTGGTGAGAGAAAAGGAGTAGGTGAAAGACTGTTTAATAGTTACAGAATCACTGATGGGATTTTCTATTTTGTTGTAGCCATGTAAATGTTGTACGGTAGCAAATAAAGTGAGCCAGAGAGGGGAGGGAGGATGGTTATTTTGGTGTTTTGGGGCCCCCAGATGACAGTATAAGTCCAGTCAGAGGATCGGCATGCTGGACACCGGGCACGACAAAGCATGGGAGCAAGGACCAAGAAGAAGAGCAATTATACTCACAGAGCTTAAGAGGATCCCAGGGTACCACGTTGGCTTCGCATGCTGGGAAACATGAGCACTGACGCAAAAAGAAAGGAGTAAAGTTGGAAGTGCTGGAAACTAAATGTGAGAAATGTGTCAAAGGAGAAACACTGGAAATTCACTGGAGATTAAATACTCAGGAAAAAAAACAATTACAAATATCAATGATTAGCCAATTCAGACAAAATTGAACTTGACTGGTACAGTGTTGCCCCAAGGCCTGTTAACAA